>NC_135320.1:72522656-73147656 GCF_048772815.1 Callospermophilus lateralis | reverse complement strand
TATTATGCTTGGAATCTTTTACATTTTAACTCCTACTGACTGTTGTCTAAAGATAGAAGGCTATGATTTCTAGATGATAATTTTGTACCTACACAAACTCTTAGATTCTTCTTCTGTAACAGTTTTCCAACTGCCTCCCTTAAGTTTTCTAGGTATCAAGCCATCTCAACTCCAACTCAAGATAATTTTACCTCCATCTTCCAATTGTGTAGCCCTTATTTAATTATCTTTCTGGATCCGTATTATACTCTTAACACTATGTAGTTGTGGGGATAGGGAGAGTTTCCGTGTTTTCCCTAAATTAACAGGAATTCTTCTTGTGGTTTCTTGCTAAGCTTGACACTGGCTAACTTGCAAATTAAAGTAACAAACATTTACATAGTCCTTTAGAATTTAAGAACACTTTCCTATATGTCACCATGTTGAATTCCCATCTTCACTTTGCTTTGTGAGAGATCAAATGTGCCCAATTTGCTGTTTTCTTTTGAAGACACTGTATTAAGCATTAGACCCCAATGGCCAAGGACCTTCAATTGTACCAGCAGGATGAAAGTTTTATCCACTATTGATTACCAGATGTAGTGATAATAACTGCCAGAAAATAAGTGCAGAAAAACAAAAAAAAATGAAGTATAATGACTTAGACCAAAATATACACATATCTTAGTCTACACTTTTAGAGTAATAGCTGTTGCTTTGAGATGATTGTATAAAGTGCTGCAACACCTGTTTTGTTCTGTTTGTAGTTACACAGTCGATGGTTTCCCTAAGGGCCACTCTGTGAGGTTGTAAGGCTTATGTATCCTCAAAAGTACTCAGATGCAGGAACAAGTAGGCTCCAAATCAAGATGACATTCTACTTGACCAATCCTTCAACCTTGGCAAGGGCCAACCCCACCAGAAGATGAGTCTTCTTTCCTTAAGACAAAGGTACTGTCTGTTGCTAAATGTCATCTACAGGAGTGTGTCTTCCCAGAAGGGTGTGCCTTTGGTGATGAACTCAGAGGTTCCATAAGGCTGATACCACAGGCCATGGAGTAACCTCGCTACATAAAGCACAAATCCATGCACAACTCATGGGACTTACAGTGAAATATCACACACTAATATTATACTGGGGCTTTGTCTTATCTGGGCATTGTTTTAATGAAGTCAGATAATCTTTCTAGAAGGTTCCCATTTTGTATATCTCAGTTTTGAAACTGTCTTCATCGTTGTCAACAACAAATATCTACTGGGCATCCACAAAGGCAGGGTTACGAATAAGCACCACATGTTAAAATTGTTGAATGCAAACTTCACACAGATACTTAAACTCTAGCCAAGGACATATGTCATTGATTGGTTTGTGAATGTATGTAAGATTTCTAAATCACAACAAAACATGGTAGGGGCTACTAGAAACTCCATAATCCCAGCTGTTAGCCTTGTAGCTAAGTCCCTTCAGTGCAAGTTGTGTGTAGTGGAGGGGCACATTGACTCCCAGAAGAAAACAGATTCCCTGCACGTTTATCCAAGACAAAAGACTCTACCTGTCTCTTTGCTCCTTCAAGCTGGATCATCCCTGCTGAAAAATGAGTGTAGAGGTGGAAGGAATTCTATACATCACTGACTTTATGTTCATACGCAAAGGAACATAGGTACAGGAATAAGTGGTGACCAGTCTAAGAGCACACACTTGTTGACAGGAGAGAATACAAAACTACAGGATGGATGTCCACATGGAAATTCCAGACATGCCTCTTGTGAAATTTCAAGTACTCTCTCTTATTCAGTAATGACTTGGGATAGGCATGCTATATATTTTTATAGTCACTTGAATATCCATGGCTTGAATAACAAAACACATCTCACCTGGCTTTGAGTCCTGAATTATATCTTTCTTATCAGCAATGGTTTTAGAATTAGTTTAGTCTGTAGGCCTGATGCTCCCATTTTTGGAATCGTTAATGTATGAAGTTGAGACACAAATGTCTTAGGTTTCCCATCCACGGGCTAATTGGTGGCCTGTGAAGAGGGAATGATAGTTGGGAAAATGGCAAGAGTGGGCCACTTAGCTATGGAAACCTAACTGACTCAGGTACAGAGAGCACCAACATGAGCCCTGAGAAAGCAAAGGACACAAATGCAGAGACAGATGGAGAAGGAGGGGTGACACTGAAAGCTTCACCTTCAGCTTCCACCGCTGAAGGTTTTCCAGTTCTCAGGAGGCCTAGCTCCGTTTCTTTCCGGCCCCTTAGGTTGCATGAAACCTCTGAATCCTCTCCTTACATCTCTCTATTTATTTCGTTCCTCATGTGCCATTTTTTCTCTCTTGTCATTGTCTAGACCAAAGCAACCTGCCGCTCGCTCACATATGCCTGGAAAAGCAGGATTGCTTTTGCCGCAGCCCTGGTCTGGTGACTCTTAGTCCTTGAGCCACCTCTCCTTCATCATCCCGGGTCAAAATCCACAGTGGGGGGGCGGGGGACAGAAGCCAAACTCATCTTTGGGTTTTGATTCACCCAAGTGGTTAGTGAACTGATCATTGAACCAAATTTTAGTCCTAAACATTTCAAGAAGATTTCTGAATGAAACTTGAATCCCACAGAACCTGTTGGTGACATGAGACCCAGCAAATGCCACTTCTCACTCTGGGAGCACGTGGGCATACAACCCACCTGCCTCCAAACACAATGTCCTGTAGATAAGGAGTTCTCAAACTGCAATATGCATCTTAGTGGCCTGGAGGGCTTGTTCAAGCCCCAATCTCTGGCCCTACTCTAAGAGTGTCTGATCCTGTAGATTGGGGGAAGGGGGAAGGAGATGCAATAATTTGGATTTTTAAAAAGTTCCCCAACAATGCTGCGACTGACAGTTCCTAACCAGACTTTGAGAAGCTACCTTAGAACCATGCTTCTCATCTGGGGAGTGACTACTAAAAGGTCCAGGCTTTTCATCAAGGACAAAGAAATATTCTAAAATTAGATACTTTAAGAGGGAGAACCTTGTAGTGTACAAATTATATGATAACAAAGCAATTTTTTAAAAAGTCACAACTTATTAGTGTAGCCTGAAATTAATAGAGTGGGTACAAACAACATTTTTCTTTTAAGTAGATAATATAGAATAAAAAATAATGGAATAGATTTTACATATTATATTGGTCAGGGATCTGTAGAGAAATAGAAGCAGGAGGATATGTATATGGATGAAGAGAGATTTTAAGGAGTTGGCTCATCTGATTTGGGGGGCTGACAATTCTGATAAAAGTTGGAGTAGCCAGAATTGGAATAGACTCGAGAGCTGAGGCAGTGTGGAGTAGAGACCTGTCTGTCCTCTTATTCACATTGTAAAGGCCAATCCTTGCTCACAGTCGACCAATTTAAGTCTGAAAAATACATCACAGCCATACCTAGACAGGCATGTGACCAAACAATGGGGCCCACAGCCTAGCCAGGTTGACCGTCACACATAGCCAAAATACTACTTTGTAGAACCTGTTCCATTGACGCACACACATGCATGCCTATGCCTGAACCGGCTTGTGATTTTAAATGTCTCCATTACCATGATTCTTGGATAAAATAAACAAAATGAAGAAACAAAAGCCCTGCCTTGATAATTATGGGGAAAGCACCCTAAGTAGAATTCAGTGATTTTTTTTTTTTAACCTGAGACACAGTGGACTTCAGGTGCCCTATCTGACTCTCACCTGCATTATTCCAGACAACCGTATGCGTGTGACTGTCTGAGGGCTTGTAATGCCAAGCCTGGGATGACTGGATCCAGTGGAAAACACGCGTAGACTGGCGTTGCACGTGTTGTAGACAGATCAGGATGATTAAGCCAGCCTCTCCGACTCATTATCATGCAACCAAGCACTTCTTTTTGAGGAGGCTGTTTTTATATGGCAACTTCAAAACCTAAAAATACTGTGATTTCTTAATCGGTTACCAGCACATCTGACAGGCCGGATCTCCTACTCCATCCCCAAGCAGGGGACACGGTGAGAGTCAGGGGCAGAGAGAGACATAAGAGGTGATTGAAGCTGTCCCTGGTGCATATCACTTTGTATATTTTGCTTTGTAAAGGATTTTAAAATTAAGGGGTTTGGTTTCTTAGCAAAAGGGACTCGGTGAAGCTTTCATCTGAGTTAGAGATAGGATGAGGCTCAGGCAGAAGTAAGGATATCTGTGAGGTGTTTTTCAGTAAAACATTAGCTAGGTTGTTTTAAAGATCATGTCAAATGGTCTTATCCAAGATGTTTCCATCCTTAGGAGACTACTGAAATCTAAATTCTGATGTCGAAATTCACCATCCTTTGGTATGTAATGAGTCCCTTCACCCCTGTTACTTGCTGACCACCTTTCTTCCTACTTACAGACCAATGTAATGATAGCTGCAGGAACAGCAAGTCTCTTTGCTGAGATTTGAGATTATTCCTTAGAGCAAATGTGTCTGTCATTTGTATGTGAACCATCTGTATTGCCAGCAATATTAGCAGCCAGCATCTCTTGACCTAAACCCATGGGAACTAGCCTAGCTGCCCTGCCCTCATGGATGCCAAGCTCTTTACCTGCTTGGAGTGTTCAAAATTGGTGGTATGTTTGTCCTCTGTCAGAAATGTTTTCTTTTCCTTCTGACCTCAGTCTTACCAGTCCTCTTTGCTCAGGCTGTACCAGTCTGGCATGGCTGCCTTGGGCTCTCGTTCTGCTTGGACTCTCTCACACACTCATCAGATTTCCCAGAAAAGCCCAGCTCTGGGTGCTGTCCTTGTATTTCCTTGACTGCACAGACTTGTCGTTGTGCCTCATCCTACTTCTTTTTGAGCAAACCCAGTCTTCCCTCATTCTCCTGCCACCCCTACCCCATGGCCAGCCTCGAGTGGACAACAAAACCCTGCAGTCTGATTGTAGAGCTACTGCTCTGTGCTGACCAAGACAATGCCAACACTGGGAAAATGGATAAACAATAGACACCCTAACCTAATATCTTTCCTGAATTAAATGCTTTTAAATTGATACAGGAGCTTAAAAAATCACAATCATTTATTTATTTATGAAGCTTCTGGGGCTGATTGAGTTTTTCTAGAACTCCTGCTCTACATGCCATCAGCTGGAGTTTTGACCAAGCTAGAACATCCAAGATGGCGCATGTAGATAGCTGGCAATTGGTACTATTGTTAGCTGGGAAGTGAGTTGGGTCTGTCAGCTAAAGTATTTGGTTCTCTCTGTGCCTTGTATATAGCTTCTCTCATCATGGTGGCTAGATCACAAAAAGGTGAGTTCCACGAGCACAAAATTGGAAGTTTTACATTATCTTCAAACCTGGTCTCAGAAGTTATATAGTTAATGTCCTATTAGTCAAAACATGTTGCAGAGTGGCACAGAAGGGCTCTATCTGTTGATAGATTTGTGGCCATCTTACCTACCACAAAAAAGACAGGTAAGTAAGCAAACAATAGGTGAGTTGCAACATTCCAACAAAAATTTTGAGGAGCAAGCTATTGGTGTACTTGTGTATACTGATGTTTTCTTGCATTTTCTGATCATGCTAACAATAAATAAAGTGCCAATTTTTTATTTTAATAAGAGTAGCTTATACGTAAATGTGCATATGCTGTTAGTACAGCTTGATGAATTTTAATTGTACATACCCATGTAAGTAGCATCCAGATCAAGAAAGAGAACATTAGTTGCACCCCAGAGGTCTTCAATAGCTATTACTAGTGCAAAGAAAAAAGCATGTAATAAAGAGATACATCTATCATTACATTTTTTTAAAAGGAAACAAGCCACATGAATCTTCTATTCTTCATAACGAAAACACATCTCTGACATACAAAAAAATAACTGCAAACCTTTAATGATTCTTTAAATGATGGGTTTCAGGGCTCGATTGGCTAATATCCAACAGTTTCCAACAAATAAATAGAAATGGGTTTTCCTGACAGTTAAATGACCAGTCTGAACGTTTGGTGAATTGCAGATCATCTATATCCTTACCAAACCTTTTATCACTGTCAAGGTTGTATTTAACTCTTCAAATTTGTTTTTAAATGGGGCATAAATGGATATAAAGTCTGGATTTACAGCAAAATCATCAAGCAGCAATGAGCTTCAGAAACATACAAATAATCTGCATGTGCACACAGCATTGTGTATCTCACTATTTCAGGGTGTGATTGCTAGCTCTGATGAGATAGAAATCACACGATTATGCAACCCCCTACTAATACATATTACTTATATAGTATTTTACCAACTTTTAATGTCAATTTCTATTTTGAGAGGGTCGTTGATAAGGAATCAAGAATCAAGTCTTTTTCTGGCTCTTGAAATCTTGATTGAAAGTTCCTACTAGCATTCTTCTTCCCTGGTCACCTTAAGCAGACCCTCCACCTGGTTTGCCTTCCTCTTAGTACCTTTGGTACTAATGATTCTCAATAATGCCCTATAAACATGTACAGGTCTTATGCCCTAGAACCTAAGAATATTATCTTCTATAGAAAAAGGGTCTTTGCACATCTGATTAAATTAAAGATCTTGTGATGAGAAGATTACCTAAATGTAATCCCAACTGTGTGTGTGTGTATGTGTGTGTATGTGTGTGTGTGTGTGTGCGTGTGTGTGTGTGTGTGTGTGTGTGTGTGCCTATGGTTCTGGGGATAGACTCATGGCCTTGTGCATATTAGACAAGCATTCTACCCTAGCTACAATGCCAGTCATCAAATATCTATAAGAGGAAGGCAGAGGAAGACTTCCTACAGAAGACAAGAAGCCAAGAGATGAAAACAAAGTTAGAGATAATACTATACCATTCACTTTTAAAATGGAGGAATACAAAGAATGCATCTTAAGAGACCAGAAAAAAGCAAAAGAAGGCAAGGAGATCCCCCTCTCCCCTGGTGGGGATGAGCCAGGTGATGATGAGCCAAGAAATGCAGGCAGCCTCTAGTAGCAGGAAGAGAGAGTGGTCCTCAGCAGAGTTACAGCAAAGAAGCAGGAACCCAGAACCACAAGGAACTGAAATTGCCAACAATCTGACCAGGGAAGGAAACAGTTTCTCCTCTAGATTCTCCAGAAGGAGCACCGTCAACCTGACATCTTGATTTTGACCTGAGTCTTTGAGTCTTCAGACCCACTCAGCTGTGGTTACAATTAGGTATGGCAGCAGTAGGACCTCAGTACACTAAAGAGTAGATTTTATGAGATCTCAATTTCATTAAAGATTTATGTGTGAAATAACAAGCCAATGGGTTTAACCAAAATGAATACATTTTGAAATGTCTGGTTTCTGATTAAAGAGAAAACCAGTATAGACTTTTGGCTTAATGCATGTTGACATTTGTGTCTGTATATACTTGTATACATATGTTAGAAAGGGAAACACCAAAGTATACTTTTTCAACTTGAAGGACAAGCAGCTTTTAAAGCCATCTGCTTCCCTCTGCTTCATGCCCTGCGTCTTTGGGGTGTGTGGATGTGTGTGTGTGTCATTGGGCATGGGCCAGAAGGGTAGCAGATACACACAGACACACAAATATGAAGAAGGCCATGAAGACATTGATCAGGAGGTAAGTGCATTGTGGGGACAAAGCACAGGGATACAGCTCAGGTTCCTGAGCCTTCTGACCTGAAGGAGAACCAGTACATCGGAGCACAAGGTCTGTCTCAGGCTCTGGGCCTTCTGCTTGACTCTTGCCTTTATGATCTTTTATGATGATGATGGTCAAATATTAAAAAATTAAATTGATCCTTTCAGCCAAGCCATTTTGAAGTGTTGGGTTCTGTGGCATTAAGTTTATTCACTTTGTGATGTGACCATTGCCAAAACATTTTCATCTGAAAACGTGTCATTTCATTCTGAAACTCTCCACCCACCAAACACTAACTCCCATGACCTGGCCTCTCTTGCCTTCACTTTTCACATGAGACATTAAGAAAGAAAACACATCTCTCTGAAGTGCAAAATTACAGGAGATTCAAAGTGAAAAAAAAATTCAGAATTATCAAAATCATTTGAGGTTTATATATTAAGACGTCAGGGCTTTAGCAGACAAAGCCTCCCCACCTTGAGTACAGGGTAAAACCGCAAGCATAAGGAATTGGGTAAAATGAGCAGTGAAGAGTGTCCCCGGCCTGATGCCATCCTGAGAAAGAACCTCCCAAGGGTTCAGGATGCCCTCTCTTTAGACAAGGACGCTTGCATTTGTGAATTGGGGCCGGCTTTAAAAATAGAATCCCCAGATAGCTTCCTCGATGAGGTGATTTATGGGATTAGGAAAAACCCCTATCCAGTGTGCCTTCTCCCCAAATAAATTTCTCCTTAGGCCATTTTATGGCTGAAACTTTATTTTTAACAATTCATTTCTCTTACCTCATGGTTTGTCCCTTACTAGAATGCAAGTGCCTCTTTTTTTTTATTGGTTGTTCAAAACATTACAAAGCTCTTGACATATCATATTTCATACATTAGATTCAAGTGGGTTATGAACTCCCATTTTTACCCCAAATACAGATTGCAAGTGCCTCTTAACAGACCATCCCTTTTAAGCCTTGAGGATACTGTGAGAATGCGTTTATTTAAACTGTGTCACTGCTGGCTGCTCCTCATCTCCTCAGCTGCTCTGTTGATCACACCCTGGGGTATCATCCTTTGTGTTTCTTTACTCTCTCCTTTGTCCACTAGTGACTCTAAGTTCCTTAAGGACAGGAACAACTACATGTGCCTTATCTATTCTCCAGCCCTGGGATGTCATGACAGGAAGAGTTCGGTAGGTATCTGATTGGATGCAAGACCCAGAGATAACAGCCAGACCTGAGGCGTTGGGGTGCTGGGAGGCTGAAGTGTGGGCCAGGAGTGTGAGGCTGCCCCCCAGCCTAGCTCTTGTGGGGCTGCATACTGCATGGGTTCAGTACCTGCTTCAGTTGGTGTCTGTGATAGTTGTTAAATATTTTGACTATCATTCCTGGTGCCACAGTTAAATTTACTGACCTCACAGTTCTTCTTGTTGTCTACCCTGGGAATCAAAACTCTAGAATTGATTTTGTTTTCAAAATATGAGAAGATGGAAAATCAAAGCAACAGAGAAATATCTACTTTGGGGGAGGGGTGTTTTTGTTTTTAATCCCAAAGGTTGGTTTTATCTATCCCGCCCCTTTTCTTTTTAGCAGCTGTACAAACATTTGACCAAAAAGGCCATGGGAATAGGGTGAAGAATGATATGCAGAGGAATGTGCTGTTTGCAGAAATGTTTACAGAAAGCCAGCAATCTCCATGCACCTGTTTTTACAGGTGTGCGTATCAAATTCACCGACCATGTTAACACCTGCTCCAGTGGCATGTAATTCAAAAGTAATCTCAGAATTAAGAATAGCAAAACCCCCAGAGAGGAGAAAATGGACTTCACTCAGTAAAACTTTTATGGATGCATCATGATGAGTGGCAGCAATTTTTTTATATTTATATTATATTTATTATTTATTATTGATGGGTTATGTAGTGTCTCTCCCTTCCACCATCCTATAAGCTCCATCCAGGGAATGCTTATCTGATTCTGCTTCTCGTGGTATGCCCCATTCCTAGCACAATGCTTGGCACATAATATGTGCTCAATAAATATTTGTAACAGTGAAGGAATGCATGGCCTCATTTTGTTAGGATAGACTGATGGAGGAAATATTGTTTTCTTAATTTTTCTGCTGTTATTTGTTTTGTATTTTTTTGTCCTAGTATCTTTCTATCAAAGCTTTCAGCCTTTTTCCATACTCTTAGGGAAAAATAATCTATGTTTATAGATGATTTAGCCTTTCTCATGAATGGGGTTAACTGTAGATAATTAATGACTATTGTAATAGAAGCAGTAGGAAGAGATTGACCCTTAATATTCCCTTTATGCAAAACAAGTAAAATTAAACTAAAGTGGTCTGTTTAATTTTTTTACTTATTACATCATCATCATCTTCAACTGAACCACCTCTTTTGCAATTTAATTTAATTTTGTTGGGGTGAGGCTGGTCTGAGACTAAAAGAAGAAGTGCTAGAATTGCGCAAATTAAGCATCCACAGACTCAAAAAAATAAAAATTAAAAAAGAACCAGGGCATTCAGACATCTAAACCCAATAAGTTGTCATGGAATAATGTATTTTCTATCCAAAATCATACACTGTCCTTATGGTGAGGTATAAAACCAGTTATTCTTACACATTCTTTCCTGGCAGAGAGCAAGGAGGTCCTAGGGTGGTTATGCATCTCTGGCAAATCTTATCTAGAAGAGCCTGTCTGCCTTTGATCCTCAAGTCTTAACGTGGATAGAGGAAATAAACGACTCTGATGAGGAAGGTCATCAAGTCTTGAAGGGTCACAAGGCAGAGATGAAGTGGACAAAATCTGATAGTATTTGGTAAATGAAAAACATATAGGAAAATGTGAAAAGAAATAAATCATTGGAAGCAAAAGATGAAAAGACAAAAGGTGTTCTTGAGGAAAGGTTTATATGCTGTAGCAATATTTTAGAAGCTACTGATGATGTGAGGACAGAAGAAAATCTGGGAGAAGAGTATCAGAGCATCCAGGCGTTCCTGACTGGTTATGGAGTGGGTCTTGTGCCTTAACCTCTTCCACAAGTGCTCTCTAGCAAAGCTTCATGCCTAACAGGCATCCTGGTGAGAGAACCAGAAGCCGGGTAGAACCAGATTGAAACTTACAATTAATACAAGAGTAAGGGAGATCAGATTTGGTTGAGGATATGCCGATAAGACAACAGACATGTTTTTGTATGTGATGGGCCCTGCAGGACTAGCAATGAGCTTGGGGATTCCAGAAGGCGTATTCATAATGGTGGTATACCTTTAAAACGTGCTCTTGCAAATACACAAGTTTATTGTGCTTCCCATTTTCTGTATGTTACCTCACTTGATTCTCACAATAATCCTATGAAATAACTGCTGTTATCTCCTTAAGTTAGGTCAGTATGCGGTTACTGGCTGGAAATTGAAGAAAGCAGGAAAAATGAGTGGTTCCCTGTTGAACATGAAATCACTGGTATAAATAAGCAGTGTGAACACCAACTATGCACACAGAGCTGATTGCAGTTTCAATTACTAGTAGAGTTAGTTCTACTGTCTTCTGCAGAGTTTTCAAGTGTCTACCCCTTGGAGTAATGACCTGCTATCTAGTTATCTTGGTAAGAGCCCAGGTCTTCAGCTTGGTTTCCTGAGCACACTAGATTTTCACACCTTGAATCAAATTTGGACTTCCTGCTAAGAATGTGGTGTCTCTTGGAATAATTACCATATGGCTTTGTAGACTCCTAATTTTTTACTGTTTTGTAGATTCCAAACTCGTCAAATATATATTTCCATAGAGTCTACATTAAGGAGTCAAGGTATACATAGGCCTTTTACAAATTTTGTCACTGTTTTAGAGACATTAAGGAAATGCTTGGTGCTTTTGCAAGTGACACAAATGGGATGATTAATATTGTGTGGAAGACAAAATTTAGATCTAAACAATTCTCTACAGTCTGAGAACATTGAACTGTCATTGGACAGTAAATGAACTGTTCTTAAATCAAAATTTCTATTATATTCTGTAGTATATTTAAATCATAGAAATCTGTTTTTTTCTCTTTATATGCTTGTCAAGTATACTTTTTTATATTTGTTTGTTGCTTATTTTTCCCCCTTTCCTGCCTTGTCTGTGTTGTCAAGTGACACTAAGACACTCTGTACAGTGCCTATCACACAATTTATGGTAAACACTTATTGAATGAATATATGAGTTCCAAAAGCAAAAAAGAAAATAAATACAAGAAAAAATCTTATTTTTCAGAGACTGATGTTCTCTTTAGTTCTTTAGGGCTTAGTACATGATTAGTTTTATAATCATGAGTTCTGGTTCTCATACTTAATTAGTACCAGGAGAACTTTTTATGAGACCTGCTATTCAAAGCCCTGCTAGGCCCAAGATCTTTCCCAAAATGCCCATATTTAGAAGGATTTAAGCCCTGCCATGGCACTGCATTTGGAACACAGCCTTCGTATGTCTCATTTGATTCTGTTGAGCTTTTGTACAATGTTCAAAGATTCTTGAAATCCTCCTCCTGGTGTTTTTACTCCAGAAAGAAGGAGGTGGGCCACAAATATATTGTTCATTGCAAAAGAGAATTTTGGAGAGGAAAATAAGGTTAGAGAGGGGGGGAAATATGCCATTTTATATTTTCACAGTTACTTTTCTGTTTAGAAATAATATATTGTTTCCTGTTTGATAACTGCAAAAAGTGCCCCAGCAGGCATAAAGACTGCTGCAGGAAGCAGATTCTTTTCAGGGCAGATTGTGCCTGTGCAGGTTCCAACCACACAAAAGTGAATTTGGATATTTAAGTGAGCTTTGTGGGGTGGAGGCAGATTACCGGACTGTGTTGGGATGTTAGTGGAGGGTAAATGTGAGAGATAAGCTGGAGCTGAGAAATAGCTTTTTAACTGAATGTATAATCCCTCCTAACACATCTTAAGTTCTTTTAAGAAGAAGGAAAGAGTAGATTTTGGACTGTACAATGGATGTAATATTTGTGTCCACTCAAAATTTGTATTTGGAAATGCTAATCCCAACATGACAGTATTTGAAAGTAGGGCTTTTGGGAGTTAATTTGGGCTCTGCCCTCATGAATCAGATCAAAGCCTTTATAAGAAGAGGCCAGAAAGCCTATTAGCCCTCCTACCATCGTTGTATACCCTGAGAAGAGAGCCACCTGCACTCCAGCGAGGGAATGGCCTTCAGCAGACACTTGCTCTGCTAGGCTCTTAGTCTGGAACTTTCCAGCCTCTGGAATTATGAGACATAGATATTTGTTGTTTAGGCTTCTGAGTCTATAGTAATTTTTTATGTCAGTTGAAACTGAGACAGGTGGCAATTATTCCCACAACAATACAAGGGGACCAACAAAAATTTGAAAATGGTACATTAATGACTAGGGTTTAGAGGAACTACTGTGAAGGAATCAAATATTCATAGATAGAGCCTTAGAATAAAGTGAGGAAGAAGAAATCCCTAAGCAGAACTTGTCATAGCTTGGAGTTTCACAGTGGTAGTTATATCTTTATGTGGGTGAATTCATCTGAACACTCATAATATCGTCAACTGTGTTATATTGTTAAATAATGAAGGACTATCATCCAATGTCAGAATGAGTGCCTGGGTTACTGAATCCCAAAGCAGGTTTTGCATCAGAGTCCCCAGGAGAAGTTATGAAAATAGATATGTGTAGTCTTAATCCCTAGATATCAGGATTCAGTGGGTGTGGGATTCAAAAATCTATTTGGGGGCTGGGGATATAGCTCAGTTGGTAGAGTGTTTGCCTTGCATGCACAAGGCCCTGGTTCAATCCCCAGAACCACAAGAATAAATAAAATACAAAAATCCATTTTTAACATGAAGTTCCAAGTAGTACTGAAGCAAAGAACCCAAGGAAACTGCTCTTTGAAGATCACAGGTAGAAAAAGAATAATGTATACGGATGACAGTGCTAATGGTAATTGACACTTGTGATAGATATTTGCAAAAAAAAAAAAAAAAAAAAAAAAAAGCTCTTAAAGATTTACACAGGGGCCTGGGTAAGGCAAGGGGAATGCAGATTACATCTCAAGCACTTTCTGAATAATTGGATTCTAAGAGGAGCAAATGTCCAAATCTGTAACCAGCAGCCCCTCTGATGCTGATATGGGTGATCTAGAGATGAAACTCTGAGAAACATTGACTTTTGAGAACTTTCTCGGTGCCAGGCACTGCAGTGGAAATTCAGACACGTAATCAGATATTCACATTATCTGATCTGATCCTCCTGATAGCTTCAGAGGAGAGGATTGGTTACCCCCATTTTAGAGATGAAAATGCTGAAGGATAGAGAAGATCAATAACTAGGTCAAGATCAATCATAGTAAAAATAGCTGAGATGAGCTGAAAACAGGAAATAGCTGGTAAGACTTATGTTCTTAATACTGAACTTCCTTCTTGTTACCAAGTCAGAGGGAAAAAAATGGATATTCCTAATAATCAAAGGCTTTATGAAAGCATTTAAACTAAAGCAAGGTAAGTAGACTTGGGAAATTGATTGTTGTTTGGTCCTCTGAGGTACAATTTTGAGATTTCTCTAAAATCAATTCTTGTTGGATTTGGTTCAGTTATTTAATCATAAAGCACCGACAGAGTCAACTAAAAGCAATAAGCTGATGTCATTCGTACAGTCGATAGTTTTAGGATGTCTGGCATTACTGAGTGGCCAAAGATCAGACCATGACTTTAAGGAAAGCTGATGTGGTGTTAAGGCTACAACACGGTCCTGTATTTTAACATTTTCTTTCTTCAAAAATCTTTTGACTTTCTCTATAGAAGAATAAATAAAATGAGAAAGTAGACAAGGCAGCCTACAAACACACCCACTCTTTTATCCTCTGAAAACAAAACAGAGGACACTGAAGCATTGACTTTATTTTTTCCAAAGTGCTCTCGTTCTTTTTGGATTTGGTGATAATGTCATCTGCCTTTCAAAAGATAGCTTTTTTTTTCTTTCAAAATTGTGCATTTCTGCTGCATATCAGCTTCCTTTTAAAGGGCAGGCTTCCCGGGTATTAAGGAAGTAAAGGCTGTAAGTCAAAGATAACTTGTTTACCAAACAGGGACGGTAATTGAAATGGCCCTTCGGAGTTAATGAAATATAAAATAGCCTTCCCCACCAGACTGAGAGAAGTCTAATTTAATTATCTGTGAGTGTCACAGATTAGGAGCTTCCTTTCATCCATTTCTGGAAGCTCAGTATGGACAGTTCACACCTAGTAAAGGGGAAAGAATTGGAGCCAGGAGTGAATGAAGGATGTCCACAAACGAACACATCCATCACTAAGCTCTTGAAATAATGCTGCTTAGAAACAGTTGACTTGTTTATTGGGAACCTAAGACAGTTGACTAGGGATGGCTTCAGTCCAGCACTCAGCCAGAATCTGGTGAACACCTGCTGTATCCCAGGCACTAGGTACATAATAAAGGTATATATAAAATATGAAACCATGATACACAGAAGACAGGCATCTCATGCAAGATGAAAAATTTTAAAGGCTGATTTTTCAGAAGCTGGAAGGAATAAGTATGGGAGTAAGGAATAGATAACATATTAGTGCCATAGGATTATTTAGGGAACCTTTGTCACTGTTAAGAGCTGTGTCTCAAGAACTTTGAAGGATCCTAAACTCTTGAAACTACCTAGAAAATATTTTTCCTATAAAATTTGAGTTTTGTAAAATTTCTCAATACATCTTTTTCCTCTCTCTTCACTTGTACCATCTGTATTACAAGTCTTTTTTTTTTAATCCATTTTTTACTTAGAGACAAAGATGGCACACCTTCAGGAGAGTCACTGAGTTTTTTTTTAAAAAAAAAAGGAAAAGGAAAATTCAGAAAATAGATGGAGGCTGCTCACTGCCAGTTTCATACAGTAGCTAGTAGCTGCTCTCACACCTCAGGCCACACAAACCTTTGGCATACTGGGGACTTCAAGGAACATGGTATTCCTCAAAACCCTGCATGTTAAATCTATGAATGCCTTTGTGACTGGATTAACAGTTTCTGGAGAAACAGAACCAAAAGGATGGATACATAGTGATTTATAAGAGGGAGATTGACTGTGAAAATCAGCTCACACAATTGTGGAGGCCAAAGAGTCCCACCAATCTGTGAGTTGCTACCTGTAAGTTGCTGAATCAGGAAAGCCAGTGGTGTGATTCAGTTCATTTCAGAAGCCCGGAGACCTCAGGTGAAGATTGGTGTAAATCCCAGAGTCCAAAGGCCTGAGAAGCAGGAGCTTCAAAGTCCACGGGCAAGAGAAGAAAGATGTCCCAGCTCAAGAAGTGGGAAAAATGGGCTGGGGTGTAGCTCAGTGGCAGAGTGTGTGCCTGGCACATGTGAGACCCTGGGTTCAATTCCCAGCATGAAAGAGAAGCACCTTTCCTCCACCTTTTTGTTCCATCTGCTAATCTTTTCCAGAAACCCCAATCAACTTCACATATAAAATCAACCATTTAAGAGTCAAATGTGTAGGTGTGTGTTGTATATTTCTGAACAGGTAGGAACTTATGATTTAACAGCAAATTTTCAGTCTATGGATCATATCTGGCTTGCAGGTATAATTTCCTTGGTTCCCTTATTGTTTTTAATAACAAAGATTTTTTTAATTCCATAAGAGAAAAGAAAAAAACAATAATTAACCTACAGTTGCCCATAACCCAATTTCAACAACTGTCCAGATTTTGCCTACTTTGTTTCCCCATCTACTCATTGGGTTATGTGGGGGAGCAATTTAAAGCAAATCTCAGACTTCCTACATTTCACTCCCTACATCATTTTTCTAACATGAACTGTTTGCCAACTGAGGTAGGCAGAGTAATGCCTTCCCCCAAGGATGTCTGCATCCCAATCCCCAGAACCTGCGACGGTTACCTTACATGGGAAAAGGGAACTTGTAGATGTGATTCAACTTAGGACCTTAAGATGGGGGGGATTATCCTGCATTATCCAGGCAGGCAGGATGTCATTTCAGGGGTCCTTATAAGGCAACAGAAGGGTCAGAGTCAAAAAAAAGAAAATATGGGGACAGAAACAGAGGGAGAAACAGTAATACCATATAAGGCAGGAGCCAAGGCAAGTGGGAGACTCTGGAAACTGGAAAAGGCAAAGAGACAGTCTCCCTGGAGTGTCCACAGGAAACCAGCTCTGCTGACACCTTGATTTTAGGAATTAATTAACTCCTGAGCCACAAAAGTAAATCCCACTATTTTTGTTGTAATTTTTTTTTTTGTACCAGGGATTGAACCCAAGGGCACTTAACTGCTGAGCCACACTCCCTAGCTCTTTTTATTTTATTCTTTTTTTTTTTTTAATTTTGAAATGGATCTCGCTAAGTTGCTTAGGAGCTTGCTAAGTTGCTGAGGTTGGCTTTGAACTTGTGATCCTCCTGCCTCAGCCTCCTGGGCCACTAGAATTACAGGTGTGCACCACCATGCCCAGCTGTTTGCAGTAATTTCTTACAGCACCAATAGGAAACTAACACTCCAACTTTTAAAAATGGGGAAAGGTTATATCAAAATAATCTGTATTACTGGTTTCTCTTGAAATATTGGAAGGTTTGACAATGTCATGCCTTTAGTTATTCCTACTAATAACAGGCTAATTCAGAAGAAAACCTACCCTACAAGTGAGTTGTAAGTTTCTTTTTTTTTCCCCTTTTGAGTTCTAACCCTCTATTGTCACCTGAATTTGTGATTCCTTATCCAGATTCTGTGGTTGATATAGCCACTGGAACATTGCTGAAATCATGTTTTGTATCTAGTGTTTTCTAAGCCATGAGCTAGAAAGGTTGAGAGCCACTTAACTTTCTAGTGGTGCAAATATCTAGACAAATTTGGTAATTACAAAAACCCAATGCTATTTCATAGCTTACTTTACCCATCTGTTATAATGTTGCTAAACATACAATATATGTTTGATTTTAAAACTGCATAGCACATTAAGCTGGGCTTTACTCTTTAAATTTGTGCTGAGATGGGATAATCACTATAAGAAAAAAAAAAGCTAAAATAGCAAGAAAAGTGTTTGCCAAAATAACTAAAATCTTGTAAATAAAATTGATAATATAACAGAATATTATATCTCACTTAGAGAACAAACCATGTTTCATTTCCTAGCCCTTTAATTATTCAATGAAGACATAAGAGACTAATTTTGTCCCAGCTACTGGCTATAAATAGAGAAATCCTACAGTGGAACAACATATTAAAGGTTATGAGTCATTTACACCTTAGTCTTGAGTTACTTTAATCAGATGTGAGTCTTGGGGAATAAGGACTTTGATTACCAAGAGACAGTTTCACGAACTTGAACCAACTACTGAGTCTGAGTGAAACTCCACATGCCAAAGTGTAGAAAAGGGGACAGAAAAGATGCACCAGAGGGGAGACACACTCGGTGCAGATATATCACCCTGTTCTCTGCCCTCATGTGTGTGTGTCTTCTTCACTGTGTGTGCATCTATCCACGCTTCCCCTTTAACACATGTCAGTCAGATGAGATCGGAGGCCCAGCCTATTCCAGTGAATTATAACTGAAAGGACCCTTTTTCCAAATAAGGTCACAATCTGAGGTCCTGGGGTTGGAATTTCAACATACGAATTTTGGGGGGATACAGATTAGCCTATAACAGTGCCCATCAAGGAGTGGCGGTCTCACATGTTCACTTCCCAGCCTACCCTGGCAAGCTGTGTTTCTTTCCTGTCATGTACATTTTTAAGTCCCCATGTTTAAATGACTCAATGGAATATGTCAAGTTCTCTCTAAACTTTTTTTCTCCCATCTGCTCCTTCTAACATCCTACTGTTGATAGGAGACCCAAAGATTTAACAAATTCCAAACAAGTCTGACCTGACTCCATTATAATATTACATAAGTCAGGCAGGACAGAGACTTGAAATGTACTTTGGGACTTTCCTCAGAAAAGGATGAGCTGAGCAAATAAGTAAACAATATTAAAATGGAATGTTTGCAGGTTTAAGAGGACCAGCCATCGCTGAGCACGCAAAGGAATTCACTTAATACAAACCACAGGTCTTCATTTCCAACAGCTGGTGTTTGCAGCTGTCTGAAGGAAGCGACCATGTCCTGTGGGAGGCACAGGATGTTTCCAGTTGATCCAAGGCTCTGAGGATGGGTGACAAAGGAATATTTGACTCTAAATGGGATGATTGCTGACATAGCCTTCTGGGGGTTGAGGCTCATCTTGAGAGAAGGAGTCGACAAGGGCAAGGCAGGTCTAGATCTGGAAAATTGAGCCTGGAGACAAAGAGGGTCTCAAGGCCATGAAGCCATGAAGGAAAGGGAAAGAACAAGTTTCTAGTAGGGAAAGTTAAGATGATCAAGAAGGAAACACACAAAATTATCCAAAGTGTGATGGCAAAGTGGACACACAGCAGAATCCCGTTTGGGTCCAAGTTCATGGCATGATTTCACTCAGAAAGTCAAGGTGGGGGTTCAGAGTAGGATCTGGGTAATGTAATAATTCATCCTTTCTCTTAAATGGGCTTCCCAGCCTAGATCCAAAGGGGATAATAGGCTAATGGGAAACAAGGAAGAAAACACATTTTAATACCTAAGCAAGTGCCCAATTAGCACTAATGCCAAACTTTGATAGATGCTACATTATGTGGAACTTGGTCCAAGTGATAGAACTTGCCTCCTGTACACTCTAGCATGCTTGTGTCTACAAAGCAAGTTAATAGCCAGTCTTCCCTGAGGATCAGCCAGTGTATATGTTCTCTCTATGCAGTTGCAGGAACAGAAGTGATAGTGACCACAGACACTCACCACAGAATAACATGATATTGTCTGCTATTAAAAGAGGCCCTACAACAATTCCTAAAACCATCAGATGAATAACCTCTTACCTTGCAGCAAAAGTTAATTAGCCTAAGGGGGACAAAAGGGCAAAAAGAAGTGTAGGGCTCCCTTCCTCCCTCTAGTAAGTGTCCAACAAGGTTGCCAATCTGCTTTCCCAAACGGCAGAGAAGAGTATAGAGAGGAAGATCATCCCAAACTAAACAAGACAGCCTCAGGTCCATGGGTCTGGCTCTTCCAATTCATTAGTCCAGCTTGATTATGTTTATCCTGAATTCACAGTAAAACAGAGTAACCCAAATAGAATCCAATACCCACTTTAGAGCAAGAAGAAGTGCTGGAATCACTTACTGGAATGTGTTTTATTGTGTTACCATTTTGGAGTGCTGTCTTATTGATGGTAAGCCAATGAAGCAAAACAATCAAGGCCAGGTTTACATGGTTGACATGCCCCCGTGCAGTGACAGACTAGACCCCCATGAGCCTCCCACCTCATCTTCCTTTAATGCTCCGCAATAAGAGGAGATGTAAAATGGGTCGTGTGCTTATTTCCTTGGATATGTGTGCTTTGCCCTAAGATTGACTTCATTATGAAATCCCGGAGAACAGACATCACTCTTACAGAGCCGTCCAAGGGCTCCGTTACAGAACATTAGCATCTGACCTTCTGCATACTCGCTAAATAAGATAACTTGGAAAAACTCTTACTCCCTGTCTGCAAGTGTTCAGAAGGAATAAAGAAAACTGGAAAGATGACTGAAAAACATAGTGAGTTCTGGCCATGTTCTAATGATTAATTTCCTGTCTACCTCTCACTAGGAAAATTCTGAGGACAATATGCTCTGGATCCCAGGCAGGTGGATGGCCTTGTGGCCTTTTTCCTTTAAACAGTGGGACACAGGCCCTCCTAATCTTCTCACCTTCCTTATTATTTGGGAGAAGCTACATTTCTTTAAAACCTTTTTATGACTGTATTTTAAAAATTAAGTAAGTTTTGTTCGTTTATTTTTAGCAAAACAATAAAACAAAAATTACCCAAAATTCCATCCTGCAGAGATAATTCCCCTGTGTGTAAAGGAAAAGGAAAAAGAAAGAAAAAAAGCTTATTATGTATTATTGTTTTGGAATCTGCTTTTAGTAAATAGTAATATCTATTTTTTTCTCTTCTAGGCAACCACTGTCCTGCTTTTTGTTAGTATAGATCAGTTTGCATTTTTCTAGAATTTTATGTAAATGGAATTATATAGTATATATAAAGTTATTAGTCTGGCATTTTTCACTGAAAAATATTTTGAGAATCATCCATGTAAATGAGTGTATCAATAATTCATTTCTTGTTTTTTTCTAAGTATTTTTCCATTGGATAAATACATATACAAATACATTAACTTGTTGATAGACATTGGCTTTTTTTTTTTTTTTTTTTTTTAGTTATAGGTATTTAAAAACTTTCAGAACATCTCTATTAGTTGAGCACAGTGGCACAAGCCTGTAACCTCAGCAGCTCTGGAGGCTGAGGCAGGAGGACGGTAATTAAAGTCCAACCTCAGCAATTTAGCGAGGCCTTAAGCAACTTAGCAAGATCCTATCTCAAAACAAAAAATAAAAAGGGCTGGGAATGAGGTCCAGTGCCTTAAGTGCCCCTGGGTTCAATCCCTAGTACAAAACAACAACAAATGGTCGTGTATTTTCATTTGTTTTTGGTTAATATCTAGGAGTGAGGTAACTGAATCATACGATAAGTGTATACTAAAAGTTGTAAGAAGCTGCTACAATGTTTTAGAGTGGTTATGCCATTATTCAATCCCACTAATAATATATGAAGGTTTTGGTTGCTCCACTTGGTATGATCTTAATTTCAGCCATTCTAATAAAAGTATAGTGGAATCTCATGTGGCTGAAATTGCATTTTCTTACTGGCTAATGATGCTGCATATCTTTTGATGTGCTTTTGTGGTATCTATGTATATCTTCTTTAGTGAATTATCTGTTTAAATTTGGGGGGGGCATTGTTATTGCTTTACTTATTTTCCATTCAATGAGTTTAGAGAATATGTTAGGCTTTCTGGATACAAATCTTTTATCAGATATATGATTTTTTCCCAATCTGTGGTTTGTCTCTTCATTCTGATAATAGCTGTCAAAAAGCAGAAGTTTTTAATTTCGATGAAGTTCAATTTATCAGTGCTTTTATTTAAGGATTATTCTTTTGATATTGTTTTGAAGGAGTATGTTTGAAGTTTTTGATGTATCTAATTCAAAGTCACAAAGATTTTTCTTTGATTTTTATTAGAAAATCATATAGTGTTATGTTTCATGGTTTGGTAGATGATCCATTTTGAGTTAATCTTTGTACAAACTGCAAGATGCTGATTGAAGTTGAATTTTTTTTCCACATGGATATTTTATTTGGGGGGCAGTCTCGTTAATAAACTACTCTTTCTCCACTGAGTTTCCTTTACTCCTATGTTCAAATTTCACTTAGCTCTTATGCATGAATTGTTTGTTCTCCCTATACTGTTTTGTGGAACAATTTGCCTTTTTTCTCATTGCACTGGTTAAAACTTCAAATACAACTTTGAACAGAAGAGGGGAGAACGGTCATCCTTATTTTGCTTCAAATGTTAGAGGAAATAGCATCCCGTCTTTGACCAGGAAATAGGCTGTCACCTTTGGGTAGGTTTTCCTTGGATACTGTTAAGAGGTTGAGGAAGTTTTATTCTGTTCTTGCTAAGAGTCTTTATCAAGATTAGATGTCAGATTTTGTTTCTACTTTGTTAATATAGTGAATTCTTTTGATCTTTGAATGTTAAACCAATCCTACATTTTGAGAATAATCCTAAGTTACGTATGATGTATTGTCCTTCTGGTATAATTTTAGACACTGTTTGCACAAATTTTGTTCAGAATTTTTAAATCTGTGTTCATGACAGGTAATGGTCTGTAGTTTTATATTCTTGTATGATCTTGTCTTATTCTGGTATTGGTGTAAGTTTGGCCTCTGGAATGGATTCAAATGGGTTCAGTTTTCTGAGTTTCCTAGAATTAGTGTTATTTCTTTCATATATCTGTAGTAGAATTCCTCAGTGAATTCGCCTGGCCTTTGAGCATATTTTTTGTGGGAATATTTTTAGCTATAAATCCAATTTATTTCAAAGAGATAGTACTATTCCAGTCTTTCTTTTTGGATAAGCGTTGGTAGTGCAGAAATTTATTCCTGTACTACATTATTATATTCTATCATTTGCTTATTTGGGTTTAATTTGCTTTTCTATTTATAGCTTCTTAAGATGAAGACATTGATTTGAAGCCTTTATTCTTTTCTAATAGGAAGTAAGTGCTATAAATTTACTCCATGTTATGACTTTAGCAGATGTTATAAATATTATTATGTTGTGTTTTCATTTTCATTCACTTCTAAATACCTGGAATTTCTGTTTTGATTTTTTCTTGATCCATTGATTATCTTAAAGTTTCTTATTTTCCCAATACATGGACTTTCTATAGATCTTTCTGTTCTTGAATCCTTTCTGTTCTTAAATCTATTTTGGTCAAAGAACATACATTGCATAACTTGATTATATTGAATTTTTTTGTTTTATGGCCCAGAACATAATCTATCTTGATAAAAGATGTGTATGTACTTGATAAGAATGGGTGTCTCTGTTATTATTAAATGTATATTTTTATACATGAATATATTATAATTTATTTGACCATTCATCTTCCATTAAGGATTTTAGAACATTTCTGACTTTCCACTATTATGAACCATACCAAAGGGAACACTCTTATAGCTGAATCTTTGTGCATGACTTCATCGGTTATTGCAATAGGTTGAGTAGCCTCCTCCCCCAAATTCATGTACACCTGGGACCTCAAAATGTGACCTGACTTGGAAATAATGTATCTGCAGATATAATTAGTTGTGTTCATACTGGATTGAAGAAAATCCTAAACCCAACAACCAGCATCCTTATTAGAAGGCTATCTGAAGACACTCAGAAAGATGTCCATGTGACAATAGAGACAGAGAACGGAGTGAAGCAGCTGAAATCAAGAAATGCCAAAGAATACTGATAGCTATCTGAAGCTAGAAAGGATCAAAACAGGATTTTTCCCTAGAGCCCTGGAGGGAGCATGGTCCTGACAACACCTGGGAAGCTTTTCTTTTTTTAATTATTATTTTTTATTTATATATGACAGTATAATGCATTATGATTCTTATTCCATATATAGAGCACAATTTTTCATATCTCTGGTTGCACACAATTTGTGTCTTCATACATGTACTTTGGATAATAATGTCCATCACATTCCACCATCATTTCTAACCCCATGCCCCCTCCCTTCCCCTCCCACCCCTCTGCCCTATCTAGAGTTCATTATTCCTCCCATGCTCCCCCTCCCTACCCCACTATGAGTCAGCCTCCTTATATCAGAGAAAACATTCAGTATTTGTTTTGGGGGGATTGGCTAACTTCACTTTGTATTATCTTCTCTAACTCCATCCATTTACCTACAAATGCCATGATTTTATTCTCTTTTATTGTTGAGTAATATTCCAATGTGTATATATGCCACATTTTTTTTATCCATTCATCTATTGAAGGGCATCTAGTTTGGTTCCACAGTTTAGCTATTGTGAATTGTGCTGCTATAAACATTGGTGTGGCTGTGTCCCTGTTGTATGCTGTTTTTAAGTCCTTTGGGTATAGACTAAAGAGAGGAATAGCTGGGTCAAATTGGGGGTTCCATTCCCAATTTTCCAAGAAATCTCCATACTGCTTTCCATATTAGCTGCACCAATTTGCAGCCCAACCAGCAGTATATAAGTGTACCTTTTCCCCCACATTCTCGCCAACACTTTTTGTTGTTTTTATTCATAATAGCTGCCATTCTGACTGGAGTGAGATGATATCTCAGTGTAGTTTTGATTTGCATTTCTCTAATTGCTAGAGATGATGAACATTTTTTCATATATTTGTTGATTGATTGTATATTATCTTCTGAAAAGTGTCTGTTCAAGTCCTTGACCCATCTATTGACTGGGTTATTTGTTCTTTTGGTGCTTAGCTTTTGAGTTCTTTATATGCCCTAGAGATTAGTGTGAACACCAAAGTCCCATAAAGTCAACTAGTATTTTGACTCTGATCAATACTTTAATTATAAACCTCTTATTTGGAGCTTTATTGGATAATGTAGGTCCACAGCCAGTTTCAAAAGTTGGAAGAAGGAGTAAAGTTCAAGGTGATCTGGGACTGCAGGTATTGGTTTCCTGGAAAACCTACAAATAAAAGTGATGCTATCTTTAATGTCTCATACTTAGATGGTGTTCTTCATCCCATATTTCTTACCCTGTTTTTCTAACATCTTATATTATTGTCTTAATATCCACCAAATGCAATGGACCATTTAGCTCTCCTTAAGCCTTGCTTGAACTCAGTGTGTGATTCAGGTGCGAATTGTGTGAGAGGAGAGTAATGTGTCCCAAGAAGCTGAGGCTTCCACAGAGCACTTTTTTTTTCTTTGTTTACCTACTTTTTCTAGTTTTCTTCCCCTTTCTCCTTTGTCTTCTCTTCCTTTTATAAAGCAGTTTTATTTTACATCCTTTTTCTTTTCAATCTTCTTTGCTTTCAGCTGTAGAGGTCTCCTGACTCCTGATGGCTGTGTCCTGGGGATTGTTCCATGCAAGCTGGAAGAGAGTTGGAGATCTGAGTGGCCTTGCTTAGCACTTTCCCTGTATTCCTGTTGCCATCTTTGAAAGCTATTATCCTTCTTCTTCTTTTGCTTAAGTGATCTTTATCTGCTTCCCTGAGAGTTGGTACAAGGATTAATTATCTAGTGTTTGTAAAGCATTTGGAAGTTGATAAATGCTAATTATTATTACACTGCTATCTTGTCCTTTGTTCTAAATACCTGGCAACCTGAGTTGAAGCAGACAAATTAAAAAGTTGTCAAGATAACCATGATCTCCAACACAAAAGTTCTGAATGACTTTCCCTGAACTTTTTCACTTGCTGTTGGTCACTTTCCCTACAAGTAGGGCTTCCTTCCTGAGCAGCAGAAATGGAAGATAGAGTGTGCAGGAGGTGAATTGACAACATTTCCAGACTCTACCATGTGGGAAATGCACCTTATATGCCTTATCTCAAGTTATCCTCATCAAACAAGAATGGGAGGCCATTCTCAGCATCAGGGAATGAGTGCTTATAGAAGTTCAGAAATCAGTTCATATCCCTCAGCTAAGAATTGGCAAAGCCAGATTTCGAAGCCAGTGCATTTTGGCTCTGACAGCCATGGGCTCATTCTGCCACTTCTGCTCCAGTAAAAGATAGAAATTAAGTATGTTAGGAAAAGTGAGTTGCCATGAGGGAAGAAAAAGGACACACTTTTTTCTTGCAGCATCCAATGAACAAAGACTTGCAAAGCAAGAGTGTTAACTAACTATAGTAGTCCAAACCTTACAGCAGAAAATGTCAAACTTAAAAATAATTGAATTTTGAAGTCAGAGAGGCCATTAGGAACAGTTTAATCCCACCCCTTCATTTGGCAGATGAGGAAATCTAAACTCAGCAAAGGCAAGTGATCCTTGCTTAAATTCACTCAGATCTTCACTTGACATTAACTGGCTATACTTAAGGAAACACTACATATAGATCATATGTTTTAAGTCCTGCTTACTTACTGTGTTATAGCACTCTATGAGCCCTCTGTGTGTACTAATTTATCTCCCTTGGAGTTGGTAATATTGTTGTTCTTTTCTTTGATACAAAAAAGGCACTGACAAGTCTAGGTAAAACCATCTCTTTGGAAGTAAGACACATATCCTAAATATTTTAGACAAGATAAGTGTTTTTCCAACTAAATTCAAGGATTTCAAGTAACCCCTCTCAAATGGGTGATGGTAATATAAAGACATAAGGTCACCAGAGGTGCCATGGCCCCAACCAGGATGCAATTCCATGCCAATGCTCTGTGCTTTCACATAATGTCCTATGACTTGTGATTTGATCTGAAGAGAGGATTGATTCAATTTAAAGAGACTGAAAACTACAGAGGAAAGTAACTCATGAGATCTGTCTCAATGGAGGGCTCAAAGTATCCACTTTCCACAATTCTTACCAGTAACTTCTTACTGCCTTGTCTTACATTCTTTGTGCCACTGTGTAAATCTTTACTCTCATAGTATGCAGAAGTGAATGTGGGCACAATTTTATGGTTTGAATCTGGAATGTCCTCCGAAAGATCATGTTTTGAAGACTTGACCCAGCAATGTCCAGAGGTGGGATGGAAATGATTGGATCACGAGGATGGTGACTTCATCTGTGCATTAATCCATTTGTTGCATTTATAATTTGAGTGAACTACTAGGAGAGGTAGAAGTTTTAGGCAAGTGGGTCATGATTGGAGGAAGTAGGTCACTGGGGGCACACCATTGGGAACTATATCTTGTCCTTGGCCCTTTCTCTCTGCTTCCTAGATATAATAAGCTGAGCATCTTTCCTTGACCATGCCCTTCCACCTCGATGTTCTGCCTCACGTCATTCCCAAAGCAGTGGTGCTAGCTGACCACAGGCTGAAACCTCTGAAATTACGAACCAAATCAGTCTTTCTTCCTCTAAGTTGTTATCAAGTATTTTGGTCACAGCAATGAAAAGCTGACTAACACATTCAGGATTCAGCTCACCAAAGTTGTGCTTCAGAGTAATACCAGAACTGAATGACTTCCCCTGTTTTCCTTCCTTTGCCTTCTTCATTAGAAATATGATCTAGTCTTGAGACATCTATAGCACCCAAAGTGGGAGGCTGGGATGGGAAGGGAAGTCTTTGCATCTGTTTCAGTTCTCTTGTTTTAATAAATTCATACACACCACTAGGACTGTTGTGTCAACACTGAAATATCTTAGGTGCCACAAAAACTGGATTTGGAATGGAAGTTATCACTAAAACAAGGACACAAATGCTTCAGCATGATGAAAATTGTGCTTCAAAGACCTAAATACAAGGTTATATAGCCCAAGGTATGAAAAAAAGTTTTCAAAACCCTGTTCTTCACTATGAATTTTTTTCCCCTTGCAAAGTCAATTGTTCTCCTGGGCAGCCTGCTACCCTCAATCATTGACATAGCATTAAAGTGACAGCTCTGCACACAGAAATGGTGGGAAATGGCCACTCTGAGTATTCTCACGGCAGACTTTCACATATCCACACAGGGCTCTTTAATAAACTACAAAACTTTTTAGGGCTTTGGAATTATGTGGGTAAGGTTGTGATACCACCATCAGAAAGGTCTGCATTTTACTGTTGACTTTTATTTTGCAAACTTAGTAATTATTTTTGAAGAATTATGCTTTGTCCTGCTCACATTTAAATGTGTGATCCTGTTCAAAGTTAATGGATCAGATCTGACTAGGTAAGTAAGATAGTCACTTTGGGAGGATCATTTGTAACTTCTCCAGTCCTATTTAATGAGCTGGAAAAGTAATTTACTAAGTTTAATGTAGAAACTGGAAAATTTGTTTCAAACCCCCCTCAAATACTCTATGCCTTTAGACCATAGTTATTCACCTTGTAAGGTCTGCTACATTGCCTTCTCAAACAATCCATTTTGATCTCTTGAAGATGTTCTTGTTCTATTGGGGGAAACGTCTTCTTACATAAGCAATAAGCTAAAGATAAATTTTATTAGTATGTATAAAATGCATAAAGCAGGGAATAAGCCAGGCATTCATTCACATTCTAGTGTAAGTAGCTTTATAGGCAGCAAAGGAGGCAATGTCATGTTCTCCATTAGAAAGGGAGCTTTATTGGGAATTCTAGGAACATGGGAATTAAAAAATAAAGATGATCATTGTGTAATGAATTCTTCTTGGGAGAAGTTTGGAAAGGAAGAGAGAAGATAGTAAAATGGCCAGCACCCCAAGATATATATATTTGAGAAAGTCATTTCCTTCTCATATGGATACCATTTCCAAAGGACACCTTTTTTGGCCATTTTTAAAAATTAGAGTCTGCATAATATCCCCACCCTAAGTCTTACTGAGGGATTACCATCTGACAGCTTCTAAGCACATTGCACACACTCTCTCTTTTAATCTTCACTGTAGGGTTATGAGGTAAGCACGCATTCCTTGGCAGGTACCACGAGGTGCCTGGTTTGCACTGCCCTAAGACTTTGACAAATTTTAACTCATTTAATCTTCACAATAGCCTTCTGCTATGGGCACTGACATTTCCCATTTTACAGATTCAAAAGAATTTGCTGGCTTTTCCAGGACCCTGCAGCTAGGAAAATGTGAAACAGGAATCAGGTTCAGGTTTTCTAACTCCAGAGCCAGCTCTTGTAACCTCTGTTGTGTTTCTCTGTGAAGAAGTGGAAGCACACAGAAGGATAACTTGTCCAGAGTCATACAGGCCACCAAACAGACTGGCATCAGACTCAGACAGCCAACGTGTAAAATGTAGAAAAGTCAGCCTTCCCCCTACCTTGCTCTTCCCTGTTTAGATCACTCATTCCTAATACACTGGCCACGATTGCTAGCATAAAACATGTACACACCTTTCCACCTCAACACAGACTTCACTGTGGCACTTAAACATGGAAATGATAAGAATAGAACAAGAAGAAATCAGCTATATTATGTATTTAGCTTGTTGTCTAGCTTAATTCAAACAGACTTTGCATCATGACTTTCATGAGATGATTGTGTTCATTGAATTAGTTACCTGTGTCAAAGACAAGCTTGACCTCATCTGGAGCAGTACTTCCTAATCCTTAATGAGCCCAGGAATTACCTGGGTATCCTGTAAATATGGAGGTTCTGATTCAATGGGTTGGCATGGGCCTGAGACTCTGCATTCCTAGCAGGGCCAGGAAATGCTGATGTTTGGGAGCATGGACCATATTTTGAATATCAAGATTAGAGCACTGAGTTTTTCCAGACCAATCTTAAAGATTCATCTGGAGGTTCAGAGTTCAAAGTGGAAGGAAAACATTTTCAGACATGGAAGAATATTTTGGGAATCTGAGAGGATTGACAGGGGACTAAGAGGGGATGGCTCATGAGAAAAGATCTGAGCTACACAGATTCTGAGGACTGAATGGGATGTCCATAGTCCCAATCACCCAACTGATGCTTGAATCCTTTTCAATCCCTGCTAGGCCATCTGGGCCCTTGAATTAAAATAATTTTCTGCAACAAGTGTTCAACAGAACAAGAGAAGTTTCAGGATGGTGCCTGCATCATAGAAACAATAATAGCAAAAGACCAGGAGAGGAGGCTATGATGTCTGACACCTGTCTGGGTAGATGTTTGCCTCCATAGTATATTTTTCAAGGCTTGAATATTTGTTCAAAAACTTTCATTAACAAAACAGATGCACTGTACCAGAGAATAAGCTGGAAGCACTGATTCCCTTAAGCATTTGCCTCCCACAATGAAAAAAAAAAAAAAAGATTCAGTGCTGACTGACAGGTGAGAGACAGTGACAGATGTGTAGCAGCTGGGCTGCTTCTTGGCTGTACTGAATGTGCGTGCCATGGCCCATGAGACCATGAAATTTTCAAGGATCAGGAACCACTGGGCTCATGACTGGGTTTTTTGTTTTTTGGGTTTTTTTTCCATCTTGATTGTATAGCCTGAACTGAAAGACACTCCTATTGTTGGGTCCTCTGACTGGAGGGATGCCAGCTTTTCTTTCCAATCACCCTGTTCTCAAGCTGTTGTTTGACAGTTCTCTTCTTTCTGTTTCAGGTGCCAGGGGAGAGTGAGAAACCGTGGAAACCAGCCCTGGTTGTTCTGACGGAGAAAGACCTTTTAATCTATGACAGCATGCCTCGGAGGAAGGAAGCATGGTTCAGCCCAGTTCACTCATACCCTCTTCTTGCCACCAGGTAACCATGGTCTTGTGTTTGGGTATGCCGTGGTTGCAGCTTGATAACATTTTAATCGATTGCAATGATTTCTGCATGTTATATTATTGTTCACTGTTGCAGCAGGAGCTGGGAGCTCCTCAGAATCAGAGCCACACATTTTTAACTAGACAGACTAATTATCATTTATCGTGAAACATCAGGCAGTACAGAGACAAAGAACAAAATATCCATCCCATCCATCATCAAGGAACAGTGACATCTGGTGAGATGGTCCCAGTTTGGCTGCTTTCCTGGGTTTCTATCCCATTGCCTTGGAAATGAACTAGACACATGTGTTTGCAATCTTGAAGTCCAAGTGGAGTCATCACGCAAGGGTCTTCACTTAGTGGCAAAAAGAATGTCACATGGAATGTCCCACTGTGCTTTTCAAGGTTTGGTCAACACAGGAGATTCCATAACAAGTTCTTTCTTGGTTCTGTGAGGCTTTCTGTGGGAGTGTGGCTGTCAGGCTCTCTTTTTCTTAAGACCCTAAGTGTACATTATTACTCATGTGAAATATAGCATTAAAAACAACCTTACTGAGGCATAATTTACGTGCAAAAAGCTGTATAATTTAATCTATACAATTGTATGAGTTTAGAGATAGTTATATACCCATGAAGCCCTCAGCATAATCAATACCATATTGTATATCCAATTAATATCAAAAACACATCTTCACCTCCTACTCTTCTTATTTTTATGTGATAGGAACATATACAATCCACCCTCTTAGCAAAATTTTAAATATATAATACCATATTGTTATTAAACATGCTGTGCTATATGATAGATCTTTAGAAGATGCTTATCTGGCATGACTGAAGCTTTGTGCCCTTTGACTGACACTCCTAATTCCCACTTCGCCCTGGCAACCACCATTCTAATCTCGTCTTCTTCAAAAAGGTGTGACTATTTCTGATTAATTTTATAAATGGGATCATTTAGTATTTTTCCTTCTGTGTCTGACTTATTTCATTTAGGGTATTATCTTCAAGTTCATTCATATTGTCACAAAGGTCAGGATATCCTTCTTTTTAAGGTCAAATAATTTTCAATTGTATATAAATACCACATTTTCCTTAATGATGGACATTTGGAATAATCACCCTTCCTGATTTCAAATTACATTGCAAAGCTACAACAATCAAAAATGCATGGTACTTGGGCTGGGGATGTGGCTCAAGTGTTAACGCGCTCGCCTGGCATGTGTGGGGTGCTGGGTTCAATCCTCAGCACCACATACAAATAAAATAAAGGTGTTGTGTCCACCGAAAACGAAAAAATAAATATTAAAAAAATTCTCTCTCTCTCTCTCTCTCTCTCTCTCTCTCTCTCTCTCTCTCTTAAAAAATGCATGGCACTGGCATAAAAATATACAGAACAACAGAACAAAATAGAGAACCTAGATATGTATCCACACATTTATGGTCAATTGATCTTTGACAAGGATGACAAGAAGACACTGTGAGGCAAGGATATTCTTTTCAATAAATGATGCCAGAAAAACTGGACGTCTACATGCAGAAGAATGAAATTGGACCCATACCTTAAACCACACACAAAAATCAACTCAGTATAGATTAAGGGCTTAAGCGTAAGCATAAGACTGGAAACCATGAAACTCCTAGAAGAAAAGCTTCTTGACATTGGCCTTGACAATACTTTCTTGAATGTGACACAAAAAGCATAGAGCATAAAACAGAAATAGACCAATGAAATTATAACAAGCTAAAACTCATCTGAATAGCAAAGGAATTTGCTATTTATAATAGCTATTTACAATCAACAAAACAAAAGCAGAATGGAAGAAAAGATTTGCACACCACATATCTGAAAAAGATTAATATCCAACATATGCAAGGGTGCCCTACCTCTCAATAACAATAAGAATAACAAAACTAGATTACAAAATCAGCAAAGGACCTGAAGAGACATTTCCCCCAAAGACATACAAATTGACTAACATGCAAAACATTCAACCTTACTGATCATTAGGGAAATGCAAATCAAAAGCACAATGAAATATCACCTCCCAACTATTAGGATGACTCTTATCAAAAAATTGAAAGGTAACCAGTGTTGGCAAAAGTGTGAAAAGAAGGGAGCTCCTGCACACTATTGGTGGAATGTAAAATGGTATAGCCAATAGCATGAAGTTTCCTCAGAATGTTAAAAACGTGATCACCTGACAATCCCACTTCTGGGTATTTATCCAAAGAAATTAAAATTAGGATTTCAAAAAGATATCTATACTCTCAAGTTTACTGCAGCCTTATTCACAGTGGCCAAGACATGAAATATGGTCTTAGTGTGCCATATTCTAATCTCCTTCTTCAAAGGACTACAACCTGAAAACAAGTGAGTCAAACCTGAGTTTTACTTCACGTAGCTGACAGCTGCCATCCTGGCTTTCACTGCTGGTTCTTTCTATATGCACTTTATAACAATGGCCTGTTTTCATTCCCTCGATGCCACTGTCACTTTACCTAGAAGTAGAGCATGGTAACATAATATTTGTGGCCTTCCTGATATGTGCCTGAAAACATTGGCCCTCAAGTTTCTGCTCGATGAATTATTGAAAAGTGTGGGACAAACCCTGGAAAGAATTTGGTCACCGAGTTTGGTCCAACAGAACAGCACAATGCACTTAGATTTGGGGGCCTCTCTGCTGAGCAACAGATAAACAGAAACAAGATAGGTTCTCCTCTCCTAGAAAGGTAGAGATGCCAAACAAGTTATAGTCCATGCTCAGGGGCTGGGAAGAGAATGAGACCTAGTAGGAGAACTTGTTCAACACAAGATCAAAATAGCAACTGTGAGTAGAATTGTAATTCTTTCAAATCCTTCCTAATTCCAGTTGCGATTGATAATAGACACCAGCAAATGTGACTTGAAGGTGGAAATTATTGGCCCCAATGGTGTATAGAGGAGGTTTTCAGGGAGCCAGGACTAGTTCACTTAAAAAATAAAAAAGGATTTAATTTTTGAGACTTCCAAGCTTCAAAAACTTTGGTAAATAGCTAGTAAAGCATAATATAGTATATTAATAAGACCTCAATTGTCAGAATATAAATATTCTAAAATGCTTACACAAAGATTTAAGCTATGCCTTGGGGCCTAATTAAATTCAGCCCAGTCTCTATCATTTTCTGCAATTTACATCTGCACTTTTCATTCATGGGTTACTAATATTCAGATTCTGAGACAGTCTTATGACTAAAAACCAAAGAAAGATTGACCACAGTCACTGTATTTCAATTACTAAGAAGGGAAATTTGATCAGGTCTTTTGAAATAATTTTCAGGAACAAGGGTCAACATAAGGTAGAGTTCTCGGGTAACTTAGGCAACAGGAAAACAAAATTAACTCTAGAACACAGCTTTCCCCTTAGAATTTCTGACCAATGGTGACTCCTTTTGCATTCCTTCACTCATTCCCCAAAATTTACAATTTTTCTACTATGTGCCAAGAGTCATAACTGGGCCAAGGGATAAAGAGGTGGGAAAGGTCAACCTTGTGAATCCATTATTGCCATGCCATGCCAATCTGGACAAAAGCGTACTGATGTGCAGGGAACTTTCTGGAGCAAAGACAACAGAAAATGCCTGTCTGCCTGGAGAGGGGCTGAGGAGTTCTCACAGTGGAAGTAATGTTTGAATGGAAATCTGAGTGAGAACTTACCAGAGGAACAGGAGGAGAGGATGTAGGCTTCCAGCAAGAGGGGAGACACACGTGCAGAGCTTTTGCTTCATGCAGTGCTGTGTGGCCAGTTACAGCACCAGGAACAGCTTTGGGGAGACAGAGCAGTTGCTGGCTGAGTATCTAGCCCTTGACACAAGTTTCCTCCAACAATTCCTGTATGCATTCGCAAGCCTGTGTTAGTGTGCTGGTCTTATAGATTTGGAATCTGGGGCTCAGAAGAGTTAAGAAATTTGCCCCAGGTCACTTAGCTTACAGCTCTGGGTAGTGTCTTGCATACCTATGCCCTGGTTCCACTGGAGGTCAACAGGAGCATGGGAAATAGAGAGAAAGACTTTCCCCTATTACATCCTTTTGCATTCTTTGAAATCTGAACCACTGGGAGCATTAGGAGCTTTTGGAGGTGTTTAGAGTCATGGACATGATCTGGGTAGATATTTTTACCTTTGGTGTAAAGTAACAAAGGTTTAAGAGGTGACTGCTGAATCCAAACAATGATGCCAACTCCATGGTCAAAAAGAAAATAAGTAGATAAAAATAAAAAACAAATTTCTCTAAAATCTTAGGTAGAGGAAGAGATAATTGCTCTTTTTTTCTCAGTTTCTCTGCCCTGTTATCAGGTTCCGCAGAGAAACTTCAGGTCAGTGTTAAGACTTCCAGGAAAGGCTGTGCTTGGGTCTGGTTCCCAGAGGTGGAAGAGAAGACAGGACAGGATGGGATGGAAGTGAACTAGTAGGCAGGTGCTCCCTGAAGAATCCTGGAAAGAAGGGACAGGCTAGGCAGGGGAGAAGCTGAAAGAGAATGTGATTTCTAGCTTGGCCTGATCCTACAAGGCATATCGAGAGTCACACTCCTGGTATGGTAGCTACCAGCCACCTGTGGCTATTGAAGTGAATTAAATGTGAATAAAAGTAAACTTCAGTTCCTCACTCTTACTCTCTACCTTTCATGTACTCAACAGCCATATGTGTCTAGTGGCTATCATTTTGGACAGCACGGGTCTAGAACTTTCCCATTACTACCCAAAGTTCTATTGTTAAGTGCTGCCCTAGAATTCATACAGATGACCCCCAACTTATGATGGTTAATTGTGTGTGTGTGTGGTGTGTGTGTGTGTGTGTGTGTGTGTGTGTGTGTGTGTGTTCAATGAAAGCAATACACATTCAATAGAAACTTTACTCTGGATTTTGATCTTTTCCTAAGCTAGCCATATACAATAGTCACAATACTATTGGAGATGCCAGGCAGCAGCAGAAAGCCACAGCTTTCAGTCAGCCACACAATCACAGGGAAAACAACCAGCAACTAGTGTCCTATGTTGCCAGGTTATGTTCAGTAGGTTAGGTGTATTTGATGCATTTTTTACTGAACACATTATCAAGGTACAATGTGTTTAATCAGAATGTAACCCCATGGTAAGTAGAGAAGCGACCATAAATGGTTCCTTCAGAATTCATCCTGACTCAGGTAGGCAACTGGTCTCAAACACTGCCACAGCAGTCCTTCTAAAGCTGAGCACCTGATGGATGTCGTCTCACAGTTTTTTCAGGCTGCATGCACAGGCAGGCCCAGCAGCTCCGTGGGCTCAGGGACATTGCTGAAGAAAATGACAGGTGGAAACCCTGAAAAGTAAAGCCCCCATAAGGGTGTGCAAAATAGGCAATGAGATCCTAGGAGCTTTGCATATAACTGAAAGTATCTCTTACAGGCTCACGAGTGACAGGGATGCCAGATCTGAACTTTGAGCAAATCCCATAAATAGCTGGGAACCATAAACCTGCATCTAATGTGGAAATAGAAAAGGGAAACCTGAGATCATTTAGAATGGAAGATGCAGCATAAAAATCCAGTGTCTCCCACCACCTAAAGGAGAGCCAGGGGTGACACTTCTTTCCTCAGCTCACTGTCGCTCTCCCAAATCACCCACCCTGACCACTGAATTGCGAATGAAACTCATTATGTATGAGTACTAGCCCTCTGAGCAATGATAAAATTAGGCCCCTCGTTATTACTCTGAACTCCAGCTGGCAAGCTTGTGAAGCAGAAGATGTCCAAAATGTCCAGTGGCACAGGCTATTCTATTCATTCTTACTTTCATCCCCGCAAGCCAGCAGGTAACTTGCTATCTATCTGCTCCTGAGCAGCAGCCTGGAAAGAGCTGGGACTTTGCATCCTGGTCTTTATCCCACCAGAACAGTGCTTAACCCCAGGCTAATCACTCTTCCTTCCTCTTTCAAGGCCCTCATCTGTTAAATGCACTCAGTGGTATGTCATTGTCTCAAAGCCCACGGGGAAATGTACTTGGGTAAAATAGGTTTTTAATAGACTTTGTGGCTTGGATATCAGCCATTGTGGTTCATTGGTCCTAGTCAGCTTCTCTCTGGATGCACTGCCTAGAAAAGGACTTCTGGAAATCATACGGTAGCAGAAAAAAAAAAAAAAAAAAAAAAGAGGGATCTCTTCCTTCCTGTGTAATAGTGTGGGTTGGTGGTGCCTCTTTTCAGCTCCAGGCTGGGTTTCTGAATGAGTTGCTGTGGAAGGCAGGGTACCCCCAGCTGAAATTGAAGCTGCCTTTCTTTGCGTTTAAAGCTGAGGCTGTTGATTTCTGGCAGAGGCACCACTGCTGAAGTGGCAGGAGGGCAAATGAAGAAAAACAGGGTCCCTATGTTTCAGAGTTACCCCAGCATTTTTGTTAGCTGTTTCCCTAACCACTTAAGTTCATCAAGTGACTCTCTTGTTCACTTCCCAAAAGTTCCATACAGTCACACCAGGCACTGGGTTCTTTAGGATCATTTGGGCATGGACTCTGTCTAGTAGTATTATTTGTTTTTATGCATTTATAACGAAGTGTAGCATTGTCTTTTTAAGAATTTATTTAAAAATCTTTTATTGAGGTTCAATTTATAAATAGCAATATGCACAAATGTTAAGTGTATGGCTTAATTGATTTTTATTTAGAAATATAGAGCTATGTCCTTTACATTTTTATTATTGGGTATCTACTAATTAATCATCCTCAGTGACAGTATCAAGACCATGTTAATGTCATTTGCAAAATGGATCAAGATGGTGATCAACCAGTGGCTGGCCTCTAGATAAAGGCCAATTGGATTCCATGAGGGTTTGCAAAACTTGCCCAGTTTCAGAATCCCCCAGGTTTTAAATTAAGATTCATATCAGCATGACCTTGACTTGGATGTTCTGGCTAAGCAGGCTACTAGGGTCAGGAGTCAGAAGTGTGTGTTTTCAGTAAGCATTAGGCAAAAAATTACCACATTTAGCCCTGACAACCTTAAGTAAAGTGTTAGTTCTACTTCGTGAAGAAGAAGTAAATTGTGGGGCTAACATTAATTACCCAACTTATATGTTAGTAAGAAATGGATCTCAAATTCTGATTCTACTTTCTGATTCTTGCCCACTATTCGATGCAGCCTCCCAGGAACATGTCCTAATTTCTTAGAGTTTTAGTGGCTTTAAGAATTTTTTGAGTGTATGTTACAAATCTCCCCTCTTATGACAACTTAATCATGCAGTAGATGCCCAATTGTTCCATGGAACAAAAAAAGTTACAGATCGCATGATAAAGTGAAGACAGAGGTGTAGACAGTATCAGAGAGCTAGAGTGTCTGCCCGTGGTTCTCAAAGTGTGGTCCCTGGCCCAACAGCTTGGGTACCAACTGGGAATTTGTTAGTCAAGCAGATTTTTGGCCTCACTTCAGACCACTTGAAAAAAAAAAAAAAGTCTCAAGGGGGCCTCTTGACTTAACCTCTCCAGATGTTTCTGATGTGGGCTACAGTTTGAGAACTACTATCTTCTCTGTCTCCCAATTTCCAGAGTTTTTGGTAGTGAAGGGACTTTGCCATGAAGAGGTGGCTCTTCAGAAGCATTCTTTTGCCTCAAGCTGTGATGAACACTGATGAATTAGTCTGAAGGCTGTCCTGGCTGCATATGCCTACCGTCACCAGCATCTTGTAAACTGTCTGACTGTGAACTTGCAGGCATTTCCCATGGGGTTTTCACTCTTTTTGTTTCTATTTTTCCTCTCACATTTTTTACTGGAGCATTATAGTTGCACCTATTGATGAGATTTGTTATCACACATTTGTAATTGCACACAATATGACAATATAATTTGGCCAATATCACTCTCTTCTTTGACTTTGTGTGAATGGCTGCACAGTGGTCCATCTCATCAGTGCTCCCTCTTGGGCCCAGGTTCTAGATGCTTACAATCTGGCTCCAAATCTCAGCTCTGGTTTTTACTAGCTCTGGAAAGGGCACATTTCACAATCTCTTTTTGCCTCATGTCACTTTATCTGTGATATATCAACATCTGTGCCTACCAAATAGGGCTGTAATAAGGATGATATTAAACAATGTAAAGTCCTTAGAATACTGCTTGACACATGCTAAGAGCTAAATAAAGGTAGCTATTATTATTATCGCTTTTACAAACCTTCTCATTGCATGTATAAGTACATGCTGTATTTTTAAAACAACTTCATGGCAGTGAAAACTTGCAACCAACTAAAATCCACAAAAGATCATCCTAGCACTTTCTAAGAAATTCTTTAAAACCCACCCAATTAGCAAAACAATAAAATTAAAAATACACTATCCCCTTAAAAAATAATGGAAGACAATCACATTTACTGGCGAGAGAAAAAGTTATTTCACTGTATCAGATTAGACAGATCTGGGTTCACACTCCAGTTTTGTTCAATTGAGCCCCAGTTTACCCAGTATGACCATAAGCAAGTTACTTCTCTCTGACCTCAGTTTCTTCATATGAACAATGGGACCATAATGCCTACTGCAGAACGATTGTGAAAATTAAAATAAGATATTTAGTCAAAACAAAGTACAGTTTGAATACCCCTTATCTAGTAACAGAAGTATTTCAGATTTGATATTATTTGGGGGTGGGGTGTACTGGGGATTGAACTCGGGGACACTTGGCCACTGAGCCACATCCCCAGTCCTATTTTGTATTTTATTTAGAGACAGGATCTCACTGAATTGCTTAGCACCTTGCTAAATTGCTAAGGGTTGGCTTTGAAACCATGATTCTCCTATCTCAGCCTCCTGAGCTGCTGGGATTACAAGCGTGCAGGATGTTTTTGGATTTCAGAATGTTCGCACATACACAATGGGATATTGCAGAGAGGGATTCTAAACACCTTATACACTTACCCTGAAGGTAATTTATGCAACACTTTTTATAATTATGTGCATGAAACAAAATTCAATGGTGTAGACTTGTCATGTTGGTGCTCAGAAAGTTTTGAACTGCAGATTTTCATGTTAAGGATGCTCAACATGTACTCTAGATTGGAGCTGGAAAAACAGAAATTTATTTTTCAATGGTTCTGGAGACTGCAAGTCCAGCATTAGGATTCCAACATGGTCAGTTTCTGGGGTCTCTCTTCTTGACATGGGCTACCCCCATTTAACTTGTCCTCACATGACCTCTTTTTTGTGCATGCCTGAAAAGAGTGCAAGCTTTCTACTGTCTCTCTATATAGAACACAGATCTTATGACATTGGGCCCCATTCCCGTCTTTATTAAGATCATTTTTAATTGATGCATTATAAATATGCATAATAGTGGACTTCTCTGTTTAGGCCCCATTCTTACGAATGCATTAATCTTAATTAGCTCCTTAGAGGCCCAACCTCCAAATAGAGTCACATTGAGAGTGAGGATTTCGATATATAAATTAAGGGGTAGGTGCACAGTTCATTGGTTCATTCATTGCTTGTTTAAGAGAAGGACATATATCCAGCCTTCTCTGGCATAAAGCTTAGCACAAACCCAGACTGGGTGACTGTCAGCCCCGTCCCTTCCCTTTAGCAGTGCTGGGGAGTTTTGTTCAGAAGGTCAAAGTCTGTCTGTTCCCTCACACAAGAGAGGCTGGCTGGGACCATAGCCAGTAGGAAACAGGTTTCTTCTAAATTGAGTTACTTCCTCAGGCAGTTCACAGTTGATTTATTTGTTTGGGTTTTTTTTGTTGTTGTTGTTGTTAAGGCCCAGGCACATCTAATTTATATTTTTCTGGAAGATGAAAATTTGATTGTGTTTCATAGCAGTGGTGCCGGGAATGCTCATGACATGTTCTTGGTGTCGAATGCCATGCAGAGAAGTTTACGAGCAGTCTTCTCTCCCACTGATCAACCTCCATGGTGCCTCTGTGCATTGATGGTGCAATTTATGGCAGCACACTCAGGGAGTTTGCAAACATGTTGTGATTTTAGCTATTCTCACCCCTCATCTTGTTATGAGTCCACAGTAAAATATATTTTGCTTAGCCAAGGTTTATTTGATATTGCTGAACATTTTTTAAAGAGGTATGCTTGCCCATATGAAGTAAAGTATTAGGATTTTATCATTATTGTCATAATTGGCAAGTCAGATGGGTCTACAGAGAGCGAAGATTAAGTTTGCAATAGTTCTGGAATTTTAGAGGAGCTGTAAGTCAGTCCAGTGGCTGGCAAAAGTTTTAAAAACACAGAGCTTATAAAATGAGTGATGCTGCTCTAAGCCCAGATTACCAACCTTTTGAGCCAAAGAAGAGGGTGTGGGGTAACCTTGAAAGAGGACCTGACCAATGCACGCTTCTTTACTTTTATGCCACCTAGCAACCAGGGACACTGAGCATTTCGATTACATGTTAGGTTATCTTTGGTACCTAAGGAAATAACCTATTTCTATATGCTAAGAGTAATGGGCCCTCAGGCTACCCTTAGAAAATTTAGTCTTTCCACTGGGAGAGATTGCCAATTGTATTTGTCAAACATTAAATTATAATCAGGGGACTGGGGTTGTGGCTCAGCAGTAGAGCGCTCGCCTAGCACATGCAAGGCACTGGGTTCCATCCTCAGCACCACATAAAAATAAACAAACAAAATAAAGTTTCCAACTACAAATGAAAAAAGGGGAGGGAGAGAATTATAACCAGACTGTGGTTTTTATGCTAAGCCTGAGAAGCATCCTCACTCTGGAAATGTGGGCATAGTCCATGGACATTTCCCAGGGTGGCATGAAAGGATCTATATGCCCAAGGATCTATACCCTGTCAAATCCTCTCCCAGCCATCCCATTTGTACCCACATGCCTGGGGATTTCACTGGCTGCTGGTCCCTGTCTTCATCCTACTAACGGTGAGATTCTCAGGGGTTTTGGGTGACAGAAAGCAGAGCAGAAAGATCTTATAGACTTTGGAATCAGGATTTGAATCCGAAGACTTGGCTAAAATATCATCTCAGAACACAAGTCTCTTCATCCATATAATGGGCAAGATTCTTCTATTTCACAAACTCATTGATGGGACTGATTATCTATGTAAATGTTAAGCAAATGAATTAGAAATAAGAAATAAGTGATTGATAGATGTTAGCAATTAAAATTAGAGTATGAATGACTGATAAGTTTTATCAGGGACCCCTAGTGTCTTAATGTTATTGAGATGGAAGGACTGAGGTTCAGAAAAGTGTCAGCTTGGAGGGACTGGGGAAGTTGGGAAGGAGATGGGGAGACTGGAACACCTTACCCCATCTACACAACTAGCTCTGGATTACTCTTGTCCATGGCCCCTGGATGGATTCCTTCCTGAGGTAGGAATGTTCAGTACAATTTAAGAAACTTTTAACAGGCCCCTGTTAGCGGCCAACATTGTGGACCGATGAGAGGAAGTTTTTAAAAAGGAAAAATGTGGAAAAAGTAGAAAACCGAATGTTATAAGAACTGATTGCTCAGGTAACTCACCTTTGGCTTCATTTTCCCAGCGGAACAGAATTGGTTTTTAATTGCCATTTCCATACGTGGAGAAATCCTCAAAGATCTTTTTCATAATATGTATTCCACACACACACTGTGGCATATGTTGAACTAATTAAAGCATAGTTGAGACAAGAGAACATGTAAGAGATAATCAGAAGTTTCAAGAAAATGTGTTTAAAAGTATAGCTCTAACAGTGCTAAATTAAAAAAAAAAAAAAGACAGATCTAACTTCAAAGGGAAAATTTCCCCAAGACTTTGAACTATTATGAGGTGAGAACATCCATTAGACGGTGAGTCCCATTTTCCTCTGGAGAGGAGCAACAGATGGGTAAATTAAGCTCATGGATGACGGTAGGTCATTGTTCCACTTTTTCCTTTCAGTCTCCTTCTCCTCCTATAGCTGATGAGCTGGAGTGTGGCCCCCTTTCCTGGTACGATGGAAAGAGTGGGGACTCTGTACATTTTATGAAGCTGGGTTCAAATTCTGGACTCTGGGGGATCTTGGGAACTGGTTTGCTGCACAGCCATGGATGCTCCGTTTTAAGTGGAGATTATAATACCACTTCCGAAGAGTTACTGTAGAGCCCAAGGAAACACATTCATGCCAACTTTCCCACGGTGGGCAGTCACTTTCCTCCCTCTGTATTACGCCTGGTAGCTATGAAAGGTCATGAGACCATTGGTGAAAGTATGGAAGACAATCACTTGTCTCCACCTGATAAATACCACTGAAGAATCTAGAATGTTCTCAAACTGTTTTGGTGCTGCTGCTTCTGTCTTTGTTCACAGTCAATATCCCTCAGGAATATCAGCTTTCTGGAAGATGGGACCTTGCCTGACTTTCACCATCATATTCAAAAGGAAGAAGTTTAGAAGTTAGAAACGAGGCAATTGATCAGCTATTCCTGCTGAAGGGGGCAGGGGGTTCATGGTCAGCCCCTTCCACCTGACAGTTGGGTATTTGTCAGTGACTCTTTGCCCTACACTTCCCTAGAGCATCTATCGACGGCTGGCTCTATTGGAGTGGCCAGTAGATGGGAGTATTGAAATCACCAGAACTATTTAAGGGATCTAACCAGTTGCTTTTCCTTCCTTCCCCTTCCCTCCCCTTTTCTTCCCTTCCCATCTCTTCCCTTCCCTTCTCCTCTCTTCTTTCTCTCTTTCTGTGTGTGGCCTGCATTGTGGCATCTGGTGGGAGATGCTAATTACAGCAATTAAGTAAAATGAGGATGTAATATTGCTTAGCAACCCAGTTACCTAATATGTAATTTTCCTAATTTGGCTGAATCTGTGTGCTGCAACTGTTGTTGCTTTAATTAAGGATATTAATAATAATGTTTTTGTATGGAACATTTTATGCAACATTCCCAAACACCTATCCAGAATTAAATGAGTGCATAAGCATCCCTTGTGAGACAGGTTTTTTTTTTTTTTTTCTTGCATGTTTGTTTTTCTCAAAAGCAGTCAGGCTAGGAGCCATATCTGAGGATTTGGAAACAACACGAAACCCAGTAGCCCAGTTGTTGGTAGAGAAACGCTTGTCCTGATATCTGGCAGGAATGTTAGTTAGACGAAGATTTGACCTGGAAGTGGTCTTTTCACAGTCAGTCTGAGCCTCCTGGGATATACCACTTTGGGCATTTGAAATAATTTAAAGTCATTTTATTCTTTCTTTGTATCTGATTTGAGGATCTATTTACAGACATCTCTTTGAACTGGATCCATGTTGCAGTGAACATGAAATCTTAATGATTTTTTGTTGTTTTGAAAAAAATAGTCAACTTCTCACCCCCTACACCCCAAAAGATAACTCTAATTCAATAAATCAGAAAGTTACTACTAAAAACACCAGTTGCTAAAGATGGACTTAAAGGAAGAAACAGGAAATGGATGTTAGGCGGTTCTCACGAAATAGTTCATCCTAGTTACCTTATAAGATTAATTTTGTCCATAGCTAAAGTAATCTGGAAATTATTATTTAGTGGACATGAACCCACATTCTTTGGACTAGCATTAGCCACTACTGTTCTGTATGGTTGAGGGGCTAAGGGTTGTGAGGGGAGACATTAGTCACAAATTTCTTATACAATCATCCTCTTTGTGTTCTAGCTCTTCATTCAGCATTCATTTAGCAAATATTTACTGAGTGCCTTCTCTGTGCCTGGAATGATTCTAGGTGCTAAGAATGTAGCAGGGACTAATCAAATAAAAATCCCTGCCCTAATAGAAGTTATGTTCTAAAGATAATGGTGGCTTCCCCTACACAGTCTGTGATAACTGCTCTTCCATGCAGTGTTCATTAGCATCTTTTTTTTATAAAGACATTTAACTATATATCTGTATCTATATTTTGTAACCAGGAAATAAAGCATGTCCTTAGGGTTCTCCAGCAGTTTCAGGGATGACTTGGAAACTGGGTGTGAATGGCAGCTTGAAAGCCTGTCCCAGGGTGCCAGTACTTTTCCTGGCTGGGTAAAGAAGTTATCTTTTCTCAGGCAATACCAGTTTCTTGGTTGCTGTAGTTTAGTTCCTGCTACAGATAAGAGACAGATGGTCATATTTTTAAGGATACACAAATAGCTTAAAATGTAAAATAATTGAAAGATAAATAATAGCTATTTCAGAGTCCCCGGAGACAGCAGATCAGGACAGATCTTTGGGAAAAGTCTTGGGAGGAATGTAAAAAGGCTGTTCCTGGCAGAATGGGAGAAACCTAGGCAGATTATAGCCCTACCTTTCAAATGTCCAAATGGTGACTTCTAAAAATCATAATGTTCACTGACATTTACTTGGCACTCAGTTGCCAAAATCTGCCTACAATAATGTGTTTCTAAGTGTGGACTACGAATAAAAAGTCCATTAGGAAGCACTTTTGTTTGCTCCAAATTACAAAACATTTTTAAATAGATCAATTGTGTGTGTGTGTGTGTGTGTGTGTGTGTGTACTTGCATGCATGCACACACTTTCCTCTGCAAAATTGAATGCAATTTAAAAAAAAACTTTGGAAGAACCATGCATTTATGCAGATATTCAACCAACATTTATTGAACACCAACCATGTATCAAGTAGAGAGCTAGAGACCATGAAATCAGTAGGGATGACCTTGATGAATGAGGTCTAAAAGGTAGTAATCATAAAATCATGTGGAAATGGATTAATGATGATAAGATCCAGAGAGGTTTGTGTCTGAGGAGGAGATCATGTGGTGTATGCTTGGACATGAGCTCCAATAGATTACCTGTGGTCAACAGATTTTGTGCACCCCAACACCTGCTTACTAAGTGGGCACCTGACTGGAAGACGAGTTCCAGCTCTGCTAGAAGTGCTTCTACCTCATGTTACCTCCAAAGAAACAAATCATCTGCTCCAAGCATGGGTCCCCCTGGATAGGTCAAGTTCCAGAGAGAAAACCACAGGGGAGACCGCTCACTAACGTCCCTGGAGAGTCCCTGGTCAGCCTGGGCTTAAACACTTCCACAGAAAACGTGGACATTTATGCTTAGCCCTTCCTCCTCTCCATTCCTAACACACAGCCTTCTCTTTTCTAGACAAAATATTTCCAAACTATTCTCTTTATGAAGTAGTTTGGGGTACTGTTTTGATCATTGTCTTCTCACATCATGATATTTGTATAATATTATATTCTACATTACTGGTTTCCTTTGTAATTAATTCTACTTGCTTTTGCATTTACAATCATTTATTCAGAGTAGGGTACTTCCCTACTCTGTAGGAACTTTATTATACTCCCAAAGGTATTCACAGAGCAAAAAGATTAAGAAGCACTGTCTTAAAGCATGGTGCCTGGAACCAAATGCTATATTTCAGGTGCTATCTGATGAGTGCCAGGGGACACGAGGTAATCACCTGCTCAATCCCAGTAATCACACCAGAGCTGTTGGCAGCTCTGGGTTGAGTTAACCACCAATTAAATTTCTAGTGGTGGTTCTACATTATGTCTCCCTCACTATTATCTTGTTGGTGGTTAATTGCAATGCTTAGCTATCTTACATCCTAATTCTGTGGTTTTTCTTCTCAATTTTGGACCATCTACTAATTAAATGTTCATGTCCTCTACAACTTTATAAAAGTCATTAATAAAAATGTTTAGCAGGACAGGTCTGGAGATAATGCTCTGCCTCCATCCCTAACTAAACTGAACCCTAAAAGCTATTGTCATTTAACAAAGTGAACTTTGCACCAACACTTATGATTTTAAGTGTAATATGGATATTAAAGGAAATTTTGTTGTCATGTTCTTTCTGAATATTCATTTCATCTATTACCTTTCTAGTAATCCTGTTTCTGAGTGAAATTGTTGAATATAAACAAGCCTGCCATGAACTGCTTTCTCTCCTCCAAAGCCAGAAATGAATATTTTAAAAATCCATTGGAGAATCTTGGCTGGGAATAGGATTACAGAATATATTTTATTCCAAGTTTTGAAAAGCAAGATAGAATTTTCACCTTTCCAGTCCTTTAACCTCTGACTTGTTCTTCCTGATTTCCCAAGAATCCCCCCGAGTTTCACTTTTGGAGTGTTTGAGTCCTCCCAGAACATCTGGGTATAATCCTCCCAGGCAAGACTTGAATTTATTTGGAGTAGGTAGTGCTTCTTTTTTAGAAATGCTACTCCCCCTGGGCTTCCATTGCACCTTACTCAGGTTCAAGTCAGAATCATTGTTAGGCTGAAGATACAGGGCAGCTTCTATCTCTTGTCCCAAGGACATTTAAAAGATAGCTTATGTTGTCTTTGGTATTGTTAATTAACTTTTGCTCATTTAGACCTTCAGTTTCCCATCCAAATAATTACTTCTTTTGAATACTGGTTTGACTCCTTGTAAACTTTCTCTCTTTCAGGGTAGACATGGGCCTTTGGGGATCTTGGTGTTACTTAGAAGCCACATACTAGGTTCTGAAGATCTTAAGGCCCTTGTGTAGTATTGCTTTAGTTTATGTTGAGCCTGAGTTTCCCGTCAGCCACCTGTGTGCAGATGCTCAGTAAGCACAATATTTGATAGGCATATTTCAATATTTTATATCCAGAATTATTTTATTGGCTTGGCATTGGCAGAATGCAAATGCAAATTTGCATAATTTCATTCACCAAAAGAGAAACATTTCTCAGAGCAACTATAAGTTGTATTAGGCCATCATTTTTCCTCTATCTTTTCCTAGTAGCTATAAGGCTATCATGGTGGCCCACATAGCACAAGAGGTAAGGGAAAGGATTTTCAGCTTACCTCATTTAGTGGCCTTGACTCTTCTTTGAAATGCCATGAATTGTAAAACAATAAGCTCTGTTAGTGCCATTAAGGTGGTATGGTGGTGAATGTCCATAACTCCATAACCCCAGCTTCTTACTGTCAGCATTCAAAATCAATTAGTGGGAGAAGGTATAAAAAAAAAAAAAAGAAAACCTGTTATTTCAAATATATTTCTAGAAATGAAATAACATATTTTAAAAATACTGTTAAATTTTTAAAATTCTTTTTTAGATATTTATTAACATTGGGATTAACATTTTGATAGTCACAAAAACCTGGGAAATAATTTACTCTAATTCAGTCCCCTGCACTGCCCCCCACTATTCCTCTGCCTCTACTGATCTTTCTGCAATTTACTTACAGTTCTATTTTTTTTAAATTAGTGTTTTGTGTATATACTAGATATTGAGATTCAGTGTGATATATTCATGATTGTACATACAAAAGTTTGGTCAGGTTTACTCCACTGTTTTTCCCTTATGTATCCTTCCTCCTTCTCCTCCTCAATCCACTTTATCTACTCTAAGCCTTACTCCCCACCTTTTTTTCCTTTTTATCTCTCATTCTTTCTCCCTCCACTTCCCTTATTTCAGACTAGTTTCTACATATCAGAGAAAAACATTTGACATTTGACTTTGGGGACTGGCTGATTTCATTTAGCATGATAATCTCCAATTCCATCCATTTACTGGCAAATGCCATAATTTCATTCTTCTTTATGGATGAGTAATACCCCACATTTTGATAAATGAGGTTGTCTTTCTGTTTTAGTCAGATTTTTGCTACTGTGACTAAAAAACCTGACAAGAACAATTTTAGAGAAGGAAAAGTTTATTTGGGGCTCATGGTTTCAGAGGTCTCAGTACATAAACAGCTAGCTCAATTGCTCAGAGCTTAAGACCAGACAGAACATCATGGTGGAAGAGTGTGATGGAGGGAAGCAGCTCACTTGATAATCAGAAGCAGAGAAAATATATACCCCAAAGGCACTCCACCCCCAGGGACCCATTCCCCCAGCCACACCGTCCCCACCTTCAGTTACCACTCAGTGAATACCATCAGGAGATTAACTGATTGGATAAGGCTTTCATTACCCAATTGTTTCTCCTCTAGACCTTATTGTATTCTTGCATTGTCTTACACATGAATTTTAGGGGTTTTAGACATTTCATATCCAAACCATAACACCTTCATTGCGCCAGAATTTCCCAAAAGGTTCAGATTCACCCTTTGGAGGAAGATCATCATAGTAAGCAGGTTGCCTCAATGAGCGGAGAATCATTTCTTCACTCACCCACCTTGGCTTATATCCTTTACTGGTCCTCTGCTGGAGACTGGCTTTGACTCAGTTCTGTAACTGAGAAATCAATTTCCTGAGAACTTGGGCTGCATCTGGAGTAAAGAGGATCCAGGAGTTTATAGGGGAGAAAGGATCTCTCCTAATTTCACTGTCTCTTCAGAGACTGGACCATGTCTGCTGTGCTCACACTGAGCCCTGAGTTTGCAAAGACTGTATATGGTGTGGGCTGCCCTACTAAACACCATAGACTGGGTGGCTTAAACAACAGAAATTTGGTTCTTGCACCTCTGGAGGCTAGAAATTCAAGAGCAGGCGCTTCCAACGCTGATTTCAAATGAGAGCTGTCTTCTTAACTTTCAGATGGCTGCCCTTTTTGCTGTGTCCTCACAGGGTTTTTGTTTCATAGCCACATAGGGAGAGAGACCTGTGTCTCTGAGGTCCCTTCCTTTTCATAAAAGGACACAGTCCAACTGGATTAAGACCCTACTCTTACAACCCTACAAATTTAATAACTTCCTTTTAGAAGTTTTTATTTACAAATGTAGTCATATTGGGGATTAGAGTTTCAGTATATGAGTTTGAAGGGAACACTGTTCAGTCTATGACAGTGATCAATAAATATTTGTTTAAAATATCAGATGGTGAATGGCAAAATCTTTATTCATTGATGGAATGAATGAAGAGTGATTTCCAGTGTTCTGTTGGAAGAAGAGAAGGAATTTGAACAGAGCAGGAAGCTCCTCTATGGCCCCTCAGGACACCCTGAATCCAAAAGAATCACTACAGCTTGCAGGTGTCAGCATCTGTCCTATCTGTCTTTTACTGGAGGCCAGCTGTTTAGTGTAAGGGATTATTAGGCCACAGTGGAGGATCAGTTCATTTCATCCCGAGGAGGGCTGTTCCACAACCAGGGCTCAGGGACGGGGTGTTAAGAGCTGGATGTCTTCCGTTTAGGAGAACCCAGACATAAACAAATGCAGAGCAGCATAGCTGAGCCACTTAGTATTCTAGCACCGAAGTGCCACCAACACTAAACAAGCAACAAGCAAAACACTCAGGACATACTGAGTCAGAATTTATATGCTTTTCAGTGTAATAGAAGTCCTGATTCTAAAAACTGGAAGTTTGGGGTTCATTTCAGTTTCATAGCTTTTTACAATCCACCTTTAAATTGTGTAGTATTTTTTTTAAAGGAAATTTTAACTAAAAAAAAAAAAAGAAGAAGAAATGAAAACACCTCTAAAATTGTTTTCTTATATATTTATTTCTAAGTTTTCATTTTACATAGTTGAATTACATATTCAAGACTCTACAATAAATATATTGACAGCTATTCCCCACACTTACATATAGTATTTATAACATAATTTGATGGTCTATGTAATACTCCATCCAGAGAGTGTGCATTCATGCGTATAGCAGATATCTGATGTATTTCACTTAATATCAATTTAGAGAAAATGTTTTTGTTATCCATACACAAAATAAGTAGCAGAAACACGAATTTGTTTTTATCTCAGAGTTTGCATACAGTATTATACTAATATTGTCATATCAAAAGAAGAACACATAATTCAACACATGTGCTATTTTTTAGATGGTAAATCAACCTTTTCTTTAATATAATTATTAGATAATTCACCCTTGGTTATTTGAAAAATCAATCTTTCCATTTTCAATCAATAAGAATTTAGTGATGGGATGGATAACAGAACATCAACAGTCCTGTCTTCAAGGGCTCCTTTTCTCATCATTATTCCTGTACCATGCTGGGCTTCCACACTGATGACTCCTGGTACATGACATGGGTCAACCTGATACAGGGCTTTCTCACACCTTGTTACATCCTGTTAGTAATATCATTTCTCATCCTCAGAGCTACCAAGTGTGAATCCTCCAACAAATCAAATTTTCCAGTTATTATTGGCTTCAATTGTATAGTCTCTCCAGAAAAATAAATATTGGTCAGAAGTTCACACACATACACACATACACCACATTCCCCATGAGGGTGATTTATCTTGTTCTCGCTTTGCTTCTGCCTTTACAACATATTTATGCTGGAACCAGATTGTGACAGAGTTGACACCCTCTGGATGGAATTTCAGAGGGTGGAAAGTCAGAATGACTTAGGCCAAGCAAGGCATAAGGGAACCAATTTTTATGGAATGTTAACTACAATATACCTAATACTGAACTAAATGCTCTATATATTTTATCAAATTTAATTCTAATGCTATGGGGCAGGAATTATACTTTTAAAATAAGAAAACTGAGGGTAGGTATAAGACATGGAAATATTTATTGAGTTTACACCACATGCTGGTTTCTGTGCTCGCTCCAATACACAGATTATTGTATTTCATTTCAAAACACTATCATATGAGGTAGTGATTCTTAAAAGATCTAACACATGGCAGACAGAATTGAATGGTGTCCAAATGCAGCTTTTTATGCCTGATATACTTCACTTAATTTAGATTTAAAGAAAATATTCTTTTATTATCAGTATACACACTAGATAGTAGAAACAACAATTTGCTTATATCTCAGAGTTTCCAGAAAGAATGTAGTAATATTGTCTTGTTCAAAATAAATAAGTCAACTTGTGCGTTATTTAGATCGAAAATCAACCTGTTCTTTTTCTTTTTTTAAATAATTTTAATTGTAGGTGGTCACAAAACCTTTATTTTTTATTAATTTATTTTTATGTGGTGCTGAGGATCAAACTCAGTGTCTCATACATGGGAGGCAAGTGCTCCACCACTGAGCTACAATACAACCCCAGCCCTCAACCTGGTCTTTAATATAAATATTAGATAATGCACACTTGATTAGTTGAAAAATAAATCTTTTCCACTTTCAGTCAGTAAGAACTTAGTGATGGCCTCCCAAACTTCTGTCTTGTTCAGTTTAACATACAGCCTGCCACCTGGGCCCCACTGATAGAGGTTTTAAGGTTTCAAGAAAAGAAATGAGTACACCTTTCTTGTTTGCTATAGATACATTTTTCCTAATTAACTTTTTATCTGTTCCTCAATTCCATTAAAATCTATATCAAACTTTGAGAGAAATCTTCCTGGTTTCTTCAGCCGTACTTGGCTTTGAATCCTCCAACAGCTTCTCAGGCTTTTCAGTCACTCTTGCTCGCTTCTTGTTACCAAATGCCCTCCTGTCTCTGGAGCCAATGGGTGTCAGCCTGGCAGGTTAAACCTGTATGGATACCACACCAGCAGCCACCTGCCTTTACACTGTCTGAGACTCTATTCCCAGGGAGATCATGGACTTCCCTAACTTTAATGAACCTCACAGCCAAAAGGCTAACCTTTTCCTTCAAGCTGATTGCAAATCACCACCTCTCCCTCCAAATTCTAACTTTATAAGACAAAGAAAGTGCCTCAGAGTCATACAACAATCTTGTTTTTCTAGAAATTCAACAGGCTATAAATACACTTATTCCACTGATAATTTTGTGTGACAGTATTTAGGTTTACAAGAGAAAATAAGCTTTTGTATTTCCTTTGAGCAATTGTTAATCTAGAGGTAACAAGATCTTTGCCTAAGAAAATAACCCTCCCATCCACCATGGAGCTAGACAACTGGCATTTCTCTAGCAAATGGTAAAGTGTTGCTCTCTGTATTCAAAGATAAGGATGAAAATGCAAATACCCTGGAGAGAAGTAACATTTACAAAATTATACTCACGCTGCCCTGCAAATGATTGATATGAGAGTCTCTCCCAAAAGGAATTGAGGTATCAAGGAGCAGGAGTCTTTTCAAGGTGATGAGTGAGAAGCAGGAGCCAGCGCCTGCTCAGAAGGTGGTGCTCAGAGTGCTTTGATTCTTCACATTTTAAGTCTGGCCTTTTAGAAAATTATTTACTACCCAAGTCACATATTATGCCAAGGATAAGTTCTAAAGTCAGTGTGAAAATCTTATGGAGAAAGAAAAAAAAAATCCTTTCTTGAAAATCCCTTATATTCCCACTAAAGTACAGTTTTCTGCTGTTTCTCAAGAAGTGAAGAGTCTCCAGTGCCAGTTCTTTCTCCAGCAAGGATAAACAGACTGCATGCAGCTTCTTCAATTGAGTCCTCAGTTATTTGCTTTCATTTGAAGATCATCTGCATAACAAAAGTACCCACCCAGAAGAATATGCACTGCAGCCTGGTCCTCCTGACTACCAAAGAACTAGGGGAAATGAGTCCCACAGGAAACATCAGATTTACTTTCCCATCTCATGTTCATGCTGGGACATGTAGAGGCTCAGGAATGGAATGCTGGAAAGAATTTTACACAGCCATTTAAATTATCTTCTCTATCTCATTTATTTTCTTTCTTTTTTTTTTTTTTTTTTTTTTTGCTGAATGAGTATAGCAGGATTTGCACAAGTTAAAGTCATTATTTGACTCCTCTGAGTTTAATAATATGTGCAGCTCTTGGAAGCTTCTTGATCTGGACAGAAGATGGCAGAAAAACGTGGAGAAGGGTAGAGTGTATCCATTTGGTTCGAGATCACAAAAATGAAAATAGATCACCAATAGATCTACTAGGTGATATGCCCAGTGGATAAGGGAATATTTTGATAACAATCTCTCCCTCCCACCCCCACCCCAGACTGGTACATTCAGGTCCAGGGAAGGGATCACCTCAGGCTGGCATGGATCTGTCCTTTGCAACCCGAACTGGTACCAAGCAAGGGATTGAAACACACCTCTTCAGGGCAGAGATCAGCAGGGACCTCTCCCATTGGACCAGAAGCATTGTACAGGGGTGCCACAACTCGGCAGAACTCATTGCGGAAATCACCACCCGTGAGTACTGCTGGGGGTGGGCTGGGGGTGGGCTGGCTGAGGGCTGACTGTGTCACTCTTGCAGGAAGGATTCATCCTCCACTGGCCTCAAAGTAGTTCCCATTACTGGCCTTCTGAGGTACTTAAAATTTCAGAGGCAACTGTAAATTCTTCTCGACCCAGGCAATGTATGCCCAACTGAAATATAAGCAAAGGTTTTTATGGTGAAAAACCTTGTTTTGCCTTCATTCAATAAAGCTGGCAGGTAACTTGGATCGTCAGTTACCATTTTCCTATCCATAACCGGTAGGTGGATTACTGGAAGTCAGGAACTTTGAGGCATAAACTAATAGGATTCTTATTTATAAGCCACCTGAACTGATTCAGAGTAATTTTTCACAGAATAATATTGGAAATATATTAGGTAGCTACACTATATCAATTATTGAGTGACCACTGTACACTAGGTATTTTATATAATGTCTTTTCTTTTCCCTTTTCAGTAAGAAATAACTTTTTGTGGGTTCAAGATCAATTAATGAAGGCAAAGCCATCCTTTTCAAAATTGGATAAAATACAAAGGAGACATCAATGTAGATATTATTTTAATGTTTTGCAGAACTTTTGATTCAGGGGTATATATGCATATGTGTGCATGTAAATGCATGGTCCTGGGTCACAATAAATTGCCTATCTAATCAAAGAGTCACAATTCCCTTGAAACCTTCACAAATCAGGAAGCAAATTCTTAAGAAAGGCTAAGCAACTTGCCAAAGCCATACAACTAGTCAATGACAGAATGGACTTTAACAAGACTGTGTCACCCTAAATTCCATTGCTCATTCACTATCCCCTGCTATACCAGTGAGTCACAGACAATAATTCTGTTCATGTTGCTGTGATAAGTAATTTGAATGCTGTCTTCTAAAACAGATAGATGATAGATAGCTATCAAAACATATTTAAATATACAGACATACGTAGACACATATAATTTAATTCTTTACTTGGGCAAAAGGTAAAATAAGAGACTGGAAAAGTAATATGAATCTAAGGTAACATTAATAGACAAAATTTATGCTGTAGAGTCTTGTACCTTTGCTAAGGCAGACTCCTATTTAACCCAGTGTCCTTTGTCAGCAAGCACAATGCACAGTTGTCAGTGTCTAGAATGTTATTTTTCCTATTCCTGAGATCTAACAAGTTGTTTCTGGTTCTGAGATCTATGACCAACCTCTCTCAGGTCTCTTGGGGACACTGGTAAAGAGGGCATCATGTGAGTGACATAGCCACTCATATCCTCAGCAAGTCTTCCATTAACTCTAATTTTGAATTTCTTAGGATCTTTTTCCTTGTAGTATTGGCTGCCCTCTTCTGTTTTGATATCTCTTTTATGTTCTTTTATTTCTGTTTCAGTGGAAGCAGTACAAGGTTATAGTCACAATTGGGGTGACTATTAAGTTCTTAAATTCAAAGAGGCTTGGATTCAAATTCCAGTTCTATTTTTTATTAATCATTTCTTTAATCCTTTAATCTCTTCATTTATAAAAACAGGAGAACAATACCTCAGAGGTGTAATAGGAATAATAGGACTCACATCCAGGTTTGTTATCAGTAGGTAGTATTATTAATTGCTCTTATTATTATTATTATCTCCAGACCTGTGTTGTCCAATATAGTGGCCTTTGTGTGATTATGTAAATTTTAATGATTGAAGTTTAATTATTTCCTCAGTTGTGCTAGCCATATTTCAAGTGCTCAGCAGTCACATGTACCTGATGTTTACTCTGTTGGACAGTGTAAATCTACAACATTTCCATCAGCTCTACTCTAAAGGAAGAAGATTCCCTACAAGATGTTTAAGAATGATGCTTCTAAACTTTAGCTGCACTGGAAAAAATCATCATAATATTTTTGTTGTATCCTCAAAAACCTTAAATTGCTGACCCTCCGTACCCCCAAAGATTCAGATTAAACAGTTCTGGGATGGAGCTTAAAAATGACATCTGATAGATTCCAGGTGGCACTGATACTGCTGGTCCATGGACCACTCTTTGAGTAGTACTATGCTAAGGTGCAACTTCTCAGGCACCAAGGAGCATTCTAAAAGAAGGAACTCATATTACCATGTAGTACTTCTTGTACTACTTATTGTATTTGAAAAGTCAGATGTTTTGTAGAATTTCTGCTTCAATGTATCCAAGATAATAAGTGCCTTCTTATAATTACCCTCAAGACTAATATGTACCTCCATATGTTTCCCCTCAGTATTGAAAATCCTTTGGGAATGACCCTGAAGCTTTTATCTTTGATGCCTATGCTCTATGACAAGAAACACTAGAGTTTTGACCTGAGAGTGAAAAGGCATAAACCACCCAAACTTAATACATTTATACATGTAATGCCAGCAAATTAAGATTTCATGCAACATTTTTGGGAGTGTTCTAGGAAAGAATAAAGATATCCAAAGGAATTTGGTTAAGTTGACATTCTATTTTAAATTTTGTAAAATCTTTCTGGCTTGATATGTGGCATTCCACTTCAATAGGAAAATAATGAGGCTGTTCATCAACTAGCCAAAGAAGGATAACAAACCTAGCTGAGCTAGCTGAGTGATGTCAGAAAAGAAAGGAAGCGACTAAAGGTGCAGCCCAGTTACAACTTAAAAGATGCCTGTAGACAGTGGGAGGAAAAGGTTTCTGTTCTAATCACAGCTTCAGTTAATGTGAATATGTGTTCAGTTTATCCTGTGTAGACTGAAAACATCTTTAGATAGCTGCTTCCATTACATAAAGGCCACAAATACCACTTGAGTTCAATTGGAGTTAAAATTCATCACAATCAGCTAATTGGGAATATCTGAAGACACAGTGCAAAGTTCATACATGGAAGAAGGATAAAATGACCATGTTGAGAGCTGACTCATGGATTCTGCAAGTGGTAGAAGTAGAGTCCATGAAAGAGGAGGAGTCAAGATGGCATCGTCACTACCTCTGTGCCACTATCCCTGGTCCTCCTTGGATTGGGAGGTAGGCCCAGTACAGGGCCCAGGGTCCTGCACAGAAAGACTCGGAACTATTAGAAAGGACAGCTTCAGGAAAGATCACCTCTTAGTAAAAGTTAAAAGGTGTCTAAGTGAATCAGAGGAAGGGATGCTTTTTTCCATCAGAGCTCTAATTAAAAGCCACCTCATTCTATGAGCAAGAGAGATCCCTATTTTTTTTTCCCAAACTCTGACGTTCATTATTCATGAAAGAAGAAACCTGAGAAACTCTCTGCTTTGGTCCCATCTCATACCCCTCCATGGGGAAGATGTGACAGTGTGGAAAGAACTTGGATTCTGAACATTGAATGTCCCAGATGGTGACGTGTTCATCTCTCTGAGCTTTGCTTTACCCACCTATAATATTGGGCTAAGTTCCTGCTTCAGAAGTTTGTGTTACGGTTATCTTCAGTAAGAGCAAAGCTAATAATGGTAGAGAGTGAGTTCTCACTCAGTAGTGTCCTCCTCTTCCTCTTCCCCAACTGTCCTAGCAAAGAAAATGTCCTGGTTTCCCCCTACCTCGTTTAGATGTAGATGAAGCCCCAGTCAACTGGCCTGCCCAGGCCTATTAAATATGATGTTTTGTGAGTGAGGGGGGAAAAAAGCCAATCTTATACTTAACAACTTTTTTCAGGACTCTTTGATTGTGAGTTTTAAAAGATATACTTAAAACTCTTCCTAATTAGGGATTAGGGTGCTGGTGACTGTCCCCCTGTGCAGCTCATAGGCTTAAACAGCTGGACTCAGATTTCTCTAAATACAGTGAGGCTCCCTAGTGAAAAGCAGGTGCCAGACCTGCTTGTGAGGTTTCTTCCCTATTCTTTTGGATGAGACGGTGCCCTCGGATGGATATCACCCTGAGATTCCTGGGTTTTTCACAGGGCCAGGGGAAGAAACAGCATTCTAATGAAAGGTACCATGTCAGGGACTCTCCCTAGCAGCAGCTTTTCCAGGACTTATGACCATCAGGGACATTAAAAGATCACCACTTTCTGAAACGAACTTTGTTAGACGTTTTCAAATAAAAAACCAGATTATTTTTTAATGATTTACTCCTGAACTCCTTAGTATACACCATGTTAACTTTGAGAACATGGTGAGGGAATTCCCTCTTCTTTCACCCACATCAGACATACCATTGTGCGTGTGTGTGTGTGTGTGTGTGTGTGTGGTGTCCTCATGGTAAAGAGGAAAATGATGATTCAGAGGTGGCTTACTTTATTTGAATCAAATGTCTGGGTTTTTCTGGCTCAAGAGAAGGGCCATCTGGCCTTTGGAGGGCAAGTGCTCCTTCCTCTTGACCTGTGTGTCATCAGATGGACAGAAAAGGAAATATTCAATGAATCCCACCCAAAGGAATTTCCTTCCATTTATATCCCTTGGTTCCTTGGGGCTAGGAAATTATCACATCAAAACAATCCAAATATTTGAATTTGACAAAATTATGTACATGTATAAAAATATGCCATAGTGAATTCCACCTTTATGTTTTTTCCTACAAAAAAAGCACCAATTTAAAAAAAGGAAATAAATCAATAGAAGGAAGACCTGTAGAGTAGAGGAAGGGAAATAGGGGGAGGGAGGAGGGGAGGAAAATAGGAGGCACTGGAGACTGAAATGGAGCAAATAAAGTTCCATGCACGTATGATTATGTCAAAATGAACCCTACTATTATATATAACTATAATACACTAATAAAAGCCTTAAAAAAAAGGAAAAAGAAAAAAAATCAATCCAAAGTGGATATTTTTGTGAACAACTACTATTTTTTTTTAAATTTTAGTAAGAAATTTGTGACTGCTCTGTGGGACTGAGGAAACTAGAAGTATTAAGCACCTGGGAAAATCAACTGATGAACTGATTTCCACCATTTCTATTTCTCTCCCCCTTCCCCTCTCCTTCAGCCTGCACCTACAAAAACCAGGAGTGCCGCCTGACCATCCATTATGAGAACGGATTCTCTGTCTCCACTGAGCCACAGGAGGGTGCCTTTCCCAAGACAATCATACAGTCCCCTTATGAAAAGCTCAAAATGTCATCCGACGATGGAATCAGGATGCTGTATTTAGATTTTGGAGGCAAAGAAGGAGAGATTGTAAGTGTACTTCTCTTTTGACAGTGCGATTGCATTTCTTTATCATGCAACCCACCTGTGAGGAGTCCTAGACACAGGGCTAACTGTATTCACGGAGCATCTGACTCAACAAAGTACTTGCAGACCCATATTTTATTTGATCCTTGAAAAACAGTGATTAGATTCAATTATTTCAGTGTTCTTTCTTCGGCTTCGTTTTTCATTAGAAGACTGCATAAATATTGGAATCAAAGGAAAGAATCCTTTATAAGGTTAGCATTAAATTCTTATCAAATAAGGTCTCAGAAGCTTAAAAAATGTGACATTCATTTTTTAGAAGTATGGAGCAGCCATAAGGTCCTGGCATTGTGCCAGGTGTTCAGACACAGGGAGATAGATGAAGCATTCCCTGCCATCACAAGGCCTCAGAGGAGCAGAGAGGACAAGAGCAAAGAGGTAGAGCTGGACAAGGGGCAGAGTAGCAGGGGCAGAAAAAAAGCACAAGAAACTGGTCAACTCTACCCGAGTGGAAAGAAGGACCCAGAAGGGCACAGAAGTTTGGGACTCATGTCAAATAACAGGATTAGCACATTTACTGGTGAAGGTAATATTTGTATTTCTCATACCAATACAAATAGTCCATGTGTTTAAATACATGATTGCCTGTGACCATTGCTGCTTGCTATGTTGAAAAATATGTTACTTCAGTTTCACAGAGGGTGAGAACAGTGCTTTCATCTGAATTCAGGCAAGTGTAGTTGTGGGCATTTCCCAGGAAGATATAGCATTTCATTTAGCTTGTCAAGTACAGAACTTCAAAGAGGCCCTAGATTTTATAGTAACTAGTTTCTTTTCAACTCCTTCCTAGCCACCCAGATAATCAAGAACTTGATTGTTGACCTCCCCTTGATAACAGGGATGGAGAATATGTAAAACACAGGAGACAAACCTCAACTTGTAAAATCCAGATATTTCAGTTTAGCTGCTGGCTTTCCACAATTCTTCCTCTGTTTCTGTCTCTCCACATTTATTACAGTTGTTTCTCCTGTGGGAATTGACTGCTAATTTTTCTGGAAACAATTTTGGGATACCCAGAAGTAGATGGTTGAAGGGACAGGTCACATTTAACAGAGTTCAGGGCCTATTCTGTCAAAACTTCACTGTTCTACATCATGTGACACTGCGCACCCCAGCATAGGACCAGGCTCCCTGCTGTGGGTGCCACAGGTAATCACCATGAAGTTCACTTCTGTGGCTCATGTTTGACCTCCACTAGCTTCTGGGAACTCTTCCTAGACAATCATTTTTTTCTTACCTCTACAATGGATCTACAGAATTGTTTTGAATTCTTGTTTGGTTTGTGCGTGTCTCAATCTTTAATTATAGCCTAAAGCAACCAGTTTGGAAATAAAGATGTGATGTGAAAGTCCATTTATTAAGAATATTTCTAGTTCTATTGCTGCTCTATCAATCACTCTCAGCTGTGTGCTTTTCCCTAAAGGTGACTACTCTAACAAAGTGAAAAAGAACAGGAATCAGTCTCCTATTTTGTTCTTGGCTTAAAGATTCAAGACTATTTTTGCCCATGAGGAAAATCACTTATGTCTAAATTCCAGCCTTCCTGCTTGTAATTACAACCTGACTTGGAAGATTTAGGAAGGACTGTTTTATTCCTGGTAGACTGGGTTGATAAGCTCAAGTTCAGACACAGTCCTGAATGTTTGGTTGAGCAACCCCAGAAGGCGGCAGCAGGCCTTTCTGGAATGGGGAATAGATCAGAGAGGAGTTGTAGCAAATGCAAAAGACTGAGGGTACAAGGTCTCCTAGATTCTCTCTCTGAGTCTGCAAACAATGTACTCCAAATTTCTTTGGATCTGAGTCACCCTATTCATAAATACAGGGAGTGAAACGGTGATCTTTAATATTCTTTCTGAAAGCTGCGCTCTGTGTTAGTGATATAGAACGTTACGATGAAGCCCTGGCTGTGGCATCAGATAGACATATATTTGTGTCTACACTTTCTAGTCACTGTAAGATCTACAATTTCAGAAAGTTTTACAGCTTCTCTAAACCTCAGCTTTCCCATGTAAAAGATGAAGATGGCAACAGTAGCTAACTCATCGGGATTTTGTGAGAGGGAATTAAGTAAGATAGAGAGAAGCTGAGTACCTGACTTGTAATGAGCACAGTCTTAGCTTTGGTAGATATTATTGTCATCTCCAGTTCTTCATCTCCAACAGTGTCATCATCAGGACAAAAATGAAAACAGAAGAGAACTAGTATAGCTACCCCAATTTTCCTAAATCAGATCAAGTGATAGAATTCCACATGGAAAAGACTTTCATGCTCTACCATGTGTGTGCTGGGTTCTGCAGGAACCACACTGAGAAGAGATGTCACCTTCACAGAGATGTGATACACTTGCTTACCCAGGTGTAAGTCAAGGACAATGAGGACACACAGCTGCTTAAGGTTCTTTGGTCCCAGTTGACAAGGAATTTTCACGTGCCATATCTTATTTAATACTCTTATGACCTGCAGGTTAGTAGGACTGAGAATAATTTTAAATGACTTGGCCAAGATTATACATCTAAAAAATTCAAGAATCAGGACTTAAACCTCATCTTTAGGTGTGTAATTTAGTATTGCTCCATGCTGACCCAAACCCAACATAAATATCATGATTGTGGAGACAAAAATAAATGGTTTGGACAGTCAAAATGGGTAGCATCAATATTTATGGGATTGATATAGATAAATCTCACAAAATCTATTTCAGAAAAAAAGATGTATGAGATGCAAGAAACAAGTTCAAAGAGTTACTCCTTTATCTCGCTGGGAGGCAATGATTTCAAAACATAATTGCTCCAGTTAACGCTTAAAAGCCGAGGTGCTCATAGATCTGTTTGATGTGTAAATCACTACTCTGCATCAAGCATTAATTTAACATCTCTCATGTTCTCTTTTTAAATTTCAGCAACTGGATCTTCATTCCTGCCCCAAGCCGATTGTCTTCATCATTCATTCCTTTCTCTCGGCTAAGATTACAAGACTGGGCTTGGTGGCCTAAACAGAGGGGCGACTTGCCTCAGAAAAGAGGTCTGCAGTGCCACTAGAGTGTGACATCAGGCACCACCTGTAGTGAGCAGTGCACCCGAAGTAGCATGCCACCACGGCCAGCTTCAGGTCTCAGGAGTCATGTGCAGCTGTCCCAGGTCCTCTGTCAGTTTCAGCAATTATACAGGGTGCACTAAGAAAACACCATGAGGAAGATCAGACTAGAACTTTTTAGAGCAGAATGAGGTTAAAAAGATGATATGACATAGCATAGCTTCTAAAATATGACAACCAAGGACATGGCCATTAGAACAGCATGTGCAGATCTTAATCATACCAGTTTCTAGGCGACTGGTTCACCCAGGTAAGCAAGGGCTGAATACATGAGAAATGGATACTTTCACTTACTCCCTCCATCCCAGCAACAATGATCCCTAGTTCTATTGTGATTTTATTTTGTAATTCTAGTTAACTTGACTTTCACTGGTAGAGAAAGAAAAATACTTCAAATGGAAACCCACCTTTCATTGAAGTATGAAGCAGCTGTTGTTTCTTTTTTCTTAATGAATTCTCTTTCAGTGATGTAGAATGATTCCAAAGTGTTGTCATTGGCATAGGCTGAGCAGGAATTAAATAAAGCATCAGATACTGATCTGAACTATAAGCTAGCAGAATCTGAGCCAAAGTAGACTGCTTAAATTGCAAAGATTTGCTGAAGACTTGTGTGTACAAAAGATGATTAATTTGGGGACTACACTTACACCAAGGTCTGCTATCTTATAGCCAAAACTGACAACTTTATTTATAGAAAGAAAATTGTGGGTATTTTTAAAAAGAGAGTGTCATCTGATACATATATATATATACATATATATATATATATGTATATATATATGCATATAGGTCCATATCATATATGCATATGTATGATTATATATATAAAACAATCTACCAGGTTGGGGGGTTAATTAATTCTCCCCCATTTCACTGTTTTCAATGGAAGTACTCAGCAATTGATTGACCTTTCATTCTGCTTGTGCTTGTATGCATGCATTTTCAAGCAAGTAATCGAACAGTCTCATGTAATTCTGGATGATGCTCAGTTTTACATATGGACCCAGCAATATGGTGAAATCTACTGGTAGCATCTGCAACTCTTGGGATTCCAGGGAAATAATATAATGACCTGATATTTTTCTATGAAAATATTTTGAGACAGTATATAGCACATTACTGATTTAATGCTTTTGCATCTATCCTTCAAAATTAATTCACCAAAAATAACATCCATTATTTGATTTTGGAGTCACTTTTCTCAAACCTTCAAAATTAGCTCTAGAATTTCTGTAAGCATTTCTGTACTTTTTCCCCTGTAGTTTATGTGGACAAGTGTTCTGTGTTAGACCTGTGTGTTTTAAGAGTCTTATTTTCGCAAATACCTATGCAAAGAGCTTTAAAAAGTGAAACTGTTTTTTTAAAAAGTAATTTTGCTCCCTTATATGTATATGTTTATTGAGTTGCAAAGTTTTATTTTAAAGCACATTTCCCCAAAGTATGTAGTATAATACAACATTAGTTCCAAGGGGCTTTGATTGGGTGGTATTTTGACCAGTGTCAGTTGGATAGGGGTTTGGTAATAAAAATCTTTGTTCAATCCCGAGTTTTAAAATGTTAAACAGATTTCATGATTGCCAGCCACTTCAGAAACTCTAATGCTCATTACAATTCTTCAAGCGGGTTTTGGGTGGGTGGATCCAGTGTGTCTTTCCTTACACTTACCCACAGAACTTTCTGGGAGCATCTTGTGAAGCTAACGTTTTATAAACCATACTCTAGTAAACAAAACTTTAGGTCATTGACATTTTGTTGTTTGTTTCCTATTTTAAGATACTAAAGAGTGAAGTCTTAGCTTAAATACTGTAGGAAAACATTGACACATTTGTAAATTACACTGCACTCTTTCATTATATATTTTCAAAATCACTGGAATGTTGTTATACAAGAGAATTATACTTGTGTATTGTAAATAACATATTAAAATGCCTATATTAATGCCAATAGTTTAATTCAACAATATGTAATCTAAGGTGCTCGGTACTACATGAAGTATGAGTTAATGACTCTTAATTAAGTTGCAAAGATCCTATATATATTTATAGACAAATTAAAATGATCATAATAATTACAAATATTATTTCCTTATCACTTAAGTCTTGGACTGATTGATATTTGTGTGAGAGTCAACAGAAACTATATCCTCTACATTTATAAAAATTTAATTTAAATATTTATATTTTAGGAAAAATATATTTGAATAAACTTAATGCATTTTCTGAAGTAAGTTAAAATGTATTATTAGCAAAGAACTAGAAAATTTTGCTAAGAGAGTTGTGTATGTGAACCATTTTTTCTTCCCAATTAAAGTGTATTGTATCAGAGTGGCTATAATGCATAATTTCAAATAATCAATTTTTTTCTCATTCTGAATTCATAAAATTAGAATGAATAGTGTATATCTTCATCTTATTTGGATGTGTGTTAGTGTGCATGGCACAGGCTCAGATTTGTATCATATCTGAGTCAACAGATAACTGAGTCATTTGGGGGAATTTTTTTTTTCCAATTTGCTATGTGTGCAATCTCATGAATTATTAAATTTTCAGTGTTTGTCCCTACCTGGAAATGATACTGATGAGCAATATTTTAATCTGTACTTTGTGGTAAGCTGCCTATTGTCATTGGATGAGGGTAAATTCTCTGGCTTGAGGATTTCTCTGTAACCCATTTTAACAGGAATTTTTAAATCCAATAGGAATATGGATATAATTTTTTTCTGATTTGAAGTAAGTAGGAAAAATAATGCCATAAGTTTATCACAAAATACCCATACAGAGGCATTTAATTAATTTGTTCAACTGGTCCTTTGTCCAAAAGCTCATTGATTCTGCTTGGTTGAAGTCAGAAAAAGTGGTCTTAATGGTCAGAAAGATTCTCCTAAAATTAATAGACAGGGCCTTTGTATCCCATTTTACAAATATTAAATATGCTATATTGAGGGAATCAGAGTAGGCTGGGGTGAGAGAATGATTTTTGGATGTATCTTGAGGTTTTTGGGTTTTGTGTGTATGTGCGTCTGTTTATAGCACCATGAACATCATGTACTATTTATGTATGGATTAAATAAATATTCACCCCTGATTTCCCGTGAAGAAGTTTATATTACATTCCAAATATATACCATAGTGGATTGGATGGTGGTTTCATGACAGTCACAGAGGACCATGGGAGTATGAAGACAAATCCTGCTATTCTTTTCTGTCAAGACTGGCTTGGAGGGTGGAAAAACGGGACGCCACTAGCAAGCTTTCATGTGTGTTCACTTATCTTTTTTTCTGAATTCATTGAAAATATACAATTTTCATCACATTGTGGTAAACATTAACAGACTCCCTAAAATATTAGTATTATCTCTAAATTATTAAGTTGACTCTAGTTTCAGGATAGGTTTTCACCTAGGATGTAGGGCTCGCATTTTTAACTAAATTTTCATGGGATTTGACATGTGCACCAAGTTCTAAGCACCTGAATTCTCTGTTGTACTATATAATTTAGATTGTTTTAAAATTGTTTATAATAAATGTAACAGGCTATGATTCAAAAATTTTTACTAGCTGAAACTTCAGCAGTTCTTGAGATTAGATTTTGAACTGAACTTTCAAAAAAGACCTCAGAGATCATAAAGCACATTTTTGCTCAAAGTTTACCTATAGTTTCAGCACTATTACCTTCATATATCTAGGTATGTGGTTTTCCAGTAACAGCAACATGGGAAATACATAGAAAAATAAATTTACACCAACTAAAAAATGTTTAAAGTTTGTACCACCTAAAGTCACCCCTCCACACACACACACACACACACATACACACACACACACACACACCATGGTCAAGGTGCTACATTTTGGGAAAACTGATCTCATATAATATGCCAGTAAACTCAGGAATCTCTTCTTGAACGTCTTTGAAAATGTTCATCTAGCCTGAAATTGAAATTTTCCAGCTTATAGAGGAGGGAGTTCCTTATCTCCTCAGGCAGGCCACTCCATTGTTAGATGACTAGAATTGCTTGCAAGGCTTTGTGCTTTTAGAGTCAAAACTTCTGCCTGCCTAACCTTGAGTTCTGACCCTGCCTCTACCCTAGAAAACACTGAAAGTCCAATTTCTCTTCCTCATGAATCTCCTGTATACAAAAACAAGTCAAGGCTGAGAGCTACTAAGTAATGTATAATGAGCTGAAAAAATGGCTTTCAATAGGATATTCAAAATTTTTCTTTTTCATCTTTACAGAACCAGTTAACAAGATTTAGACTTTTATAATGCGTAGTGGTAGGAGGGATAGGAACACAGGCATTTATTTAGCCATCACTGGGTGTCTATTTGGTAATCATTTGGAGGGAAATTTGACAAAAATCCATAAAAATTTAAAATGCATGCACTTTTTGTCATGTGGGAATTAATTCTAGAGATATAATCACACAAATGCACAATCTTTGCAGCATTGTTTGTGACAAAAACCAAGAAAAAGTCAATGTGACCATCAATATTAAATAAATCCTGGCACACAGGTATGTGTGAATATTTCTACAACTCAAAATATTAATATGGATAAAACCTCTACGTGCAAGTTCCGCAAGATGCATGTCCCCCATTTTTGTTTTCTTTTAAAGTGGTTCTCAAGAAGAGGCAAAAGATTGCTACTTCCCTATGCCCCACTGGGAACATTCTGGAAATCTGTACTAGTGCTATTTGGCTATCCCAGTGATTGGAGGCAATGACCCCACTATTGCTATTTAATAAACAACAGCCAGAGTTGATTGACACTCTGATGAGGACAGCTTTGCATCAGATGGAAGCACTTCCCAATCAATTGTGTGTCCTCTGAGATCCATGTAGGTGAAAACCACTTAAAATTATCTGAGCCTAGACCTTGACTTCATTTTACCTATGAAAACATTTTGGTTCAATATGATCTGAATATTCTAGATAGGCAACTATTATGTAAATGGAAGACAGTTTGTGTTTTGCTCAGGACATTATCAAAGATTATTAACACTTAATAAAAACAAGTCTGTGTGTGGTACCTGACAGTACAAACCACCTGACACTGCTGCCTCCAGAGTGGCAAATCTCGATAAAAGTCAAATGTTGAACTACTTCATTTTGTCTTCTAGTATAGTAGTACCAAAGCGTCACCGTGTTGAAATGCATATTATTTTATATCATCACTTTGCTTTTTAAATACTTCTTTATCTCACAGGAAATATTAATTTTCAAAAATCGAGAGTCTACATAGTTTATATCACTATATTGGGCACATCCTTAGTATCTCCCAGATACCTTCAAGCTACCATCTTGACAACTCACTTCCCAGCCGGTTACTCAAGCTCAGGCACCACCATGGCCAGCTTTCTGTTTCTGCTTCTTAGAGCAAACCAGTTGCTTGCCTGAAAATGCTGCCTCCTGCACCTCTGGTAGTCTGCTGCCAGGCAACCAGGAGGAGAGGCTTACTTAAATTTCTGGGTCCTATCATCAGTTCCAAGCTTGGATGAAAAGCCACGCTGCGGGACACAGAAGCTGACTTTCAAGCAGCTGCTAATGGTAATAAACTGAGCAATGCAGAACTGTAGGGGATTTAAATCTTGGTGGGACTGAACAGGATTAGCAACAGGAAGGTGCTGAGCAGATAAGCAATGCTCTTCCTCCTTTCTGTGTCCCTGTCTGAGATATGGTTGTTCCATTCTCCATCCCTCCTGAGATAGACCATGTGACAAAGACACCTGCTGCTGAGTGACTGGCTGCCTCTTTGGGCCTCGCGTGGCACTAATGTATCATTTTGCCTTATTTTCCTGTCTTTCTTGCCCTTTTCTCCTCTTTTTTCATCACTCTCAGGGCACTGGGATTGAACCTTCCAAATAAACCATTAGCACTTAATCCTTGCCTCAAATTTTTATTTCTAGGAAACTTGGTTCAAGACCATGACTTACCTATTTCATTGATGAGCAGAGAGGGATGGAGCAGGCCCTTAATCCCAGCAATTTGGAAAGCTGAGGCAGGAGGATCGCATATTCAGGCCAGCCTCAGCCATTTAGTGAGACCCTGTCTCAAAATAAAAAATAAATAGAAAGGGCTGGGGATGTAGCTCAGTGGTAAAACACACCTGGGTTTAGGAACCAAAACTGTAAGACTGGAAGATGCCGCACCACACAACACAGATCACCAAAGAGTTTACTGCTTTATTACAAAAGGCTGTGTGTTTATATAGGTCTAAGAAGAGGTCGCAGGGCTGAGGTAGATAACAACAGGTTGCCCGTTTATTGGCAAGCTCTTCCATATGTCAGTTCTGGAGCCCAAGAAGTTAATTCTAATTGGGGCTAAGGCTTCCTACCAGCAGGGTTTGAACATTGGCGGAGGGAAGGTTTCGAGCCAGTGAAAGAAACAAAGAGGAGAAGGAGGGTCTTTAGACGCCATGCTGGGGTTTTTCTCTGGGGTGCGGCTGCCCTTATGTTTTCCCAACAAAAACAAACAAAAACCACTTATGACAGTAAAAGGGGACATTACCAATAATTCTTATAGGAGGGTGTTTGGTTCTGAGAGTGGGCAAACAGTGGACACATGTATGACATATATGTGCACATATACAGATGTCTGAAGGATGAATGCAAAGTCCTATTGTCACTGCTAGAAGTAGGCCAGGGATGATGGCTGAACATCCCTTCCATATTACATGAACTCTTTTTTTTTTTTTTTTTTGGTACTGAGGGTGAAACCCAGAGCATTCTACCACTGAGCTACATCCTCAGCCCTTTTTAATTTTGAAACAGGGTTCCACTAAATTGCCCAGGCTGGCCTCCAACCTGTGATCCTCCTTGCCTCGGCCTGAATAACAGGAGCTGGGATAACAGGTTTGCACCACCAAGCTCAGCAACATTAGCTTGTTAAAAGGGCATTTGAAAATTCCCTTTTTAAAAAGGTTCTTAAACATGTTTTATCTGTGCATATAAAATCCAGAATAATAGAACTATGTGAACATGTGGCTAGAGATCAATTATTATGTCGCCTATGGTCTTCTAAATTACACTAATTTAGAAGTTTCACTAGGGGAAGCAAGTTCAATACCTCATTAAAATGATTAAACCATGTCCAAGGAGGGTCTGGATTCACATTTGAATGATAACAGAAAAACAGCAGGAACCTCTATTTTGGCCTTTTCTTCTCTATTCATTTTCCCCTGGGTCATGAATGAACAAGGCCTTTTCTTGAAGGGAGTGAGGCTTCATAGAGGACATTGCTCAGTGTCAGAGCAAGGAGAGCAGACCAGAGGCAGTGCTAACTAACCAAGCCCTGTGTACACAGAGGCAGGAGAAGCACTGCCACACAATCAAACCATTCATCGCAGGGAGGAAAAGGTGCCCTGCAGACAGAGCCTCTAGGACTGACTCCAAACTGTCCTGTTCTCCCAGCTGGCCTGATAGCTGTGATTCTGCCTTGGCTTGGACAAAGGCCTGAGAATGCTGAAAGAAAATTTTATTCAAGAAACAAAGCCATTTGTATTTTCAGCAACTTTTAGTTATAATTCTTTGGATTTCCTCCCAAGAACTCAAAGGCGATGTCCAGGAAAGACCTCCAATAATGCTTCATTCATTGCAGCTGTCTGTTTCCTAATCCTCCCCAAGGATAAGTCGGGGGGCGGGGGGGGGGGGGGGGGTCGGGGAGGACTTCTTCCTCCGCGAGTTTTCTGGGTCTCACAAGAAAGGGAAACTCAGTCCAAAACAAAAAAATAATAAGTTATTTCTCTTTTCTTCAATTACTGACTCCAAACTAAGGCCTTAATAACTGAAATTTTTGCAACTTTCTTTCTTGCACTTGGCCTCTCAAATGAACTTTTGGATCTGAATGGAACCTCCTCAAAATTTAGGGGCTTAGAACACATCAAGGTATTATGGCTCACTATTCTGTGGGTGGGCCAGCAGTTCCTTGCTGGTTTGCAGGGAACTTCCTCAGGTGGCTGTATTTAGCTGGAGCTTTCTTCTAGTCTGGAAAGTCCAAGGTGCCATACTTACAAGTCTGGCAGCTGGTGCCAGTGTTAGATAGGGCATCTTGGTTCTCTTTTGTTTTTGTCAGCTATTTCACTGCTGTGACCAATGACCTGACAAGAACAATTTTAGGATAAAACGTTAATTTGGGGGCTCATGGTTTCAGAGGTCTCAGACTAGACAGCCAGCTCCATTCCTTGGGGTTCAAGCCAGGCAGAACATCATGGTGGAAAAGCATGGCCAAGGAAAGCAGCTGGGAACATGGCACCAGGAAGCAGAGAGCCAGCTCTGCTCAACAGAGACAAAATATATACCCCAAGGAATGCCCCCAGGATTCCCTCCTCCAGCCACACCCTACCTGTCTACAGTTAACCACCAAATTAATCCCTATCAGGGGATTAATGAACTCATTAGAGTAAACTTCTTTTTTTTTTTTTTTTTAAGAGAGAGTGAGAGAGGAGAGAGAGAGAGAGAGAGAAAATTTTAATATTTATTTTTTAGTTTTCGGCGGACACAACATCTTTCTTTGTATGTGGTGCTGAGGATCGAACCCAGGCCGCACGCATGCCAGGCGAGCGCGCTACCGCTTGAGCCACATCCCCAGCCCATAGAGTAAACTTCTTATAACCCAGTCATTTTAACCCTAAACTTTCTTGTATTGTCTCACACATGAGATTTTGGGGGACGCCTCATATCTAAACCATAACATCTTCCATGTGGCCTCTCTTCTTCTAGCAGACTAGAACAGTTCCCTTATGTGGCTCCTCTACATTCAGGGCAAGGTTCTACAAGAGCAAAACAGAAACGGTGAGGTACTCAAGCCTAGGTTCCAGCTCCCTCCTGTCATTTACCTCCTCTTTTCACTAGTCACTGCTAGCCCTGATGCTAGAATGGAGGAAACAGGCTCCACATCCTGATGAGGAACCTGAAGGGTTTGTGGATGCATTTAACTTATCATATCCCACCCTCTGGATACAATAATTTTCATTCCTTCCACATGTGAAATATTCAGTACAGAAGATGTGCCTTTTTAAAATCCAGAATATTATGATCTAAAAATACTACAGTAATTGCCATCCATACATCCAGTACACCGTGGTGAGGCCGGGGAAGGAAAACTGCAAGATACTCTTCCTTTCATTAAGGACTAGTCACTAGTTCACATAATTCTGAAATCTGACTGAGATTGGAGGGCCTGGGAATGACTTTCTATCAGAACCCATTTCTGTTTCTGGGAGTAGAACTCTACTCCATTATTCTTGACTCTGACTTCTAAGAAGTCTTTCTTTTCCATAAGAAATAGTCCATTTTTGCCACTTAACAGTTTTCTTACCCTGCTTCCTGATCAGAAATCTGGTGATCCAGAGACCTCTTTTCATTTTGATGCAAAACCTTAAGATCTATGGGCATCGCAGTGCCAAGAAAATTCAATAGAGAAATAATAGTCTTTTCAGTGAACAGTATTGGGACAATTGGCTATCTATACACAAAGAATGAGGTTGTACCCCTTCTGCACAGATGTAATTGGTAACAATAAAGTGAAAAGCACTCATGAGATAGGAGAAAATATTTGCAAATCATCCGTTAATTCTATAATAGATAGAATCCAGCATATAAAAAGAACTTATAAAACTCAATAACAAAAGACAAATGACTCAGTTTTGAATATGGTCAAAGGATTTCCGTGCACATTTCTCTAAAAAATATATCTTTAAAAAGAAAAAAACACACCAATGCTCACCCAAATCAAACTGCTGAAAATCAATGATACACACAAACTCTTAAAAACAAATAAGGAAAAAAAAAGATGCATTACATACAAAGAAACAAAGATGAAAAATCATAGATGTATTAAAAATTATGCACATCAGAAGATAAACATTTTTAAAAGCACAGAAAAAACCCAATGAACAATGAAACATGTCAGTCTAAAATTCAATTTTTTTAAAAAAACATTCTTTTAGAAATGAAGACAAAAAAAAAAAAAAAGACTTTTTTTAAACAAACACTGAGGGAGTCAATCAAAGATCTGAAAAACAAATGCTTAAGGAAGTTCACCTATCTGGCCAAAGAGAAATAAGTGAAATAATGAATAGGGTCTATCAAGGTTTCAACCAAACAGAATAACAATATATATTATCATAATTTGATATAGATTATAAATGTGATATTATAGGTAATACATCATATAATATCACAAAACAATAAAAGATAACGTAAGTAGACCAAACATAAAATCATGCTCAAGATGGTTATTTATCAGTAATGTGATCAGTGGGATACCATTTCACTTGTCAAAAAGAAAACCAGTGTGGTCAAGCATGTGGAGAGATTGGAACCTTCATATGTTGCTGGTTGGGATGTCATGTCAGATGGTCTAGCTGCTTTAGAAAACACTCTATTGTTTTCTCAGAAAATTAAACTGGAATTACCATATAGGGCAGCAATTCTACTCCTGATAATTGAAAACATGTTCATGCAAATATTTATGAAAAAAAAAGTTCATACCAGCATTATTTACAACATCAAAAAGTGGAATCAACTGAACTGTTCACCAATCAATGAATGGATCAACAAAATGTGGCACATTCAGATAATAAAATATTATGCAGCTATAAAAGGAAATTAAGTAAGAACACATGCTATGTTATGGTTTGTATGTGAAGTACCCCCCCACACACACCAAAAAAGCTCATATGTAAGACAATGCAACAAATTTCAGAGGAGATATGATTGGACTATATGTAGCCTTAACCTATCTGTGAATTAATCTCTGATGGGATTAACTAAGTGTTAGGGAGGCAGGTGGGATGGCTGGCTCATTGGAGGTGTGGTTTTGGGGTATATATTTTTATCTGGCAAGTGGAATCTCTCTCTGCTTTTTGATCATGATCAGTGAGATACTTCTCTCTACCACACTCTCCCACTATGGTGTCCTGTCTCACCTCAAGGCCCTAGGAATGGAGCCGGCCTTCTATGGAGCCGGCCTTCTATGGAGCAGGACAAGACCTCTGAAACCCTGAGTCTTCAAATAAACCTTTCCTTCTCTCTGATTGTTCTGGTTGGGTCCTTTTAGTCACAGCAGGGAATGAACCTGATTAAAACATGCTACAATGTGGTTGAAGCATCTTGTGCTAAGTGAAAGAATAGGACACACACACAAAAACACATATTGTATGAATCCTCTTATATGAAATGTACAGAACAGGCAAATCCATAGTGACAGAAAGCAGATTAGTGTCTTCACCACACACACACACACACACACACAGAGGAAATTACAATGAGTGTGTTAATTATATATCAGTGATCATTTCACAATGTACATATATATATCAAATCATCACATTGTAAACCTTACAATCAGCAACTTTAAATATTTTAAGGTCTTCATAAAGGATTATATAGCCACTCCTGTGGTTTGACTTTTTTTATTGGTGTATTACAGTTATACAGAATGGTGGGATTTGTTGTTACAGAATCATACATGCACATGATATAACAATATAATTTGGCAAATATCATTCCCCAGTATTTCCTCTTTCCCTCCCCTCCTTTTTCTCTTTTTCTCCCTGGTCCTTTTCCACTGCTCTGCTGATCTCCCTTTAGTTTTCTTGAGATCCCCCACCTGACTTTTCTTTTCTTTTCCCCTTTCTTGCTTCCAGATATAAAACACGTGACTTTCTAATTTGACTTATTTCACCTAAGACAATGTTCTCAAGTTTCATACATTCTCCTGAAATATGCCAAAATTTTATTCCTCTTTATGACTGAATAAAACTCCTTCGTGTATATATACCACATTTTCTTTTTATTTATTTATTCTAATTTGTTATATATGATAGCAGAATGCATTTCAATTCATAGTACACATATAGAGCACAATTTTTCATATCTCTACACATGTAGAGTCACACCATTCCTGTCTTCATAAATGTACTTAGGGTAATGATGTCCTTGTTTTGTTTTGTTTTACAATTTGGTTGTTTTATCATTAAGCTGTGAGAGTTCTTTATGTATCCTAGATATAAGTCCTATATCAGAAATATGCATTACAAATAATTTATCCCTGACTATGGTTTACATTTTCAGTTTCTTCATGGTATCCTTCAAGAGCAGAACTTTTAAATTTTGAAATAAAGTTTATAATTTTTTATTTTATGGTTTGTGCTTTTTAGGTGTTAGAAATTCCTGTTTTATTTTAAGAATGATAAAAATTTTTGTTTTCTTCCACGTGTTTTGTGATTTTAGATTTTAAATTCAGGACTTTGATCCATATCAAGTCAATATTTGCACATGGAGTGAAGACATGGTTGAAGGTCATTTGTTTTTCTATAAGGATGGTTTATCCATTTATTCAAGCTTCACTTTTTTTTCTTCAAGGAGAAGTTTGGTGTATGGTATGACTCTAAACTTTTTTCTTTCCTCATCTATTGATATATTTTCCATTATTATAGCTTTATAGTAAGTCTTGAAATGAAGTAATGTCTTCCAACTTTATTTTTAATAAAATGGCTATAATAATATCCTTTTAATAAATGATTAGTTAATAATGTCAATTTAATATTTGTTATATTTTTGCTTTTGTTTTTGTTCAAATGGACATAATTTACACATGCCAAATTTCAAATGGCTTTACAAAAAGTAATTCAAACCTCAAAACTTAAAGAGTTGGCAATTTATTTCAGAAAAAAGTTCACCCTTTCAAAGATTCTGCTGATAAGAATGCAAATTGATCCTTCAGGAAGGCAGATTGGAAATATTCACTAAAATGTTTAAAACCCACAAACTGTACTTCTCAAATATTATACTGGGGCTAGGGTTGTGGCTCAGTGGTAATGCACTTGCCTTGCATGTGTGAGGCACTGGGTGTGAGGCACCACATAAAAATAAAATAAAGATACTGTGTCCAACTGTGTCTATCTACAACTTAAAAAAAATAACATGTTGCTTTCAAATAAATAAAAATTTTAAAAAATTATACTAAGGAAATAATCAGAGACATACTGAGAAGAGTCATTAAAGTCTTAATTATTATTGGAAAAAACTGAAACTTTAAGATTAACCTCTGTTCACTTGTTATTATTCAATTATTAAAACAGTGACGATGATATTAACTTTATGATAAACAACAGTGCCCCTTTATCTGAGGAAGATATTTTCCAAGACCCTGAGTGAATGCCTGAAACCATGGATATGGTTTAGGGATCAAACCCTAAATATACTATATTTTTTCATATATATATATATATATATATATATATATATATATATATATATATATATACACACACACACACACACACACACACACACACACAAATGTAAGAATTTTTCCAACTAAATTAAGTACCTAATCATGCACTGTTTCCCATAACTTTTGCGGTATGCAGTGCAACAGCAAAGTATCATGAGATTCTTTTTTTTTTTTTAAATATTTTAGGTGTAGATGGACACAATATAATGCCTTTTATTTTTGTGTGGTGCTGAGGATCAAACCCGGGTCCCGCTGGTGCTAGGTGAGGGCTCTACCGCTGAGCCACAATCCCTAACCACATTCCCAGTCTGAGATTCTTTTTCTTTATAATTTAATGTATACATTTGTTCTTACCATACATTTTAGCAACCTTAGAATATGATCTTGTTTTTCTATTGTTATTGAGATAACTTTTGCCTTGGCACTTAAAGGAAGTATTTTGTGACTTCTCTGGTATATCCAAATCTCCCACATCCCTATTTTTGTGCTTTGGTTACCTGACTACAAGCTCTAAGACAGGTATTAAGTGACTAGAAGGTAAATAGCATGCAATTGTTAGACAAAGGGATAATTCATGTCAAGAAGGATGGAGCTAAGACTGCACAACATTTCATCACACTACTCAAAAAAGTGTGTAATTTAAACCTAAAGCATTGTTTATTTCTGGAGTTTTCCATTTAATAATTTTGAACCACAAAATTATTGACTAGAACCACAGAAAGCAAAATAAGGGGGGACCACTGTATTGCTAAGTGGAAAAAAAAGCAGGCTATGAATTAATACACATGCACACAAACACACATGAACACACACAAACATTATATGATCTAAATTTTGAAATCATTTAAAAGATAATTATATATACACATATATATTTAAAATATCAACAACAATTATATTTAGAAGGTTGAATGTTGGGAAATCTCTCCCTCCACACTCTTTTTTTAAATATGTCCTGTATCTTCCAGATTGGCTAACATGATGATAAAGTTTTCTTTCAGGGAATCCATAGTCATTTTCATTTCACATTTTCACAATTTGCCCCCTTTTCATTTTTGATCCCAAGTAAACAATAATAGCCTCAAAGTGGAAGCTCTAGGGCAAGGACCTGTCTGAATTAGTGCTACCACTCTTTCTAAATTGGGAACAGTTCAATAAAAACAATGCTGTTAGGACACATGGGAAAAGAAATGGCAGTGTCTGACTTAGACTCAGGAATTCAAGTGGACCTAACAATAAAGACTCGTAACCGAAGAAGTAAAGAAATATTCCTATTTATTGTAATAATTAAATAACCAAATGTAAAAATTTTAAAACATATAAAAATAACTTAAAAATTAACATACAATGAAACTGTATAAAATAAGTGCATAATTAAAGATAATTAAACTCAGCATCATCCAAACTGTAAGAGGATACTTATGAAGTTCTTTAAATATGTAACATCTGTTCTTTGAATAAAGTTTAAAATTTGGTTTAAAATGTTTATAAATTTTCAGAAAAAAAGAATGATGTTCCATCCAACTTGAATTGTCCTAACGAGAATGATTCTGTATCATTTCTTGCTTGTCTTTTCTAATACCCATTCAATCACCTGGGTGAAAAAAAATACGATTATGGTATATTTCCATCAAAAATAGCAGTGGTAGAAAATACATTATAGAAACTTCAAATCCTAAAAACATATGATTTTCTATCTGAAGAATACTTTTTGCTGAACTTTCAATGTTAAGTACAATATTGTTATTAGAAAAATAAAAAAGTCCTATTCCATTTTTTAAGCCATTATCTTGAAATGTGTTTTAAAGGGGTCACTCAAAAAATATTAAGCCAACTAGTCAAACTGGTTTGTTTGTTTATTTATTTGTTTGGTATTGGGGATTGAACTCAGGGGCCTTTGACCAATGAACCACATCTCCAGCTCTATTTTGTATTTAGAGACAGAGTCTCACTGCGTTGCTTAGCTCCTCGCTTTTGCTGAGGCTGGCTCTGAACTTGTGATCCTCCTGCCTCAGCCTCCAGAGCTGCTGGGATTATAGGCATGCACCTCCATGCCCGGCCTGGTTTATTTTTTTCTAGCTGTGCCTGGCCTGGTTTATTTTTTTCGAGCTGTTTGGATTATTTATCATTTTTTTTCTTAATATCATTTTAGAAACTTTTCTGCTAACAACAAAATCTATTAAGTACTATTCAATACTCTGTCTGAATAAGCCTATTTTTCAGTACCTTAAAGAGTTTTCAAAGGGACAGTTAAAAATACCATCACCAATTCTCACTGCATATAAAATAGCAGCACAACAATCCTGAAATAAAATACTAACTTAATTAAATGTAGTTTCTTTGCAATAATTTATTTACCTGTACAGCATTGTTGCTTGCTGTCTTCTTCATTTCTTGAAATAGACCCCTTGAAGTTTTAAGATCCTAAACATTAACAAAATACAGCATTTTGTACTTTGTACATTAAATTGCAAAAAATAACTCATTATTAAGTGAGCTTAATATTATCCTAAATAATCTACAAGTATAAATTTGATTAGGAAAATATTAACAAAAAAATCAAAGTAATATATTGTGATTTAACTCTATCCTAAATATGAAAATATCCTAGCCAAAATATATATACATATGCCTAAATTCATGTCACTTGTTTGTCATATTCCCAATAGTACTGACCCGATCTAAGCATCATCCTTTATCATGAATATCTAATGTTTCATTACTTGAAAAATGAACACACAGTTTATATTTGTTGTTCAGTTAAAATTCTTTTTCTTCCTCTCTTCTTTTTAAAGATTTCATTCCTCAACAAAGAGGAATGACATAGGAAAAGGAACTGAAGTCCGACTTCTTTAAATTAAATTACGAAGTAAACACAATCTAACTGTATTTAATAAAAAAAGAGCTATCCTTCACCAAATCTCCAAGATATGCTTCACAAAGGCAGCTACTTTTAACTCTTTTAGTTGTTCCTCTTGCTTTACCTTCATGTTTCCACTGAATATATTTATGCTACAACTCAGTGATTAAGTAATTTAAGACAGTGACAATTAACAGCCATGGATCCAGGTCTTACACACCACCTTCTCAATAACAGCTATATCACCATTTTTGATTGGCAAAAAAGACAGTGTCTGCCTCATTATATGTAGGTAAATGCTGTTCAGTCCTGAGATAATTAATGTATTATGGTTTAAGATCTCTTCATTCAACATCCTACTTTACCTGTAGTGAGACTACCTGCTTAATTTTCTCTCTTTTAAATTTTCCATATATATAATTCTGGATATTTCCCTCTCTCTCACAATGAACTAACTAAATGTACAGCAAAATTTTTTAAAAACACTGAAGTGTACTTGGTAATGTCTTGGTTCTTTTTTTTTTTAAATTTATTTTATTTTTATTTTTTATTTTTTTTTAAAGAAAGAGTGAGAGAGAATGAGAGAGAGAGAGTGAGAGAGAATTTTTTAATATTTATTTATTTATTTTTAGTTCTCAGCGGACACAACATCTTTGTTTGTATGTGGTGCTGAGGATCGAACCCTGGCCGCACGCATGCCAGGCGAGCGCGCTACCACTTGAGCCACATCCCCAGCCCTAATTTATTTTTTTAAATGTAGACCTTTCTACCACAGCCTGCTCTAATTTGGTCTAGGTGCTCCCTAGGCCTGGTCCTATTAGGACCTGTCTTCCCCACTTGGTGTTTTTGTTTTATTTCTTCATTCAGCTTCCTGTCTGCTGAAATCATCTTCTAGAAGATTTCTCAAGTGGGTAAAATAATTTTTTTTTATTTCTTTATTTTAGAATTCCACGTTTTAAAGTATCTTTACTAAATTGAATTTTAGTAGGTAAATCATTTTCCCTAAGAATTTGAAAGTACTTTTAGATCATATTTTAGCCTACAATGTTACTGTGGAGAAATCCAATGCCATTCTGATTCTTTTTATGTACTCTATAAGTAAACTTTCCTGTAAATCTTTTAGTAAATGTTCTCTTTATGCTAAGAGGTATGAAATTCCATGATTCCACATAACATGAGTTGTTGTAGAGCTTTCATTCATTGGGGAAGCCATGCTGAGTCCCCTTCCCAGCAGAAGGCTTGAGTCCTTCAGTGCTTGGCTATCTTTTTGACAATTTCTCTCCTTAGTTTCTATTTTTGCAACTAATTAGCACATTGGATTTTCTGGATTAATTATCTAATTTCTTTTAATATTTTTTGCTTTTGGTTCTACATTCTGGTAATTTTTTAAATTTCAACTGTTCATTTTGTCTATTAAATTGATTTTGTTACAATTTTTTAAATTTTAAGGAGCTTTCATGTTCTGTGCATTTTTTGGAAACAGCATTGATGTTTCAGCTTGTGAATACAATGACCTGATTTCTAATAGAACTAAAATTTTATGAAGGCTTCTCCCACTTTCTGTTCCTTCAGAGTTCCCTTTACTCCTTTGTATTTTGGCATCATTTGTGTTAGAAACTTTCTGGAAAGTCTGCTAACCCTTGAATGTCCAGTCATATTTAAAAGAGACACTAAAAATATGAAAGACCTATCTGTGCAGAGCTTGCTCATTTATGGCTTTACATAAATAGGTGACAAAGTGGGCAGTTGGCTTATTTACTGCAGCCACCAATATTTCTTCTGGAGACCATTTCTTACACTGTCACAGAGGTCACAGTAGAGAACTATTACCATTGTGGGAGAAGGGCATGTGGGGCACTTTGAAAGTTTCCCAGTCTACTTTGTAGATCTTTATTTAATTCCTCTTGTTCCCACCTGGCACTCTGCCTCTGCTTTTCACAGTACCTGGCTTTATAATTCTGGAGTCCCTCAAAGAGTTTGCCTACTAATCTGGCATGGTTCCCACTGGTATTTCACAGGGTAGTCATTTAGGTGGTAACTTCTTTCACTCTGCTATCTGCCTCCATGCTCTTTTTCTTATTCAACAATGTACATTTCAATAGGTTTTTTTTTTCTTATCCCTTCACCTCATTTTTTTTTTTGTCGGAATAATGTTTTGCTTGGGAAATTATAAAAAAGACAGACATTGAATACATTGGGTCAATGTGCAATTTGAACTAGAAATCTATACATAACTGTCGTTCAAGTTTGAAACTCAAAAGATTGAAGGTAATCTAATACCATCAGTTTCAGAAAAGTTGTTAGGCTAACTTGCCTAATGTTTTACAACTAGTTGATATGGAATCCAAAATTAGAAATGAGTTGTTTTGATATTCAGTCCAGTAACCTTTTCACCACATATTGCAATGAAATTACTAATTAAACTGATTGATTAACTACTAAGTAATGTTTAAAGTTCCAACTTAAGAAAAAGACTTGTTAGGGAAAACACTTGTTAGGGAGAACTCCAGTTAAAATGTAGCTTTTTATGTATGAGGATAAAATAAAATCAATCAAATGTAAAATATTTTGCTTCAATTTTGGTATTTCCATTTAAAGAAAAATCTGCCAACAAATTAGATGCTATCAGTATAAAAAATACTCATCTAAACATTTTTTTTTTGGGGGGGGGAAGATTTTTATTTTTTTTTTTATTGGTTGTTCAAAACATTACAAAGCTCATGATATATCATCTTTCATACATTTGACTCAATTGGGTTATGAACTCCCATTTTTACCCCAAATACAAATTGCAGAATCACATCAGTTACACACTCACATTTTTACATAATGGCATATTAGTATCTAAACATTTTTTTACATCAAACAGGAACATAGAACACAAACTAAACTTTGCTATTAGTAGAGAAGACATTGTACCTTTAGATAGACCTTGGAGATTTCAAAGAGGCGCTGGCTGCATGCAGTGAAGCACTCATGAGCCTCTGTGATCCGGTGTTTCTTCAGGGTTTCAGTTACTACTTCTTTCAGTATCTTAAAAGAATATAACATACAACCAATATTCTTAGAAAAGTTTCAATCATCCTAACTTTAGTATCCAATCATAAATGAATTGTGAACTAGACAATCAACTGACTATGCTAAAGATATATAAGGTTATTAAAACAAAAAAAGAAATGAAAAGATATCAATAAAATGTACATGGTCACATCCGTGACAGGATTAATATCTTAATAGGAAACAATTAGAGTATCTTAAAAAAGGATTTCAAATCAAGAGCCCTGAATTGAAACCTGAGAATAACAGTTACACACCAGAGCAATATATAGATTTGTACTATTACAGAAAATTTTGAACACAGAGAGTTGAGAAATTATTTTATAACATATTCCTATCTTGATACTCTATCAACGACCTTCAAGGATGACCACTTTGTGGCGAATTTTGTTTCATTTATGCTCTCATTTGCTTTCCTATCATTTTTCTTGTACTGAGTTCTTTTAAAGTAAATTCTAGACATTATGCCATTTCATTCACAAAATTTTTAGACATACATTTTGAAATATTCAAATAAAGAGAGTTCTTTTAATGTAGAACTAAGAAAGATGGGAAAAAGTCTTTACCCGTGTATGTTTCTGTGATCTTGATTCCTTAGTATGCTTTGATGTCTTTGACACATGCACGTTTTTTGGAACAGAACTGGCCTTTGTAGTGACTTTTGGAGTTTCACAGGCAGGGACTGGAACCAATGGACCAGTCATTGATGATGACCGCTCTGCCTGTGGCTTTCTGGATGTCACCACATGATGGTGATGGTTACTACTGCCACTCATTTGAGAAAGAGAATCTGAACTTACAGACTTCACAAGTCTATAATGAGTGGAAGAAAAAAAAAAAAAAAACAAACCAAGAACAGACTAAGTGAATCACAATGAACTCTATTTTTTTTGTCTTAAATGTTACAACTCTATCCATTCAAACCTAAGATCAAGAAAAACAAACAGTATTTCTTGCTACTTAGCCTAAAATAGGCAATCAATTTTATATTATAACGTTGTCCTTTTATTTCTTCAAATGAGGGAATAAAACTGAAGGCAATGAATTTCAGCAAGTGGGAAAGCAACAAGCAATATTATTATACTTTCCCTTTCCCCCTCTCCTATTTCCTCATTTATGACTTCATAAATCATCTTATAGCATGATAAGTGATTATCTTTATAGACTTAATACTCATCTATTAAGCATACATATTTTTATATTAAGAGAATTTTAACAAAAAAACATAACCTGTATCATATTATATCTTTGAAACTGTGTGTGCAAAACAAATGTGTTAAATCCAAATAAGCTACAAAAGTGGTTCTTGATTCAATATTTCTATAATGTTTACACTTGCTTCCAGGAAGACTGAAATTTTTCTTTTTTCAAGATAGTCATGTAGTCTTCACTTTTGCTAGTAGAGAAAGCAACCAGAAGCCATAGGTTACTTTCTTTTCTGGAACACAAATCTTTTAATTAGACATAGTTCAGAAATTAGAAAGTTACAAAATATAGTAGCCCAAATGTTAAATGAGTTTACTTTTATCAGATATTAGAAAAAAATCATGAATTTATAAAGTAGTTATTAAAATAATTTAGTTATTCCATATCAGAGAAATAGTATTCTAACACTTTTACCTGTTCAAAAGATATTTGAAATTTTTGTCTTCATATATTTCATAGTTTTTTGAAGACCTAACTACAATAAGAACTATGGTTTGCTTTAGGTACCAAAAACCTAAATTTCAAAAAAAATTGTAGACATATAAATGCAACAGAAATTAGTGTTTCATAAAATTCTAATTTCTGATCAAGTATTTGCACATTTTATTTAATTAGGAAATATAGTTTCTAAAAAAAGTTTCATATAATATACTAATTATGTGGTCTTCAAAGGTGTATTTCATAGGTAATAAGTGGTTTTAAAATGGTGCCTCGTGGACTCCTTGCTTAAGGGCCAACACAGGCAGGATTCAGTGGGGAGAGGGAAGAAGGAACTATTTGGGGCTGGAGCTCACATGTCCAAATACCCTCTTCAACAGAGCAGCTCAGCTGCTTAATCTATTAGGTGAGATCTCTAGTGTTCCATGGCTTAAAAACTTTACACTCTGTTGTGCTAATGGACTGTAAATTAGTACACACAGCAAGAAACAGTGTATTTCTTTCCAAGTCATTTCTTTTTATAACTTATAAGCAAAATCATAAACTGCTCAAAATAAAAACAAACTTTCTGGCATGAAGGAACTAATATAAAATCCATGCAGAAAGCAACTTAAATATTATGAAAGACTAATATGAAAAGAAATGTTCCCTATAGTCTAAAGAACTTTCTCTCAAGATTATTTTTGTGCACTTAATATATCACCTTTTGGGGGGATGAAGGCAATTCAGATCTTGAGATCTCCGTTTCACCCGAGGTATCTCAGTTCGTAGTTCACTTTGCAAAGCTTCTCCATCAGGAACACTCCCAGGCTCTGACAGAACTGCAGGAGATGGAAGAGGGCTCAACACTGTAGGGACTGGAAAGCTTTCTCTGGTGCAGGTAGTTTGAGTTTCATAACGAATAAGACGAGACTGAAGTTCAGAAAATCCCCCATCTCTTTCTAAAGATTTTCGGTCATCTAAACAATATCTAAAACGAAGGAAAGATCATTAAAATCAAAGCATCCAAGAGAACAAAGGTCTTTTACTTTTCAAACAGAAAATATGGAGATATTTTCTTAAAGTTCTTAACTTTCTAATAACTGTTGGAAGGTTGAATGAATAGCTTACTTCCCCCACAAGTTCAGTATTTTTTCAAGCTGCTATATAAAAGGGCAAAAGATTTTAAAATGGGAATTACAATCTAACTTTTCTTTGACCGTGTTTCTGGGCAACAGATTAAGTTAATCCTCTGACTTAGTTTCAAAATAATACAGTTGCTGTTTTGATATTTTTTAAAACTCTAGCAACCTCTGATTTCTCAGCATGGCTGATATACAACAACATGAAATGCTGACTTCTGTTAGAAAGGGCAAGTTTATTTTCAACACAAAGATTAAATGGTATGAAGGCATTTTAAGATGGCTCACTAAATAGCTCAGAACATTTTGAATTTTTTCATTGAATCTTACCAACCTTACTGAGAGATTTTCTTTCAAAAACTTGGGTTGTCTATATCTGATTTCTAGCTAAATCTGACTCAGGGAACCAATGAAATGTTAGTTCAGCAAATGCTTCAGGACTCAAAGGAATTCATGTTGTTAAGCACAACAAATAAGCAATGAGGAAACTTTGCAATGCATATGACCTTGCAAAGTTCTTTACCTTCTCCCCTTTTTACAATTGCATCAAGGAAACACAGTGTCATGCATGCAATTGTAGGACTTAAAAAATTAATACCTTTCTCTGTTTTCTGTCCTTTTCACCTGCGAAATTCTAAAATGTTCTCTAAAATCAGATTTTTGGAGTTCAATTCTCAAAGAGTGTATTATTACCAGAAGATATGACTGCCTGGTGGAGTTTTTAAGAACTTTTATCTTTCCCTTTATGACACATATTTGATTTCTAAGAACACAGACCATGGAGCCTAATGCTTTGGATCTAAATCTAAGTTCCTCTAGTGAACTTGGATAAATTGACGCAAAGTCCAATTACTGACTAACTCCATCTTGTTTCTCTATAACCTGTTCTTTAGAAAGAGTTATTCTTCTCTTCAGTTTCTGTTAAATTCTAGGACCATAAGTCTGATATATAAATATCATATGATGGAACTGATGAAACTGCCCTCCAAGCAGCAGCAATTTCCTTCGTTCTGCTAGGAGTGCACAATCAGCCTCAGGATAATGACCAACCAGATCTGGGCCTGACCAAGATTGCCAACTGTACAGATCTTCTTACCTCTTGACTTTGCTCTTTTCCCCCTATATAACCTCAAAGCTCTAGCTGATACTTGAAGACAACCCTTATTTCTGTTTTTCTAATGTGGCCACACTAAGAATAAAGACTCCCTTTCCTATTTCACAATTGATTTTTGTTGGTTTGATTTTTTCCCCTTTGGGATGAGAGGCCAGGCCTGACGTGACGTCTTGCGACACTGGTAACAAAATTGTTTAAGTTCAGTTACACTCTAACTGCTCAATTTGCAAAATGAGATTCATAGTATTTATCTGAAAGAGCAAATGTGAGCATTACTTGAATTGGTACATATGAACATTGAAGCCAGTGCCCAGAAACACAAGCAAAGCAGACAATGTATGCAGCTACTATTCCCATTAACATTATATTTATTTTCTACTATAGCAAATTTTATAGAACACTAATAATATGTAGCACAGCTAAAATTTAAACACAGGTTGGTGACTTTGGAGCTTGCCTTTAACCATTATAGCATATCATTTCTTATGTAAAGTATAATGACCATCTCATTCAGTAGTCAACACATAAGTGAACATTAGCATCATCTGAAGAGTCTTAAGAAATATTACATATTCATTGTATTGGCACCAAAACAGAGATAAAGACCAATAGTACAAAATAAGAGACACAGAGACAAATACACAAAGTCAGCAGAAGAACCTACTTCCTCAACAAGATGCCTAAAGTGCAAGGAGTTAAAAATCAAGAATCAATAAACAATCAAGAACATGGAGAACCTACAGAATGAGAGAAAATCTTTGCCACCTACACCTTAGATAGAGCATTAACCTCCAGGATACAGAAAGAACTCAAAAAACACCAAAAAAACAAAAACAAAAACAAAAACAAAAACAAAAACAAACAAACAAAAAACACACTAATAACCAAATCAATAAATGAGCAAAGGAACTGAACAGGCACTTCACAGAAGAAGAAATACAATTGGTCAACAAATATATGAAAAAATGTTCAACATCTAGCAATTAGAGAAATGCAAATTAAAACTACACTGAGATTTCATCTCATGCCAGTCAGAATAGCAAGTGTAAAGAATAAAAGTACCAAGAAATGTTGGTGAAGATGTGGGAGATAAGGTATACTCATACATTGCTGGCAGAACTGCAAATTGGTCCAATCACTATGGAAAGCAGTATGGCGATTCCTTAGAAAACTTGGAATGGAACCACCATCTGACCTAGTTATCCCACTCCCTGGTATAAACTCAAAAGACTTAAAATCAGCATACTACAATGACATAGCCATATCAATGTTTATAGCAGCTCAATTCACAAAAGCACAGGTATGGAACCAACTGAGGTGTTCTTCAACAGATCAATAGATAAAGAAAATATGGTATATGTACACAATGGGATATTACTCAGCAATAAAGAACAAAATTATGGCATTTACCAGTAAATGTATGGAACTAGAGACTATTGTGCTAAGTGAAATGAGTCAATCCCAACAAACCAAAGGTCAAATGTTCTCTCCAATATGTGGATGCTAACACACAATAAATTGGTGGGAAAGAATAGAATTTCATTGGATTAGACAAAGGGGAATAAAGGGAAGCAAGGAAAGATAGGAATAGGAAAAACAGTAGAATGAATTAGACATAACTTTCCTATATTTAGATACGAATACACAAACAGTGTACTGCCACATCATGTACAACATACTGTCATGTATATCTTAAAAAAAAAAGAGAGAGAAAGAAAGAAAGAAAAAGAAAAGAAATATTACATGCCCAGAGTTTTTGACTTAGAGTTGGTCTGGGTATGACTCAGTTACTGATTTAGGTGTTCTTTCCACACATTAAAAAAAAGGGGGTTACTATGTAAGATGATGGACGTTAATTTGCTTGACTACAGTAATCATGTCACTAGGCATATGCATACCAAATATCATGTACATCTTAAATTCAACTTTTTACAAAGCTACTTAGGTGATGTTAAAGTATAGTTAGGACTGAAACATCTCTGATTTAACCTAATAGCTTACTTCAGACAAAATGTTAATTGGTGGGTCTCTCAATTCTCTAATATTCTTTCTCTGGGTTGTTGTTTAGTAAAATGTACTTCATTAAAAATCGGTAGCAACCATAAAAAAATACTGATGCATTCTACTTCTGTCTTGGGAAATTGGTAAAATCTAGAGTAAAATTAAGAAACATGAACTGTAAAAAAGAATTGTAGTCAAAAGGCAACATAATGCCTGATTAGCTTGTATGCAAATTATTTTGAAAGAAAAAGGTAGATATTTTGATTCTAAGAATATGTTTTTGTATCCAACTATTTAGTTTCTAAGATGTAGATATATTTCTTCTAGTTTTTTTTGCTTTGGGGGGATTTTTTTTTTTTTTTTTTTTTGGTACTGGGAATTGACCCAGGTGTGCTTTGTCACTGAGCTACTCCCCCTTTTTATTTTTTTATTTTGAGACAGGTTCTGGCTAAGTTGTTGAGGCTGGCCTCAAATTTGTGATCTTCCTGCCTCAGCCTCCAGAGTCTCTGGGATTATAGGCATGTGCCATCACGTGCAGCTTCCCATTGTTTCTTTTTTTATTCTTTTAATTTTTTTTTTAGTTATAGATGAACACAATACCCTTATTTAACTTATTTAGTTCTATGTGGTGCTGAGGATTGAACCCAGTGCCTCACACATGCTAGGCAAGTGCTCTACCACTGAGCTACATCCCCAACCCCCAACTGTTTCTTGATCATAGCTTTCATAATATCATTCCTTCAAATGTATTACGTACAAGCTTTCATTTCTCTTGGGAAATTTCTCATTTTTCATATCAGAGAGTCAACTTTAGTTGACACATAAAATATCCATGATTATACTACAATTTACTATAGAAACAAAATTACTTTGTAAATCAGAAAGGAAAAAAGAGAGTAGTGAGGTATATATTTGATATTAGTGAAATAAATATATATTGTTGAAAATTATAATTTCATATTTTATTACCAAAGAATAACCAAATGCTTTATGGGTCCTAACAGAGAAAAAAAATAAGTTTCATAAGATGAAATTAATTTTATTTTATAACTAAGAAGTAGATAAAATATGTTTACTACATACAAGGCAATAACAATGGAGATAAGAGACTTGTCAAATCTCCTAGAATAGATGAATGAAATTACAAAGAAACAAGAGGTTGATGTGCAAAAGAACGTCACATTACCACAGCAGAGTTTAGTCTGTTGTTTAAGAAAACAGCATCTTTTACAATCAACATAATTTACCCTATAGGACCAGTTAGATAAACAACAATCAATCAAGTTAACTGTAGCAGTATTTCTCCTTGCATGAAGAAACATTGATTTCCACACCTACACAGTTAAGGTTTCTTTTAAATTAAAAAAAAAAAAAAAATTTAAACAAATATTCCTTTATGTTAAAGTAGAGGAAAAGCTTAGGGGTTCTAAAGACCCATTATAACACAGGAAGAAAGAACTTTAAAATTCCATTTGAGTTGTTTCAATCTATAATCTATGTTGAACATAAATAGGCCTTCACTCAATATACCCAAATCTTCTAGGGAAATATATTTCTGAATTCATGGTGCTCATCTACTGCAACTGTTTTGTCCTATTCTAAATGTCTCCAGCTTAGTGAACATAAATTTACAGCAAAGAAATCTAAGTCACAGCTAGATCTGTTTGTTTATGGAGGTACACAGGTAGTAAATAGAAGACCTACCTACTCCTTGATAATGCGTCAGAGTCTTAAGATATTGTGTGCGTAAATTAATAAAGCTGTGCAAATTTAGATTCATCAAGTAGAGTTCAAGTAAGTTTTTAATATTTTAATAAATGAACACGAAGAACATATCTTTTATAAATTCTAAAAATTTGTGTACCATTAGTATTTTTCTTTTTTTTTTAATGTATTTTTTTTTTAGTTGTTGATAGACTTTATTTATTTATATACAGTGCTGAGAATTGAACCCAGTGCCTCACACATGCCAGGCAAGTGTGCTACCGTTGAGCCCCAGCCCCAGCCCAACCATTAGTATTTTTCTATGATTAAACTAAGAATAACAGGAAAAAAGTAGGGAGATGAGACTTAAGATAAACAAAATTAAATTACAGAATTAGGGGAAACATAATCTAAAATATGGTTATGTGATGGATACTTCAAACTGAAGAGTCAAGTAAAAACGTGTCCTAGTGAAAGTATTTTGACTATATGGTAAAGAAAATGTTAGTGAGAGAAATTGTTTTTCATCATAATGATATAAAATGCTTATTGGTTTCAACTTAATATTCAAGTTACATACAAAATACCTAAAAATCCTACTTAAGTTCCTTTATTAGATTACAAAGCCCTAAAATTATCAAACAAATGGGGGAAATTCTGCTTTATATGTCATGTAATAAGAAGTTAAAATATATTTTTAAAAGCAAGAAAAAGCAGAAAATCAAATTGAGAATATGTGGAACAATTTCTCATTTTTCTTATCAGAGAGTCAATAACATTTTTATATGAAGACATTAAAAAATAGGGAAGGGAGGGGGCATAGGGTTAGAAATGATGGTGGAATGTGATGGACATTATTATCCAAAGTACATGTATGAAGGCAGGAATTGGTGTGAATATACTTTGTATACAACCAGAGATACAAAAAATTGTGCTCCATATGTGTAATATGAATTGTAATGCATTCAGCTGTCATATATAAAGAAAATATTAATGAAAAAAAAATATTGACTGAAGCATATCCTCTAGAATAAGAATTGTAATCACTATGGAAATGAAAACCAAACAAATAAAAGAGAAGTTTCTGAAAGCTAGTACTAGAGGTAGGTAGTAACAAAGGAAAAAAATTGTTGGTTCTCATTATCAAATTTTCTATAATGTTTAATAACTTGTTTTTCATAAAATCAAAAAGAGGGAACAAAAGAATATATCCTATTAATCAGACTTGTATGTAGTAGAACAAAGAAGCTCCTAATTTAATCTGATTAAGGTAAATATAGTACAAATAAAATGTGAACTTTGAATTCAATGCACAAAAGGCTATATAGCTAAGAATATAAATAATTTAACTAAAAGATTTATCAAAATTTAGAGCTATTTGGGAACCTATTAATGCTAGAGAGAGAATGACCATCCTCTAATGGAGTCCTTTCATCACTATTAGAAATAAAAAGTTGCAACAATGGCATCTTATTTTTTGTGACTGAGTAGTTGTCTTTGAATTGTCTATCATTTAAAACACAATTTTTAATCCAAAATCCTTATCTGAACCACTTAGATTCAAATTAGTTTTTCATATAAGACTTTCAGAAATGATTCATTATTGGATGCTGTACTTCCTATTGCTCATTTCAAAGTCCTCAAATTCTTATTTCAACTGTTTTTTCCCCCCACACAGATGTTAATGTTGTATGCATCAACATTTTGTTCCTTGTTACTGTTGAGTAGTATTGTTTTATTTTATATATGAGTTTTTTATCTGTTCTCCTAAGTCGTTTCCCATTTTGAGCTATAAATAAAATTGCTCTGTACATTCTTACACAAGTCTTTTTATGGAGACAAGCTTTCATTTCTCTTGGGAAAATACCTTGTAGTAGAATTGTTGGGCTATAGGACATGAGCATGGCTAATTTGATAAGGACTTGTTACCTCCTTTCTAAGCAGACAAATCATTTTACACACCAACAGCAATGTATGAAAGTTCTATTGTACACACTTGCAAATATTTATCAGTCTTTAATTTGAGTCATTTTAGTGGATGGAAAGAATTTCATTTTATGAAATTTATTTAAGTCCCTAAAAATATTATTTCCAATATTCCTCATTTTAAATAACACTGTGAACAATACCATTAGATAATAACTTTGTGTATGTCACCAATGTTTCCAGTAAGCTAAATTAATCAATCAGAAGTTAGAAACATTTGTATGACTTTTAAAATTATGAGCTACCCTCCAGAAAGCTGCAGTGATTTATATCCCTCTGAGCTAGGTTGTTCACGCACCTTCACCACAATACCACTCAGAATAATGGGATTATGTTTAAATCACATATACCAATGTTATGAGTGAAGTGTTCTTACTGTTGTTCCAATTTAAATTTTTTTTTGATTAGTGAAGAAAAACATCTTTGTGTATACTGGGTATTTGCATTTCTTGTTTCTGTGGTTTCCTCCCTCCTTACCTTCTTTCTGTACTGGAGATTGAACCCAGTGGTGCTAAATCACTGAACTACACCCCTCTTGCCCCTTTCTATTTTTTATTTTGAGACAGGGTCTCAATAAATTGCTTAGGGTCTTGCTAAATGCTGAGGCTGATCTTGAACTTGTGATCCTCCTGCCTCAGCCTCTGGAGTCACAGGAATTACAAGCATATACCACTGTGCCCAGCTTCATTTCTTCTTTGATAAACAAGAGGGTTTCAAGATTTTGCTAACTCTTCCACAGTGTATTTATCTTATATTCTTACTGACTTATAAGCATTCTTTAATTTTATAGAAAATTTATCTCTTGTTTACAGTAAAAATATTTTCCTTAGTTTAACCTTTACTTTTGGTTGATTACTGATTTAATTATTTTAAAATAGAAACCTATCACTCTTTTCTTTTTTTGGTTCTTCCTTTGTTAGAATAAGAAAAAAAAAGGTCATTAGTCCACTTATGTTTCTTAAATAGCTTTTACATTTGTATTCTCCTTCCTATTTTCAATGGCTTCAGAGTATTTTAGTCCCTTAACTTCTCTTGCTTGAAGAATTTTAATTCAAGTTAATACAAGGCAATGGGAGTCCCTTCAATGGAATAAACCAAGTACATCATTTCAGGTGTTTAAAAACAATTTTTTAATCACCTCAAAAATAAGCATCAGAACTAGATATGAGGGTATACATCTGTAATCCCAGTGACTCAGGAGGTTGAGCAGGAAGACTGCAAGTTTGAGGCTAGCTCCAGCAACTTATAGAGACCCTGTCTCAAAATGAAAGGGAACTTGGGATGTAGCTAGTAGTAAAGGATACCTGGGTTCAATCCTGTTACCAAAACAAACAAACAAAAAACCAAAAACCAATTTCCTTGGCATGTCAACAATGTTCTTCATACTTATTACAACAGTAGTACTTATTAGAAGTAGTTGTACAACACTGCTACTTCTGCTTCCTAGAATCTGTAACCCTATGAATACCTATGAATAAGCAAGCTTTCTACTAATGTAATTGATGGAAAATTAACATAAAAGCAATAATTTGCTTTAAAACTATGAAACATCTCAATCACCAAGATCTTGAAAATTCATGGTAAAATATAAAATCTTCCATTTCCTGTCCCTGTGAAACTGGTAGATATGCACATAACCCCCAAAACCAATACTTCAAGCAAGAGAATCATCAAAATGGTCAATTAAAAGTCTAAAAAGCTAATATAATCAACATGTTAAAAACAGAAACACATTTCAACGAATAGCTTCTAAGCAATTACAACATAATTAGTGACCCAGGCAACACTGATGAGACCCACAGTGCAAATACACATGAATTATGTAGATACAAAAATATTTTTGATTAAAATATTTAATAACTAATAAGAGGATACTTAAATGATGTTAAACTGGTTAATCATCAAATAGCATTTTTCAACAGGAGACAAATTGTTCGTGTATGTACAGCTCCCCCAACACTTTTTTTTTCTTTTTTTGAGGTTTTTAACATATTTTTTTCTTTGGCTCTGTCTCAATTTACATTGTTTTATTATAGTCACCCTTCACATTCACATAAAAGACACTAGTTAACAACATGTAGGAGAGTAAAATGTAAATAAAAACTTACTCAATTCCATGATAATGACATACTGAGGCTTTTTCAAAAGGTAAGACCTGAAGTTTCCGAGGACTAAGTTCTGGTGTCAAAACAAAACTCTTTTCCCTGAAATAAAACAGTTTGCATTTGTATTTAAGATAGGGTAGTGGCAGAGAAAATGTACTGTCCTTCCTATATAAATTAGAATGTACTGATTAATATAGGGAATACTCTGAGGTTGCTTTTATTATTCCTTTTTCCTTCATATTTAATACCACAAAAGTGTAGGACATTTGACTAAGGTAAAAGGTGAGGAGGATTTAAGGCTAAATGATAAATGCATGAAGTATACTTGTAAATATCACGTAAGTAGCATAGGGCATTAATTAATTAAGGAAATGCAAGGCAACAGTAACTAAAAATGATTTTTGGAAACTGTAAGTTTATAACTTACCCCTTTTGAATCTGTAAAGGCTGAAGATCTCCCACTGGGAATCCATCTGAGGTGAAGTATTTCAGCAATTCTTTAGCATCCAATAATGTGATTGAATCCCGTGGACCTTCTTTGTGGCCCAGCAACTGTTCTGATGAACGAGGTAATGAACCGGTTCTGGAAAAATAATGTTACATACATTTATTAAAGATTTATTTGAATTCACCATAGTCAGGAAAAGGTGATATAAGCATAAACCAGAGAAATACACTAAGAAAATTAAAGAATCACTTTTAGGAAAGACCATAAAGTAAAATATTTGTAAATCACTTCATTTTAAACTATATTTTTAAAAAATATGTAGGTTACATTGAAAATTTCAGTTCCCATGTCAAAAATTCTACTACTTAAATGAACATAATTATGTTATTTATAAAAGATTGTATATTCATTATTCAGTAGTGTGATGTTTCCAATTCTATAAATTTTAAATCCAAACTCCTGTATATTCTGAAACTCCATAAAATTATAAATTTCTAAAGGCAAGAATTGAACGTTCTAATTTTCTATGAACTTGAAAGATTACTTAAAGCACAACCATGAAATGAGACAGTAATAGGAATTTTCTCCAAGGTCTCCTCTAGCCAGGATTATGACATAATGAAATACACTGAATCATTATTACATCTGAAATATGTGCAGGACTTTATACTTTTCAAATCACTTTACATACAATAACAAATTCCCTTGAAAAAGATGGAATAGATCTTATTTTAAAATGAAGTAACACCTAAAAATAAGTCCTTTATAAAGTGAAAATCAAGCCCAAAAAATCATTATTCCTATTTTTCAGCTAAAGATTCTAACACACAATAGGTTATATTACAGATGCAAGGTGATAGAGCTATTTAAAATGACAGGACTAGACTGACTACAAATTAAGTACTACTTCTACTCTATCAAAACATAAACCAATAAAAGTTCATAGAAAATTATAAAAAATGGAAAGAGAAAAATACTTCTATTTCAGAGAATGCTAAAAGTTTTAGCACATACTGAATCACTGGCTACCACAGCTCTGTCACCATAGCATAAAGTCTTTCATTACTTTTTTAGAAAATTAATTTACCAACTTCATATTAATTTATTCTCTATTACTCACATTAAGCATTTTTCTGATAATTACATGATTAAAATAATGACATCATGGTTTTAAACTTACATTTCTATACATTAAGGATTACTCACATACTGACAATGCCCCTTCCATTCTATTCCATTCTCTGTACTTTAAAATTGAAAGTATAAATCTTAAAAAAGTCGAACAGAAAAATACTCAAATATTTTCTCTGAACGTCATACTTCAGAAGGGCAGGAATTGCATTATGAGTTTAATTGAACTTCTAAGTAACTACTAACAGTGACTTACAAAGTTTTCTTAATGAATATCACTCTAATATTACAGGCTAGATGTAATGGGAAAATGCATAATTTGCTTTTATACAGAACACAACACACAAGCACATCAAAGCAATTAGAAGCTTTGAATTAAAGTACTGAGATGTCTTAGGCTAAAAAATAAATAAATAACAATGTTGACAATACCTTATTCTATTCAGTGTTTTCAAACTTATAGTTATTTTCCCCCATATATTCTTTCATTAAATTTTCACAACTTTCAAGTAGAATGAAGTTTTTATCCTCATCCTAAAGATGAGGCAACAAAGTCACACAACAGGTGATAGAGTGGGTCTAAAACCAAATTATGAATTTGGGGACATTAACTATCTAATGATCCTATACTGTCTAGTTAAATTTGTTTTAACACAAAACAAATTTTGAAAATATATGCCACAACTTGCCCCAAGGTGATAGTGTCTCCAAATCTTTTGAAGTCCCACAAGTATTTGAGTATTTATTTTACAAATATCATTATGACATAATAAAAGAGTCCACTATAATCTCTAAACCAATAATCATAATTACTACATGTAATTTACTGTAAAGGTCTGACTTAAGATAGGAGAAATGAGGGGAAAAGATAAATATATCAATGTAGAATGAGTTACAAAAAGGTATAAGAAAAGGAGTTTTACGAACAAAGTAGGAAGGTAGTATACTTACTTGTTTACAGAAGAAATATAACAGAGTTCCAGGGTTTACAGGAGGCTTAAGAGAAAGGTGGACCTTGAACGCCAAAATTACTTCTAGCTCAAGATGAGATTAAACGTACACATTAAGTTCTCCACTCAAGCAAAATGAAATCACAATGTTGAAGTACCGGAAATTAAATGCATAATGGATGTTAAGAAAAGGAAGAAAGTAAAAACAGTGGACCAAAGAATTCAATGAATTTCAAAACAGGATACACTACACAAGCACCTCCACAAGAACTAGGGGGATATGTATAAAAAAAGGTGTAAATTCGGTCTTCCTTTCCCAGGAAGCCACAATGAGACAATAACTTTGGGGACACAGAATGACAATGGGCACAAATCAAGGTGACAAATTTTAAGAACTGTAAATTCTCAGAAGAGTGGTGCAAGTACTACTGTCCTATACCATACACCTTACCCTTGTGCTTTTTATCTCTAAAAACAAATTCTTTAAAAATCATAGAACCAAGTGCCTCTCCTAGGGTCAGTGTTGATGGCTCAGAATTAAGACCTCCAGCCCAATTTAGTGCCGGGTGAAAAGCCAAGGTGGCTTGTCTGCTCTTACCTTAAAATATACCCTATGGTAAATTCTACCACACATGCCCCGCCGTGAAGCTCCTTACCCAATATTAACCCAGGTGAGAGCAGCTGGGGACAGGAGTAGACATTTGGAGAAAAAGAACATGCCATCATTTGTAAAAACCAACCTAGCCCTAAGCTTTTAGCTGTGGAAAGACAACCAAGACACTGGAGAAAAACTATAGAAAAGAAACCACCCACCACCACAGGGAATTGAGACCATCAAAAAACAGTTAAAATGAATACAGGAAATTCTAATTAATATCCTTACCTCTCATCTCAAAACTCAATACTATTAAAAGATAGGTTGCTACTGAAAAAAGAAGATAGAAATACAAGAAAAAATATTAGGAATTTAAAATATGACTATTAAAATTTTTTAACAGAAAATATGAAAGCAGTGATGAAGAAATACATGAGGACGTGCAGCAAAAAAAGGAGAGACTTTCTTTATTTTTATATTAGAGATTGAAACCAGGAGTATTTTACCATCGAGCCACATGCCCAGACCTTTTTAATTTTATTTTGAGATAGCATCTAGCTAATTTGCTGAGGATGGCCTCAAAGTTGTGATCCTCCTGCCTCAGCCTTTCAAGTCAAGAAAAGATTATCAAGAGAAAAATCAAATTCAAATTAAAACAATAATCCAGTAAATTTAACATTAATTAAAACAGGTATTTCAGAGAAAGAAGAATAAGAAGAAAATGGAAGAAAGAACATTTTGAAGAAATGACAGAATACTTCTCAGAGCTAAAAAAGACAAATCTTGAGACCAAAACATTCCTTACTGTGGTCTCATATTTCAAAACCCTAAATAAAAAAAAAAATTAAAAGTTTTAGGGACAGAATCAAATATCTATCAAGGAACAAAAGCTGATCTGGTAAGATATGAGATCCAAAATAATAAGAAACTTATCTAGGAAAATGATCAAAAGAAATTCCTTGATAACAGCTGTGTAGATAAAAGGGGTCTGGCCAGGTTAGAATGGGAAGTCAGAGAGGAGAAAGAAAATCACTTTAAGAGGAGAAGAATTAGGGCTGGAGTTGTGGCTCAGTGGTAGAGCACTCACCCAGCATGTGTGAGGCCCTGAGTTCGATCCTCAGCACCACATGAAAATAAATAAAGATATTGTGTCCAACTAAAAAATAAGTATTTTTTTAAAAAAGAAGAATTATCTACCACAAATAAACAAGAAGGATAAAAAGGGAAGAAAAATTGGTACATTAACTTTATCTTTGTGGGAAATGAAAAGATATCATCTAAAATTGGTGGGTAAGAAATTGAATAATCTGTTCTTTTCTCACTCTTCTTTCTCAGTCATCTTTTCCCTAAACTGTAAACACCAGAGATCCTCAGGGAATGGTCTTAGGCCCTATCTCTTTTTTCCTCATGGTCTCACCAATTGACCTCATCTACTATCGTGTATTGTAGTGACCCTGAGTTTAATGATAACTTCAAACTGAGTTCAAATCCCTCTTCCAGTCCACCTGACATTTCCATTTGGATAATTCATAGATCAAATTTACATCCCAAAAGCACTGATTTTTTTTCTCCCCAAATCTGTCCTTACCCTAACTCCCCATCCATCTCTCCCACCTTATATATAAGAACACTACCCTGTACTGTTAAAGCTAGAAAACTAAATTATCATGAATGCTTCTCTTTTCCTCTCTACAACTAATCCATCATAGGAAGTTTTTATTTACTAGCTTACCATCAAAATATATCACAAATTTGCTCATCACTACCCTAGCTTGAGATGTGTTCTCTCTCAACCTGCAAATAAAAAGAGGCATCTTACATATCTTTCTGCCTCTACTCTTTCCCTCCTAAAATCAGTTTGTACAAAAGAGCTATTTTTTTACAAAATCAAATCCCACCAGTTTTTGGTATAAAATCTTCCAAAAGCTAACCAATGTATTTATAATGAAGTCCAAACTCTGTATGATAACCTATTTGGTTCTCTACAAGCAAATGTGCTTCACCCATTTATCCACCAGGGTGCACTTTAAGTGAGAGCTCTCCCTGCCTCCAGGAGTCAGTAGTACTATGTAAACATAAATGGAACAGCTAAAGGAGTGGCTCAAATGAGGAGAGTACTTCTACTTCATTTTCCCTTCATTTTACTTCTGTTTCAATGTTCCTGTATTAAATTTTTCTTATATATTCATATTTAAGTGTTTACAGAAGATGGTCTGGAAAGCTACATATTAAAATGCTCACTGTGGTTATATAATCCTGCAAAGTACAAATAAAAGGCAGAGGAAGAACAACATTTCCCTTTGAATTGATTTATTACTCTGTTGATTATCTATCGATTTATGGAAAGCATGTATTCTTTTATTTTTATTTGATTATTTCTAGTTTTATTGGTACCAGGGAATAAACTCAGGGTCACTTAATCACCAAGCCATGACCCCAGCCCTTTTTGTATTTTATTTAGAGACAGGGTCTCATAGAGTTGCTTAGGGTCTCATAGAGTTGCTGAGGCTGGCTTTAAACTCATGTATCCTCCTGCCTCAGTCTCTGGAGCCACTGGGATTACAAGTATGTGCCACTGAGCCCAGCACACGTATTCTTTTATAATGAAACTATAAAGTATTTATATGTCATAAAAATATTTTTAAGGATTAAGAAAAAGTTGAGGCTGGGGTGAGGCACTGGGTTCAATTCTCAGTACCACACAAATAAATTAAATAAAGGTAGTATTTCCATTTATAACTAAAAAAAATAAAAAGAAAAAAAAAAGAAAAAGTCCATTTAAAAATAATAAGCTAGGGGCTGGGGATGTGGCTCAAGCGGTAGCGCGCTTGCCTGGCATGCGTGCGGCCCAGGTTCGATCCTCAGCACCACATACAGACAAAGATGTTGTGTCCGCCAAATACTAAAAAATAAATATTAAAACTCTCTCTCTCTCTCTCTCTCTCCAAATCTTTCACTCTTTCTCACTCTTTAAAATAATAATAATAATAATAATAAGCTAGACATGCTTTCCTATGAACTCAAATATTACCTCATTTTTTGCTTAGCTTTTTCAAAAGTTTCTAAGTTGTGAAGAACATATCTTTCTGGCCATTCCAGAGAACTGGCTTCCATTAGATTTGAAGAATCAGATTTTACTGGACAGGCATCTAAAGAGAAAGAAGTACACATAAATACTAAAAAGTATCACCATATTAAAATCTGTACACATGCACATATGTATACATGGATAAATTTTGCTGTACCCACATTTTTATGCATATGTATATACGAACGCAAACATAAATCTGTGTATGTATAAAGCCAGACTGGGTTAGTTTTAGAGTACTTACATTAGGCATTCATCAAAGACCTCTCTGATGGCCTGAACTGTAGAAATGCCATGAGAAATTTGTTGAAGTTTGCCAGAGATGAAAATAAATGTCTCCTCAAAACAAAAGTTATGAGCTAGGATTCATAAAACTGAATTAGAACTATTAGCTTATGGAACAAAGACACAATTTTGCTATTTTTAGTGAAATTAGTTCTCAATGAAACTTCACAGGCAGCTCTGTAAAGAACACATAAGATATACTACAAGATTTTCATAATAAATACAGGTTTAGTACAAATAAACTAAAAAATTCCTTATCTTTAAAAAGAGATTATCTTATTCTCAAAAGCACAATAATAAAATAACAAATAATTTATGATATTCTCAGGCAAAGGTTACTCAGAAATAATTCTTGCTTATCTGTTAATATAAGATGCTTTAACATTTACATCCTCAAATTGCTAACATTGAATGCTATTTTCCTACTTATAAAATATAGGTAAAAAGTGTATTTGTCTTTCTAGTTAATTTGCTGTACTGGACTCCATCAAGACTCTAAGAAAACCTAGAGGTTCAGCTTCTGTTCTCATTAGAAATTATAAGTGCATCCAAACTATTTTAACACTGGCAAAATTACTTACTATTTTTTTAAATTTTAAACTATCTGCTTCTATTTTTAAATATTATACATTATTCTAATAAATGGAATGGAATGTATTGGACATTAGGTGTTTAACCATCAATGATAACAGATATATTCATTTTATATTTGGGAGAAGTCATAAAATGATGATTCAGTATAGGAAATTTTAAACAAATTTTAAGAAATGAAAATGGAAACCAACTGAATACTTTTTGTTTTACTTATAAAAGTATTTAAGCTTGAATGTTTAAAACATTTTCAACATCTATATTGTAATGAACTCACAAACACCATATAAATACACCATTTTCCATTTATAAATAAAAGGTAAAATACTATTTTATAGAGTAAGGAGCACAATAATGAAATAACATACTTCTTAATGGAGACATGGCTTTCCACTGAAAGTATAAAGAATGAAAATCAATAGCAGTTCTGCACAGTTGCATGCTGAGTTCATAAAATAAAGCAAGCCATCTTTAAAAAATAGTCATTAAATTGTCCCTAAATATTACAATACAATTAATTATTAACTTGGAAAATACAATCTAATAAATATAAATGACATAGGCTAAATATTAAAGAATGGGTGGACAAACATTCATAAACATCATGTCTTTTGAGGAATGACTTAATATAATTCTTACAGTAGAATAAAATATAGTGTTTTATTTATGTGATAGGGCTATCACATGCCACACCAACAACCAAAGAGTACCAAAAAGATCTCTGAGAAATCATAAGACTTTTTTTTTTTAAAGTATTTTACAGGAGAAACAAAGAAATAGAATCAATACAAAATGTAAATATGGGAAACTGCCCTACAAAATAAAAAATCACAGTGAACACAAAGTAATGCCACTGAAAACAATATGCAGTTAATGAATACAAACCATGGTAATCTTATATGGCCAAACATGAATGAATCACAGAGAAAGGTTATAGTATAATTGATATAATCTGTTTGATAAAGCCAGAATTATATAGACTGTCTGAAACAATAAATGTATTATCTCACATAATTACCTAGTAAATTCTTTCATGTAGTGCTTTCACATGCCCCAGTGGTCCCAGGTAAAGGACAGAGTCATTATATTATGAGTTGAGGCATCACATTTGGCTCTGTGAAAGTCTTTAGCAACTTCATGAAAACAGTAAACAAGATGGTTAGAATAAGGTATTTTTAACTTAATGACTTGTCACTTGTTACACATGCTAGAGTTTTTTTTTAAAACATGAGCAGATTAAGTAACCCTACCAACTGCAAATAACTTCTAATGTGCATGGTTGCAATAATGGGTCAGAATATGAAACATGATTATTGGCCTTACTGTTTGTACATGTGATGTAGTTTAAATGTGGAATCATTCAAATCAAAGCTACAAGAACACTACAAGTCATGTTCAAATGAATAGTTGGTCAAATTTCAGTTGAGGTTCTGGAAACCTTTAGTGTTTCTTGCATTTGTTCAAGTATTTGCGGGAGCTCCTACTCCTGTGGGCCAGCCCTCTGTCAGGCTCAGGGGATACTAGAGAGAACATAATAGGCACATTCTTTACCCTCAGAGAACAGTTCAGAGAGAAGATAAATATTAATAGTAACCCATAAATGAGACAATGTTAAAATATGATAAATAGTTTGAAGGAAAAATATAGGGAGTGAATATATCAGGAAACAAATTAACAAGGTCCAGAAAAATCTGTATGAGAAAATTACATTTAAATGGACATCTAAAGAATGACTATCAGTTAATCAGAGAAAAGCTGGGGGAAAAGGCTGCAGCACAGGACACTGTGTAGGTGGAAAGCAATAATGTAATATGTCTAAGGAATAGAAGAAGCCTGTGGTAGGCAGGAAACGGATGGGACACTGGAAGGCTAGAATGAGCGTGATGCCAGATATGATTTTAGGATTTTATGGGCCATATTAAGGGCAAGACATTCCCAGCAACTGGAAGCCATCAGAAAGGTCTGAGCAAAGGAGTGATATAATCTGACTCCTTTTAAGGACGAGCACTCCTGTAGCTCAGTGTTAAGAATGTCTTAGCACTTGATTCTGTACAGGTAACTTTAAGATACATTGCCCTAAACTTATTTTAAAAGTCCTAGCAATTACTTCTCACATCTCCTAACTTTCAACCCTTACCTAGCTCCTTTGTAAATACTCTGGTGGGTCAACTTCTCTCAGTTTCCCTTTTCTTATGTCCATGACTGGTATGCTGCTGCTTCTCCTTAGAAAATCCTATTTTCTCTTCTCTATGTACATCGAATTCTCCATTGAGTCCTTGAACTCCTAACAAACCTTGCATGATTACAGTCAGTCACAGTGACTCACTCAACCAACATATATATAGCACTTAGCTCACACTAGGTAACTTCCTAAGCAACTCACAAATAATTAATTTAATCTTCTAATTTAAAGACAAAGAAAATGAAGCTCAAAGAGGTCAGGAAACATGCCCACACAGCAGGGCCAGTGCCAAGCTCACTCAACCATTCAGCTTGCTCCAAAGCCCACATCGCAGCCGTGAAACCATGCTCTTATTTATTCAATACATCCTCCATTAATAATGTCTCCAGCACCTTTCTGATTACTTTGCACCAATATTTAAGTTTGGTACTGATATGGAACAATGACAATACAAATGACACTAATACTTTTTTGGCACCTACTGTGTTCTAAGTATTTTATAGGAATCAAGCATTTAATCCCCATAAGAACCCTAGAGAGTGGGTTATATTATTATTCCCATTTTAATCATGAGGAAACAAAGGTATAGATGTGAAATAATTTATCCAAAGACATTCAGCAAACAAGTGACAAATCTGATATTTGAACCCTAACAGAATCTACTTTTCAACATGGCACTATATGCTGTTTCTATATCTAGCTTTCCAATTCAATTGCAATCCTGTTTTTCAAGATTTTCAGCATTTTCACTTCTTTGTGCACCTTCACGATATTAAACAGATAAGGCACTCAACAAACATTATTGCTAACTTGATTCTGTGATCATTTTCTCATTAACCAAAGTAATCAAAATGGTTTTCTCAGAATACAAACAAAAATATCTTCTATATTTAACACTCTGTCAAGATATCTTCAAATGCTTTCTTTCTAGATACTGAAAAGTTTCACTGTATTCAAATTCATCACAACAGAATCCGGGAAAACAGACAGAAATCCAGTTAAACATATAAAGAGGTTGGTGCTCCTTCAGTGAAGTTTGGTGACTATTCCAGCCCTAATGAATGGAAAACATGAAGTATTATAACGTGAAGTTTTACCTGTGTTAAATTTAATGTGTGGATTTTACTTTCCTCACTTTCTGAAAATATAGCTTAACAGAAATCCTATTACAGAATTTCAGCAGTTCAGTAAAACTAACAAGGATCATCTAATAATGCTTCTCCCTCTGCTCAATAAAAGATGTTACCAAAAGGTTTAGTATAGTTAAGTCATATGTACATAAATGTATAAATATATATCATTATTTAAATTTATAAAATACATTTTGACTTGACCAATACATCTTTTAAGTTATAATAAGAAATAATAGCTACTACAGACACCACACACACACACACACAGAAAGAATAAAGTATAACAAAGAACTTACCATTTAACATATTGGAGGTTTTAATTTTGTCAGTTGGTCTTACAACTGTTTTAGGATTAAGAGCATCAAAATGATGTAAAAAGCGTTCCCTTGTGAGTACTAACAGACTTTTAAGTTCATCAGCAGAAATTGCTTCAGGCTGCCTTGCCAACTTTCTCCTTTCTACAAGACAAATCAATATAATTAACCATATGACTTTTTTCCAAGTCTCTCTGGTGCCCATATACATACAAGTCCTTTATGAAAAACATCTTCAAAACTCAAACAAGTGAATTTCTCCAATAAACCACCCTTTCATCTTAATCTTATTTGCAGACAATAGTAGAATTCCTAGTTCTGTGAGATAAAGAGAATTAGCATAATTTGTTAACAGCAAAAATTGATAAAACAGTAAAGGCAAGTTTTAACAAAAGTTTTAGAAATATTGCAAAGCATTAAAAATGGCCTTATGTCGGTATTTATGTGAAAATAAAACTTGTTGACCTTCAGTTAAATATGGGAGCTTGGCCCTTCTATTTGTTGACATTTCCAAACCTAAAAACATACAACAAAGGAATACAATGGGAAAATAAAAGAAAAAATGATTAAAAATGATATTTCTCCACAAATTTGGAAGACAGAAATGACAGTGGAATGGTAACTGAGTCAGCACAGCAGAGGAGGTATGACCTTAGGTTTCTGCAAAGAGGCAACACCAAGGAATATGAGGCAGATGGTGGTGAGGTGTGCCTGCAGCAGGACTGGGTATATAGGGAGTAGTCAGACAGCTCCCCAAGTTGATCCTCTAGCACTCAGAGCCAGGCAACTCTGCTTTCATTTTTGGTAAGGTAAGCATCCTTGGGTTCCCCTAGGGACTGAACCCAATGGTGCTTAACCATTTAGCGACCTCCCCTGTCCCCCCTTTAAAAAAATTTTGGAACAAGGTCTCACTAAGTTGCTTAAGGCTTTGCTAAGTTGCTGAAACTAGCTTTGAACTTGAAATGCTTTGCCTCAGCCTCCTGAGTCTCTGGGATTACAGGCTTGCACCAGTGCATCTGGCTGCTTTCCTTTGTTCTTTTTTTTGTCCCAGACTATAGAATATTAGGCATAATGAAAGTCTATATAGCACTGAAAGGTTAGACTCTGAGCCCTGATGCTAGTAGCTTTACTACCCTACTAGAAAGTTAAAAGATCACCTTTGAAAGGAAAGGTAGCAGAATATAACAGTCATTAATATGGTATTATGTAAAAATGTGGATGTGTAACCGATGTGATTCTGCAACTTGTAATTGGGGTAAAAATGGGAGTTCATAACCCACTTGAATCAAATGTATGAAAGATGATATGTTATGAGCTTTGTAATGTTTTGAACAACCAATAAAAAAAATAAAAACAACAACAACAACAACAACAACAACAAAAACTGAACACTCTCAAAGGAAAAAAGGTCCAGATACTAATATTGGTGTAGGGACAGATTGGTCAATTTTCACTCTCCAGTGAAGTTTGCCGGAGACTACATTAGATATAGGCCAACAAAGTGAAATTTAAGACAGCATGATGGAAAAGAATCACCAGACATCTAAGGGAAAGTGTTGAGGGCAGAGGGGCTCTCCATTTCCCAGGCCCCATGTTTATACATGTAAGAACTAAGTAAAACTTTCAGCTCCCTTCTGCCTCCATCATTCAATGAGTAAATCATGAACCAGGCATGTTTTAATAAACCCTTCTTTCCTTTTCTTTTCTGCTCACTGGTTTTTAGGATTCATACTCTCTATAGTATGGCAAAGTACCTTCCTATTATGGTTTGGATATGAGGTGTCCCCCCAAAAGCTCATATGTGAGTCAACACAAGAATATTCAGGTAAAATGATTATGAAAGTTGAAACCTAATCAGTAAAATCAGTCAGTCCACTGATTCGAATTAACTAGGTAGTAACAGGTAGGGTGTGGCTGCAGGAGGAGGCCAGGAAGGAGGCAGCTTGACTTTGAGATTTATATTTTGTCCCTGGTTTATATTTTGCCTCTGCTTCCTTATTGCCATGTCCTGAGCTGCTTTCCTCTGCCATGCCCTTCTGCCATGATGTTCTATCTTACCTCTGGCCCAGAGCTATGAAGTTGGCTGTGGACTAAATCTCTGAAAACGTGCGACAAAATAAACTTTTCCTCCTCTTGTTCATGGTTAGGTATATTGCATCACAATGACTCAAAAGCTGACTAAAACACTTCCCTTGCAGGTCTGGTCTGTAGTTGCCTAGCTGAGAGCTATTCAAGTTTGAGTTTGGATGTATATATAAGAAAGGTTTCCTGGCCATGACTCCAAATTACCATATCATTTTCACCTATAAGTTATCTACAACTGTATGTTTCACTTTTTTCTACATTGGCTCCAACTTTGGGAGAGGAAGAAAGTATTATTGGGATCCCTCAAACTAAATATGGATATCCAATATGAGAGAGAGATTTAAAGCAAACAAAGAGAAAAAAAGGAGCTCTACAGGGAAAAAAAATGTTGCAGAGAACAAAAGAAAGGGCATGCTAATTAATATTCTCATAGATCAGATACTGGAACAAGTACTTGCTTTGATAAAAGAACAATGAATGAATAAGAAAGGACTTCCACAATTAAGCAAATGAGAGCTAAAAAAATTTAACCTCCATAAAAGAGCTGTGAAATGAAAGAGAAGATGTCCCTCAGAAACCAGAATTAAAAGATAATACGGAAACAGTAATAAAAATTAAGTTCAGATAAGTTGGTATATAATTAATAAGAGTTCTAGAGAGAAAAAAAAGAAACAAAGAAAATTTTTAAAGAGATAAATTAATAAAAATTATCAAACTGAAGGATGTAAATCTTCTGTTGAAATGGATCCATCAAGTACACAGCTCAATAAATGGAAAAGGGGTTGGGGATGGGTTGTGGCTCAGTGGTATTGTGATTGTCTAGCATAAAGAGGCACTGGGTTTGATCCTCAGCACAACATAGAAATAAAATAAAGATACTGTGTCCACCTAAAACTAAAAAATAATTATTAAAAAATATTTTTTAAAAATAAAATAAACGGGAGAGGGGTGGATGGTGGAAGATATACCATGATTCAGAATAAAGCTTCCACACAAAGTTTTCAGGAATGGGTGTTGATGGAGTTGGTTGGGGAGATCTAAAGAATTAAGAATTAATCTAAAAATTAAATACCATTCTGACTGCAAAGAGTCAGAATGGTATTTAATTTTTCAACAAGAACACAGGAAAGCAGTTTGTAATGAAGCAATGTCTTCAAAATTAGGGTAAATGATTTTCAATCTCAAATTCTAAATGAATTATCAATCAAGCCAAGATACTTTCAGAAATGCAAGAATTAAAAATTTTATACATCATGAACTTTTACTCAAGAAGTTCCTAGAAGACATGCCTTTACAAAACAAGAAAATAATCTAAGGGAGAAAAAAAGTGGTTGAAGAAAAAAATCCAAAAAAGAAAGAAATCTCCAAGCTGTCAAAAGATTTAAGCAAGCAGTCCAGAGTTGAGGAAAATATGAAACACTCCTAAAAAGCATGCAAAAATAAAAAAGAACTGGTGTGTTTGATCAACAATGAAGGCTAATGTTAAAAGTGTGGCAGAAATGTTGGAACCTATAGAAAAACATAATATTTTGTCTGAACACAAGAGTAATCAAATTAAAAATAAGGTGATGCTATGGTTTAGATATGAGGTGTCCCCCAATAGCTTATATGAGACAATGCAAGAATGCTCAGTGGTGAAATTATTAGATTATGAGAGCTATAACATGATGAGTGGATTAATCCACTTGGATGGTTTGGTTATTTGAATGGATTAATGGGTGGTGACTTGAGCAGGATGGGTGTGGCTAGAGGAAACAGGTCACTGGGGGCATGTCCTTAGAGATTATATTATCTCTGACTCCTAGTGCTCAAGGTTTCTCTGCTTTCTGGATGCCTTGAGCTGAGCAACTTTCTTCTGCTATGACCTCCTGCTATGGTGAGCTGCCTCACCATGAGCCCAGAGCAACAGAGTGAGCCAACCATGAACTCAATCTCTAAAACCATGAGCCAAAGTAAATTTTTCCTCCTCTGAGTTGTTCCTGTCAGGTTTATTGGTCACAGCAATGCAAAGCTGACACAAGTGATTTGATCATCATCATGAATTACATGGCTCAGCAGCAAACTTATTTATATAGTTATACTAATGTTAAACTAACCACTGATTTGGAAAAAATTTAGGACTTCACTGAAAGGGTCACTGTAAGAAGAAGTGAAAGTGATATGGAAACACTAAATCTTTATCAACCATAGTTAAATGTTAAAAGAATGCCTGAAATCAAGAAACAGTAGCATACATCCACTGTTCAGAAAACAGAAAAAAAAAAAAAATGTCAGGAGAACCACATGGAAGGACAGAGGATAAATACATATGGATACAGAGGTTGAAAGATAAGGAGGGATAAGGAAGGAACTGCCATTTTCCATTTAAAATTTTTCAGTATCATCTGAATTTTTCTAATTGTACTTATGTATTACTTTGATTAAAAAAATATTTCATCTTTAAACACTTCCAAACTAATAAAATTTTCTTCCATAATAAAATGGTAACCTATAAATCCTCAGAGAATTCAATTCAACAAACATCAAGAACCTACTGCCTGTAAAGTACTATGCTGTGCCCTTAGACACAGAGGGTTAAAGCACACTACACACAGTAAGCAAAGTAAGAATGTTAACAAGGCAAGGCAGTACAGGGAAAGAAGCAACCAGTCTCAAGGCTCCACTTTAGAGCCTCAGCTTTATGATATACACCTCCATAAAAACCTACTTCACCAACATGGATATTGGCAGGTCCTTCCAGATTTGAAAATTAACACGGGTTTCTATAGTCAAGAATATTAGTTTGGTAAAGAGTTATAATATATTGTTTCTATTACACCTTCTAAGTGAGAAATAAAAAACCTTGTTTTTTACTTTCTGCACAATCTGCTGAAAGTCATTCGAAAACAACAACAAAAAAATTACTCAAAGTACAAGCCTCACCTCTAGTTATTAAAACTATCAATAATATTACAATTTGGAGATCATGGTAAGAATTCATATTGACCATAATGACTGAGAAACAGGGAAAATACATGAAGTTTAATAGAGTTACAAGCAGGATAATTTACATAGACAAAAATAATCTCTATATAAATGAGTCTATATATAATTGAAAAGGAAATATCTGGGAGAAAACTAATAAAATCTGAATGAGTGATCAAAGAATGCCTTATTCCTAAAAACATAGTCATTATTAAAGTGAAATATAGAATATCTACAAGTATCAGCAGAATGAGCACCAATCAGGTTTATAATGGGTTCTGTAAATTTTAAAAAGATGTGAGAAGCTCAGAGTTATGACTGTAATATTGGAGCAAAATTATAATATTGTTATTTTTATATTTATTTTGCATCATACTGAACAGTTTCTTATTTAATAAAACTATTTAAGCAATCTTAAATTTTTCTTGAAGAATCACTAAAACAAGGTAGTATTAAATATCCTTCCATGTACAAAGTTATAAATTATAAAAATATAAGATAAAATTGTAAGTTTTTTTGTCTTAGAGGGGATACCAGGGATTGAACTTAGAGACACTCAGCCACTGAGCCACATCCCCAGCTCTATTTTATATTTTATTTAGAGACAGGTTCTCACTGATCTGCTTTTGCTGAGGTTTTCTTTGAACTCGTGATCCTTCTGCCTTAGCCTTCCAAGTGGCTGGGACTATAGGTGTACAAGGCTGTGACTGGCTAAAATTATGTTTTATATCACAATTTCTCATACCATAGTATTAGACATAATTTACAAGTAAAATAAATTAGAATTTATTTTTTAAAAATTAAGCTCTAACAGAATTTTATTTGAGTTCTGTACTATTAAAAAAATGTGCTTTAGTAGTATCATTGCTGAATGCACCTTTGTGGAAACTTTTCCAGCTGTTTTTGTTTAGTTTTTTATTTTTTCATTAATACTAGTCTGAAAAATATTGAAAAAACAGTAATGTTTATTTCTGTTTGTTTAATATGAAGAAATCTTTCTGAACAAGTTTTGTTTTTCTGCAAAGTCTACAATTTCTGAATCAATATTAAACTTTAGATTTTTTCAAAGAAAGCTGTTTCCATTACATTCTTTAGATTTCATAAGTATAAGTGAATTAACTATATCAGTTTAAACACTTTTCTGTTCACATTTCACATATTTGAAAATCACTGAAGTTGATAATCAGACATGTCATGCTTACACTTGAAATTGTTTTGCTGTCATTTTTCTCTGCCTTATTTTAAAATACAGGAATTTTATACAGATGCATCTTTGTTACTTTTGCTACCAAAGTTTTAATGTAATATTAACTTTCGGGGTATTGAAGAGATTTATTCAATATTTTCACCCTATATGGATTAAGTGGATCATTAAAATCTGAACCAAGATTTAATGCTTCAGATTGCAAACTGGCCATTTCATAGATACTTCCAGAGTTGGCTTCTCCAGCAGCTACTACCTCTAAGACTTTCTTCAATTGTAGGTCCTGCACCTGTCCTCTGCCCAGTGCTGTGGCACCCTTATAGCTGCACATTTGTTTAGCACTTCCATACCCTGGTCCCCAACTGCTCTCCCATCTGGGAGCTTTCACTCACACCCCTAGGCAACAACCCAGCTCTAGAAGTTGGTATTTCCCTTCCCCATCCAGGAGGGCTGGCCCTCCTGTATTCGCTCTTCTCCATCTTCAAAGGAGAGGTGGTCACTCTTAAGAGTACCCAGTTGGGAGAGTTGAGGAAGAGAGATGAAGATATAAGAGCAGAGATGCTGAAAAAGCTGAGTATAAAAAGCTGCAGGAGGGTTATGGCAAGAAAATCAGCACCTGTAGAGGGCCTGGCAGCAACAGAACAAAGTCAAGAAGTGAACAACACTGCCAGCTGATGTCTGAAATACACATTTTACCATCGCAAACTGTTATTTCAATATATATTTTTTTCTAGATTTTAGCACCTACTACCTTTTATGGAAACTTATTTGCCTTTCTAATTATGTTTTCCTTAAACAAACATCATTTTCTTGGTTAAAAAAATAATCAATTTACAATTACCCTGGCTTTATACAACTGAAAAGGTTTGAAATCCTTACATAAATAATTGAAACTAAATATTTTAAAATTATCTTCTATTGAACAAACGGCTACTGAATATAAGATGTTTTAAATAAAATAATGATAATTTGACTTCATAAAATACATAATTCTAATATTATTCTATGTGAAATTAAGGCAGTCTTAGGATTTTAATGAATTTCTTAGAAATTATATATCAATGATTTTCTTAAAATAAGCTCATATTAGGCAAAAATGCAAGCTTAGTATTTATAAAAAATACTGATAACCAAGTTAACAATAATAGAAGAAAACTCTTAAATTAAGATTCATGAAAAAATGTTAATTTCCTTATTAAGGAAAATCTGTAACACCAACTTCATTCAGTGTGTGAAATTTGCTTAGTTATTTTTGAGAGTCATGATTAAATTCAGAATTCATGCTCAGGTTAACTTATTAATTTCTCTGGAATTACATTTTCTTCTACTTGTAGTCTCTATTCTGTTTCAAAAATATATAAAAGTTATTATATATATATTAACTAGGATAATAAACTTCAGTATCTTTTCTAATATATAGTTAAAACCAAATTTAAAATATAAAATTTATTCAGCAAAATATTTTTAAACTATTAACAGTTATGTACAAATAGTAGGAACTTTCTGAATCTGATTAAAATTAAAGTTGCATACCTCTTCTATTCTACATCGTCTACATAAAGAATAGTTTTATAAATGTGTGTCATACCTAAAAGACAAAGTATATAAAACAAGTGTGCAAATATAGAAAGCTTATATCTAAACAAATCAACATTCTTACAGTAGAATAAAAAAGTAAAATTTGATACTTACTCAGGCATTCTTTCAAAGCCAAAACTTGCACATTAGCTAACTGTTTTTCTCTCTGTACAACTTGTTCCTCAGAAAAACATGGAAGTGATAATAAGTCAAAAGGGAAGCCTGGGAAACAGAAAAGAATCAACACTGAAGATATTCTATTAATTAATATTCAGTTCCTAAAAATGATTTTTTTAAAAAGCTAATCACTCTCTTGATCTTACATATTTCAAAGTAACAATTAAGCAGGAGAAAACAAGTATACTAGATAGTTTTGCATTTTAAACTTTGACCCGATTCTTAATTCTTTGGGAGACTTTAGGAACCAGAGTAGAATTCCTACATCATTATTTTCTTCTGCCTACTTACAAAATAGATGAAATATGGTCCCTAGTCTCTGAAGATAGCATGTCCAATCCTTCCTATAACAAACCACACCCTGTCATTCCTCCTTGTGCAGTCCCTTCCACAATGAATCTGGGCTCCACCTATGCATGATGGTCTCAGGGTAGTCTGGGCTGACCCAGTCTCTTCCCCCTATCTTCCTGCCAATAGTCCTCAAAAAAACTGTGGAACATGCTGGGAATGTACTATCTTGAGATAGGGAGGAAGTTAGTGTTCAAGACAGCTCAGGCTTTGTTCCCCTCCCTCCTACAAGGAGATGCCCTTCAGTTTAGCCCAGTGAGTCATATGTGCCTTGAAGTACATACCCCAGGGTCTGTTGCCTTTCAGGGTCCCTCAGCTGTGGTAAAAGGACACATGGAGTCAAGACTCCAGCTACCCCAGGCAGCTTTCTTAAGCCTTGAGGGACCACCTCACAGTAGATACTAGGCTTCTTCTATCCTGTACTGCCTACTGGTAAATAATATACCCACTTCACATAACTTATATAAGCATGTTCTATCTCACAGACTAAGTCAAACTGATAAACAGAGCATGGAGGACCTAAACAGTAGCTCAGGATAAAGTGGGCAGAAGCATTTATGTTCCTTATTCCTATTCCTGGTGGTTGGCACACTGATAATCTTTGTTATTCTCCATGCCACAGGAGTCTTTTCTTTCCTTATGGTTGGTAATTACCAAAATTGCTACATAACTCAAATCCAATGGTAAAAGTGTCACTGAATGTCTTCTATGCTAGGTCACAGAAGACCTGGCAGTTTCTTAGAACAATTTCTCTAAGACAAGTCAGCAACCATATGAGAAGTCAGACTATTCTGAGAACCTAATGCTATGAGGAAGCCCAAGCAGCCTGTGGAGAAGGGAACATGGAGAGAAAACCATCCATCTTAGTCCAAGTACCAAACATGGGGATAAAGAAGCTATCCTAGACAGCAATTCCTGTGGGATCCTCAAATGACTGAAGCCCCAGCTGTATGTAACTATAATCATATGAGGAAACTCAGAACATAGAGCTGAACCCACTTAACACACCAGACCATGAGAGATAATAATATCTTCTTACTAAATTTAAGGTAGTCTGTTATATAGTTATCAGGTAACCAAAATATAGAACTTGGGGGGAAAAAAAGAAGAAGGGCAAAAACCAGAAAAGGCCTGAGAGAAAGCAAATGAAAATAAAAAAATTAATTATAGAAAAATAATATGTGTTTAAAGTAAAAAACATTTTTTAGTTGATTGAAGACTGATCTGCTAAATTTTAGTATGCATATAGTAAAAGGAATGAGTTCTCTTCACTTTACATTGTAAAAATGTAGTTGAAACAAAAAGTAAATAGTGACAGAAAGAGTTTAAGGAAAATAAGGTCATTAAATATCTAATATTTCTTCTACTTAAAATCACAGACTATTTACATACAAACAAATGTAGAATTTTTTTTTTCTACTTAGGTTAACACTTACTCAATTTGGCTTCTTCTGTCTTTGTTTTCATCTTTCCATGAATTAAAGTGAGGGCAAAGGAGCCATTTATCTGGTTGGCCGAGTGAAGCATTGTGGCTTTACATCTTCTACTGCCATTACCTTGTACCAAGAGATAATAGCTAGAATACTCTCCTTTTACTTCAACATCTGGAACTAAAGAAAAGCAATAATCTCAGCAAGTATGCAAAAATGCAACATGTAATGGGGCAATCATGAAGCCCAAAAGGAATATAATAAAGTTTCCATGTTATTTTAAAACAAGTTGTTGAATTCAACATTTTTGTGTGTGTGTGTGTGTGTGTGTGTGTGTGTGTGTGTGGTGGGAAGCGAACCCAGGGCCTTGTGCATGCAAGGCAAGTGCTCTACCAACTAAGCTCTATACCCAGCCCTGAATTCAACATTTTTGAAGCCAGTAGTTTTTCACTTAATTGAGAAAGCTATTAAAGCAGAGAATCATAAAAATAACACAAAGCATAAACTAAATTTAAAACTGCATATTCATTCTTTTGATGTGGTTTACGAGAGTTCTATAATATTTTTCTTTTATGGCCACACTCATATGAGATCTTCTATTTCCAAATTCTATTTCTTTAAAATGAAATAAACTGACTTCTGCAACCACACACAACTCAAATGGTGAGAGTAGAAGTATACTGATAAACAGTTGCCCCTCCACATTCAGATTCTGTATCCTTGGATTTAACTAAGCAGATTAAAAATACCAGAAAACAAAAACAAAAACAAAAAAAACCCTGCATTGGTACTTCTTGCCATTATTCCCTAAGTAATACAGTAAAACAACCATTAACAGTTTTATTTATATTATATTAGGTGCTGTAAGTAATCTAGAGATGATTTAAAGTATATGAGAAGATATGTATATGTTCTATACAAAGACTAGGCCATTTGCATAAGGGACTTAAGGACCCTTAGATTTTGGTATCTGTGAAGGTCCTGGAACCAAATCCCCATGGCAAAGAGAAGACTGTACTGAAGAATAGTAATATTTTGTTTCTTGCAGTGAGCATCCTTATGTATTTCAGAGAGGAAATAGAGAGCATTCATTAATTTGGTATGCTAGTTATGTCAAGGTCAGTAAAGACAGCTTCAACTATATTTTAAAAACAAATCAAGAGAGGGTTACAGTGAAGGTTGAAGAAGAACTAGGAAGTCTTTGGGAGTAAAAATAGAAGTAGAATTCTTTTTGTTGAGGGTTATAAATTGAGCAAAACCATTTATTTTCACTATCTTCTGAAATTTCATTAAGTGAGAATAGAGATTTTAAAAATAATGTAAATATATAAGAACTAATACATGAGAGAAGAGAGTAGAATAAAAACATTTCTAGGCATACAGAGTCTCAAAATTTTTTCACCTATGCTCTTTCAGAGGAAAATACTAGAGGTTGTGTTCCAACAAAATGGGGCAGTAAATGAAGAAATAGGAGGACAAAGGATCGCAAAGCAATCTCCAATGATGAAGAAAAGATAGTCTCACGCCACAAAGCAATGGAACAAATCTAGAGGGTAAAATCAACTAATCCTTGGGGACAGGTTTCTTATATGATTGACAGGATACTATGCTACATGATTCCATTGTGAATAGTGCTTACATAATCATAATAATAAAAACAATGAATACTAATATAAAATGACTATATGACCATCCTTGGAAGAAAGGGAAATGAGAAGAATGTGAGGGTATGGTAAGGACAAAGAAATGAAAGAGGCTAAAATCCTTATAATCCATAATGGTAAATCAATAGAAAACATATTACATGTAAAAAATTTCAGTGACAATCTAAGCAATTAACTTACAAATTTGGAGTTGAAAATGGTTGCTTCTGGAGAACAAATGGAAAGGGAAGTGATAGGACCAAGTATTTAAAAAAAACAACAACAACACTTTTTTGAGATGCATGTGTATGTGTGTGTGTGTGTCTGAGATACAATTCACTCAAAGTCTACAACTCAACAGTTTTTCAGTATATTCAGTTATGCAACCATTACCACCAGTCTAATTTTAGAATATTTTTATTCCCTTAAATAAGGGTAACCCCATATCTATTAACATTGACTGATTGCTTCAAATCAAATTTTACAACCTGTTGAGATAATATACTTGACTTTATGTACATGACTTTGAGCAAATAAAAAGAACTAAACACAAAAAAATTAGCACTCAAAATTTAATTTACTTACCAGCTATACTAAAGGATAGAAGTTGTGTAAATAATGGAGTAGCATATACCACCATGAAACAATCAATGTTTAGTTCTTACATTGCCATATTCATATCTATACATAAAAACCATAGCTAACAACAAGATCAAAACTGATACTAACTGGGTGTAACAGTACACATCTGTAATCCTATGAGGCAGGAGAATCATAAATTTGAGCCAGTCTGGGCAACTTAGTGAGTTCCTGTCCCTAAATAAATAGGGTTGGGGATGTACTCAGTGGTACAGTCCCTGTGTCACTGGGCTCAACCCCCAGTTCTGGGGGTGGTGGGGGGGCGAGAATCAATACTAAAGGTGAGTTACTGAGGTGATGATAAGGGTTACTCATAAAAAAGTTCCAAAGAATTATGACAACAGATGTCAGTCAACAGAATGCTAGAGTCAGGAATTAAGAAGAAGAAGAAAATGTGGAAAGCACATCACATAAAACAATAAGAAATTAATCATAACACTGTAAGTTTTTTTTTTTTTTTTTACACTAAGGGCTACATCAATGTTCAACTTCATAGCCCTAACAGCTTTGGCACTTAGCATGTAGGAAGTATTCAAGAATTGTTAACTGATTTGTAAAGATAGGGAAAAAAAGAGAGATTGAAACAACATGAAAGAGGCTACAATCTTTATATTCCATAATGGTAAGTCAATAGAAAATTTTTACATTACATGTAAAAAATTTAAGTGGCACGATAATATGAGTAGTGATGAGAAAAGACATTTGGAATACTCCTTAGAAGGACAATGATCTGCAAGTGATAGTGTAGTAAAACTAAAGAACTGCAGAGATAGAAGAGACCTCAAAGAATGGAAAAGACCTGAAAGGACTGCAAAATAAGTAGAGACTACCAGAGTCAATTGAGGCCCAACTTCAGGGAAATGTTTAATATGGGTATGTTTGACTCTTTCCCTAGGCAATGTATCCTATTTGAAAGCTTTCCCTCATTGAATATGGCCTCCCAACTTCCACTCTGATCATGCCTTTTCAATCTTCTTTACTAGTTCCTCTAAACCTTCATACATTGCAAATTTGCCCTTGTCTCATTTCCTTGCAGTCAAATATTCTCCCTGGGTAATTATATTTGTTCCCGACTGACTATACCATTCAAAGCAATATATCCACGTCCCTTTTTCCCTTAAGTTTATTTTAGGGACTACTGAGATGGAAGCATGTAGACATCTGCAGAACCATTCTCCAGCAATATAATTGGGAAAATTGTCCCCAAATTTCACTATAGAGCAAACGAAGAAAGGTTTCCTGAGGAAAAAACTAAAATTGGATAAAAATTGTGAGTTTATAGCATTTTAACCATGACCAGCTTGTTCCCCTGAATGGAGCTGGACAAAATATCCCATTAAAGTAGGCATGGCCAAGAAGATGAGTGTCCTTTTGCCCTCAGCTCCAGTCAAGGGTTATAGTGTATCATGGGGAGGGGCCAGCTGTCAGCACTCAGCTCCTCAATTCCAAGTTGAAGAGGCTGAATTCCTAATGAGAATGAGATTTCAGGGACTCCCATCCTCCTCTCAGCCCCTGCTCAAGGTAGAGGCTCTACTCCAGGATAGGCAATCTGACAATAATGGGCACTACACTGCCATCACCCCAGCTCACTTACAAGGCAGAAAATCAAAGATCTAGTTCACTAGAGAGAACCAGGAAAGCTAAGAAAAGGCACTGGGGAGTTATAATCCAATGCAAAGACTAACTTCAAAAATTATCTCAAATTAACTGGATCAGCAATTTACTACAGAGCTATGTAAGCCACAATAAAACAATAAGCTGGAAATCAGAATCTAACAGCTGGGTAAGGAGGTTTGTCCAAATGAGGAAGACAAGTAAGAAATCAGGAAGTGAAAGACCTGCAAAAAACACCTTACTCCCAGGGAGAATACACCCCCACTGATGGCTATAACCTCTGAAAAATGACAGCAAAACATTGACACTGAGAGAGAAAACAGATTTCATTAAAATAGCCCAGCTACTCACCAAACAAACAAGCAAACAACAAAAACAATCCTAATAAAAGGGTGGGAAGACCTAAAATGCCACTTTCATCAAAAAAAGATATGAGACATTTAAAGAAATAGGAATGTTTGATATCTACAGAGAGAAAAAAGCAGGCAACAGAAAATACTTATGAGATAAGGGCCCAAATGTCAGCTATAACAAAGACTTCAAGGTAAATACTATAAATATGTTCAAAGAACTAAAGGAAACCATGCTTAAAGAAAAATGTCTCAGCAAATAGACACTATAAAAAATATAGTTAACAAAAATACCAGATGCAAATATTGGAGTGAAAAAGTACAATAAACTTAAAAGGGCTAAACTCAGAAAAAGTATGTATTCCTATCACAATATAGTGAAATTAGAAACTAATAATAGAAAATTGGAAAATTAACAAATATGTGGAAATTAAACAACATAGCACTAAGTAACAAATAGGTCAAAGAAAAATCACAGGACAATTTAACTAAACCCTAGAATGAATGAAAGCAAATATACAATATAAATTTTATAGAATATAGCTAAAGGAATGCTTAGAAAGAAATTTCTGGTTAAGAATATTTTCATTAAAAAAGATTTCAACCTAAATTTCTATTTCATGATACTGAAAAAAAGAGAGGAACTCAACATGCTCACTTTTTAATTTATACTCACAACAATTTAAACTCTATACATGTATATTCATAGCATTATTATTCATAAAACCCTCAAAGCAGCCCAAATGCCAATACGCTTATGTATAAATACAATGTGATATACCTAAAAAATGGAATATTACTCAGTAACGAAAGGAGGCAGTATTGGCATTTGCTACGACATAGCTGAACTTTGAAAGAACTATGCTAAGTGGAAAAAGCCAGTCATTGAAGACTACACTTATACAGTTAACTTCAAAGAAAATGCCCCAAATAGTCAAATCCACACAGACAGAAAGAGGGTAGGGCACAGGGAAGGGATAACTGGCAGGAATGGGGAATAATTGCTAACAGATCTGTAGTTTTCTTCTGGTGAGATGTAAATGTCCTAAGATTGATTGGAGTGATGCCTGCACAACTCTGTGATTATACAAAAACTGTGAAACTGCATATTTTAAGTAGGCATATAATGTATGATATGTGAATTTTATCTCAATGAAGCTTTAAAATCTATCTTTACCTTGGGAATGTAAAGTTCTGCTCACAAAACAAAAGTTCTCTACAGTATATGATCACACAACATATACAAGGTCTTTCATATAGTCTATAGGATACTGTGAATTCACACATTCATACATCCCAAAATGCTAAGAACAGAACAATACTGTCATTTTATTATAACACTTCACAAATATGAACAAACCTTGGGTAAAGCCTATCCCCAAACAATTATAATGTATATAAAAAAATTTTCAGAAAGATTGTAAGAGACATTTATTCTATTCATAAATAGCAATTATAGAAAATTTAATTAAGGTTATTAAAATAAATATATCTGTTACCAGTTCTTTTTGAGACTAAATTCTACCAAAAAATTCAATCACCTTAACTTATTTATGATCTTAGTACTCTGCCAACTCAAGCTGTGTGTCTCTTCAATCTAAGACATCCTTTCTATATTTTTTTAAATGCTGAAGCTTGCGATTATAATAATCTCACTTTCCTCAAAAGAAAAATATTTACTTAAAAGAATTTCCCTAACCATAAATACTATGTAGTCACTTAAAAGTGTTGTTCCAGATTTGGCAAGTGTTAACTGAACACTTATTATTATTATTAAATAATCTGTATGTAATACTGCCAAGAGTAACAGATTTATAATAAACGTAGTTACTCAATTCTCATCACTTGTCTTCAAGAAATAAGGAAAAAAAGATTATAAATGAAAATTTCTATTTTCAATTGCTATATTTACATTATCAACCAAGAATGAGGTTTGGCTTGCATGTCCCTTCACCAAGAACATACATACATTTTTGTTACACTACAGATAAGTGGGAGAAGCAGAAACTATGAAGTGTCCATTACTTACATCAAAGTTTACAAATTAACTATAATGAAGGCATATGTCATTCTTAGTATTTCATTAGCATAAAAAATCAATTCATATTCTACATCAGTAAGTTTCTTGGTAGCTTTTAAAACACTGATATTCCTGGTTTTTAAGTTTTAACTCTATAACAAGAGGTTTCTTAGTTTGCTTTTTTTCATATTTTGTATTAGTGCATTACAGTCGTAAGTTATGGTGAGATTTGTTGTTACATATTCCTACATTCCCACAATACAACAATGTACTTTGGCCAATATCATCCTGAAGTATTTCCTCTTTTCCTCCTCTCCTCCTTTCCCACGGTCCCTTCCCTCTACTCTCCCTTCAATTATGATCTCCCTTCAATTATGACGAAATCCAGCCTCCCCCTACATTTCTTTCCTTTTTTCTTAGGGGTTTTAAAAACCCTCTGACACCCTTGCTTTATACTATCTTAGTAGTTCAACAATATGAAAAAAAATCATATTCATCTAAAAAGGAAATAATAGTGCATATGATATAAATAAAAATACCCACCAGACAACTAGGGAAAAGGATATTCTAATTAAGTGAATATTCTGACTTACTGATAATTTATATATATATATATATATATATATATATATATATATATATATATACACATACATACTTACATACACATACATACATACATATACTTAAGAAATGGCAATATAATGTAATTTTTAATAATAATTCCAGAAATCAAATACTAACATAATATCTAGTTTTCAATGTAGGTATCTTAGGAAGCTCACTCTTTCCAACAATATCACTGCTCAATTTTAGACCCAACATATTTCTCCCCCAGGACAAAGAGCCAAACTCAGAGGTGCTTTACTCAGCTCCATCCCTAGCCCTTGTTATTTTTTTTTTTGAGACAGTTTCACTACATTGCCCAGACTGGCCTGGAACTCAAGGTCCTCCCGCCTAGTCTCCTGAGTTGCTGGGATTATAAGTAGGCACCAGGACACTTGGTTTAGACTTTTGAAAAAGGTTTTAGGGCCAGGTGGGGAGGCATAAGAATAAAAGGAATCTAATTACTTTATATTCATAAAGTATTTTCAAAAATATATATTATCTCATTTGATCCCTCACCTTATTCATCCGACTAAGCTCTGAAAAATTTATCATGAAACTTCGTTGCCACTGAGATTGTCTAAGAAAATGAAACTAAATTCTAGAAAAAACCTAAAATGACTTTAAGTCATTTTAGATTTGAGTAGTTGTTGAAGTAGTTGTATGAAGCCTTCTGCTGTCAAGTTGTAAAATGCGGGATTTATAGAGTCTACCATGACTATTTTTAAACAAATAACATTAGGATCACAAATGTACACATTTCTTCTCCATTACAATAGAGCAAAATGTACAATTTGAAAGCAACAATGAATAGAGAAGCTATTTAGAAGATATTTCAAGATCTTCCTCATTATTATGAACAACAATGACTTCTTTATTGTTCTGCAGACACGAAAAGCATGTAAGATAGGGCAGAATAACAAAAAGCTACTGCAGAGTTTACAAAGTGTTTACCTCCACTACCAATTTGATTCAAACATGTCTGAAATATATTAAACAAGTGTTATTATCCTGCTTTGCAGATAAGGCATAAATGCCTTCCTCTGCTCAAGAATACATGCAGGACTCTCTTCAGTTGCAGTGACTTCCTAACCCAGGGTTGAAAGGGGCAACACAGGGGGCAGAGGTTCTCACTCCTTGTTGCACATCTGAATCACTTAATGGGCTTTTTTACACATTAGTGATTCCTGGTTCACCCCAGATATTTGGATTGATTTATTTTCAGGTGGGATGCAGCTTGACATTTAAAAATCACTGTCAGGGTGATTCTAATGAGTAAATGGTATTAGGAATCACTGAACTAGGGAAAGGAACAGAACTCTACATTTAGGTTAAAGGAACTTTAAGTGATTCTTCAAATATATAAAGCCTTAATGAGGTATAATTTATGCATACATGTATATACATCTACACTCTACACAAGCACATATTAAAAGATAACTTTATAAAATAGAGGAGTTTATACAATTGTCCATCTATCAGTATAACCCAGTTTTGGAAAACTCCCATTATACCCTTGTGGTAGATCTCTCTTCCTACCCATGGCCTCAACGACGGACCTTACAGTCTACTTTTGCCTTTCATAGAGATTTCCTAAATAAACAAACAATACATAATCTTGTCTGACTTTATCTATAAACTTAGCATAATATTTTCAGATCATCCCAAATTTTTCATTCCTCTTTTACTGTTGAGTATTACACTGTATTAAAAAAAAATTATCTATTCGCCAATTGATGGACATTTGCATAGTTTTCAATTCTTAGCTATTATGAATAATGCTTTTATAAACGTTTGTTCACAAGTATTTATGTGAACATGTGTTCTTATTTCTCTTGGGTAGATACCTAGGAATGAAAGTGCTGGGTTGGATAGGCAAGCCACACTGTTTTCTATAGTATCTGTTCTATTATACTTCCCCACCAATAATGGGTGAGATTTCTCTACATCCTCATTAACATCTGATAGTCACTGTTTTTAATTATAGTCATTCTAGTGACTGTATTGTAGTACCACATTTTAGCTGTAGTTTGCATATCCAAAGCACATCTTTTCATGTGCTTTATTGGCCATTCATGTAATAAATGAAATATCTATTCAAGTCTGATTCACTTAAGAATAGGAATGTTTTATTATTGGGTTTTAAGAATTTTTTCATATATGTCCATTGTCAGATAAATGATTAGAATTATTTTCTCTCAATGAATAACTTGTTTAATTTTCTTAACAGCATTTTTCAAAAAGTGGACCTTTTAAATCTTGGCAGATTCTAATTTATATAATTTTTTTCCATTTCATGCATTATGTTTTTGGTATCTATGTTATTCTATTAATAAAGTAAAAAATGTATATATAGTCTAAAAAATTTAAATATGTATTTTTTATAAATGATATTTGATTCCTCCAGCATTATGTTGAAGAGACAACTCATTTTCCACTGACATCTTTGTATTTATTCTGTTCTTTGATCTATGTATATTCTTAATCTAATACCACCTGTCTTGAATGCTATGGCTTTACATGCATAAAATCAGATAGTGTAAAGTCTCAAAAATTTTAAAAATTGGCTTGGCTCTTCTAAACCCTTTCCAATTCCATATAAATAGAGGATCTATTTATCAATTTCTATGGAAAGTTCTGCTGGAATTTTAATAGAGATGGGACTAAATATTTAATTCAATTTGGAGAACACTGTCATCTTATTAATTGTACTAGTCAGCTGTCTTGCACTGTGATAAAACACCTGAGATAATTGCCTTAAAAGGTGGAAAGGTTTGTTTTGACACAGAGTTTTGGAAGTTTCAGTTCATGCTGACCCACCTCATGGCAGGCGGAAGCAAAGAGAGACATGACCGAGCAAGGGTTCGAACATTCCCTTTGAAGGTTCTCACTGGGAATGACCTATCTCCAACTAGGCCCCATCTCTTACAGGTTCCACTACCTCCCAATAAACCCTGGGCTAGGGACAAAGGCTTTTAACACACGGGCCTTTCAGAAACATTCCAGATCCAAACTATAATACTAATAACGAATTTTCCAGTCTACGAATATGTTATATCTCTCCATTTTTTATAGCCTCTTTAATTATTCTCAGTCATCTCTTGTACATCTCTTGTTAGATATATTTAATAATATTTTATTTTTTCCTTTCTGGTCTATTTCCTTCCTTCTATTCACTTGGATTTAGGTCTTCTAGCTTCTTGAAGTTGATAACTTAAGATTACTGATCTTAGATTTTTCTTCCATTCTATAATAAACATTTAAGAACTTCTTAATACTGCTTTTACTATTTTCCTTAAGTTTGATGTTAGATTTTATTTTCATTCAGTTAGAATAATTTTTTAGTTTCCTTTTTAATTCTTCTTTGTCCCATAGGTTATTTACAAGTATGTTAATTTCCAAATATATACAGAATATCCCAGATTTGTTGATTTCTAACTTAATTTCATTGTAACTGAAGAACATATTATGCATTAGTTCTATTCTTTTATATTTACTGAGACTCATCATGAAGTAGAATATATATATATGGCCCATCATAAAAAATGTTACTGACTGAAAGAATATTTTGATTCTAAAGTTTATTGCCAAAAATCTTTACCAGAGTGCTTTGTTTCTAAGGATGGAAATTATTTATAAATCAGTTATATAGTATCATTTTAACCTTATAAATTCCAGCCCATTATTTTGAAACATATATGTCATATTATCTGAATACTAAGAAGGGGCACACTTATTATTTCAAAACATTTCTTCAGCCTCTTTATATTGTTATTGGAACATTTGTATGGTCAAAAAACAAAAAGGCATGATTTTTCTTCAAGAGTATTTTAAACAATTTTCACTCCAAAAGAGTTACAGTTAAAAAAAAAATAGGGCAACAACAAATGCAGGATTGTAAAGAAACAGAGTTATAAATTATAAAATTATAAAATTATCAGACCCTATTTTCCTACCTGGGAATTAAAAACTTCCATACATGTCAAGGGCCAATATAGAAGAAAAGAATAAGTTTTAATTTTTTTTTTTCAAAATACTTCTAAATGATTTAACAAAAAGGATCATGCATGGCTTTTAGACACTTTCAGAATTGAGTGGAAATTCTGATTCTTTCCTGTGTTATTAGAAAAATTTCTTACTTTCCCTGACCCTAAGTTTTCTCATTTGTAATACAAAGATTGTAAAAAATTTACATTTCATTATTGTTCTGAGAATTAGAGACAATGAATGCAAAGTATTTGGGATGGAATACATTTTCAACATTGATAGATAATATTTTTATTACATATTTATGAGAATTTGCAGAAAATCATTAAATTTTTATGACATTCATAAATGTCTCTGTGTATTTAATTTATTTATTTAATTATATACCATTAAAGAAGTCTTTCTTTAGATAAGTTAGATAATTTCATTAGTTCACATTTCTTTAGTATCTTTCTCATGTAACAATTTCTTTTTTATTATTTGTTCTTTTAAGATATACATGACAGTAGACTGTATTTTGGCATGTTGTACATATATGGAATGTAACTTCTAAGTAGGATCCTATCCTGTGGTTGTACATGATGTGGAGTTACCCTAGTCATGTTCATATACAAGGATGGGAAAGTTATGTCTTAATAATTGTATTGTCTTCTATTCTCCTCTACCTTCCCTACCCTTCATTTCCCTTTGTCTAATCCAATGAACTTCTATTTTTCCCCTCCCTACCCTCCCTTGTTGTGGGTTAACATTCACATATCAGAGAGAACATTCAGTCTTTGGTTTTAGGGGACTGGCTTATTTCACTTAGCATGATAGTCTCCAGTTCTAGATATTTACCAGCAAATGCCATAATTTCATTCTTCTTTATGGCTGAATAATATTCCATTGTGTATATGTATCATATTTTTTTTTATCCATTCATCTACTGAAGGGCATCTAGGTTGGTTCCATAGCTTGGCTATTGTAAACTGACCTGCTATAAGCACATCACTGATGTGGCTCTGTCACTGTACTATGTATAAACCAAAGAGTGGGATAACTGGGTCAAATGGTGGTCCCATTGCAAGTTTTCTAAGGAGTCTCCATACTGCTTTCCATAATGGTTACACCAATTTACAGTCCCAAGCAATGTATGAGTGTACCTTTTCCCCACATCCTTGCCAACATTTATTGTTACTTGTATTCTTTACAATTGCCATTCTGAGTAGAGTGAGATGGAATCTCAGTGTAGTTTTAATTTGTATTTGTCTAACTGCTAGAGATGTTGAACATACAGATTTAATACAATTCCTCCTAAAATTCCAATGAGGTTCTTCTAAGAAATAGAAAAAAGCAGTCATGAAATTCATTTGAAAAAATAAGAGGCCTAGAATTGCCAGAGCAGTCCTCAGCAAAAAAATGTGAAGCAGGAGACACCACAATACCAGACCTTAATTACACTACAGAGCCACAGTAACAAAAACAGCATGGTATTGGTACCTACACAGTCATGAATGGAACAGAATGGAAGACACAGAGACATACCCCCATAAATACAGTTATCTCATACTAGACAAAGGCACCATAAACATACATTAGAGAAAAGATAGCCCCTTCAACAAATTGTGTTGGGAAAACTGAAATTCCACATGTAGTAGAAAGAATTTGAACTCCTTTCTCTCACCCTGCACAAAACTCAACTCAAAGTGAATCAAGAAACTAGGCATTAGACCAGAGACCCTGCACTTACTAGAAGAAAAAGTAAACCCAACTCTCGATCAGCTTAGGAACTGATTTCCTCAATAAGATTCCTAAAGCACAAGAAGCAAAATCAAGAATCAATAAATGGGATGATATCAAACTAAAAAGCTTCTTCACAGCAAAGAAAACAATCAAGAACTTGGAGAGCCTACAGAATGGGAGAAAATCTTTACCACCTGCACACCAGATACAGCATTAATATTCAGGATACATAAAGAACTCAAAAAACTTAACACCACAAAACAAATAATCCAATCAATAAATGGGCAAAGGAACTGAACAAGCACTTCACCAAAGAAGAAATACAAATGGTCAAAAAATATATGAAAAAAAATCTTCATATATAACAATTTCTGAATATATCACTAAATATCACTTTGAAAAAGCACTCTTTTGCTACTGTAATTTAAACATACTTCAAATTGATCACTGTTTATTTTAAACCATAGGAAGTTGCTGATATTTAGTGATTCTGACATATTAAAAATAGCAATATTACATAGCCCAAATTAATACATTAGTACATACTTTATAAGGGATAAAACCTAAGGAACTAATAAAAACCAAGGCATGAACTTTGGCTCACACTGCATAGATGGAATCCATTCAAAGCCTTTCCCTATTTATTGCAACAGCAGTTATTACCTGAAAATATATTGTATATTTCATTTATTTTTAAACAAATATTTCTGTAAGGCAGACACATATTTGGTATACTAGATAGCAGTAATTACTGAGGAGAAATAACAAAGCTGGGTATAATACAAGAAGAGTTAATTTGCAATTTTAGATGCCATAGCAAAATGGTTCCTGAATGAGAAAATGACTTTGGATTAAAGGCCTAAAAAAATTGAGAGACCTAGCTATATGGCTATCTGGGGAAAGAAGCAAAACTGGAACCTCTACTATAAGCTCCATGAATGAAAGGATTTTGTTCTGTTTACTGCTGGGTCTAGCATATAAAACAGTGCGTAGTATAGTGTAGGTGCTCAGTAAAAATATCTACTGAAAACATGAATATTTAATGCATATAAAAATGTGTTAATGCTCATTACATATACAGGGTTTTTTTTTAACCACAAACGGTAGCAACACCGTTATACACCTTCTTTTTTCCATGTGATATGCTTTAGTGATTGTTCCTAGTCAGTTACTACCAAACACAATGTTGCAATAAGATTTATAATTTCTTTGCAATACCAATTTTCTGTTATAGTATAAATTCCATGGCAAGAATATAAAGTCTACCTCCTTGAGCAGCAACCCCAGATTACAGTATTATAAGTGATATACAATATCTGATTCATATTCAAATAATTAATGGAAGGTATGAATGACATATTGAATGAATCAGTCAATGAATCAAAGAATCAGTAGCAAAAGCAAAAAGCAATAAAATCAGAAAATAGTTTTAGGAAAGAGTACAGGGTTTGGTTAGGTGACTCTGCAATATATAGTGTAACAATACAGTACAGTTGGGCATAATTCTGTAGGTAATGGAGAAACAGCTATGATTTAGGGGAATGATCTCAGATTTGATATATTATTTGGGATAGTGAGAGCTACTATTAGTGGGATAAGGGAAAGAATTTAAATTTTTCTGGATGCAAGAGTTATTGAAACTTTTATACTAAAACTTAGTTTCTCTCTTTTTACAAAAGGAGTTCTATTAATGTGATAAGCAATGAATTTCCCCTTCAGAAAGGGTTACAGGTAGAACAGAACTTAATCAGCTATCAAATTTGATTTTGTTGCTACTTCTATAATTTAAAAAAAAAATACAGTAAAGTGTCAGTTTAATCAGCCCTTAATGATCCAGCCTAATCAGTAATCAACAACTTGGCTTCAAAGAATATCATGTGATCTAGGTCTTATTATTATTCAGAAGTTACCACTATTAATCTGTAGATTTCAAGAAGCAATAATTTAAAGAAAAAATGAAACCAAGCCACATAATATTTTCTTCAAGTTGCAATAAAAATCATGCCAAAAAAAAAAAAAACCTGAGTAAATTCTAAATCAATAAATTATCTTTTTTTTGTTTTGTTTTAGTATTGGAGATTTGACCCAGGGGTGCTTTATCACTGACTCACATCAGCCCTTTTTATTTTTTTATTTTGAGACAGGATCTCACTAAGTTGCTTAGGACCTTGCTAAGTTGCTGAGACTGACCTTGTACTTGTGATCCTCCTGCCTTAGCCTCCTAAGTCACTGGGACTACAGTCAACACACTTGGCTTCAATAAATTGTCTTAAAATTAAAACCTCAAAAAAAGTAGCTATTTGAAGTTGTAGAAAGTTACAAGAAAAAAATAAGAGATGGGTTATCAAGGATATACTCAATTTATTTAAATGTTAACATTCAATTTATAGTATCAAGCTTCTGTGTATGCAATGCTGAGAAATGGATATTATCCCATAATTTCATGAAGCCTAAGAAAATTAACTATAATTGGCACTTAGGAAATTAATTTCTGATTTTGTTTCAGCATCTTCTAAAATCCCCAGATATACATTTTTTCCATGTGAGTAGGTGGGAAGGTTTAAAACTGCACTGTGGTGTAGTAATGGTTTTTCCTCCTGGAAGCCTCCCTGGAGCTACTAAGGATATGCCAGGTCACTCTGGAAGTGACCTTCTCTTTACCTCACACCACTGGCTAAACAGCCTTATGATTGCTTTTTAAAATACATTCCTCACTTGACTACAAATTTCACAAAGGTCCACTCTCTTTTTATTTCTCATACGTCTTTCAATACCTTATATAATGCAATAAATGGTATTATGATACTAATGTTAACGATTATAATTTACTAGGGACTTCCAACATCTTTATTAAATCATCTCCTAACTTTTTCTCCACTTCCATCTAAACGTAGTTATTTCCAAAGACCCTATACTTAGGTCTCTTCTATAGCTATGTTGTGTTTATGTGTCTTTTCTTTTTCAACCATTCCTAATTAAATGATTAGAATTAAATGATTTAGACTTAAATGATTAATTTAATTTTTACAATAATGGTATGGATGTGTTTTTATCCCCACTTTACAGATGAGGAAATTGAAACTTGGAAAAGTTAAAGAATTGTTAATTGACAAAAATCTTTATATAAATCCTGACTTTGTGAGTTAACAGTTCTGTAATTTCTCCAAGGACTTAAAACTGGGCCATATTATACTCTGTTGTCTTTCTAATATTCTATTACGTTCAAATGAATTATTTCTCTTATAAAGTTAGAAGTGAATCATTTAATTTTCAAAGCACCTTGAACACTGCACAGCAGATGGTTAAACCATTAAATAAGTAAGTACTAATTTCTTCAGAAAATTGACACCACAGGTTCACTTTTTTAATGCACTATATAAGTGAGCTACTGTATTTTATTTATTTGGTTCCTGAAATGTCTCTAAGAAACCAACATAATTAATTATCTAATTAAACAAAAGTTCTGCCTTTTGATCACTGATATATTTTTAACGACAATGGTTAAAAATAATTAAATATTATATTCCAATAAAGAAATATTAACTTCATTTCAAATTTGATAAATATACTATCTGTGTTGTATGGTAAAGATAATAAAGATTTACTACTTACCACTGATTGTCTTAGGCTTTTTAGCAATATATTCTTTCCATTTTCTTGAACTAAGTTGGTTGGGAGGTGGAATAAGTATGTTACTAATTGTGCATGGCAATACAAAAAGAGCACCAACCTGGAAAAGCAGAACATATATTTATAGATTACAGACTGGAATCCACTCATCAAAGAGTGCCATATAACAACTTTCTCCTCATATTTCACCTATTTAACATATATTTCTCTATCAACAACTTCACTGCAAAAAAGTTAAAAAAATAATGTCTCACTGTCTAAAAAAAAAAAAAAAAGAAAGAAAGCAAAGAAATTAAAACAGGGAAAGGCACTCAAAGCCTTGGTCCTCCCTTTTCCATTTAGGTATACATCTCTGAAAACCTTGTTATTCATACTGTTTATTTTATATTCAGATGTGGGTACAATTTCTTTCTGTATCTGCAAAATAATGAGAGACTGAGAGTTCTAGCACTAGAAAATATGTCTTACTTATCCAACCATAATTTTAGAACTTTGGATGGATTGTTGTTCTGGCTTCAAAATTATAATATGTCTAAAAGCAATAGAGCAACTTTTGTTCCCAGAAATCAGAGATTTAATGCTAATAGGTAAAAACCGCAGAGAAGATAATGAATTGTATCCTAGAAAACATACAGCAGTCTCAGACATATTTCTGACCAAAGTCAATCTATTCATTGTTGTATTCCCAGGGTTGGGCATACAGATGTTTTTTAAGTATTTGCTAAAAAAAAAAGAAAAAGAAAAAAAAAAAAAAAGAAAAAGAAAAAAAAAAAGAAAAAATCATAATAACTTAGGTAAATTGCTTGATAAAGGACTAAATAAAACAAATTACAGTTCTAAAAGCTATTTTAGAAACGCAGCTACATCAATCAGCACATCCCAGTAAAGAACACTATTAAAAAAAAAAAACAATTTTGGAAAAATTTAGGCAAGGCATTAGTCAAAAATGCAAAATTACACCTAATTGATCTAAATGGATGAATTGGTTACATAAGATATGTGACAATTTGATTTGGGGGTTTTTTTAAGTGCCAATGAACTTACTGTTATCTATTTTCATAATCCTACATTTGTAATTTTTCTTTAAAATGTGCAAATATTCACGGCAGGGACAAAACCAAAGTACACTAAAATCTATTTATATAAATAATGATTCTTAAAAGCAATTTTTCAAATGATACAAACATCTATAGGGGAGGTATACTCTTCTTCAGATCATTTTTCTCATCTTTAAAGTACATATTAAGAATGGTACTATTACACATTAGGGTGACTACAGATGGAACTAAAGTACACTTCAAAAAACTAATTTTGAACATTATGCCATAAAGAAATGATAAATGTTTAAAAAGGTATATATGTTTAGATTGGGCAGGGGGGTTGTTTGTTTTTGCAATGTTGAGACTTGAAACCAGGGATGCTCTACCACTGAGCTACATCCCCAGCCTTTTTTTTTTTTTTTTTTTTTTTTTTTAAATTTTGAGACAGGGTCTCACTAAATCCTCAAGGCTAGCCTTGAACTTTTGACCCTCCTGTCTCAGATTCCTCAGTAAATTGCAGAGATTACAGGCTGTGGTACCATGCCTGGCTCAATTAGTACTTTAATGTGCTAATTATGCTGCTATCTACTATTTTTACTTACGCATTCTTATTTAACAGGAATATAAATAAATACTTTAGAAACAAAAGTAGGAAGGTAAAAATAAATATGCTTTTTGTCTTTACTAAGGTTACTATCCATCTTTTTACATCAAACACAATTTACATAGTCAAGTGTTAGTAATTAAGATTAAAATATTTAGACACAGAAAATAATCAAAATATAAAAGATACATCTAATTTCCCAAACATTAAATCCTAATTCTTTCTTGCATAATAAGACTTCATAGCCCAGAATGTACAACAAGACTGTATGGTCCAAAAAGTCAGGGAGGCTGTAATGTGAATATGCCATATCAGGCACAGCTACAGCTTTCTCAACATCTTAGAGATGCTAAATGCAGTTCAATTAGTAACTCATAGCTCCATATAAACGTGTCATGACCCAGCAAATAAAGAATTGGTCACTCCTTTGAGATGCCTAATTTTTATTAAACATTTGCTACAAAAATAAAAATAAACATCTAAATCTCACAAGATTTAATTCCCTACCAAATAAATATGTCAGCTGTCTATACTTCATTCATAATGAACTTGGTCTCTGACAGCTTGTTCTCACCCATATACTAATCATTAAATAGGTCTGAAAGATCTGAGTGTGATCCTTTTAGGGCTCATTGTATCTCCAGAATTTAAAGGTCAAGCAACATTTCAAAACTGTAATTCCATCATTTCAGAAGGTTATCCCTAACAAGCAGTCACTACAGAAATCACACTTACAGCTTTGGAAATTCCTCTCTATGAAAAACATATTCCCTGGTCATCAAAGATTAGTGTATATCAGATACTAAATAATCCTAATCTTCCCTTTTCCTAAACTAAGAAAATGTGATTTACTCCAAGAAGCTTTCATTTATATTTTGGGGCTAATCAGATGGAAAGATAAATAAGCTCAGACAGACATTTACTGAGTATCACATAAACCATTAGAACTTAAGCAACACGAAAGCTTCCCAAGCTATCTAATTGTCTCCAATACCTAACAAATAACTGGCACAAATAGGCAGTGTAAAAAAAAAAAATCTAATTTTTTTTTCAAAAATGTAAATGCAAATTATGACTCAATGTTAAAAAAAAAAATAAAGTGCTTAAAATTTAGAGATCTGTTATCTAAAGTACATAATATGCTTCCAAATATTATCACTTTTGTTTCATTGAAGTGAGAACCAATTTATAAGGTCCTATGTACTGATAAAGTATGTCCTAACATTTCATAGTTATAGTTCAAGAAAGCAATAAAAATGACAATCTAATAAAAGAAATTTAAAACAACACAACTGAAAATTTGATAATAAATAATAATAGTTTAGCTTGCACCTAAAATTATTGTTGCCTATCTCCAATAACTATTTCAGGATTATTTTATATGTGTATTAAACAAATTATAGATATGTTTCTGACTTTTACTTGAAATATTCATGCAAAGACCAGTTCATCAAATAAATACTTTGATACATTATTCAAAACATTATTAAATTTATAGGAAAATGAGGCTGGAAGTCAAAAATTAAGTTATCATATAGTCACGCATCTTTTCTCCCATATTTTTTTATTGGTGCATTATAGTTGTACATGGTGGTAGGATTTGTTGTTACATATTCATACATGCACACACTATAACAACATACTTTGGCCCCTATCATTCCCCAGTATTTCTAGTCAAGCATCTGAAATCCAAAATCATATTTTTTTTTTACTGTATCAATTTTCTAAGGCAATTATAACCAAGATTTGATTATAGTACCATGGGGAAAAATGTTATAATTACAATAATCAGTTTCTCCCTTCAGGAGTGTTTGGTATAGTCTATTTGTTGTTAAAATGATAAGAAAATGTTATGCATATAATGGTCAATAGCTTGTGCATTAAAAATCATTTTCATAGAAACATAATAGTTGGAAAAATAGCCAGAAACAAATCCAAACTTTTTTTTTCTTCATAAAAACTGTACTCTCACTTTAGATACATGATTCCACTTAGAATTCTTTATATTATAGTTTTTAAAAGATTAAAAATATACCAACTCTAGTATATCATTATATATGTATACACATAGAAATATACACATATTTATATTAAAGTAGTTGATTTTATAAAGGTTAAAAATATACCAACTCTAGCACATCATTATATGTATGTGAGTCTGTGTGTGTGCCTGTGTGTGTGCAGAGAAAGAGATGCACACATATCTATATTAAAATTGCTAAAATCTACTTGATATCATTGGAATTAAGGAAAAACTGAAATTTACAAATAATAATTCAGTGAAGTTTTAAAACTTTTCCTCACTTCCACCCCTGCCCTACCATAAAAAAGATAATGTAATAAATGTGAATGTCTTCCACAGAATCAAAATGAGATGTTGCCTTAAAGAGTAAGTTAACAATAATGCATTCTAAAATTTTGAAATTTTAAAGCAATTGCCAGTTATAAAGTTTATTTCTGAAATTTCTTCTAAAATCAGAACATCACTTTGTCTGCAAAGTATATTACTGTGAAAAGTCCAAATTTTTTTAACATGAATTAGGGACAAAATTAAGTTATTACATTTAAAAAAAAATTTATCAAGCAAAAACAGATTAATAAGCTATATTAATTTTTCTTACACATCCTAAAATGTTAAGTATAAAAATCAAACATCATAAAAATTCTCTACTATACCTTGCCACACAGAGAAGAAATCTGTTCCAACAGCAACATGGAATTCTGCTTGGTGTTATTTCCTGTCAATCCTCTGTGCCACAGAGTTAAAGAAATGAGGGAATAGTAACTGAATTCTACTCTATAAAATAAGTTTGATTATTTCAACTCTACCCCAAGTTGTTTAAATTCATTTATTAAAAATTCCTACTACAAAAATTAACAATTACTCCTTTCTTTAAAGACTGTTTTTCAGATAATTTGTTCTGAATATTTTTACTATAAACTAAGAACAAGAAATTCGTACATTCCACTGGCATGTATTTTAAAAATAAAATCAATTAAAAAAAAAAGAAATTTGTAAAAATTTGTGAATAAAAATGTAAGAACACAGCTAGTATTCCGTACCTAATCAATAATTTTTATATACAATATCCATTTCTTTGGTATATTTCTAAAAATTCTTTGAATTTTTATTATTATTTAATATTTTTATTTGTGGATATATGTGATAGCATATGTATTTTTCTAAGTGTATACAAAGATACATCAGCCAACTAGTGTTTATACATCAATCATGTCAAAAATGGCAGGAAGAAAACTTGAACATTTCAAGAATATATAAATTCGTCTGCTTTTCCCCACAGATTGATAACATTCTTCCCTCTTCCCTACCTAATAAGTAATGAGTAGCAAAACTACGCATCCTCTGCCTATTCTGGAATCATGAATTTAGTACTTGAGGATTTTCTTTTTCAAGTTGTAGAACTTTTCTTAAAACTAGGAAAATGAAAAAAATGTTGCATATTATTAGGGAAAAAAAGTTCTAATGTCTAAATGTGGGGGGGTAGAACCATAAAAACAATTTAAATTGTGCTTTTCAAGCCTTTTGGGTGCCGATAACTTTTTGCATGTGAGATCTGGAAAGTCAACATTTAGAACAGCCAGCTGCTCTGGCTGAAGTAGGAGAGGGCCAAGAGCCTTGTCCACTCAACTTATCTTCCAATACCACTACTCAGGAAAGCTTTCTCTTAGTCCTAGATTTTCAATGGAAAACATTTTTAAAACCACTGGCAAAAAGCAAGGATCAAACATGAGACAAATATGTCAAATGCTACCTAGCTTCTGACCTAACAGGTGCTAAGAGATAAAAGCAACATTGGTAACACATTATATCTGAAAGTACTTCCCTCAGTCACAATGCCAGGCAGGGAGGTACTGATTACGTGGTTCTATACAATCAAGTAAAAACGAATAAAAATTTTAACAACTACCCATCGTGTAACTACCCATCACTATTCAAACTACTACTCAAATCTTGAGTTACTCTTTCTCTATGAAACTTGCTTCTCTTTTCTTGTTAACTCAATCAGTGGCATCTATATCAACATAGGGAATCATCTAATTCTTATCCAGCCTCCTCACTTTACAAGCATGTAGCAGATCATGATATTCTGTTTTACATTCTTAATACATTCTATACTTTATCCTGGCTCTCCATTGCAAAAGTTACTTTGTTAGATCAAGCTCCACAGATTTCCAAAATACTAAAAGTAGATCTAAAATTTATTTACAGAAAGGTGTAATGGTACAACTTATAAGGCTAAGAGAGGAGGATCCAAATTTCTAGGTCAGCCTCGGCAACTTAGTGAGGCCTAAAGAACTTAGTGAAACCCTGTGTTAAAATTAAATAAATAAATAGGGCTGGGGATGTGGCTTAGTGGTTAAGAACCTCTGAGTTTGATCCCAGGTATCAAAATAATAATAATAATAATAATCATAGGAAAGTCGATTTCTGATTAAACTGCCCCCTGGTTTATAATCCTTCTATGGTTCCTCATCACCTTTAGAACAGAATTTAACTCCTAAATATGGTAGAGGAGGTCTTTTAGGATTTGATCAATCTGAAAAGGCTCTCCAGCCTGATCTCTTAACAACCCCCCAACAAAACCAACCAAACAAAAACCCTTCAAAAACAACAAAAAATAAAAAAATAAATATAAAAACGTTATTTGGTACTGCCAGATGACAAACAGCTGTGTAAGGTTCTCTGATGCTCTCATTTCTGTTATCTTTTCTGCAGAAAGGAATCTGAAAAAAACTAACGAAAATTTTGGCATGGGCTAACAAAATAAAATGCCATTCATTTTACAATGTTTATGAGTGGCTACTATGTATTATAATTTATAGCATTTACAGATTTCATCAGCAGAAAAACAGAAGTCATGGAAATACATCCTGAATTTAAAAAAAGAGAAGTGGTTCTTTATTTTGTTTTGTTTTGTTTTTGTGGCACTGGGGTTTGATCCCAAGGATGCTCTACCACTAAGCTATAATCCCAGCCTTTTTTTTTTTACTTTGAGACAGGGTCTACCTTAGTTGCCCAGGGTGATAAACTTGTGATGCTCCTGTCTCAGACTACTGAGTTGCTGGGATTACAGACATAGACCACCATGACCTGCAGGAAATTATTTTTAGGAAGTATTAAACATTAAGTAAAATAACAACAAAAGTAACCAAAACATACACAATATGTATGTGGAGTGTTTGGACAGAGTATGGGAAAGACGGAGTTTCAGTTAATGTTACTCTGTGTGAGAGAGCAGATCTGGCCTGTGTTCAGGCACAGAACACTATAACTGCATTGAATAAGCAAGGCTCAATGACTTCTGTATTACTTCTATAACACTACCCACAGAAAATAATAAATACTGAATGAAAACAAAAGTGCTTGCCTAGAGAGAAAGATTTCTTTCTGATTGCAAAAATACAGAATTTAGGATGTGAACAAAGAATTTCCTTTTCCTTCCCTAGCACTTCAACAATGAGGAGTCCCACTTGAGCATCACCACTAAAACACTGAGTACAGTGAAATAAAAATAAACATATATCAAATGTTTACACCAGAACATTCTAACACAGAGAAAATGTAATCTTAAATGAACACGCAAGTGAAAGGATACAACTCAAATTCAATGTCTGACACATAGCAGGAGGGTAGATCTGATAATTGTACCATCTGAACAAATTCTAAAGCAGGGCCATAGTAATGGAAAACCTAGAAAAGAAATTCGAATTGCTAATACTGTAAATACTATGAAGAAAATAAAAGTAAACAAATTAGTGATTTTGAGTTTAAAACTTTACAAAATAGATATTAAAAAGCAACTTTTTAAAAAAATATTGGCAACCCAAATGTAATCCTCTATAACAGACAAGAATTTCTTCCATTTCAATTCTACATTTCAAAGTAGACAGACATGGAGACTCCTTAGTAATTAACAAGAATTTTTTTTTTTTTTTTTTTTTTTTGGATTGGGGGCAGGTAACAGGGATTAAACTCAGGGGCACTCAGTCACTGAGCCACATGCTCAGCCTATTTTGTATTTTATTTAGAGACAAAGTCTCACCAAGTTTCTTAGTGCCTCACTTTTTGCCGAGGCTGGCTTTGATCTCACAATCCTCCTGCCTCAGCCTCCTGAACTGCTAGGATTACAGGCGTGCCCAGCAAGTGACAAGAATTTTAATAGGAGAAAATAAATATGGAAAGAAGTCTGCAGCATTGACAAGAGTTCTCAACTACTGTTATGTAATTTCAACAGAACAGGTGATCCAAGATTGAAGAAGGAAAAAACCTACCTGTGAAGAGAAAATCTGCAGGAATGAAAAGGAGAAAGAAAAGATATTCTGGGGGGAACTTGTGCTCAGTGGTCTGCTGAGATGAAAGAAAAAAAATTCTGGAGGAAAGACTGTAGAAATTAGACAAAGAGTGAAGGCAATAGGTATGAATTAAGAGAGAAAGCCCCACTCACAGAAATAATATTTCAGTATTTCTTTGGGTAGGGCCTGAAACTAAATTAGAGTGGACTAGAAAAGGACAGTTATTTCAATAGCTGGAGATAAAGAAAGACAAAGAAAAGAGATTACATCCTGGAGAAATTAGTATTACATTTTAAAGGCAGAGGATGTAGCTCAGTGATAGAGTGCTTGCCTAGCATGTGCAAGGCCCTGTGGTTGATCCCTAGTACTGCTAAAAAAAAAAAAAAAAAAAAAAAAGCAGAGTGATTTCACTATATGTGATTTTGTGTATGTGTGTTGTATATATGTGTAGATACATATCTTTCACTCTTTCCACATAAATATATACATATATAAAACACATAAACATTAAATATGTTTATATACAATACCTAATAGGTGATAAAGTTTCAAAACCAGGTTTATTTACCATTAAAGCTCATCCTCTTTCTCTCTTTTACATGCATGCACGCGGGCATGCACGCGGGCACACACACACACACACACACACATACACAAACACAATGTGCATACATATACTGAGGGATATTTGCATTACTGAGGAGGTTGTACCCTAGATCACTGTGAATAATACCTCAAAATCAGACAATAGCCCCAAATTATCATACATGAATGTTGTACTACAAACAGAAAGTCTGAAATTATCATTCTTATTATGCAAATCTTTAACAAAGAATGAAAAATTCCTGTGAAAGGTTACCATAGTAAATTTTTTATAGTAAGCAATAATAAACAATATTGGGAAATTAATTCATGTAGCAAAGTCTTAACCAAAGGCAGTTTCAGGCCTATAATGATTTAAAGTTAGGATCATCACATTTTAAAATCTATAACAATCATAGTTTCACCAACATTTAATTCATGCACTTAATGGTAAGAATTTTAAGAATTATGCAGGTGAGCACACTTACGCACACACATCAGTAATAATAATTCAAGATTAAAACATATATTATACGAACAAAAATATTCACAAATGAATGATAGCAAAAAAATGTTAAATACACAATTACCTTTGGCAAAATATTCTTATCCTTTAATGTTATTGTCTTTTTGTCAAGAAAGCAAGTATTTAAATTGGATGTATTAAAATTTGTAGGTGTTACTCCCTTTAAACAAAACTCAGGAAAACTAATTTCAAATCCAAACTGAAAAGAAACAAGAGAAAAAACACAAATATAGGCATCATGAATAAAATTATAAAGATTAATACATCTTATTACAATGAAAAGTTAAGAGGAAATCCATGTACAAATTTATTTTTGATTCCTTAGCTCAAAAGGTAGTTTCCACTTTTGTACACACACTTCTGTTTTAACTTAAACATCAATTTTTCATGCAAACCTCCCATTGACCCTTAATTAGCCAGCAAGAGTACACTAAGCCCATTCTATGCAACCACAGGACCAGACAATCTCCTTTGCATACACTTGTTCAATATCTGGCTTCCTACCCGTCTGTAAATTATGCAAAGGCAGAAGATGGCAGTCTTACTCACTACTGGATACTTAGTACAGTGCCTCACACACAGTTTTTCCTTCAATATGTGTTGTTGATAAGAAGATCAATCATTACAGAAGTAATGGTAATGGTGCTAATAATAGTAATGGTATCATCAAAAATGACAGTAAACACTCAGTGGTTATTTTGTGCTTTAATGTAAATCTTATAAAAACCTGTGAACTGGAACTATTATGTCTGTCTTACAGAAAAGAGAGTTGGAATTATAGTGCAGACACTATAACTCTAGAATCCATGTCCTTTATCATTATAATGCCTCTTAGCTGAAAGATATTCTCCACTAAAAAAGTGATTACATTCAAGATGGAAATGTATGCTGTGGGTTTATAGACATTTAATTTCCTAGTAATAAGAAAAGAATCACACACAAAAAACTCTGCCATTTTCTGCCTGAAAAAATATGCAGTTTTAGAAAATGTGTAAAAGAAAATGTGTACAAAATCAATTGTCCTAGATAATCATAGTTTCCACTCTACTACTTAGCTGTATGTTTTTTCCTGTTAAGATGGTTTACCTGCAGATTAAACCTTCCTGAGATTAGAATGAACCAAGATGCAAATCAGTAAGACAGATCTGGCACATTAATTCTTACTATCTTAACTATAGCTTTTATTAAGTCTCAAGTAACTATGAATTATAAAGGGAAAAACAGTTTAATGATTATTGCCAAAAATCTTAGGAGAAATACAAGGGCTTACTCATGTTCTGATACCACCTGGAACAAGCACTGAGAAACTTCCTTGTTTTAATTTTGCGTAGCTAAAAAATACATAAATTAATAGAAACATTTATTTTACAATGGAAACAACTTATGAAAACCACCATATTGGTTCATGATAAGAGACACCAAAATGGAATTGGAAACTCATAGAAATACAGGAGCAAAGGAATCCAACTAACCTAGTATTCTCATTCTGTAGTTGAGAAATGGGGTCTGATAAGATTAAAAGAAAATTTTTCAAAATTAGAGAGCTGGTTAGTAGAAAGCAGAGATTACCCGAGATGGTACCACAGTACCGCTCTAAGCAATGTTTCTAATAGATCACACATGCAATAAAATAAAGCAACTTGGGTAAACAACATGAATTTGACTAATGTTAAATTCTGTTTTAAAAGTGTTGTATTCTAGAATTGTAGGTTCCAAAACTTAATCACAATGACTACTTACATTGAAACTAAATTAAATGAACTAAAGTAAAAACCAGTTCATCAGATGACTAGTCATATATAAGGTGCTTAATTATTAATAAAATAAATAAATAAACTGTTCAATAGCAATGTGGCTAGTGGACATATCACAGATAACAGAACACTTTTATTGTCACAGAAAATTCTACACAGTGTTTGTGTAAAACATCTTATAGAATACATTTACAATAAGACTTATTTAAAGTAACTGTGTTAAAAATAAAGTTGAAAGACCTGCTTAACAATTAAGAAATCCATTTACCTTTCTTTCCCATATCTGAATCTTTCCCCTCCATAATTCCTTTGAGTCAATAGCATTTCTGAGCTCTTCTAAAGATATAACATTAGCAGAAAGGTATTCTACAATTTTCTGACAATTTCTATTAAAAAAAAAGATTATGATAATTAAATACACAGCTTTATGTTTACTTATATTTCAAGGTTACAGTTTACCTATAAGACAGGCAAAATTGCAAAATTTATATCACTGTTTTTTTTTCCTACTAATATCATGGAATTCCTATTATTCAGTCTCTGAGTAAGATCTGTCACATATTAATTTAATGCCACATCCTCATAGACTATCTCTATTACTAAGGATGAAGAAATATATATTTCCCTTACGTTGCTTTAATGTGTCAAATGTATACACAGACACACAAAGCTTAACATCTGTTACCTACCTCTGAAACAGGACTATTCTAAAATTGTTCCCATGTGGTTTTGCACGAAATTTTACGATTTATCTCATTTATCTTGTTAGTATTCCTGTTTCTCCCCACACTTTCATGAAAAAGACCATATTTTCTCACTTTCTTAACTCATCAGCATATATTGCTGTGCTTGACATGAAGTAAATTTCAATAAGCACTCTCTAAAGATCATGAAGTTAATAAATCCAATCTGAATAGTAATTTAAGCATCAAAATCAGAATACACAATTGATCAATAGTAAAATATCATAAAAGACAGCACTGTATAATTATTTCTATACTGGCACAAAACAAAAAAATGATATTACAACTGGAGTACACCTACGTACATACATCATGCTGCTTGCTGGAAAACATAAGGCTATTTAAAAGTACACAATGAGTCTGGAAAATCAATGCTCAATAGTGATTATAAGTCAGCACTAATTATATTTACTAAAAACTTAAACATCCTGGGTATAATGAAAAAAAAAAATCTCGATTATTCTCTAGATATAACTCAAAGTAAACATAAAACTTACCTTGTCACATTAAAATAATTTTGAAATGATGAGTATATTAAGCAGAGATTAGTATGTTCGGATAACATAAACAATAATAACTATGACTAAAGAAGCTTACATTTCACAGTGTTGTGCCACTACAGTAATTTTTGCTGAATGCCATTCCCTCAAATGTTTTAATGCTCCTACAGCAGGTAAACAGTCTTTCAGCTGAAGAGGATCTTTGTCAGAGGGCAATAGTATTATGTCTATCAGTGCTCTACCTAGAAAGAGAGAGAAACATTTTCATAATTTTTAAATATGTTAGATCTGGAAAGTCTTAAAATAGTACCCTGAACAGTTGAATGCTAGGTTTATTGAGAAGATAAAGGAATATTTTAACTTTACTTTCCAAAATTCTTCAAAACAATACACATATTTAGGAGTTCAAAAATTTTAAACGTTCAACATTAGATTTAAAGCTAAGTTATCTCAAAATAGCTAGCATATGCTAGAAAACAATGAACTATATCATAATTACTTGTCAATTATGTAGCAGTGGTAAATTATATACATCACCTCCTGGAGATCATCAATGCTATTGTTGTACTCAACAGAGGAAAAAATCTGCGCAATTTCATTATACTTTCTACACTTAATTTTGTTATCCAAAAGGAAATGAATTAGTTTTAAATTGTGATGCTCAAATAAATTATTTCTCTTTAAGGGACAATAAAACACTCAGGAAAACCAATTATACTGAGAACATCATTAGATTCTAAAAAGGCTAACTTCATATCAGTCTAAATTTATAAAACTATAAATTTACTGAAGGACATGAAAAATCTAAATGAAACAGAAGCCAAATAGAGAGTGATAATGAAAGTTCTTTAACTGCCCAAACAGCAATTGTGTAATGTATCAATGCATATTTTAAACCTGACATATTTCATTTAAAAAATTGAGGAGGTGGGTGCTTAGCATGTATGCAAGGTTCTGGGTTTAATCCCCAGCACACACACACACCAAAAAAACCCCACAAAATATGATATGTTTACTTATCAATACATGCAGTTATTTTCTATGTGGGACTTTCTGCACTAAAATACGATCTCCTTGAATATAAGGATCAGACTGTCAGTTAGCTATAAGATGCTTTATGATTTTGGTGTCAATAAGAATTTGTTTAAAAATAGATGTGTAGTTAATAGATTAAGATTATCACTCAGTTTTACTATTATTTTAAAAGAAATATTTACCATAGGAATTATTTGAGTAGCAAATATCCTAAATATATTAAAATGAGATTCACTTTCCAAAAATGTATTTTATATTTGTTTTTAAGGTTCATGTCTATATTATTTGCATATACCAATATACTAAGTCCTCTGCATTGAATCTTGGATATATGATCTGACTTCTTAAAATTCATAAAAGGAGATTAGTCCTGATATTATGCACCAGTATGTAATATAAGCCCCATCTAAAAATGTGCATTAAAAAAAATCCTTTATGGTCACTATCTATGTTTTACTCCTTGTTATATACTCAGCCCCTAGAACAATGCTTGATATATAATACACACCATAAATATCTGCCTAGTAAAAGACCTTCAAAAATGCACATTCAGAAAAGAAAGCCCTTCAAAAGTATATGATGCCAAATTCTACCAAATTTTAGATGACAGCCACTTAATTAACACAAAAAAAGGTTGGTTCAGGACTAAAAACAGTTTTAAAAAATAATAGAATACAGTACTTCACAAAATATATTTTCCACTATAGGAAAAAAATAGCTTCTACAAAAAATGCTGAGCAAATAGATTCTTTTACTGCACAATATTCCATTTCATAGTATGTATACTAACTTCACCATAAAAAAATGTTATCCAAAATATCTAGGTTAAAGAAGCTATTTTTCCAAAAGTTTTTTTATAGGGTTAGTGTTCTACAGAACACACTCTGAAAACAATGGTGCACAGTGGCAAGATTGTTCTTCAGTAAAAACTAAATAAGGAAACAGAATGGGTATTTAATTTTCTAAATTCTAATTTTTTGCTTACCTAAATGAAAATAATAAAAAGAATTTCAATGTCTCAGTAACATACTGTAATAAAATAGTGGAGCACATTTTGTATCAACTCAATTAAGAAATTATTTTTTTCATTTTGATTTTCAAGATTAAAAGTGAGAAAGACATTAGCAGAAAGACTAAATATATTACTCAATCACACAAAAAAGTGTAAGATACCAAGTATTGAAAGCAGTTAATAAATATTACCAGGTGCAGGAAGCTTGTCTGATAACTGATGCAAATTTTCAGCACATTCTTCATATAGACTAAAATGAAAGAACAAGTTAGAGGGAAAAAAAATTCACACATACATACCTATCTATCTATTTTATATTATCTTAATAGGTAATAATGATCTCTGTGCCAGACACTGTAAAGTGTTAAGGTAAATGCACTACTTTATTTGACCCTGACAACAGATTCATGTGGCACTCTATAATACTAGTTTTAGTGCCATTTCAAGTAACTTTCCTAAAGGTACCTAACTAGTATGTATAGAAGCTAGGATTCAAACTGCGGGTATAAGTTCTGACCCATACCCCAAAATACAAATAAAATTAACAATTATGAAGGGAATAACAGCCCTTTGAATTATATTTTTATACTAAATATAGATGATATCTAATGGACAAATATTTTTCTGAATTTTTAAAGTGATCACTTAGTGTTTAATAAAGGATACTGCATTTCTTTAAACTGCATTTAACAGTCCTGACTGAAGAATATGATGCCCTCCTCTGATTCTTCAAAACCTATCAGTTTTCTCCATATGATGATTTTTTTCCCTGATAATAGTTTATCACATAGTATGAAGGTATTTAAATCCTTTATTATAAACTGATATTGTTTAAAAAAAAAAAAAGCCAACAACTTAAGGCATCTTATGTTAAACTAAAGTTTTCAGGCTCCCTCTTGTGGAAATAGTTATTAGGTCATTTACCAGAAACACTAACTATGATACTTGTCATCTCTTAGCAGTTGTGAGAAAACATGGATTGATAAGAGCTTTTAAGGGCAAATGAATGCACCTTAGAAATTATCTAAAAGGACCTCAACAATCAATGGAGGAAGAAATAAGGGCCAGTGTGTCTGCCCTAAGGTCAGGTAGCTAGTAACCACTTTACTGACTCTTGACTTAATACTCTTTCCAAGGTTCTACACTGTCTTCCCTCATTAATCAATATAAACAATATCATCTGGAGAGAGACAAAGGGAATTCTTATAATTTGTGCAACTTATAGCCATACTACAATATATGAATACTAAAAATGTTTCTGTCATGAACTATTATTAAGAATAAATAAAAGGCACTAACTATGAATCAGAGATGGGACACTGTATGAAGAAAAAAATTATCACAACTTGTAATCTGGAAAATCTTATATACTGAACCATAATTTTAAAAACCATAATTAAAAAACCACCACAATTAAAAAACACTCAATCACATACATACTTCTCAAAAATTTTGTGGACTTTAAAAGTATTTTAAATGTTGAAGTTACAAATAAATTTTTAAAAATCATGTATTTCAGCCTCAAAGAACAAAATGAAAATGATACTTTGGTTATAATGATAACTATTAACATTAAATGACATTTCTAGTCAAGCTCTTAAAATATAATATTAGGCAGAACTTATCTTCAAGAAAGTGATATGTTAATTAATCACTTTCTATAATTCTCATAATTATGTAAAGTTAAAAAACAAAACATTTTCAGATATTAACTTTTGCATTTTGAAGAATTTTTTTTGAGATAAAAGATCTAAATTGCCCAATGTCTTTCACACTGAAGATTTAAAATTTTCAGTTAATTAAAATTTACTTAGTATAGTTGCTAAAATATGTAATCTTCACCCTCCTGGCTTAAAATAACTATCTTCATCTTTATAACCGTCCATAAAATATCTTAGAGTTAGTATAAAAAACATATAAAGCATACTCAGCCAAGGATAAGGATTCCCTGCTATTACTATCTTCTTCTTCAAAACACTCAACAGCACTCAAGCATTCTTCAATATTTGTTTGAAGAACAGCTTCAATCTTATCTTTTTCTGCATCAAAATGTATCTCTTGCCAATCAGAACTACAAAACTAATAAAAGATCACATTAGATAATGGATTCATGAAATTCTTTATGGTAACAAAGACATTGACTAATAAGAATTACCTGGTAAAATCCACAGATTGCCTGCACTGCAAAGAACCACTTCTTGGAACCAGGAACACCACCCACTGAACAGGCTTGAAAACAAAATCACACTTATTAGAAGAAAAGTAGACATAAATAAGCAAATGTCATAGCAAATGTGCTTAAGAGAATAATGTAATTTTGAAACATATTTGAAATGTTTTCCAAGTTTTATATATATATATATATATATATATATATATATATATACACACACACACACACACACACATACATACATACATACATATATACATAGACACACATATCTTATCTATCTATCTATCTCCATGGATCTTTTTAAAAATCTCTGATAAAAATTCAAACAGAACAATCTACTTAAAGGGCAAAGTTACAACAAACACTTTGCATTAGTTTGTCATAACTCAAAATCCACTATTATTTTTAATAACCCTTTCAAACAAATTAATATTTATTATAAAAACTGAAAATATACCTACTTAATCACTGCTGAGTAACACAAAACCATGTAAGCTATTAAGTGAAAAAAATTCACTCTCCAAAGACCATGGAAGTTTGGTTCAGCCTGGCTGGAGACAAAGGAGTTGCTTCTCATGGAAGTCAGACAAGATGCCAAGTGTCTATAATCATTTTCGTCCCACAATCTCAGCAGAAGACTTCACCTCCTACCTCCTTAAGCAGATAGAAGTCATTGTGTGATGACGTCTTTCAGGAAACATGGGATTCTACTTAAACTCCCATTAAGTTGGCCTCATTCCTTCTTGTTAACATGTTAAGAAGCACTGACCTTCCAATTCAAGGTCATCCCTCAAAACTCCTTTGAGACCCTGGCCCACTCATTTCAGTATGTTCCCCTCATTAGTGTTTAAATTAAAAGTATTACTCAAATTATTATTTTTTAAATAGAATCCTTTTAAGTTCGGCTCCCCTTCCCATTGACTACCATGTCTCTCTTTTTTGCCTCTTCATGAATTTTCTGAAAGGGCTGTCTACACCTGACCTTCTCCATTTCCTCATCAACATTCCTACTCCCCCTTCAAATAGCATTTCAAATCAAAGATGACCCTTTCCACTAATTTACCATTACAACACTTAGCTTCTGTGACACCTATTTTTTTGGCTGCTCTTTTCAGTCTTTTAAATACTGGTGTTCAGCACTTTTAAATTCTGGGATTCAATTTTAGATTTTCTGTCCTTCCCATTATCCGCAAGGATACCTCATCTTTCTGATAGCTTCCATTGACATCTATGCATTAATGATTCTATAATCTATATCTCCAGCCATACCCTGCATCAAGTTCCAGACCCATGTATTCAACAAAACATTTACTTTGACATTTTGCTAGGTAACTTTTTACACGTTCCAAATAGTGTGTCATATTCCCTCCCAAATCTGCTTGTCTAAGTGGCACCCATCACACTGTCATCTAAGCCAGATGACAGGAAGACAGCAAGCATGGTCCAACTACTCTTGATAAAATTTTTACAAAGAAATAAAATACATGAATCCTCAATGTTTCTAGTATTTAAAATTATAGTGTGCAAAATAAGTATTTTTATGATTTTTTATTTCCCTAAACATACATAACATTAGGAGAGTTTTTTAATGTTTTAACAGAAAATTTTAAAGATTATGGAACAATTGTCATTTTTCCCATTAATTACTAAATTAGGATGGCTTTGCATGGCTCAGCTTGTTATTTCTCATCCCACAAAACCACACAAAAGAAGAAGGTCTGCATAAAAGACTTCTAGCCATACAAGAATTTCTAGAATTCTTTTACAGATATATTTGAAGCACAAATATAAGAAAATCTTTCCTGAATAAGTGGTACTGACTGAAATTATAGCAATCCGAAAAATTAATGAGCGTATTATTGGACTTGGAAAATAAGCTAGGGTAGTACACACATGTTAGAAATCATTTTCTAATGATGATAGTTAACACTGAGACAGGGGAACTTCTCTAATGTAAGACAAGAGGAAGAAGCAGGCTATACAGTCATGAGCAATATAAAGTTACCATACTGGGCTCACTCTCCCTGGCATCTACAGAAATTTCCTTCAGCTTTTAGCACTTAGTCTGTTCTGACACTTCTACTTTCTGAGTCTTCAAAGGACATTCTCAGACAGAGGCCAAGAGGAGGAAGCAAAAGTAAAGATAAGCTTCAAAGTAAGTACATGCATTTATAAAATGTCAGTAGAAGCCAAAAGTAGAAAGATTTTTACAAAAAAATATGCAATACCTCAAAAAGTTAAAGCAGATGAGAACCAAGAAAGTCCACCATGTTTAACAATTATGAAGGACTTTTAAGAGAATTAGTAGGAGTTAAGGACAGAAAAAGTGGCATAATTTGTTCAAATAATATATATATTAATATTTATAATTTTAAAAAGCAAATAAATGCTAAAGAAGTTGATGTGGAGGCATTAATAATATATTTTTATTCAGGAAAAAAATCCTCCTATGTCACATTACCCTGTGTTATATATAAGTAAAGACCAGCAAGAAAATTTCATAAAGGAATAAAACTATAGCTGAGATCCAAGAATAATTTTCTTTTCTTCTTCTTTTTTCCCAGTTTTATAACTTTATTTGACAATCAGTGCTTAGTCTTCATACCCATTGATAGATTTTTTAAAAGTGGCATTAGCACACAGTTAACCAAATTATATGTCTTGTTTGGCGAATCTTAATTCTCATAATGTTTTCTGGACAACCAGACACTAACATATATGAGACATTCCTTATTTCTTGGGCCCAGACATCTTTGTTGAACCTGGTGTCGATACACGATCTGTAATACTGCTGCCCTTCATGTCAAATTTCTGGATCTGTGTCTAAAATGCACACGTCTTGAAGACTATTTCATGGATGCATTCATGAATATTGATGGTGCATTCAAAACAAATTCATGGAGCTCCTAGTCTCTATATTCCTGTTTGATGGCAGAATTCTTCTCATCACCATTCTTTGTGGGAATGGTGATGAGAAGAATTCAGCACTCAAGTTGGAAAGGAAGAGAATGAAGGATTCCATTCTAAATTTACTAGAAATCTCTCAAGCTCTTACCTTCTTCCCAGTCTTGAAAATGTCTGTGATTCCTTAAAGGTTACTGATAGTGACCCAATGATCTCATCTCAAAAGTCTTTGGAACTCTGAGGTATTTGTGACAGAAGGCTTTAATTCATTCAGAGTAATTAAATGTTTCCGTGTAAATGCCTATTGATCTGTTTAAGTCTCTTATTTCCAATTTAGGTCTATACTTTCAAATCTTTACAGATAATTTACCTTGATAATGGGATAAAAAAGGCTTTGGGGCTATTTTAGTCTTCAGGGGTTTTTTTTGTTGTTGTTGTTGTTTTGTTTTCCTCCTTTTGGGGTACTAACAATTGAACCCAGAGAGATTTTACCACTGAGTTACATCCCTAGTCTTCTTGGGGTCTTGCTAAGTTGCTGACAGTCTCCCTCAGTGGTTGAGCCTAGTCTCAAACTTGAGATCCTTCTCTCTCATCCTCCTGAGTCACTGGAATACAGATGTATATTACCACACTCAGCAGTCGTCTGTTTATTTTTGTCACATGTGGTTATTTGGGATTTCATATCTAGAGTATTACCTAGCATAAAATACACTTCTTTAAGAAATATTTTGTACAATAAAAGTTGAGGGGTTTTTCTCCTCTTTTTTAGGCTCTACAAAACAAATTCATGGAGCTCCTTAGTCTCTAACTTAGCATCCTCTGATTCAATTTCTGCCAAAGCTAGTCAGATGTGTCTTTATGGGAAACAAGTTCAGAGGCCAATCAGGCAATAAAGGATAGTGGTTACTAGCATGGGGTCTAGAAACCTATATTAATTTTTATAATAATTTTATGATATTGAAATATCAGAAAGTGATGCCTTTTCCAGTTTTATATTCCTTTAAGTTACCTTGGTATCTCAGTACCTGTTCCAAATCAACAAAGTATTTCTTGTTCTCCTAAATGAGCAAATTAATTGATTGCAATACAACTGTTGTGCCAGAGAAAAGAAAGGTTTATGTTGTACTTACCAGGGAAAGTACTATCATCTGGATTAACTGAAGTACTAATGGTTCTTTTCAGGAGGTGATAAACATTTGCTGCTGTGAAGTCTGAAAAAGTAAAGACAGTCTAACTCCATGGCTCAAGTTGCATAATATAGGCCTATTCTAATTTCACTATCAGTGACTCTCAAAACCAATGTATTGTACACAAAATAATTACATGTTGATCAAGACCTGTTCATGTTTTGATATAGTAAAGCAAGAGCAAGCAGAGAAAACTAAAAAGGCCGCTATTTGTGCATGCCAGTAGTTAGCACAAATCAAAAATTTCCCGCAAAGAATAGAAAATCTGTCACAACACCTTATACCCAACTATGTACATTTCCCCCTCAAAATGACTGCCTGACCAAAACAAACAAGTAAAATGCAATAGTCTAGACAGAAGCACCAAAAAGCAGCGCAAGGGCAAGCAGTTAAAATCGCCTAAAATTTATTTTTCTTGTTTAAACTTAGTTGATGTTATATGCGTCCTCCCATTAAAATGGAAGCTCAAGGGCAGTAAGACCTTGTATTTTGTTCCTTACTGTATTGCCTGTATGTGGGACACGGAAGGCATAAAAATTTACTTTATTGTATACGTTTTCGAAGACGAGAAATTCCATTAAGGTACAAAGGATTTGATCAGTTAAATTCTTACTGTGCCAGGAACTTCTGAGCCCTGGGATCTTGCATCCATAAATTTGTACTTCTGTTCCCATGAAGATGACACTGCCCAGCCCTCATTAGATCTATCCCACCCAGATTTGCAGTTTCCTGGGACCTATGGTGACCTCTGTCCCTCCCTAGATCACACACGCAAACATCTCCTCCCGCAAGCCATTCCCGCCGTTTCTCAGCTCCGCGCTTACCCGGCTGCTTCTCGGTACCCTCAAACGACGACGCTTCTGGTGCACGCTCAGTCTCCCGGCTGACCGCCGACGGAAACTTTCCTTCCCCCCAGACCACCAGCAGCAGATACCGATCCATCCCTTCCTTCAGAACTCACCCCCAGGTTTAAGTCTCAAAACAGCCGCGCGCTTGACGCACTTCCGGTTTTCTTTTTCCGCTCAGCTCGTTTGGAAATTGTGTCCTCCGTCTGTTTCCGTAGGTTACTGGGAATTATTTTCGGGAATTATTTTATCAATAACTGCCTTCTTTCTTTCTTCCTTGACTAAGTCGTTACCGTGGGAAGACTGGAGGGCATCCATAATAGAGAAGAAGCAGAAGAGTGCTGAACGAGCTAGGAACTTAAGTGCTTTGGTACATGCGTTTTCCGCCGGGCAAGTACTGCTGATGACCCGGCTCAGCTTGGGGATAAAAAAGGACGCTTCAGCCAGTGGGGAAAGATGTCGAGTTTCTCTAGGGCAACCCAGGTGAGTTCCGACTGTTGTGCCTTGATGGTTGGTGTTTATTACGCTGGCAGAAGGAGAGCGGCGGATTAGTAGTGAGGGTGAATTGGCAGGGAAGCCGAGACCCGCAGCCACTCTTGGGAAAATACACACTGAGGGTGGTGAGGACGACCATTACTTGCCGTCTTGGTACTCGTCCCCTCCTTTGTCAGTCAGTGTTTTTCATGTTTTTCTCCCTTCCCCCGAGGGACTGTCAGAGAGATGGTAAGTGGGGACCTGTTGGAGAGTTGATCCAAAGGGTCAGACGTGAACTGACAGGGTCCTGAGAAGCACCCTATCTGTACAGAGATGCGGGTCTGTGCAAGGCAGAAGCTGAGAATCGTCTTCAAGGCATTTGCAATAAACCACACTACACAGGAGGTGCACAATCCAGGCCAGGAATTTGGTGCTAAAAAGTGATCAGGTTTTGTTTGAGGATGGAACCCAGAGGGTTTCTTGAAACATTGAATGTGAGTCGACAGCAAAGTAAGAAGGATGTCTTCGTGTTTTTGTTTTTGTGTTTTGGACACCTGGAAGGGTGGTGTGCCATCAACTGAAACAGGGAAGGCTGAAGTTGACGCAGGTTTCAGGTGGAAGGGTAGGTTAGAAGTTACTTTTGAATATGTTAGTCCTGGATGACTTTTAGCCCAGTGCTGCTTCTTTCCTGGGACTGTTTGTTACTTGTCAGTGGTGAGATAAATACAGGAAGTGAAGTGTAACTCTTTTTAAAACTTTAATAACAGTTTTGCAATGTGGCAGCATTTGTACGTTTTTATCAAAGTTTTTTTTTCTATAAAACTATTCTTCTGCAATGGGTGGGGGGAAATTGGTCTTTTGCTTATGGTATAGGCTAGTTTGAAGTTTGTGATAATTTAAAACAAAACCACTAGCCTAGTTGCATTTTTTTCCCCAGAATTGTTTAATCTCTGGTGTATATGCATAATGAAATCATCTGGTCGAGGTCTTTCTGGATGGAATTTTCTTCGAGTTTAAAGACACTGATGAATACTACAAAAAGAATGGTCTACATGTCTGAAACAACCTAAAGATATATAAAACAACTTTTTGGGAGGGGGTGGTACCCGGGATTAAACTCAGGGGCACTGGAACACTGAGTCACCTCCCCAGACATGCAGCTCTGTGGAGGGCACTATTTGTATTTTATTTAGAGACAGGTTCTTACTGAGTTTCTTAGTGCCTTGATTTTGCCAAGGCTGGCTTTGAACTGGAGATCCTCCTGACTCAGCCTCCTAAGCTGCTGGAATTATGGGGATGTGCCACCACGCCCTGCTTAAGACAATTCTTTAAAATTTAAATTCATTCAACTTAGCTGTCCTTTCCCAACTACATTGTTTTATATAACTTTACCCTGGAATTGAATTCCTGAATTGTCTTCAGTTTCCAATTGGCCACTCAGCTTTCAATATAATATACCTGCTGACCTAAATAATGTGAATAATAGAAAGGCTTTCCTTTTTCAGAAGTAGAAATGAAAACAAAACAAAATTTTTTTAATGATAGTTCTTTCAAAGTAATTGTTGACATTAACTGTAGAATACATATATAATCGTATATAGTAAAAAATAGTTATTTCCATTTTAATTCATTTAATTTTTAATTTTTTTTTCTTTTCTGTGTTTTCAAGCAATGGGCCACTTTTGCTCGAATATGGTATCTCTTAGATGGGAAAATGCAGCCCCCTGGTAAACTTGCTGCCATAGCATCAATAAAACTTCAAGGATTACATAAACCTGTATACCATCAACTGAGTAAGTATCACTTTAGCCTGATCATAACAACCATACTTTTCATGCTAGAATAGAATATGGATGAAGTTTGACTGAATTTTGAGAAAGGACCCCTTTCTTCCTGAGGATTCCATTCTTTCTGAAAACTTACTAGCACACTAAACTGAATTTTGTATTTTTTATGAAAAAGCCATAACAGACCAGTTTTCTTGGCAGAACCCCACTTTATGCCACTGGGCAGACAAAATTACCAGTAGCCCCTCCTTTCATTCTCAGAAGTATCCTGATTTGCACGTTACATCTCATATGTGGCTCTTCACATGATGATATGCATTTAAATAGAGTTTTTGAAAATAAGGGAAATAATCTTCTGTTGGAAAAATCCTTTTTCCCGAGAAGATATGTGTAGAGCTAGCTATGCACAAAAGCTTAATTTTTAACTGTTTCAAGTAAGTAGATTTGTTTTTTTAGTATCATTTTTCTTTCTTTTTTTGGGGGGGTACTAGAGATTGAACCCAGGGGCACTAACCACTAAGCCACATCCCCAGTCCTATCTATCTATCTAGCTAGCTAGCTACTCATCTATTTATTTATTGGAGATGGGGTCTCCCTAAGTTGTGTAGGGTCTTGCTTAGTTGCTGAGGCTAACTTGCTATCCTCCTGTCTCAGCTTTCTCAGCTGTTGGAATTACAGGCATGCGCCACTACACTTGGCTCTATGATTTTTCTAAAATAATAGAGAAAGTTGTCTTTCATTCTAGAAGAGTTCAGTTTATAGATGATTTAATTGATTCTGTTTACTGTGGTACCTCACTGATGACTCCTGATGTCATTTTCTGTTCCTCATCTCATCTGATCTGTCAATAGCATTTGCTGCAATTGATCATGTTTGTTTAATTTTTGTGATGTATAGTAAACATATAAAGTATATTTTAAAGAAAATAATAATGATGATGAAATGAATACCCATATATTTGGCATTTATATTGTTTCCTTTTAATTATTTATTTATTTATTGTCATTACAAATAATGTTTTTTTCAGTATTTTTGTACTCTTTCCCCAGTGTTCATGTGGAATAGTTCTCCCAAGGTATATCCATAGGACAGGAATTACTGGTACATCATGGGAAGCTACTGACTTTTTTTTTTTCTTTTTATCTTTGACAATGTACTTTTATCAGAGGTAATCGATTCACAGTTGAAGCAAAACATCTCTTCAATAAAAGAAATATAATTTCAAATCTTAGCATTATTCAAAACCTAATTTCTGTGCTCAGAAGTTCTCAAAACTATGCTGCTATAAACACTTGATATTCTGCCACATTACTCCTCATCTTTAGTAACACTTGATATTTTCATTCTTTCTTTCTAACTACTCCACTAGATGTGAAATACTCTTTGTAGTTTTAATTTGTATTTTCCTGATTATGAATAATGGCTCACTATCTTCTCACTTAGTCCTTGACCTTTGTAATTTCCTTATCTGAAATGCTTGTGTGTGTCATTTATCCATTTTCTTCCAGGTTATTTGTCCTTCAATAAGTTGCATATGTCATTATATCTCCTAAATACCTCAGGATACATTGCCCAAGAATAGAGAGATTTTTCTCTGTAACCAAAATGTTATTGATACACCTAAGAAGATAAAGAGTAATTTAATTATGTGGTTTGATGTCACCATTTTCACATTTCCAAAGTTGTCTCAAGAATTTTCTTTGTTGTTTTTTTTCCTGGGGATGGGGGGTACACAGTAACTGAGGTTTGAACCATGGGCACTCTACCACTCAGTTACATCCCCAGCCATTTTAAAAAATATTTTTATTCTGAGACAGGGTCTTGCTAACTTGCCCAAACTAGCCTACAACTGACCTAAGCATCACAAATAGTTCATATTAAAAGCACCCAGTTTGTCAAGAGCTTTTTTATAGCTATTGTATGTTTGAACTAGGATTCTCCCCAAGGTTTATTTATTGCCATTAGTTGTTGTATCCCTTTAGTTACTTTTCCAATTGAAAAATCCTTATTGTTTTCTTTGTTTTTGAGGAATCCAATCTAATTTTTATGGAGAACTTTTTTCTGAAAACACCATCTTCATTTGTTTCCCAAGATGCCATTTTCTGTTTCTTGTCCTACATTAACTCTTTCTCAGTCCACTTGCTGTCTTCACTTTTCTTTGAACTCTCAATTATTTTTCTTTCACTAATAAGGGTGAGTGCCACAGGCCCAGTCTTTGAACCTGTTCTCATTCATTACGTGAGCAATTTCTGTCTCATGAATCTAAAAATCATCCGTATGCTAATGCATCCCGACTGTATGTCTTCAGTTTTGATCCATTCCCTATATTCTAGACTCATAACCAATTTCTCCAAACTAAATCTTCCTTGGTATTTAGTAGACTTTTCTAATGAATAAGCCCATTTGGAACAATCTTGCTCCTGATTTCTGGTACCCAAACCAGCCTGTTTCTTTCCAGTTTTCCCCATCTCCATTAATAGCATCCCTGTTCATTTTGTTATTCCGGTTTGCAGCCTTTCTTTGCTTTATTTGTGACTCATCTATTTTGAGCCCCCCCTAAATATTTATCTTAAAAAAATAGAAAAAAAAAATGTCTGGAATCTGGCACCTCTTATTATTTCTCCCTTCTACACTGATTTTAAGCCATTGTGCTTTCTATCATGTTTTGCCTTCATGTAGCCTTTTCTACACAGATCAACCAGAGTTATCTTTTCCAAATGAAAGGCTAAACACCCAAATTCTGCTAATGCCCTGCAAGGATCTGTTAATGAGGTTCCTATTAATTTTCCAATATTGTTTTCTACCTCTCCATTCCTTGAATGGACCTCTCAGATCTGTTTCTATTTCATTAACTTGCCTACCAAACAGTTTTTGCCTCAGGGCCTTTTCACATTGTGTTCCCTGTGCCGGGATGTCCCGTATATCTACATGGCTTATTCCTCCATATCCTACTAATTTCTACTCAAATTATTTATATTCTGAGTGAGCCTTCCCTGATCCCTCTGCTTCCCCTTTTACTCTCTAAATGTTTACTTTGCTTTTTCTTTAAAGAAAAAAAAAAAGCATTTGTATATCACTTAACATGTGAGTATTTATTATCCACCTTCCTTCATTAAAATAAGTTTCAAATAGGTAGGAACTTTGCCCATTTCATTTACAGCTATAGCCCCAGAACCTGTAATAGTGCTTGACATACAGTTGCAATGTGAGAAATGATTGTTGTATGTTTGTTTGCATTCATAAATATGAGTTCTGAAATTGAAAGAAATACATTTAGCTAGAACTTTGGCATGTAAGCTAAATTAGATTTATGGATCTGTGGAGCTGGGGGGTGGATAGGCATTTGAAATGATTTGATTTGGGTGAGAATAAGGATTTATGATTTTCCATATTATACTTGCTACTCTAACCTTTTTCTCCACTTAATGAAAATTTCAGTAAAGTATCAAATAATCTCCTCATACCTTATAAAATATGCAATTAAGTATATGAATCTAAGGATTTTTATCATTTTAAATCTTTGTTTTTTAAGCATCTAGTACAATGTGTGACCCAAAGGATGCTTATCAGAAATAGTTTGTGGTGTGACACTTTCAAATAGATATTTTGTAAATACAGGTGTTCTCGTTATTCCCTAAAGTTATGTTCTATAAAATCACCTTGAATGCTGTACTAGTAAATCCTGAACCATTGCTTGTAGGGAAAATATTGGTTTAAGTTCCTCTGAGTAGCCTCGGGATATAACTTTTTCGTCAGTATAGTCAGTGCACTGCATTCCACAGTCAAACTTGTATATTTTCAGTCAATACATAACCTTGTTTATGTAGGTTTCTATACACACACACACACACACACACACACACACACATATTTTTTTTCCCTCAGTACTAGGACACTGCACCACTAAGTTATATCTCCAACCTTTTTATTTTTTTTTTTGGCTGGCTTCAAATTTGTACTTCTTCTGCCTTAGCCTCCCACATAGCTGGCATTACAGGCATGTGCCTCCACACTTAATTAAAGTTAGCATTTATATGTGTGTGTGTGTGTGTGTATGTGTGTGTATATATATATATATTATTGATTCTTTACCATTGAACTCATGACCAAGAGCATTATTGCTCAGAAGTGAATTAAGCTTATCTAGCACACAATTTATCTCCATAAGGTACATCATAGCCTTCTTGCACTAAGGAACATTATACTATACTACACTATCAAATTTGGAGGACATTTTAAACAGTGAAAGCACTAACAAAAAATACACAAACTCCAAAGATGTGACATTAAGTAGACCACCCAAAGGATGCTTATTCACAGTGCAAAAGGTGAAATAGGAAGGTAGAGCACTGCTGGGTTTACCCTCAGCTGGGAACACACCCATTAAGTAACTCACATTTCTCTCCACTGTAAGGATGTCAATGAATGACCACAAAAACATTATGAGTATTGATTTTTGAGTCACCAATAAATTTTAACAATTAGAAAATTTGCAAATACAGAACCCATGTATAATGAGATGAACTGTATTTTGAAAGTAAAACAGTGATCAGCAGATTTATATTTTCAGTAATAATAAATTTCTGGTTATTTTAAAAATGTTATTTTGGCAGACCAGGAAAATACCAGTCATAGAATTACCAGTTTATAGGTTTGTTTAATTCTTTAGGACCTCAGCCGTTTTATTTAACTACTTCACTGACAGATGAGAAAACTAAGATTGGAAGAATAAAGTTTCTTTCTTGCTATCATTCAACTATACAATAGTAGAACTGATACTGAACTTAGACTCCTGTTTTTTCATGTAGTAAATTCTTTAATATGGTGATTCTTAGTCACTACACTGTTTTTCCCTAGCAATGCTATTAGCAAGTAGTAAATAAGATCACTTAGACTGACCTTGAAGAAGTGCAAATAATACATAATTTGAGGGAAAGTAATCTTCACCTAATTTCTGAATCGAAGTATAGCTGTTGTCTGTCAACTCAGTTAAGTTGTGCTTCCTTACAATGGAGTCATTATTGTAGAAGTACTCCTTAGATACTGATGAATGTGCATTCTGCTAAAACACCAGAAGAATTGTTGTGGCTCCTTGTTAGGGCATTTCTAATAATGGAGAATAGTTTTTATATGAAAAAAAATTTACTGTTTAAAGATTGATTTACATTTTTGTCTCATCTATATTGAATATGTAACTTATGTCAGCAAAACTTTTTATGACCACAAGATGTCACTAAAAACAAAATTTAAGCAGCTTTCAATTTATAACTATAATGTCTTTTAATAGTGTAGTTCTTTGTGTTTTTTTCAAAACATTTAAAACAATAAGCATTTACTAAGTGTGTATTATGGGCTTATAATCACTGTATTTATTTGGAAAATTGGCATAGAGTTTCCTAGGAAATGGAAATGGGGGTCAATACAGAAAAGTTAATTTTAATTGGAAATGGGGGTCAACTATGAAAAAAATTCCAATCAACTAGAACTGTTCTTCTGAATGGGACTTGAGAACTTTTCCAACATGTTTAATTTTTGACTAGTAAATCCAAAGAAGGGCACATGGTGATTTATGGAGTATGACTTATTCTCATGAGGACTTTGCTCCTTTGACTTCAATACCTGATTCACTGAGAAGAACTATAGGAAAGTTTAAAAGAAGCAGAGGGAAACCTTTCTTTAGCATTATTAAAGTAACTTTAGATTATCTTAAAATATCCTGTCTACATGGAATGAAATAAAAGTTTTGCAATTCTTAAAGGTTAACATTATAAATACCATGTATTTCAGCAAAGATCAGACTTAAAATTTAAATAATCTCTAGTATTCTGTCTTGTAAGTTTATGATGGTTTTATAAAGCTGCCTAACATTTTTTATCTTAATATTTAGTCAGTCTATTTCAAATGTTAACTACCAAATCATTTAATTTTGTAATCTAAATTGCATACTTATACTTCACCTCACCCCTAAAATATCATCCTACAAAGTGCTGAAGAAGATTTTTGCCTCATTTTGTATCTGTAATATTTACTTCATTGGCAAGTGAATAATTGAAAATTGGCAGTAAATTTTATCAACAAGCTTTGTACTCTCACAATGTCTTTACACTCAGACTTTATGGTAACCTATGTGATCACCTGTCACACTGGGTACACACAAGTTCAGGAATGCCCAAAATAATACTTATGTAGGCATCTGGATATTTATCCTTCCAAATTGTAAACAGACATAAAAGCCAAAGCCAGCCTTTATTTTTTTATCATTAATTTGCAATAGCTGGTTTTTTAATATTTCTTACACCAAATCTTATAATATATAAAAGCAATGCTGTACTTGTCCCCTCATCCTTGAGGTACATTATAAGAACCCTAAGACTATCAAGTGCAGTTTAAAAACCAATGAGCTAAAGCAAAGAGCTTACAAGGATTTGACTATGGGAAGGGAATAAAAAGAAAAGCCACAGATTGGAAGAAAATACTTGTAAACCACGTAGCAAAAAAAGGACTTGTATCTAGAATATGTGTATATACATGTACATATATATATGTGTGTGTGAATATATGTACGCATACACACATACATGTTCAAAATATTATATGATGTTTGGAAACTCAGTTTTAAAAAAATGTAATTAGAAAATGGTTGAAATACATGAACAAAAGGCAAATAAGCATGTGAAAAGATGTTCAATTAAGCCACTAGGGAAACCAAATTAAAACCATGAGATATCAACATATATCTATCAAAATAACTAAAATTTAAAAAGTGATAATGAATGCTGATGAGAAGGTAGAGAAATGGGATTATTCATATGGCTGGTGGAAATGTAAAATGGTACAGATACTCTAGATAAGGAGTAGCAGATTCTTATAAAACTAAACTTGAGCTTACCATATAATGTAGTAATTGCACTCCTGGGGAAATTTATCCAAGAGAAATGAAAACCCAAGTTTATGGGGAAAAAGTATACCAATTAATAATGCCACTAGTCCATTACTGTCTATCCCCCTATTTGTACTAGCTCCTACCATGTTGTATATGTATTTATTTGTTTCTTTGTTATCTAACTCCCTCCACTAGAACGTAGGATTCATTAACAATGGGGATTTCAGTAATTCATTGCTACATTCCCAGCATTAATAATACTACCTGAAATCAGTTAGTATGTAATAAGCAGTGAGTGGATTAATTATTAATCAGTGGAAAGGATTATAAAGCATATTTTAGAAGAACTTGAGACTTCTACGACACTTAACAGGTGTCTTTGAATCTGCCCTTGCATAGACTTTGACATTTCTCAGATGTATGTATATTTTGATTTTCAGGTCATACATCCTGATAGCTATGTCTGTAGTCACAATTGAGAGTTGCACTTTAAACAATAAGTTACATGTGATTGAAAAAAATCTTGTGGCAGTAGTTATACATAAAATCATAGTACTCTATGTTCTTTAAATTTGAAAAAAAATTATAATCATAAATGTTTCACATTTGTTTTCAATGAGTTTAGTTTTCTTGGTAGAACACACTTTTTATGTTTATATACATATTGATTTCAGTTTTCTCTGCTCTTTGTAAGGAAAAGTTTATGTCAAATATTTAAAGGTACTAATATAAACATTTTTAGTGAAGTGTAATTATTATGGGGAGATTAATAAAATAACAGTAGTTTACCTTTAAAAAACATACATTGTTGTTATTGGCATCTTTATTCAATTTCTTTTACCGTCCAGTGCTGAGGTTTTCCAAATAATCAGCCAACTCTTAGGGGTTACTTAAAACACTTGGGGTTTATATAAAAAGAAACAGAAATCTGTTTAAGGATTTTTGATATTGCATTATGATTTGCTTTCTATTTTTCTATATGTTGTTTAGGCTTTGATAACTTACCTTTCTTAAGTTTTGATTTTTCACACAAAGTCTCTTACTGCTTTTTAAATCTAGGTGACTGTGGAGATCACGTTGTCATAATAAACACAAGACACATTGCATTTTCTGGAAACAAATGGGAACAAAAAGTATACTCTTCACATACTGGGTAAGATTTCTTTGCCATTGTCAAGGAAAATAGTTAAAAGGTATTATTTTAGCTGTCACTCTTATTTAAAAGGAACAGGGTATTTTCAAAAAATTAGCATTTAATAAAATACTAATTATACTCTTGTTACATGTATAAGTTACTCAATCAAAACGAACACAAAATTATGCCAGATATTAGCTACTACCAAAACTATTTGCTTCCTACAAGCTTTTTATGTAACTTCTCTAATCAAAATTATTCTCATTTTTAAGTCAGTCTTCTAACTGCTTTCTGCTTTCTATAATTCATCTTACTGCTGTTTCCAGAACCATCTTGAACGATGAAATTTCACAAGAAGTTTAAGGAATGGTCACTCTTTAAATACATTCTTATTTGTCAATATCTCTTAAATAAATACTCACGTGGATGTGTTCTCATGGTTTGCAAGTACAATGTGACTCTTCCTTCTTAGTCTAAAACTAAAACTCCCTCATCCGTTGCAATAGAATTGTTCTTCAAAGTCTTGTAACTAATATGATTCATGGAGCTAAAACTATTAGCTAAAATTCTTCAGTCTTTTTCAAACATGTCCTGTTCAATTATGTCTTTTCCTTCTTAGGTGTTTTAGTTGTTTTAATTCAACTGCAAGACCTTAACTTTGCTCGTTGTAAAATTTTATCTTCACCCTGTCGAGATATTTTGAGATCTAATTTTGTTGTCTAATGTATTGGTTAATCCACAGATTCAGATGAAGGACAAATTTAATTAAGCATACCTTTTATATTATCATCTAAATTTTGGTGCTAAATGTTGATCTTCCATTCCTGATCAAAATCTTTTTTTTGTTTCTAACTGCACCTTCACCTCTGGTGTTCTGGTATGTTTCTTTTCATCTCTTGCATAACTTTTTTGCTTTCTTGAGTCAGCCTTTGCCCATTCTTCACCTTAAAATACATTATTGAAATCTTTACATAACTTAACAAAAAACTAGCATTCATAGTAGTTTCTGCTATTGGCAAATCTCTACATATAAATCAAATTCTATGAAATCAAGAGATAATTGGGAAATAATAAAAAAGTCAGAATAACAAAATGTGATAAAAGCCTAAAGGAAATTATTGACACAAAATGCTGTGAATTACTGTGTGGTATTACTGCAATGGAAGGGAAATAACAACAGCCAGTGGTGAGCAATGAGTGTTTACATCACTGGTAGTGTCTGTCCCTGTCAGTAGTGCTTTCTCACTGATGGATGAAAACTGAGCGGCACTGCGTAACTGCTGCTGTTTGATCACCTTTTCTTTTAGCCAACATATTGCTATTGCTTATCTCTCTGCCTTTGTGGTGTTGCTGTGGCAGGAATGTAATTTCATCTTATCTTTCTCATGAACTTTCATATTTAACCATTAGAAACTAGTTCAGATGTCATCTTTTCTGGGATACATTCCCTATTTTCTCACTGTCCATAGAGCTAATCACTTTCTGTTTTTTTCTATTGGCTCTTTACTTAAACCTTGTACAGACTACTTTATTATGCTCATAACACTGTTATAATTATGTATTCAAAATTTAACTTATAATTGTAAAATTTTTTGATTATTTTATTTATTCTAATTTGTTGTATATGATAGTAGAATTCAGTTCAATTCATATTACTAAATAGAGCACAATTTTTCATGTCTCTGGTTGAACACAAAGTAGAGTCACATGTAAAATTTTTTTAAATATTCTAATTTTTGAAAATGTAGAAAGTTTAAAAAAGGAATAAAATGTACTTCTGATCCCATGATTTAACATTTTTATATATAAAATGTTTATATTTTTATTCACTTTATAAGATTATCAGGGAACCTTTTGGTATGTATTATTTTTAGTCACTGTACAGTAGTGTACTATATGATTTATAATAATCAAGATTATTTAAAATAAATCTCTGATGTCAGGCACAGTGAAAGATGCCTATAATCCCAACTACTATCAGGCTGAGGCAGGAAGATTACAAGTTTGAGGCCAGCCTCAAATATATTTTCATGAGTTAGAGATACAGCTTACTACTAGTCATTCCAACAGAATTTATTTCCTCATTTTTCTTGAATAGAATCCTATAATATTTATCTGTGCATCCTCAGTACCCAGCATAATGGGCATTCAGAAAATGTTTATTTGATTTATTTTAATGAGAAAAGCACATGGCAAACAATTTAAACAATTTTCCCTTAATCCATTCAGGTGTCTTATGGTGGAGAAAGAAATGTAGTTATTTTTTTGCTAGTAAAAATCAACTGAGTATTGCATTACTGAAGTCATTCCCCTACTCAGAATTTTGCATTAGCTTTCCAGATCCTTAGGATGAAATCCAAGCTCCTAAAATATAGCATAAATGGTGTTATGCTTTAGAATTTGCCATTCCAGTAGCAAATAGAGATTCTTTAGCATAGAAGCTACAAAATATTTTTCCATGGATAGAAAGATTAAAGGTATAGAAGTCTAGACAGCTTTACTAAAACTGAAATACCATGAACAAATAAAATAATATTAGTTTGAAAAGTGCCCATCTTTCTCAGAGAACTTCTAAATTTGATTTCTTAAGTTTTATTCCCACAATGTGATTTCTTAAGTTGTCTTTAAAATGTTTTTATATTTTCTTAAAAGAAAATCTCGTGAAAGGAATCACACTTACTTAATCTTAAGTTTTTCTGACTTTCCAATTTTAACCTTTTCCTAAAAATAATTGAAACTTTGTTCTTCTATATAGATATTTTCTCATTTGAGTTTTAGAAATATTGTGAAGTAGATATGGCAGATTTTTTTTTCTTTTTAGTAAAATCATATAGACAGGTAAAATGAATTGCCTAAAATTTATGCTAGGAGTTACTGACAAAACCTAGTTTAATTTGCTAATTCATCCATTTTACATATAATATTTGATCTGAACACAATGAAGTATTTTATTACTTGGAGCCAACAAGTGACTCTTAGTGCCAAAACTCATTACCTATTTATAGTATGAACTTGACTTTAGAAACCAATTGGTCTACCACCATTTTCCTTAGATTTAACCCCTAGCTTATACAATTGGCCTAATATGGCAGGGAACATGAACTATTCTGACTCATTGCTATTTCTTTTTTAAATCAAGCAGTGATAGATTGCCCATAATAAATGGATGAATGACTAAACAGTATGGAGATTCCTTGGAAAACTTGGAGTGGAGCCATCATTTGACCCAGCTATCCCACTCCTTGTTTATACCCAAAGAACTTAAAAACAGCATACTACAAGGATGCAGCCGAGTCAGGGTTTATAGCAGCACAATTCACAATAGCTAAACTTTGGAACCAACCTAGATGCCCTTCAGTAGATGAATGGATAAAGAAAATGTGGCATATATACACAATGGAATATTACTTAGCAATAAAAGAGAATAAAATCGTGGTATTTGCAGGTAAATGGATGGAGTTGGAGATTATTAAACTAAGTGAAGTAAACCAATCCCCCAAAAAACAAATGCTGAATGTTTTCTCTAATATGAGGATGCTGATCCATAATGGGGATGGGTGGGGGGAACATGGGAGGAATGGAGGAACTTTAGATAGGGCAAAGGGGAGGGAGGGGAAGGGCAGGGGATTGGGGGTAGGAAAGATAGTGGAATAAGGTGGACATTATTACCCTAAGTACATGTATGAAGATAGAGCCTTGTGACTCTACTTTGTGTGCAACCAGAGATATGAAAAATTGTGCTTTATATGTGTAATATGAATTTAATGCATTCTATTGTCATATATAATAAATTAAAATAGAAAAATTTTAAATACAGTTATGTCCAGAAATTTTTCCAAGATTAGAACTATTTATGAAGTAATGAGAGCTGGCCACTTAAGAGAGCAGCATTTCAAATAGCATAGGTTACTATTTTATATTTAAAACATTAATAAACAGTATAGTTTCCAGAAACAAGAATAATTTACTAAAGTACTTAATCAAAAGTGAATGATCAACTTAAGGATACAGTACCATATCCTACACCCAGTTTTAATCTCTACTTTTTTAATAGCTATCCAGGTGGATTTAGACAAGTCACAGCTGCTCAACTTCACCAGAGGGATCCAATAGCAGTAAGTCTACTGAATTTTTTTATTTATCATCTAGGAAAAGATGGATTCATCTCCTTTCTCTTCTACAGATTCTTCACTTTAGCTATCTTACACAAATTTTGATAAGTATTATTTTGATTGCCATTCAATTTGGTGTGTGTCCTAATTACTATTTATTATGTTTTACATTTAGCAAAGAATTCTAATGCATTTTTTTATTTCTTGAACCCTGCATATTTGCACAGAATATGAGTTTGCTGCAAATACTTTGAGGGGGTGGAGGGGGAGGGAGGGAGGGAGAGAGAGAGAGAGAGAGAGAGAGAGAGAGAGAGAGATAGATAGATGTGTGTACTTCTATGTGTATGTATATATATTTCATCAAGTATGCTAAATGTGTTGCTCCATCCACATATTCTTACTGGCTTGTTCTTGTTTTATTATTTATCTGAAAGAGTTCTTTTGTTTTTCTAATTTTTAATGTATTGATAAAATCTCAATTTGTGGATTTAGTCATTTTTCCTTATAGGTTTGTCAATTTTTTTGTTTGTATAGTTTGAAGACTTAATGTTAGATAAACTTAAGTTTGAAATTATGTATAATTTTTGTAAAGAATAGATCAAGGTCAATGTGTACTGAACTTCTTTGTCTTCAGTAATGATTTTTACTTTGAAATCTGTTTTTTTCTGAGAGTATAAGTATAGAAGACACTTTTTTTTCATGTATGTTTGCTTCATATATTTTTTCCATTGTTTAAATTTTACCATTTCCTATTATAGGTGTGTTTGTTGTAAGCATCATGGAACTAGATCTTATTTTATTTTCCTTCCCTGGTCTTCTTTTGGATTTATTCAAGTTGTTTATTGTAAGTCTAAGGTTAATCAGTATCGTTACCTTCCTCTTAATCAAATCAAAGACTTTAAATCATTTTTAATACCCACCTTCCCTCCTAGCCTACATGCTTTCTTTTTTTTTTCATTTTAAATTATATTTAATTCATTTACCAATGTATTTACATGCATTTATTGTTACAATTTTACATGCACAATTTCCTTTAATTTTCATGGTCACCCATGTCATAGTCCTATTTTATAGAGTAACAAATCATGGTTCAGAGAGGTAAAGAAACTTGGCAAGGATCACAGACAAAAGGGAGGCAAAGGTGATTTCATTCAACTGAGAAGTCTATACTTTTAACCACTTGTGTTCTTTTTTTCCCCCTGGGTAAATATTATTTTATTCTTTTCCTTCTATATTCTGTATTCTTCTACCTGCTTTCTATATTCTTAAAACTCTTTCAGTTTAACATTCTTGTTATTGTTTTATCCTGCTTTTAATTTTTTAATGATTTTCTTTGCTTACAATTTCTTATTGTAACTCATCCTTCCTTCTGGGATCAATTTTCCTTTCCATACATACTTCCCTTTGACATTCCTATGGTTATATTCTCCTAATACTGAACTCATCTTTTTTTTTTTTTTTTTTTTTTTTTTTTGTCAAAACTGTCTTCTTTATTTTTACTTTCATTCTTGAAAGATAATTTTGTTATACAGTCATCCCTTGGTATCCATTGTGAATTGGTTCCAGGATATCCATGGATAAGCAAATCTGCAGATGCTAAACTCCCTTACATAAAATAGCCTGGTATTTGCATATACCTATGCACATCTTTCCATATACTTGACATCATCTCTAGATTGCTTATAATACCTAATAGTATGTAAATACTTTGTAAATAGTTGGCATACTGTATTGTCTTACAATGATCAGAATAAAATTTTGTAGTTGTAATTTTTTTTTCTTTGAAATATTGTCAACCCACAGTTGGTTGAATCTGTAGAACCTACTAATACAGAGGATCAGTTGCATATACAGTTCTAGGATGAACATTATTTCTCAGCTTTTTGAAGCTACTGTTTACATAGATTTCTATTTTTAGTATGGATAAGTAGGATGTTAATTTTTTTGTATGTACTGTGTCTTTCTGCATAATTTTAAAATCTTATTCCTTTTTTTTTTGCTTTGGTTTTCATATATTTCTTTTGGGATCTTGTGTATTTTATTTGAGGATTACTGTGTTCAGTTCTAGAAATTTGTTAGCTCTTACATTTTTTAGTATTTGGTCTCTTTACTGTTTTTTCTTTCCTTTTGAAAAACTGATTATACTTAGATTTTTGCATTTTATTGTGCATGACTCATACCTCTCATATTTTATGTCTCCCTCTCTCTTTGCTGCAGTTTCAATAATTTCTTTAGATCTACGTACCAGTTCTCTAATCACCTGTGTCTAATTCAATTAATCTTTTCATTGAATTATCTTTTTATTTTCTTTTCTTGAAGTTTTACTATTTGGTTCTTTTTCAAATTTGTTGATCAATTTTGATAGTCTCCTGGTCAATTTTTCATATTTTAGTTCCCTATTATATTTCTTTAAGCATAATGTACATATTTTTAACATTTATATCTGACTGTAATATTTGTGGTCGTTGTGGATCTTCAGTTTATTGTGTCTGTTCAGGATACTTGATACACTTAAGTATCTTGGAATTTCATCTCTGAGAATTCTTTGAAACATGTTAAAAATTAATTTTTTTAAAAAAGGATTTACTTAGTTGCTATAAAGTGCAGAGGGTTATTACCATCCTAAGACTTCTTTAAGCTAAACTTTAGACTTAAGATCTTGATTCCCATAAAAAGGTATATTTTGGGCCTTAAAACCTTGTGAGGTCATACTCAGTGAAAATTACCTATCAGCAAAGACTTTTCGACAAATTTTAATTTCTCCACTATACCCCCTGATACTGTCTTTCTGGGTAATATCTACATATATGAGATTACTAAAGTATTTATTTCTTTATCTTTCATTTGAGTTATATACAGGGAGAAGTGCTAACCCATATATCAATCTTCAATACGAATAAAACCAAACTTTCTATTTGTTTTACAATTTATTTTTCCTTTTGAAATTCTCAATAAACCTGGCATTTAAACTATACTCTGGATAGAGAGAGTATTTTCCATTTTTATGGACTATTTTAGCCTTTTTATTTAAATACATTCATAAATGAGCAAGAGTGTTAGACTCTGAAGATATTCTATTTTATTACCCCAAAATAGTGAATACACACACACACACACATAGATACACAATCATTTGTTTGTAGTACTGCCCAAAATTTTCTTGGTTAAGTGTAGGGGAGGATTATTTTACTATAATGATGCCTGACATACCATTTACAAGTTCTATGTTTTACTGTTTTGTATCATTCATGTCTATTTTATGAAAATGTGCTTAGAGGTTGCTTCTTGAAGAATACTTAATATTCCGCTCCATAACTAGTATTTTTAGACTATTACAGGTCATTGTAGTCTATTAATTTGATTTGCATTTAAAGTGTTAAAAGTTATAAAGGCTACTAATATATATACCATGTCTTACAACCAATTACAGTTTTAATCCTTTATAAATATTTTTAAGCTTAAAATTTAGTTTCTGCTTCATTCAGGCATATTAGCTATACACTAGGAGGCAGTATAGTCCAACTTTTGACATTGAATAACATTAGTAGAAATTGTTTCAAATCATTTTTATGGACAAAAATTGAAATGCATTGAAGAATGATGAAGATTAGAAAATATTTCAGGGTTAAATTCATTTGCATTATTACTTCATAAAAGTTTTTTTGTTTGTTTTTTCTCTTGTATTTTGAAAAAAAAATTACTTGTTAATGAAGAGGTCACTCATCTTATTTCCAGTTCAAACATTGTGTTTGTCTCAAACAATAAACTCTGCTGGTAGCTATAATTTGTAATCAGCATTGGTTTATAAAAAGGAGGATCTCATGAAAATAGAAGGACAACAGTGGATTAGAGGAATGGAATCTAGGGGAAAGGATAGAAAATGAACAGTAAAATGAAACTGAGTGTGCTATGTGCATTTATGAATATATTATAATAAACCACACTTTTGTGTATTATTATAATTGCCAGTTTTTTAAAAAGTAAATAAATAGAAGATCAGTAGATGGAGGGTATGAAGAAGGAGGAGGGGAGGGAAAAGGGAAGTCTGGGTAATGAAATGGAGCAAATTATGTTATATGGATGTATGAATATGTCACAGTGAAATCCACCTGTTTATATATAACTATAATACACTAATAAAAATGTTTTTAAAATATTAACTTGTTAATTCAGATAAATACAACAAAATTTTACGATCATGAAAACCAAATGTCATATAACTCTACCAATACAATTACTATTATAAAGATATTCAGAGGATTTAGCAACTTGCTTATCCAGAAAAGATGTTGAGTAGTCTTTAACATTGTCAGTTGTACTTATGACTTTTAAAAGATGAAAAAATTTAAAAAGTAATACCTAGATCAGTGCTGTCCAATAGAAATTGCCACCATGGCAAGAACATTCTGTTCACATTGTCAAGTATGGTAGCCACTAACCACTGGTGGCACTTGTCCAAAGATTCTGTGTTGGAGGAAATGAATTTTTAATTGCTTTTAACAGTATAAATCTACATTAAATTCTCTAGAACATAAAGTATTAACAGCACTAACAGAAAACATGTATGATATGCCATTAGCTTCAGTCTGTACTAAGGCTTTGTCGTCTGATTTGATGAGAGAAGAAAGGGAATAAGAAATTCTCATACAATGCAACTAAATTCTAATATGTATTTAGTGCATTAACACACATCAAATTATACTCTTGAAATATAAATATAAATTATAAAAATCAATTTAGCACTCCAAAAGTCTCTATCAGCACTTTCATGAAGAGCTTGCAGTATATTTGTATACTACAAATATTTGTATATAGGAGGCCCCCGGGAGATTGTGGCTTAAAGGGTGAGGCCTTTTCTATACCAAATACATGTAAAATCACATTCAGACCAACAAAGAGAATAACTTAAAAGGGGGGAAATAAATCATGGAAAAGTTAGTTTGCCATCTTGGGAACTGGTATGGAAGGGAAAGGGACTTTGTCATCTTGATAGGTTACAGAGAGAAGCATATTATAGAGATGATCGCAGGTACTAGGTGTCTGTTCTGGGAATGAAACTGGTTGGTTTGAATTCCTGTACCACCATTTGTTAGATATATAAAATTGGAGAATCTCTTTATTTTCACTATTTGTTTTCTTATCTGTAAAATGAAACTAATTATAATGCCTACTTCACAACATCATAAATAAGATTTAAAAGATAATACACTGACCACTGTACATATAGTAACTTTTCAACTAATGTTAAGCATGATTTTTTTTTCAATTTAACCATTTATTTAATTGCTGCCAAGATTAAAGTCCTCTAACTTGTGTGATAGATTACTTGAGCCATGGGTTCTTTTATAAGCTTAGAGACATTCTTATGCTGTCTAAAGTTGGCACATACATGGGTTATTTTTAATCTCTTTGTTTTTTTTCCTAAATAAACAATAAACAAATAAAGCCTAAAGAATAACGTACAAAGTAACAAGTTCCTTTTTATTTGCTTCAACATATTTACTAGGTCTGTTTCTTTTCTGTATTTATGCTGAATCTTAGCCACTAGTTTTCATCGCCATCTATAATTGTGTTTGCTTGTTTTCTTTCCCAAGTCAGATTTTTCTTACTGAGTTCTAGGTATATCTGTTTTTCAGATTGTAAAATTAGCTATTTATGGCATGCTGCCAAAAAACCTTCACAGAAGAACAATGATGCAAAGGTTGCATCTTTTTCCAGATGAGGTAAGTCACTGGTCTTTGGTAATGATACCTTTCCTAAACATTTTCTCTTTGTTTCAAATAATTGCCATTGACTTAGTTTCAATAATTTTATCTCAACTTCTGACACATCTTTGTAATTTAATTTGTATATGTAAAGTAACTGTTACTCCTATTTTAAACCATAAAGTGAGCCATCGTTGAACTAAAACTCAAAATCTTATAAGATCTGTTTTTGTTGTTGTTAGTAACTGCATTATTTTGAACAAGGAATTATGAGAGCCCCTGTTAAATTGAACTGCTCATTAATAATTTCATTAACAATGAAAAACAGTATTAACTTAGTTCACTTTCTATGTGACTAGTGGAAAACTTCCAATAAATCATGAATTAATAACTTTGTGGTTGCTAATTCTTTCCTGTGATTTAACTTTAGAATTCTTATTCTTACTCAGAATTTACTCAACTAAAAAGTACTTGGAGAAGAAAAAGTTTTTTGTGTTTTGGCAGTGCTGGGGATTGAACCCAGGGTTTTATGCATGCAAGCACTCTACCCACTGAGCTATATCCCCCAACCCCCGAAAAAGTATATTTTTATTTATTAAAGTAGATAATTTTCCTCAATAGTAATAATTTAGTGACACACTAGAGGTTCTTTAATAAAATATTTTGAGTGTAAGCTCTGGAGTCAGACTTCCTGGATTTGAATTCATGTCCCATTATTTTTTGACTGTATGTACATGGACTAGTTACTTATTTCCCCTGTTTTGTAAACTTTGAAATGAATATAATACCTATTTCATAAATTTATTGTAAAGGTTATAATAATCTAATTGTAGAGTGTTTAATATAGGGCCTGGCAGTTGCTTAGAATAGTTGCTGTCATTATAGTTGTACTGGAAAAGTAATATAGAAGTTTATTATAGAATATCAAGTTATAATTGTTTTCCTTATAGTTGTACTGGAAAATAATATAGAAGTTTATTACAGAATATCAAGTAATAGTGATTGTTCAAGCTACTTATGTTCTTTCATATAAGCTTAAGCAATGTATAAGTAATTATTCATAGTGAGTAGATGAACAGGATTGATTTATTGCCTTTGCTTTATACAAATAAGTACAGTGATTCCCCACTAGTCATTTTACCTCTGATATAACATGTTCAGGTACAGTATCATCATTTAAGGTTCACAAAAATCACAGAAATTTAAACTCCTATTTCTGATTGTACTTCACAGATTTTTTAGAATAAATATTATTAATGAATATTTATTCCATTGACAAGATAGGCTCAAGTATCAATATTTTAAATATGTTTGGTAGTTAAGTTGAACAGTACACTAATTAAATAATAATAAATGTACCATTTTCCCTAGAAATGAACTGGTAAATGTTCAAATGAAACATTTTACCATCAAGGCCACAGGGAAACACACTTTGCACTTACTCATGGGAATACAATATGTACAACCTACTGTCATTCCATAAATTAGGTAATCTTTGACCAAAGTGCATACATGAAAAGATTCACTCCTGATCCAGCGATCTCATTTATAGCAATTTATCCTAAGAATACACATGTATGAAATTATTTTTCACCTTATTTATAATGCAATAAGAAATATAAATAATGCTTATTGAGGAAAGTGGATAAACTTTGCTATATCTAGATAATTGAGTATTGTGCAATTATTTTTAAAAATAACAGGTATTTCTGAAACTCAATAAGTAACATATTCCAAGTTATATTGAGACATGAAAAACAGGTGAAAGATAATATAGACTACTCACTACCTTTTCTTTGGCTATATACATAATGTGCTTCTACACTCAGATGTATATATCTGCTTCTTTTTTTGCATAAAGAAACCAGAAAAATAAATGAGAAAATGAAGTTGGCTATTTACTGAAGTATGAATACAAAGAATTGGAAAGGAATAGGGGAGAGGATGAGATTTTTTTAAAGAATACGTTTTAGAGAATTTTTTTATCTTAGGTTTTTACCATATTAAAATTTTACATATTCAGAAAATAAAATAACCAATAGAAATGAGCATAACTAGTGACCAGTTCATGTGCTATTCTCTGCAGAAGATTATCATTTCTGTATTGTTTATGGTAGTAAAATAGTAGGAACAGAAATTAAGGCTTAAAAACTTAGAAGTATCAAAGGAACACAGGCAGCTTGAGGTGGTGCCCACTGACCAAATTCAGAACTTTGTGAGTCTGAAGTAAATGGTAATAATAATGGATTGCATTCATGAAAAACAAAAATCACCATGTTAGTCCAAAAATTATTTTTAAATTTATTATGATTTTTCTTCTTTTCTGAAAAAGGAAAAGTTCTTTATGGAAGAATGTCATGTAGAAAACATGGAAGGAATATTGAATTAGAATAGCTATTATCAGCATATTCTATAACCATTGGGTAAAAGATGGTTTAGTTTCACAATGTTATGCTTCAGAGTACCAATTATTTTTTAAATCTTTTTTTAATTAATTTTATATTTCTGACAGCAGAATACATTATAATTCACATTACACATATAGAGCAGAATTATTCATATCTCTGGTTGTATACAAAGTAAGTTCACACCAATTTGTATTTTCATATATATACTTTGGATAATGACGTCCATCACATTCCATTATCATTTCTACCCCCATGCCCCTTCTCTTCCCCTCCCACTCCTTTGTCCTATCTAGAGTTCGGCTATTTCTCCCATACTCCCCGTCCCTACTCACTATGAGTCAGCCTCCTTATTTCAGAACTCAAAAAGCTAAACACACACAAAAAACAAATAACCCAATCAATAAATGGGCCAAGGACCTGAACAGACATTTCTCAGAAGATGATTTACAATCAATCAGCAAATATATGAAAAAATGTTCATCATCTCTAGCAATTAGAGAAATGCAAATCAAAACTACTCTGATTTCATCTCACTCCAGTCAGAATGGCAGCTATCAAGAATACAAACAACAGTAAATGTTGGCGAGGATGTGGAGAAAAAGATACACTCATACATTGCTGGTGGGACTGCAAATTGATATAGCCAATATGGAAAGCAGTATGGAGATTTCTTGGAAAACTGGGAATAGAACCACCATTTGACCCAACTATCCCACTTCTCGGTCTGTACCCAAAGGACTTAAAAACAGCATACTATAGAGACACAGCCACATCAATGTTTATAGCAGCACAATTGACAATAGTTAAACTGTGGAACCAACCTAGATGCCCTCCAGTAGATGAATGGATTAAAAAATGTGGTATATATGCACAATGGAATATTACTCAGAAATAAAAAGAGAATAAAATCATGGCATTTTCAGGTAAATGGATGGAGTTGGAGAAGATAATGCTAAGCGAAATTAGCCAATCCCAGAGTACCAATTATTTGAAAGGGAAAAGATACTTTTGCATTAATGAAGTCTGTTGGACACCACGGTAACCAAGTGATCTGATGTATTCTTTGAAATGGGACAAACTGACAGCATGTGCCTCTTACTGAAGATTCAATATAAACTATATAACATTCGCAAAAAATGCTTAGCCTGAATCTTATTATAACAAAACAATCAGAAAAATCCCAATTCAAGACATTCTGAAACATAATTGACCTGAACTCTTTAAAATGCCTATTTCTTTTTTATGCTTTTATTTTTTTATTAATTTTTTAATTCACATATGACAGTGGAATACATTACAATTCTTTTTTAAAAAAATATTAGTTGTCAATGGATCTTTATTTACATGTGGTGCTGAGAATCAAACCCAGTGCCTCACACATGCTAGGCAAGCGCTCTACCACTGATCTACAACCCCAGCCCCATTACAATTCTTATTATACATTTAGAGCACAATTTTTCATATCTCTGGTTGCTAATTTCTTGAAGAAAAATGATAGGGCAACTCTTCAGATTAGAGAGTAGGTAGAAAAGTAAACAATAGAATAACTAAATGTAGCGTATAATCCTTGACTAGCTCTTGGATTAGCAAAAAGTTATAAGACAATATTAGACCAATTTGGGAAGTTAGAATATATGCTATGTATTACATTAAAAAAAACTTTTTCATTGATGTTTATTTTCCTGAATATGAAATTGTAACATTGTTGTATGGGAAACTATCCTTATATTTAGGAGATACATGCTGAAATATTTAGGGTTGAAGAATTTGCAAAGTACTCTTAAGTTACTTTAAGGTACATAAAATTTATGGGTTACCCTCTATGTGTAGATTCAAGGAGACACTTCTCTCTCTTCCTGGTTTTACATGTAATGCCTAATTAACAACTTTAATTCCTCATTTTACATCAATTTTATCCATTCTTTGATAATTTTATCCATTTCTGTAATAGTGAGGAAATTTGAAAAGCTTATTTCAGTAAAAATTCCATTCTGTTCTGCAAACATTTATTAGGGATCCACTGTGTTCTAGTTTCTGTGCTGAGTGAGCACCTGACAACTTTAGAATTTATCTTTACAAATGATCTAGGGATTTTGTAAATATCTTCTCATCGAAGTATGAGATATTCACAAATTTTCATAAATATAAAGCCAACATGTAGCCTCCCCTTATATAAGTCAAAACTGAATGTTGTTTAACAATATTTCACATACCCAGGCATTCTCTACTTTTCTGCAAACTTTCCTTGCATTACTGAGAAGTAATGATAGTAAGAGAAGGGATATCAATATTGTTATAATAGTTTTTAGTAAAGAAACATCATTAATATCTGTTGTTTTCTCCTGCTGATAGTTACCCAGCCTATGAAAATCATAATTTTAAAAAACCATTTTAAATGGTAAATATTAAAATTTTTACTATAGTATGTTTTAGAACAGGCTTACAACACAGTAGAGCTCAGATTTTGGGGGTGGGGGGAATACTGTGGATTGACCTCATGAGCACTTGCCCACTGAGCCAAATCCTCAGTCCTTTTTTATATTTTATTTAGAGACAGGCTCTCATTTACTCAGGACCTCAATAAGTTGCTGAGGCTGGCTTTAAACTCATGATCCTCCTGTCTCAACTTCCCGAGCCGCTGGGATTATAGATGTGCACCACCATGCCCAGCAAGCTCTATGATTCTAAAGCTATTATAAAATTTTATTCTGACTCTCATTATATTCATTAGTCAGAACTATCTTATTTGATGTCATGTCCTTGGCTAGATATTTGATTTCCAGTTGTAATAATGTTCTCTTCGGGGAGTTGTAATGTACTGTGTGGTACTCCCTTTTTTGAAAATTTCTAGGCACACACAATTAAAAAAAGGAAATTGTCTATTCTCCTTGTGGAAATGCTCATAAAATATTTCCATGTTGATATCTTACCATTATTTCAATAGTCTCATAGACATTAATTTATCCATCTAGTCTCACAATATATTTCCCTTTGGTAGTTGCTTTATTTTTGTGTCATAGGTACAATGTGAATGTTAATTCCTTTGGTTACTATGTTTGTTAGTCAACTTTCTGTTAACTTTAACAAAATACCTGAGATTATTAACTTATAAAGAGAAAAGGTTTAGTTAACACATTGTTTTAAAGGTTCCTGCCCCTAATCAGTTGAACCCATTGCTTTCAGGCCTTGGTGGCATACCAGCAGGCAATGATAGGGAGCACATGACAGAGCAAACTATTTACCTCATCTCATGGCCAAGAAGCAAAGAGGAAGACACTGAGGTCCCATAATTCCCTTTCGGGGGACACCCACAATGACCTAGGGACCTCCCAATAGGCTCCATCTCCTATAGGTTCCACCACTTCCCTCTCAAGCCACCCTGGGTGCCCAAGCTTTTTACACATGGGCTTTTGGAGAACCCCTGGCAGTTACCCATTCATTTTAATATCATTCCCTTTATGTAGTCTGTCCAATTCCTATGATTCCTTTTTTTATAATATCTCTTAGTTGATACACTTTATTCTTTAGTTGACTTTTTATTCCCCAAATTCAGTCTTTTTTATGTCTTACTTTGGTTACTAGAATAGCTGCTGACCTCTTTTCCTTGTCTTCTGCTTTTCCCCACTGCAGTCCATTCTGCCTACTATTGTCAGACCAGTTTTCCATTTTTTCTCTTCGTTTTTATGAGCATGTGGGCATAGACGGGAAGTAGTTCTGCACAGAGGAAATGCCACTAAGAAAGGCAGTGCAGTTGAGTTCAACCAGTGCATGAAAGATGAGGAGTGGTTAAGTCAGAAACTTCCAGAGTGTGGGAAGAAGTGAGGTCAGAGGCAAGCTAAGAGCAAGGATGCTGCTTTAGTTGAGGAAGTTTAGTGAGGGAGTTAGAGCTCCCTCATGATAAACTTAAGCTTGAGAGGTGACTTTTTGAGAAGAGTAAACCTTTAGAAGTCATGATCTCTGATTTTTCTTCATATACTCAGCACCAAACACAATTTCTGGTTCATAAAAAAAGTTCAGTAAATGTTTCTTTGATAAATAAACAGCCTAAAGATCCAGTAGATTTTAATTTTCAAAGTTTTTTTCTGGCAATAACATGAAGTGCAAATTGAAAGGTAGTGGCACTGGATACAGTAGACCCAAAACATCCACTCATCAGATGAGAAAGCATGAGAATGAACTAAGGCAGCACCTTCCTGTAATTGAAAAGGGAGGTAAATTAAATGATGTATTTTATAGACAAAGTAAAGCATATTGTTGTAATACAATTACTTATATCACTGGTCCATTTTGCTTTTCAGAGATTTAGACAATGAGTTTTAAGATTATATTGTTCTCATCCTATAAACATCTTTTGCATATTTTCTAGTAGTAAGTATTATTAACTTATTATTAAGAAAGATGTTTTAAGAAAATTAAGCCTCAAATGTGTTTAACATAGGATATTCCAGAAGATATTCTTAAGAATTTAGTGGAAGAGCTGCCTCAGCCTCGGAAAATTCCAAAACGTCTAGATGAATACACCCAGGAAGAAGTAGAGGCTTTCCCGAGAGTGTGGTCTCCGTAAGTGTCTTTTCTCCCATCTTTCTTCTTTTTTTTATTTTTGAAGTTGAACTTGGTACCCTTGTTGTCTTCAGCTAAATGATAAGATCTTTTAGGGTAGGAAGAGCCAATTCATGTTTTTACTCCCTTGAGAACTCAGCAGCTACTACTTGCAAATAACCTCCAGATATTAGATGTCAGAACCCTGACCATCTTGCTAGGTAAGTGCAAGGATGATGTCAGGTATTTCATTTGGGATCTCCCTACCTTGATAGACTGTAGGCTTTTGGAATGATAAATGCATTGTCATCAACCTAAAACGAAGGAATTCTGTTTTTCTTATTGCTTCTTAAGCCAAGAATATCATCTAATGAAAAGTCATTAATTCTGGAATTTTAGTCTTGATCCAAATAGAAAAACAAAATCTTTTTCCTCTCTTCCATATAATTTCCTCTATCTAAAATCCATAAAGCTGCTAAGATTTGACAGGCTATCCCCTATCTAATTGTTTCCAGGCTTCTTTGCCTGGGATATACAGACAATGCAGCTCTAAATGTCACTCCTCAAACAGTGCTTCCTGTAGTGTTTAAACTGGTTTAGTCTCCTCATTGTAGGGTCTCATTGTATACTTTGCTTTTCATTTGCTGTGTTTATTCTAATGTAGTCAAATATTTGTGTGATTATCTGCTTAATGTCTAGATTTCATGAGGGAACTACATGCTTGTCTTCTTCAGCTCTGATTACTGTACCCTACATGTTAAGTATCTCTGATTACTGTACTCAACAAATATTTGTTGAATGGATTAATGCAGATACAGAATCTCCATTATCAGCTTTTATAAGTGAAGTTAGAAAAGAATATCTAGAAGATATGAAGTAAAACACACTTTTTTTATAGTATAGAATAATATATTTATTTATGTATAATATATATTTAATAATAATATATTTCACTATATAGAAAATCTCATTTATTTATATTCATATGTATTATTTATCACTGCATAAATAGCAATAAAAATAACAAGGTGGCCAGGCACAGTGACACATGCCTATAATCCCAGTGGCTCAGGAGGCTGAGGCAAGAGGATTGCAAATTCAAAGCCAAACTCAGCAACAGCGAGGTGTCAAGCAACTCCATGAGACCCTGTCTCTAAATAAAATAGACTCAGTGGTTGAGTGCCCCTGAGTTCAATCCCTGGTACCAAAAATAAATAAATAACTAATAAAACATTTACGGTGTGCTTTACATGGATTAACAACCTATTTCTGAGCAAATTCATGAGCATTATATTACAATTTTTATCCCTGTTTTTTTATGAAGGAAAAAATATTGGCATAGAAGATAAAGTAATGCCTAAAATGATGTAATTGTGAGTGGTGGGTTAGGATTCAAGCTGAAGATGTCTAGCTCCTGGGTCTTGCTTACAGCTACTCTGCTGAGTGCTCCTTGTTAACAGTGATTGTCAAATACTAAATGTGCCAAACAAGACAAAGTTTTGGTGATGTTCTAAGTACTGAACAGCTTTAAGGGTTGAGGAGGCATCATCTGGTTCAGAATTTATATCCCCAACTCTTCATACTTGGCACATTGTAGGTCCTCGGTAAGTGTTTTCATTCTGAGTCCGTTTCTTTGTCTGATTCAATGTCTTCCACTGTAAAATAGAGCTAATTCATTTATTAGAGGATTACAGTAAGGAGTGAGCTAATGTGCACAAAAATGGAGTGCACTGGAAGTGTTCGCCAGGTTTTGTGTAGGGAATATTTTTGCTTTTACAAATTCATATTTTAGCATGCTTGCTAATGTATTTTATATAAGTACACCTAAGTTATAAGCCATTCTCAAATATTATGTTTTGATAAACTATATACTAAAAAAGAATTTAAAGTAGTTCTTGAAGTTTTGGCATGTTACCTTCCTGTAACAAATTCTGTAAATATAGGTATGTCACATATTCTTAAAGATACACCATCATAAATGAGTATATATTCCTATTCAAGAGGGTTGTTACACTTTTTTTTAAACTAGAATTACCAAAGGTGCTATTAAATATGTGACCACAATATAAACTTTGACTTTTATTTATGTGTGTATATGTGTGTGTGTGTGTGTGTGTGTGTGTGTGTGTGTTTATATAGAGGGGGGTAGAATGCTGAAATGTGCTTTAAATCAGTTCAGTGAAAGCAGTGCAATCATATACTAACCATTTACAACAAATTATATTTAGTGTTATTATAATCAAATGAAATCACAACACTTATTTTATTTAGCAATTCTTGCTATGTTTTAAAACAAACTGAAAGGTGACTGTTCATTATGTTAATAGAATTAGGAAGGACTTTTAGAGACTTTTAGACAAACTTAGAGCTACTTGATGCATTTTTAGTTACTACCCCAGGAATGAGTTTTCCTGTCCTTTCTTTTCATTCCAGAGTTCCCTGTGACAGGAATATGCATTAGACACCAGGCTTTTCTTTACACTTTATTAAAGTTGTGGTCTTTTCTCATTACTTGTCACACAACATATGTTAACTTGTGTTTCCAGACTAATAAAGTGGATATACATTTACTGAAACTTAAGAGTATATCACAGTATAGGTATACTAATCATTTAATGCAAATAATTCAGAATGTCATTCTCCTTGCATATTGCAGGTGACATCAAGTCCAGTTAGCTTGTTACATGAAAATCATGTGACCAGGAAAGAATAAGTCATTTTTGGTTCACCAAAAACCTTGTCTAAGAAATAGATGATCTTTCAGTTCAAGACTATTCATTTGCACTTTCTGCAATAAGAAAGCTTTATAGCTGAACTTCATATAGAGTTACTGGCCACATGTGACTCCTGAGCACTTATACCATGGCTGGCGTGAGTGAGGAACTGAACTTTTTATTGAATGTAATTTTAATAAATTTAATTTCAGTAGACACAATGTGGTTAGCAACTTACTGGACCATATCACCTTCATTGTTTATTATTTCCTAAAGGTTTTATACTTTAGAATTAGAATTAAAATATCTGATACACCAGGCCATTCAGCGCATTGGAAATGAAATTTCTCATTATTGGAAGACTTGCCTTTACAGGAAGAAATATAGTTTCTCCTTCTGGAGGAACCTACTTAAAATATGCTTTTGCTCCACCCAAAATAGCTAAGCCAAAAATATAATCTTCCTTTGGAATGTACTAACTGGAATTTATTCAACATAAATCTGATGATGAGTCTGCAGAGACTTGACTGAAACATATATACCTGAATTTCACCACAAGTAAACAGACACAAAATAGCATGCTTTTGTTTTTGTTTCCTTAGCAATAAAACTGAAAATATATTTATAATATAAATGTATACATCATCATTGGTACTTTTGTTAACTTTTGGTAAAAGGAAAGCTCATTGACTTTTCTATTAGAGGTTGGAAACTTTTGAGCAACAGTAATAATTGTCAGGCTAAGCTTTTGAGTCCTGTAGCTGATTAATAGAATTGTTTTAATTAAAACCTACCATAGTTGGGAATTTAAATTATTTTAAGTCACTGACAAAGCTTGTATATTTGCAGCTCTAATTTTAACATATGTTGTATTTTCTTTTGCTAGTTATTAATTGTGCAGTCATTTTTAAAATAATGGGGAAAAACAAAGAATGGAATAGATATTTATGACAAAATTATAAATAATTTCTTTAAAAGTTATTTTCCCATATGGGTAGTATTGGCCATTCATCCCACTTTTTCAGTTAGTGAATATATATTTGGCATATTAGTATTTTTTACACTTCATGAATATATGAATTTTGCAAGAAAATGTTATGAAATATCTTATTTCTCTTGGTGGTACAGAGCAGATGTGTGTTTTCCATGAGTAAGTGGTGATATGGGCATTGCACTTAGAATTTCTTTTTATGAAAGGAAAGGAAAAACAATAGGACTGTCCTTTCATTATAGTTCACCTGCCTGAAACTGTTAACTTTTAAGTGGATAACTCATTTTAATACTATCAATAATTTTCCCCATAGCTGTTGCAATTTTGCCAACACATTACAGAATTCCAACTATCATGAAAATTATAATGCTATCACTGTAATCAAAATTTTTTATTATGTAGACTAAAAAAGCAGGTTATTTAAGTTTTTTATTTCCAATTTTTATGAAATTATGAGGTGAGATTTTTTTTCTTAGGAAAATCTACATAGATGGGAAATCTCAACTTACATTGCTTCTCATTATGATTTCTTACTCATTAATTCAGTAATGCTTTATTTTAAGCAAAACTCTCAACCTTTATAGAGAAACTTAAATGTGAAAAGTTTCAGTATTAATGAATGTTTGAAAATACATATTTATAATGAAAAATCCATATTCCTGGTGTTTACTTTTTACAGAGTGTGTTACAGAAGTGTGCCTGCAAAGGAGAGATGAGTGGAAAAGATGAAGGTGTGAGGATGGCCATGACTGGCCCTGTAATTTTCTTTCCAGTGGTTAGGATTAGGATTAGAGTTCAATAGGCACTCCATCCAGCTAGGTAAAAGGAAAGCAGGACTCCAGGAGCTGAGAACTATAACCCTAGAAAAGGGCACTGTTGAGCATTCTTCAGTCTGCAGCTCTAGAAGAGAATAAGGACTTAAGGTAGTACATGCTCCTCAATATGAAAGCTATTAATCCTCAGAGTTTTAAATAATACTGACCAAAAAATTGTACCTATATCTTTAGAAAGAGTGCTTTAGATCAGAGAGTTAAAACACAGTGAAGAAGGATTTTTACCTTTTCCAATCCCATAAGGAGCTGGGGTCTGGACAGCTTTAAGATTTTCCATAATTTTATGCTAGTCTAGTCATGTGGCATTTTCCCAGAAGATTTAACTTAATTTGCTGCTCTTTACAGTCAGAAGTTATTAGCTGGACTTAGAGAACAGGTTACTTTCCAACTTTCCCATCCATTTCAACCAGCTCAGCATTGGCTTAAGCCATAGACCTCAGTATTTCCAGTGCTGAGTTTGCTCAAATTAGGTATTCTAAGTGGTAGTGTTCTTTGATATGAACAGGTCAAGACTGGTTGTTGAAATAAAAAAGGAATCTATTTAAAACAACAAAAAAACAGATCATTTACAAGCCCTAGCCAATATAGATTCTGATTTTTAAAAGTGATAATTGAATGTAATGGCACTTCCTTTCCAATTTAATTAAAAAACAAATTTGAATTTTAAACATGATAAACAATCATGTGATTTTAGATTGTTTTAAAGCACAGTGTGATCAGGGTATGAGAAAGCTGAGTGCCTGACAGAAATGTGTATAAAGTACCATCACTGAAATTTACTCCTCCCTGTCCAGCTAACACATTTAAGAACCATGTGCTGTACCAGACTGCCTGGAATGGTTTATTCTACGTATTCTGTCTGTGCAATAGAAGTGACTTAAAACTCAATTAAACTGACTTTTTATTGTTTTTTCAGACTATGTCACTGTTCAGATTTTATTGTAGTCTTTTAAATGGTGTCTAGAATAAGTATTATACTAACAAAGACCAGAACTAAGGGAGAAGAAAATATTTTTGAGATTTATTAAACCTAAGTTATGCCCAGTTTCTTAGATTTACAACTAAGATATGAATGCTTTTTTTTAGAAAATAAATTATGTTAGGACTAATATATTGTCACTAATTTAACTGTAGTATAAACATTGTGCTAAATAATTTTGTTTCCTTGTATTTGCAAACTACATACATTCTTTCCACCAGTATATAATATCCACTATAATCTCTTAATTTTTTTTGAAGTCAAAAGGTTCTTTTTAAAAATGATGCCATTTTCAGAATAATATAAATGTGTTGACCTCTATCATTTCCATATTCTAAATTTGAATCTGTGCATTTCTGCAGTGTGCCTGTTAATTTAATAGGTGTCAGGTGATGTTTTGCATTGAGACATGTGTGATAAAGGATTTACCCTACAAAACAATTACATAAGATGTGGTGTGATTTGAACAGTTAAGAGCAATTTCAAGGAAACTAGAATATTTTCTATGGCTCAGACAGGCCCTTTTGATGGTGTTTCCTCATTCAAAAAAAGTAATTTTTTAAAAAATTATGTTGTTTAAAGGCAGTTTTCTGTTGGTGATGAATATTATTGGCCAAATAGATTGTTGCTATGGAACATTTGCTAGCTATGGAAAATACAGAAAATGAATTAAAGAAAATCTTATGTTCGATCATTCTTGGAAGATTCAAAAATCTTCCAAGTATATCCTAAGTACACATGAAAGTGAAAACTTTTACTTTTTTCTTCAAAGGTCAAAACATCTGTGTGCATATGATTAATGAATTGTATAAAATCTATTATGTTATAGCTATATTATATATTATATATATTACATATTAATATCTCTCTGTTAGGAAACTCTCTTTCTCCTGACACTACTCTACTCCTGTAGCCATAGCAGCACCAGACCACTCAATAAATATGTGTTGAATGAAAGAATGCCTGAACAAATAGATGGAGTCAAATTCTCTGTAAAAGATAGAAATTGATTTTTAATTAATTGTTATAGTTTATATTTATATTTTGGTCTTTGCTGCTTTTTAACACTTTCTTAATAACTTCAGCTAAGGTACAATTTTTCCTTAATAGTCTGCTCTAATGCAACTGATATATATAAATTTGGATACTTTATATTACATATCTAAAGAATGATCATGGTAATTTTGTTAAAATACAACCTGTATTTCTGATGAGGAGTAAATTTTTATGATTTTCATCAAAACCCATAAAAATAAGTAGGCATTCGCTTTCTGTAAAGGATTTGAAATCTCTCTCCAAAGATTACCTAAGATCACTTTAAGAATGCTATTGCCATTAACAAATACATTAACATTGCATAATACCTTTTAAAAGTTGATAATTGGTTATTTCCATTGAAAGAGTTACAGAGAATTAGGACAAAAGTAGAATACAAATTCACCCATCATCCCTCTGGCAGAAACTCAAGTCATTTTAGTAAAGTTTCAGATATTTAAGCAGATGAAAAGCAGCACAATGGATGCCAGATTTTCTGCCTTAAAAATTACTTAATGTAATAAAAAGATTAGGCAGATTTCAGGACAGAATAGGATAGATATGTAAGCAAGATAATCTGATAATTCAATTCTAGTTATTTATTTTTACCACAGGGGTCCCCATCTTTTAAAGAAACTAAATATAGTGAAATTTACTTGATACTAAAGGTACTTAGACTACAATTTAATCTCTCTTTGATGATGGACACCAAAGAAATTTCAGTAGCCAGCCTTATTACAGGTTATTATCACTAAGATATGTATTGTATCAGAAAAACACAATACTGCCTGTGAATGTAGTCCTCTGTTAGTAAAGAGCCAGGAAAGATACTTTATCTCAAATGGAGTCACCTCTAGCTGAGGAAGCCTGTTGCCTTCTGTTAGGCGCAGCAGAGTGTTAAAAATTGACTTTCTGAAGTGCTTATTTTATTTTTAAACTTTGTCAAGAAATTGTTTCCTTCTGTCACCAAGGAGCTCTGTCCAAGGAGGTCTGAGCTTAACCCTTGCTAGAGAGTGAAGGACATGAACCAGCATTTTGTCGTGTGGAACATGTTAGGAATACAGAACCATGAACCTGCTGCAGAATAAATTAAATCAGACATACATTTTTACTTGATCTCTGTGCCCACTCAAGTTTGAGAAACATCAAAGAAAATAGCTCTTCCATCACTTTTTTATATTATCATAGGTTTTCTTCTTTTAGTGGAAGGGAGTAAGCAGTGCAAATAAGTTTTATGTGTGCTTACTTTTGTGTTTGAAACAGAAAAAGAGTCATTTTTAGTGCAAACCTCTTTTCCCCACATGGGAACCTTCTGAAGTCATATGATGTTGTTAATTGCCTCCACTACGAAAGGATGTTTCTAGCTATACTAGTGTCTAGAATCTAGTTCCATAGTCATGACACTGTCCCCCCGCATCCTCTCCTTGAGAGCAAGCTGATTATCAGAAAAAACCTGATTATGTATCAGGAGGAAGAGGAAAGGATGGATTTGTAAACAAAGTGGCATAGCAAAGGCAGTAGCTATGTTGCATGACAGGTTACCAGGCATCCACACTCTGCCAAGCACTATGCTTGTTGCTGGGAATGTAAGATCAATCATGATGGGACTCTGCCACTGAAGGAACTGGCAGCCTAATAGGAGTCAAATGGAATAAAATGGCCCTTGCAAGCACTGGAATCACATGATCTGCCATCAAATCCCTGCCATCTGCTTCCTAGCTCTGTATCATTAACAAGTTACTGAGCCACTCAGCCTCAGTTTTGTCAGTGCAAAGTCAGTTTAATAGCAATGTCTTTCTTTCAAAGTGGTTGTGAGGATAAAGTAAAATAATTAACCTGAAGTAGTTGCTACACTTCGTGACACCTAATAAACATTCGGCACAAGTAAGTAAAAGCGAGTATAATTTAAGAAACACTGTGGTAGAAGTACACAAGAAGTTTTCTGGGAATCACAAAGGAGGCCTGCCTGGCTTAGAGAGGGAAAGTAGGGAAGAGCTTGCCAGAAGATGTAACCTTTGAGGTGAATTTTGAAAGATTAGTCAAGTTTGCCAGCAGAGAAAAGATAAGAGATTCCAAGCAGAGGACATTTCAAGTACCCGAGTCAAATCCAGCACTACGGAGGTTTTTATCTGTGAAATAGCAGGCAGTGTGGAGGGACTGGGGTGCAGAAAGACAGGATATAATAAGAATGACTCAGAGAGGTTAGCTGAGGTCATGTCATGGATTATATGTTTAATTCTGGAGAAGTTGAACTGTGCTAAGGCAAGAGAGGGCCTTTGACAGTTTTAAGCAAAGTCACATGATATGGAGAAGTGAGATGGAAGACAAGGAATCTGTTAGAGACTTATTCCTCCCTGTCTTAGTTCTCTTAAATGTCAAACTCAAATTTCTAGCTGCTTACTATGTCCAGATTCCATCATGCTCAAAATCAATCCTGTCCTCTATCCTGAAAAATAGCACAGCCATTCACTGAGTTCTTCAAGCTGAAAATTAGTAATTGTCTTTGAATCCTCACCTTCTAGTAGCTCCTTCTTCCCTCACCTCCCTGGCCTTTCTCCCCCCCACCCCTTTCCACCCACCCTGTAGACCAACTGTTGCTCTTTGCTTCCAAAATTCTGAACCTGACCTTTCTTTTCACTCATTACTGCCGCAGCCCTAACAGAACCCTCATCTCCATCCTCCTCACTTCCTCTTAAAAAAAAAAAAAAAATATCTGCTTGTAACAAATTAAGGCTTCATCCAGCTCCACTTGCCTTGGAGTCAGTATCCACATGCCCTTATCTAGCAGATTACACACTTCTCCCACATTTCTAATTCTGCTTCTAAATTCTACTAAAAGGTGGTATCATCATTTCATTTTGACTTAACAAATTAACCTCTGTTGTGGAAACAAATAGTGACTGACCAAACACATTTAATTTTATTGAGTGGAATTGCAGAGATTTCTTGTGGGAAATTAACTCAGAAGATTTCTTTCCAGTTGCATCACCACCAGCTCCTTTGCAATTATGTGAACCAGCTGGATAAAAGAATAAATTGCTTCTTCAAATGTACTGGTGTCATTTAGCTAGGAGCTGCTTTAGTTGTATTGAGTCAAATAGCAAAGGTTAAATGGGTACACATTGGAGCCACCTTTAGCTATCCTATCCCATTTTCATTTCTCAGACTTTGGTTGCAGTTTTTACATTTGGAAAGAGATTTCAAAAATACAGTGACAAAACTCTGCAGTTTTCTCTTGTTGTTATAGATGGCTGATATGGTAAAGCATGCCTGGCTCACTTCCCAGATCAGTGCCTGTGGTCCTCAGCTTAACAGTAAAACAATTTCAAATTAATATAGCTTTTTTCCTGAGCCAGTAGACAGTTGTCTTCTTAGCTGGGCTATCTGATAGCTTATGAGTATTCCATTTAAGAAAATATACTGTAAATGTGGAAATGGAATAGATAAGTCATTTCAGGGCAAACAGAGTATATCTACTTTTTAAAAGAACTCAAATTAAGATATTTTTATAGTTGTTTCAAAAATATCTATTTAATGTAAATGTTACTGTTCTCCTTCAGAAAATTCTACGAGAGCTTAGTAACTACAAATACCCAACTGAAAGACAACAGAACACTTTAAATTTGGGGACAATTTATAATTTCTTATTCTTCCTTTTCTCTGTTATGATTCTGTTCTTTGTTTTATCTATTGTTAGATTTAACACTTTCCTAATTTTCCTTGTTTTAATGTGTTCTAAAGGAAGTGACTCTCGGGTTTCTATTATAAAGTATATAATACTTATATACTTTACTGTAAGTATATAAATGAGGGAAAATCAATTGTACATTTGTAAAAATATCAAAGGCCTGGTGTTTAGATATTCATGTTGTTTATGTATCATAATGTAAATTAAATCTAGCAAATGATAAAATAATATAAATAGAGAAATTACACATTTAAAATCTGCATTTGTATGGCAAATCTATTTTTATGTGATTTTAAACTCCTGAAGATTACAGTGAGAAGAGTTTAATGAGAAACTGTTCAAAAGTGGAGCAGAGGATGTAAATTATTCAGTAACTATATATATATATATATATTTATACACACACACACACACACACAGGCACAAGTTGACCTTGTGTTTTCAAAAGAACTTCAGATTTTCTTTTAAATTTTCTATTTTGTGATGTTTTGACTTTAGTGTTTTTTACCATATATTTAGATGCAATATTTGTAGAATTTTTCAATGAATCATTGCTTTCATTATAAATTGGAGAAATAATCTCCCTTCCTTAGTTAGAAAAAAATAATGATTCATGAAGAGATGAATGTTGATTTTTTTTTTTAATGTCTTTCAGGCCTGAAGATTATCGGATCTAAGAGAAGGAAAATTACAGTGAAGTGATTTAGGCTTCTTCCTGATAAGTTTCTCTGTCCTACAACAGTGAAACAACTGCTTCAGGAAACTGCACTAAGACTCGTTATTTTATAGAATTGTTTTGTTATGTAATGATTGAAATAAAACTGCTTCCTGGTAGGAAGTACCAAAATAATGCCCATCTCTGGATTTTCTCAAGTTCTAGAACACTCTTCTTGTGCCCCACGAAGAAGCGCCTCCTTTGCTTTTTCCTTTATTGGCTATTCTGTCTATTCTCCTGTCCAGCTAAGCTCATCCTGTCAGCTCAGTACGGCAGACTGTCATCTTTTTCTGTGTCCCAGATAGCCTTTTGGTTCGTGACTCCAAAATAACAGAATGCCTGTCTGCTCCCTAGAACTCTCCCTGCCATACCTGTGTTGCTGTTTGCCAACTCTGCACTGTTCTCCATATTCCCTCTGTTGGTTCTTTTCACCTCCATGCTGGACACTTAGATTGGAGTGCTGGGGTAAATATCCCTAGAAGAATATCCTCTCTAGAAATTAAGATGTCAGTGCATTTTTATGGTGGCATTTTTGTGGTTTTTCCTTCTCTTGCCCTATCCTACCAATCAAGGAGTGACTTTCTGATTTATTCAGCAAACATACTGACTGCTGCTATAATGCCAGGCACAGTGCTAGACACTGGGAAAACAGAAACCACATACGTCCCTCATATCTCCATTCCCTACCAAAGAGCATGTAGTCTATTGTGGAGTAAGAAGCACCTGCTGTGTACCAGGAACAGCTATGTCATATGAGTTAGTTTATTTGATCTCTACATCAGCCATATAATAGACATACAGTTTTTTCCCTATTTAAAATTAGGCACACAGAAAGTAGTATAGTTTAGATCAGAATGTCCTAGATCCTCCGGTTAGAGGCTTGGGCCTCATCATGGTGCTATTGGGAGGTGGTGGAAACATTAAGAAGTAGAACCTAGCAGGGGTCTTCCACTTATCGGGAGCATGCCCTGGAACAGGAGAGTGGGACCCCAGATCCTCTTCATCTCTCTTGCATTCTAGTCAGGAAGTGAGCAGTTTTGCTCTACCACATGCTTCTTGCCCCAAGTCCAAAAGCATCAGGGCTAAAGACCAAGGACTGAAACCTTCAAAACTGAGCCAAAATATACTTTTCCTTTTTATAAATTGGTTATGTTAAGTATTTTGTTACAGAAACAGCTAACACAAATTAACTCGGCATGGTCACTGAGGTAAAGTGGTAAAACATCCTAATAATTACATACCCTGGGGAAATACAACCACAATAGCCAAATAAGAATCAGCTCACCTGAGGGAGGAAGAAACTGGACCACTAGAATAGCAGTTCCTACCAAAGTAAAATGAAGAAATAGAAGAGAGCTTCTTTGCTTCCAGTACTGAGGATTGAACCTAGGGGTGCTCTTAACCACTAAGCTACACCCACAGCTTTTTTTATTTTTATTTTAAGATGTGGTCTCTAAGTAGCTGAGGCTGGCTTCAAATTTGTGATCCTCCTAGCTTAGACGATCCTCCTAGCTCAGCCTCCTGAGTCACTAGGATTATAGACATGCCACCATGCCTGGCCAGAACATTTTTTCAAGTAATAAATTCTTACAGAAAAATAAATCCTGATTTTTCCAAAAATTATATGATGAAGTCATTTTTTCATAAGCAATTGTTTATCAGGTAAGTGTTGCATTATTGGTTAATGTCAAGTAAACATGAAAAATGCCATTCTGCTGAGCATAATGGCCTGGGAAGAATAAACTATACCTGATATTATCCATTTTACCCAAGTGCACTATCTGATTTAACTTGCTGTATTCCAACTCTCAGTGTTTGCAAAGTTTTGATACAAGAGAAAATGTGATGTTAATGATCATGCTGATCATCATAGGAAACAACACTTAAAACAAAAGAAATGAGCTTAATATTAACTTCCAAATAATCACCTCCTCTCCAGAGAACTGACTTTCAACCCACTTTCAGAGGGTTGGAAATAACTACTAAGCCCATACAGGAAGAGATCACTTTGTGTCTTACAGTCAAATTTGGGGCCAGACTTTTTTAATGGGGAATACTTAAACCAATAAAAGCTGGGTTTCTGTTTTAAGCCAGTTCAAATAAATTAAAAACAGGACAATAGGTTACATCCATCTTCCTGTCACTTCATTAAAAAAAAAAAAAACTATGATCATCCAACGTAGCTGGAAATTCCCCATAGCTCATATGGGGCTCCCTCAACTCAAAAGCCACAACCCTTCACTATGGACACTTCCTTCCAGAAAACTTCATGTGTTAAAAGCTCATTCAACATGTACTGTAGTATCCCTTTATTAGAAATTTGTGTTTAGACTCGTAGTGTCACAAGACTACAAGTGTTTAGTTTTCTGTCTCAACTCCATTTTTCCCATGGCCCTTATATTTTTGGCAGGCAAACTTTCATTATGCAGGGATTTTTAGGAATGCATGTGCCATGCTATGGGACAACAATAATCACTGTAACTATTGACTTATTGCATCTTCCTGCTAGTCTGACTCCTCTTCCAGAGTCCTGAAGAGTCACACTGCCTCCACCCCAGCAGACAGGGCCACGTGGGAGACACTGACTCTGGTACCATATCCTTGCCACACCTGTGTTGACGCAGGAGGCAACTCACTAATATACCTCCTGAATGGGCACACCTGTTGCCAGAGTCAGTCCTTGTCACCAAGCACTGAATATCTCAGGGGTTCAATCAGGATTTGGCAGGAGGAGATATTTGCAACCATCCTTTGCCCAGACTTTCGTTATTTCCTATCCTATTTTCTACTCCAAATTAACAAGATGCCTACTAAGAATTATGATTGGAGAGGTTAATAAGGAAGTCTCTTTGGTTTAGATAAATTGGACTATGAGGCCCAGAGATTTGTGTTGGTAGTGAAGAAACACTGCCAAGTATAATGCACTAATAAAATTTTTTTTAAAAAAAGGGATAAGAGTAGAATTTCGTTTTACTTGTAAGATTTAATGGGAATAAAGGAGGTTTAAAAAAATGCAATGTAAATTGTAGTTACCAGATTCCTGCTATAGTTTCTATTACTAATTTCTTCCAAGCAAAATACTGACACTGTCACTATGCATGTGCCTCATGTATGCTGCAGTTGACTGATTTGTTTTCCTACCTTCTGGAAAAGAGGGCTAACCATGTTCAGCTAAGAACAACATTTAATGTCCAGTTCTATACTGGCTAACTAGCCCTCAACCGTGGAACAGGTAGCAGGGTCTAAATCTGCAAAGCTGGAGCCCCTGGAGTGATTCTGCTGCCAAGTTCTACAAAGTGGAGTTTGAATTGGATGGAACCCTATTTAAGATGGTATGAGCTTTCCAAGACAGACATCAAGGCCTCATTTCAACTTAAATACAAGCTCTTGCAGAGAAATGATATTTCTCCTACTCTGCCCAAAACATCTAAAATAAAGAGAATTGAGTAGTTTTGCAGCATCACCTCCACTCAGGGCTTCACCTTGGAAGAATGTAAATCTGAGATGGGCTACCAGTAAAACAGATGGTCAGCACCACCTGAGGGCCAATTTTCATTAGGCTACCTGCCAGGAAGGTTCAGGATATGTTTTCCACATGAAGACAGAATAATAGGGCCTCTGAAGAGACAGATTTGTAACAGTGCCACTTGAACCATGAGGGCCTCTTTGATTTCAAACAAATCTTTAAGATTTAACTCTGCTTTCACTGCCTTCACACTTCAATTCCAAAGTTAATACCTATTAAAACATTGCACAGTGTCTGCTAGAAGGCCATTCTATTCCTGGTAGAACACCTGTGCTTTATAAGTTGATGTTACAGATCTCCCCCTCATCAGCCTGTACTAAATCCATTAGAATCAACACTTTGAAATTATGATGCAATTTGGCATCTTCTTTAGCAATCACAACACTAAAAGGAGTCTGACTATTTAGAGGACATTTTGAGGATAAAGCATCTGTGTTTATTTTTTGCCAAATTCACATAGTCCAAATACAATATTGGTATAGCTTGTTAGAAGGATATTACCAGTTATTTTTACTATTAGTGCACCATTACCAGCATGGTATGTGTGCAGAGCCAGGAAATTATGGGAGAAATGTGAATATGTGTATTCTTGAGACACTTTTCTAATAGCTTAAACCTTGGGTTAAGCATCCAACTCTTCCAGTCTGTATTAATAAGGGATCAGCTGCTGTATTTCATTCAGTCATGCAAATAACATGTCATAGATAGAATCCTAGATGCTTGAGATACATATGTAAATAAAGCAAAATTGTATGTTATCGTGGAGCTACATTCCAGTAAAGGAAGGCAAGTAATAGACGATATGTACTTTATATTAAATATAAGGGATATACAAGTTAAATAGTAGGTGTCAAGGATGAAATAGCTACTAACACAAAATTCATGCATAACACCACCCTAAAATAATAATTTGAGGTTCTTTTCTGCACTTATTTTAGTGTCCATGTGTGCAACATAGATGGAGCTTCACTGATTTCCACTAGGTTCAACTGGGCTTACCTCCATGCTAAAGCTTGGGTCCAGGTCTAATCCGTGAGCCCCAGAACTAATTGTGCTAGATGTTTCAAACCTCTGCTTGTGTTGTGTGCATTAACATTCCACAGGGTTAAACGGAGGTATTCCAGCATAGAAGTAGTGGAAAGGGGCCAGAAGGAGTGAGGTTTGTTTTGTTTTGTTTGTACTGGGAATGAACTCCAGAAAGCTCTGTCACTGAGCTCCATTGTCAGCTCTTTTTATTTTTCATTTTGAGACAAGTTTTCACTAAGCTACCCAGGTTGGCTTGGAACTTAGGGTCCTTCTGCCTCAGCTTCCTGAGCAGCTGGGATTACAGGCATGCACTATCACCCCAGGCAATATTTTTATATGTAAGTTTTCCAAAGTGCAATGAAAAAAAGAGGGTTAAAGAGCATCAGAAATGCTGAGGGTAAGCCATATTACAATATAGGGTGGCAGCTAAGCAAAAGCTTTAGGAAAGAATATCTGGGAGAGGAGAATTTGAGTCATGCAGATATTTTGGAGAAGTCCATGGACACCATTGTGACAAACAGTAAGCCAGGAAGTGACTAGTAGGTGTAGAGTTTAGAGAGGTAAGGAGGATCCTATAAATGTAAAATCTCTGGAGTTTTGAAAGGAGTGACATGAAGAGGCTTACCTTTTAGAAGATCATCATGGCTGAAGTACTGGATATTGACTGTAGGGAACCAAGAGCAGAAGTAGAGACACTAGCCAAGAGTGAAAGAGAAATCATCTTGGGCCCAGGTGGTAGCAGTGGAAGTGGAGGAAAGAGGTTAGAATCTGTTTTTAATTTAGAACCTATAGGGTTTCTGATAAATGGAAAAGAATGAGAAGGAGGAGTCAGGATGGCTCCAGGTTGATCCACTTTCATCCTTTAACTGGCCTGTGGGACACTCACCTGGAGCTCCCTCACCCCAGATAACAAGAGGGTGAAATAAGGGGCTGGGGTTGTGGCTCAGTGGTAGAGTGCTTGCCTAGCGTGCGTGAGGCACTGGGTTCGATCCCCTTCATCACATAAAAATAAATAAAATAAAGGTATTGGTCCATCTACAACTAAAAATATATACTTAAAAAAAAGAGGGTAAAACAAGGAAGAGAATGGGTATATATTGAATCCCTACCTAAGGAAAGTACCCAAACAAGGGGTTTAATCAGACTGACCCCAAAGAAATGCCTTAGTGGGCTGTGCCTAAGTCAGAGGTGCCATGATACTGAATTTTAATCCTTGGGGCAGTCAAAGCCCTTAAGACACAACCTCATCCATTTACCCCATGTGTTAGGCAGCTTTGCATCTCTGTGACCAAAATGCCTGACAAGAACAACTAGAGAAGGAAGAGTTTGTTTTTAGGCTCACAGTTACAGAGGTCTCAGTCCATAGTCCACTGACTTCTTTGCTCTGGGCCGGAGGTGAGGCAGAACATCAGGGGAGAAGAGTGTGGCAGTGAAAAGCTGTTGAGCTCATTCCAGCTAAGAAGCAGAGAGAAAGGGAACCAAACAGATGATCTACTTCCTCCAGCCATGCCCCCAACCTATCTACATAGCCCCATCTAGTACTCCATTCAAATCATTAATTCAAATGAATGATTAATCTACTGACAAGATTATAGTTCTTATAGAGAAGATTATATGTTCTTTTCAGGGGACTTTCCTAGATCTGAACTTTTATACCCCAGTGTGATATATGAATATTATCAGTTCCTTATTGGTGTGATATGAAGCTGGGTTTGACAGTGCAACTTTAAATAACTCTGTGTGTATGTCTTATCCTGACCAAAAAAAAAAAAAAAAAAAACTATCAGTGCTGTAAGTCCCAACTCAGCAAACATCTCCTGGGTGTATTCTATGCACAAGTTCTATGCACAAGTACACAGGGAATGCAGGGTTAGTGAGACACACTTTCAGCCTTTAGAGAGATTCCTCAAAGACAAGGAATTCTATTCATTTGAGTGTAGAAGGTGCAAAAGATATCTCAGTTGATAATCTTCTCAGTTTGTCAAATAACATGTTGCATATAAAATTCAACCTGTTTTTCTATCACTTTTTCTTTGTCATTTGCATAGGTCAGAAATTCAAAATGCATATTAAATTTATTCTCCACCCTGAATTTGCCATATTCAGTATATGAGTCATGCTACTAACAAATCTCAAACTTAGCAGATTAAAACAACACAGTTTCTATGGGTCAGGAGTCTGGGAGTGGGTCAGCTAAATCTTCTGAAAGTCTTCGAACAAAGCGTTGGCCAGGGATGGGGGTCTCAGTTACAGTGAATTTCAAGCTCATTCTGGTTGTTAGTAGACTTCATCTTTTTGTGGTTTGTAGGGTCTAAGTGGCAACAGTAGGCAGACAGGATGTGGCTGGAGGAAGTAAGTCACTAGGGGGTGTCTTTGGGGCTTTTGTTTTGTTTCTGATGAAAAGAACACTCTTTCTCTCCCTCTGCCGCCCCGCCCCCTCCCTTCCTGGTTGCCTTGTTCTGAGCTGTTTTCCTCCACCACACTCTTCCACCATGATATTCTACCTCACTTTAGGTCTAGAGATACCGAGTGGGTTAACTGAGAATTGAACCTCTGCAACCTGAACTAAAATAAACTTTCCACCTTTAAGTTGTTCTCATCAGGCCTTTTGGTCACAGCAATGAAAAGGCAAACTAAAACAGAAGTTGGTACCTAAAAGTGGGGTCATTACTGTGATTACCTTAATTTTGTGCTTAAGATGGTGGCAGACCTTGGCATCAACTGGGCATGCAGGCTTGCAGGATTCTGGACTTAAGGGGTCGTGAAGGCTTCCACTGAGATTTCAAAGTGTAGCCAAAGTGTAGCAGCGTTGGAGTCCCTGAGGACTGTCCCTGAGAGGGTGATGCATGAGGAAATGAGGAGGAAGCCAAAGTTGCAGTGGAGACCCCCAAGATTAAGAGATACCAATAATGGGGAACATCTGCTGAGAAAAGCTGCAGGAATTGATGAACATGAGCCAAGAGAGGCCACTTGGTCTGCATCCAGCAAGGCTGGGCAGAGCTACACAAGCTTTTTGGAGAAAACATCACAATACCATGTACCCTAGAAGCTAGAGATGAAGCTACATAACTTGTTTGCCTAGCTGACTTCCAGTCTTTCTTTGGACCCATGCTTTCCTTCTATGTTCCTATATCTCCCTTTTGGAATGGAAATGTTCACTCTGTGTCATTATGTATTAGATTTATGTAACTTGCTTTTGAATTTTACAGGGGTTCACAGCTAGGAGTTTGCTTTGAGTCTCAGCTGAGATTTTGGTCTTCGACTTTTGGGCAATGCTGGAACTGTTAAGACTATGGGACCCTTAGAAACGGGCTAAATATATTTTGCATTAGGGAATAGGCATGAGCTTTGGGGGGCCCAGAGGTGGAATGTTATAATTTAGATATGAGGTGCCTCCCAAAACTCATATGTGAGACAATACAAAAATGTTCGGAGATAAAATGATTAGATTATGAGAGTTTAATCTAATCCATGGATTAATTTACTGATGTGTATTAACTGGATGGTAACTGTGGGCAGGTAGTGTGGATGGAGGAGGTGGGTCACTGAGAGCATGCCTTTGGGGTTATGTTTTGCCTCTGGTGAACAGAGTGGCGCTCTCTCTCTCTCTCTCTCTCTCTCTCTCTCTCTCTCTCTCTCTCTCTCTCTCTCTCCCTTCCTCCCACCCTCCCTCTTTTCTGGTTGCCATTTTCTGAGCTGCTTTCTTCCACCATGAAATTCTGCCTCCAGAGTTATGGAGTTTGCTGGCCGTGGAATGGATCTCTGAAAACTGAATCAAAATTAACTTCTTCTCCTTTAAATTGTTTTGTCAGGTCTTTTGGTCATGACAACAAAAAAGCTAATAAAACACTTTCTGTCTTATGGCTCTACCCTCTTGCAAGATCTGGAAGTCTTCTGCACACAGGTGTCAGACGGGAAAAAAGCAGGTATGGCAACACTACATGTCTCAACTCTCTTCATTAAGAGGTCATATACCAATTTCACTGTTGAGAACTTGGCATGTAGACATCTGGGAAAGAATCTAATTTGCATCCCTAAAATTTGGTGGTAGCTAGACATTCTCAGGCACAGCAACCAATATAAAATTCTCTGTGACTTGGACATGAGTGTCTCTTTGCTGAAACCTGAGTTAGGGAGGTGAGAATCCAGGCTTTCACTGAGTTAAGGAGAGAATGTAGGGACAGCAGCTTCAAGCTAATAGAGGTCCTTAGCAAGCAACAAAGCAGGTGATTACTTCTAAACACATCTGAGCCCACAGCAGGCAGCACCTGCTTTGATAGACATAGAATCTATTTTTAAAGAATTCATAATATTCAGATTCAGAAATTCTGTACAAACTACAATCTTCCTGGTACCCAGAATGTCTCTGTTGAGCTGTCTAGACATGTGACAGCAGAAACCATCAGCCTATTTCCACACTGCCAAGCTGCTGGATGAATGGGCTGCTAAGTTAATGGTCACTTTTATCACTCCCCATCCTTAAAAGCTATCTTTAGTATGCAGTATCCACCCAGTTCCTTCAGAAAGCATTTGCAGAAATGGAGAAGAAAAGTAAACTTCCCCCAAGATACCAGCAAACTGCCATGGCTACCTGCACAGCTAGCTTTTGAACTGTATCCACTGTTCTAGCTTTTTTGTTGCTCCCAATCTCCAGAGTTGTGGCCTCCTGCTGTTTGATAAGACTTACTCACACTTGAGAGTGGAAGCAAAGATAAGACCTGCAGCCAGACTCCAAGAATACCAGCAGGCAGCCAGAGACATTGGAGATTTAGTTAGCAGGACTTCTCTTGTGGTATCCAAATCTGATACTGGAATATTCATAAAAAGAACTTTGTGAAGTCCAATCCTTTTGGGCACCAGACTTCTCAGTTCAAAGCATATTGTAAATTTGCATATGAAAATAAGACAGGTAAAGTGAAAACACATGAATTGTTGAAAAACTAAATTCTCTTCAATGTCTACTCAGTAATTGAGCACATCTGAACATTAATGATTTTTCATGGTGAAAGCTGAGCCAATTAATGATTTTTATGACATAATTTTTAAAGCATAATCAGGACAAAATTTTATCAGGATTCACTGAATTTGAGCCAGATGACAGAACACTGAAAAACAGAGATAAATGTCTTCAGTAATTATGATTCTTTTTTCTGTCTCACTCTTATTTTTGCTTTGTTACCATACAGAGTTCATTTTAGAGCTTAGAAAATATTTTTACTGCTCTGGATTCCATTATAAAATGTCAGTTAGGCTAACAAAGTAGGATTTTACTAGATTGGTCATGGATATTTTTAATCAATAAAATAAAATGAAATGAAACAAAGAAACAAACAGTGAAATATGGTCACCCATGTCAGCATGTGTTTTTCATTGCATAGTAAGATACAGAGAGAAATCAAACCACTAGCAGCATTTATGCATTTATAAATGCTACCAAAACAAGCAAATCCTCCTACCACTCTTGGTACTATATATATATATATATCCCCTTTTATACTGCTTTTAAAATGAACATTTATGTTGCAAAATATCAGTGATAATTTTTCTTCATTTATTCTGTGCATCATTAATTATGATGATATAAAGTTAATAGATTTTTTTTTGTAAAGTATGATTTTATTCTAAAATCTTTTGTGACTTTCCAGTAGTGTTGAGCTTCTGAGAACACACACTTTTTGCAAAATATTTTTCAAACAATATAAAGTATTAAATATTAATATTTAAGGGAGATAAATACTTTAAAAAGTAAAAGTCTTACACAATCCCCAAATCAGTAGGTAACCACTATTAAGTATTTGGAGTTTATTCAACTAGATTTTTTAATGTGGAAATATGAACAAAATAATAAATAAATATACATACTCTCCTGAAACTTGCTTTTTTCATTTAATAATATATTTAAATGTTTTATCACCCAAATTTCTAATATTATTTAAGCAAATAATATAAAAATTATTGCATGTATATTCATTTACTTAATTACTGGTAATATAGTCATTCTAAAGAGTGTAGAAGAACCAGGACTTTGTGAGGAAAGGAATTCTCTAAACTCTGAGTTTGTCTAGCAAAAATATACACTTTTCACCAGTGTTCCAATGCCAGATCAAATTAGAATGAAAAGTTATGATTTCTTTTTAAACTAAATATTTTGGTTCAGACCTTGGAAACCTCCATTCTGCATTTGAGCAACCCTTCTTGGTAGGGACAGGTCCAGAGGGAATAAGCCCTGACTGGATGTCACAGCCTAAATGAGTCATCCCAAATCATTCCATCTTGCTTTTTTTCTTTTTCTTTTTTAAGTCTCTCTCTCTCTCTCTCTCTCTCTGCTAATAATGCACATCGTCTGCAAAAAGCAGAAAAACCTCATAGCTAATACTCCATTCTAAAATAATTCTCTCCCCTTGGTCAAATTTCCATCTCATTTAGTGAAGTTACCTTTCACCCAATCTCCCAAATTTGAAATCTTGAAACCATTCTTACTTTCTATTCCATATCCCACTACTCTGTATCAATCACCAAATCCTGCCCATAATTTTTCCTCGACAGTCCTGAAAACTGACTCTTCCTCTTGCTCCACCACTACACTGCTGAGGTATAGACCCTCATCTACTGAACCATGGTAGCAGGCAGCATAGTATATAGAGAGAAGGGCTCAAAAACTTTGGAAACAAACAAAAAAGAATTAAAATTACTGCTTTGCCTCTTCTGTGTATGTGTGTAAACTGAGATGTTACTTCCTTTCCATATCCCAAAATTTGTGATAAAGTGAATACTTACCTTAATATGTGAAAATCAACTTAATATGAATTGCCCAAAATAGAAGCTAGCAGAGATCTTCATTAATTTTTTTTCTAACTCTATCTTGTATTGCAATCAAAGTTGTTCTTCCAAGTAATGACTAGAATCCGGTTACTTGTCTGCTTAAAAATATGCACTGACTTCATGTTGCCGTCAGGTAGAAATCTGAACATTTAGTATGGAATAGAAAATCTTCCAATATCTGGTCCAAGCTATTTTCCCTGCTTCAACTTGGAGTAGAAAGTTAGGACCTCCTATGACATTATATTTTTCTATTCTTCTCCAGAATCCCAAGACATGACTGAACCAACACTGGGTTTTATTAAAAGTTTGGTAGGTGGATACAAGTAGGCATGGAGTGACAGATGAATCTGTGAACACATGAATGAATAAATTTCTGGGAAGACAAGACTAAAATGCTTCCTTCATATTCTGAAACATTTAACAGCTATGAATTTGCAAGCCTCTATAGAAGCTGATCATTTACTTCTTCGAGACATTTTTCCTGTCTCCCAAATTTATAACGATAGAGAAAATTGTGCTGGGTAGAAGCGGAGTATATGATCCGGCTCAGATTATGGATGAAAATATTCTAGGATGAGAGGCTTAGTAGTATTCTACTAATACTACTTTATGGAACTGCTGTCAAGCGACAAGCACACTCTGAGCATTTCTCAGATGTGTTACAGAATGCACACTAGATGGGAGCACGAGGTTAAGGAATTAGCTAGAGAGGGAAAGTCTGGTGTCATGGTGGTCCGAGTGATCATAGTGGGACTTAGGAAAGGCATCACGCAGGAAGGGGAACCTCAGGAGAGTCTTGAAAGTTGAGAGTGGGTCTAAGTACGCCATTAAATGAGGTGGGGCAGAGAAGGGCTTTCCTGCAGAAGAAAAAGCATGACAAGGGCACAGGAACATGACAGAGCATGCATTCAGGGGTTAGCAACTGGTTCAACACAACTGCAGCTTGTAAAATATATGGTTGGGAGATACACTTAAATATACTTAATAAAAAGTATGCATAACCAAGTTGGAGAATTTGTGTAAACAAAAGTGAAAAAGGAAGTGTAGAAAGTGAGAAATCTCCCCACCCCCGTGATCACACTCATCCCACCTCCACTCTATGGTCTTTAGCCTTTAAATTCTACCCACACATTCATGACTGCTTTATTGATCTTCACCCTGATTTCTCTACCAAGCTCCAACTTGCCTATTTAACACCTCACGCTGAGCTTATCTCTTAAACGGAACTCTTCAACTTCCCTGCCCCAAATTCGAAATTCCCTACGGGGTCAATTTATCTCCATGCACCCTGTCATTTTATGCTCAAGAGCCGGGTAATCTAGGTACATTCCAAGTCTCCACTTCTAGTTGATTCATTCATAAGCCATGTTGCTCCCACTGGTTTAGATGGTCCTCGTCGTCTATCTCTGTCACTGATGTGTTCTCATCTGCTAGGATCTCCTCCAACCCTCTTGACCACACAATTAGAAAGATCTCAAAATGGTGTTTCTCAAGCTGAAACCCATAGATGTGCTTGGTTAGAAAAAAAAAAAAAGAAAGAAAGAAAGAAAAACAAATAATCTACTTCTCAGCTCAGACAACTGAAAAAGAATCTCTGGGAGTTCTTCAGAGTCTAGGAATCTGCACATGAGTAAGCTTTTGTCCACTCCTCTCCTTTTTGCCATTAAACCTGAAGAATCACCAATATGAGAGGCTGAATAGACTACAGGTTAAGAGTGGGTATCTTCAGCCAGAATGCCTAGATTTGACTTCAGACTGTGAGCCTTCAGGTAATTTAAACAGCCTGGGCTTCTGTCTCTAACTGGGAGGATTAAGATAATAGTGAACTAGGTTTGGGGCTGTTGTGAGGCTCAAATGGGAGATTTTACGACTTTTCACGAGTATTTCCAGTTCTCTTTTTCTTTGAAGCACGTGGAAAGATTGACCTACTACTCCTCTGCTGTGAAATTGAGTGTGTCCTGAGGCTTCCTTAGGCCAAGGACACATGAGTGGGAGCACAGAACGTCACTTCTGAGAGAAGCTTAGGGAGACGATTCTCCACGATCCGCCTCCCTTGCCATGGCAGTCATGGAAGTACATGTCCCAGACAGAAGCAGCATGGAACACTGAGCCAAGACACAGTGACAGCTGCTCTGATCTCCTCTGTGAGAAAGAAATAAATGTGTATTGTGCTCAACTCCCGAGATTCAAAGGATGGTCCTTTACCTGACCCAGCTTTATAACTGATACAATGTTGAAGTCTTTGGCTTGCGCCTGGCCTATGGCACTGCTTTAGACAGTTTTTGAAGAAAATTCCAACAGTGTGGCTCCAACAGTAAAAGAGCTCCTTTGCCTCCACTAACTTAAAACACACACACAAGATCTGTCTCAAACACACACACACACACACACACACACACACACATGCACACACACTCACACACACATAGCAATGTCTTTTTGTGTGTGAAATGATGCCTTCGTACTTTAAGAAAACAGTATACACTATGAATTAAGATATAATTCTTGCCAGAATAAACAAGTCAATAAAAATACACTTCAAAATTTTTATTACAGGCAATGTGTTCTAAACCCCTTCATGGCTTCTAATGGATTTGAAATAAAATCCAAATCACCAAAATCCTGTGCTCTTCTCTAGCCTCATCTTGTCCACTCTTCCATTCACTCTCCTGCCGCCTGGACTTCTTTAAGTTCCTTGCATATGGCAAGCACCTTTTCAACTGAGGACAAGTCAGGGGCCGGAATTCTCCTCCACACCTTTCCTTACCTACATTACTCCACTTATATATCAGACCGCAGATAAGCACGTTGTATCCACCTAATTAGAAGAAGTCACCCCTTATTCCCTTTCCTTCTTCCTGCCTTGGCTTCTTCTCTGCATCTTTCATATATTTTATCATGATCTATAATTTATTTTGTTTGTCTGTTCCTGCATCTTGGTCTTTCTCCAGCACCAAAAAGGAAGCTCCATGAGGCCAGAGTTCACATGGCTCTTCTTTGGGGTTTTATCCTCAACCAAAAAAATCTGTGCTACACAGCAAAATTAGATATGGAAGGATCGGGCGAGGCAAAAAAATTAAAAAAGGGAGGAGGAAAGAGGGTTGTCCTGGAAGGAAGGTAGAGCCTGTCTGAGCACAAAATGACCCTAAAGCACTCTTCTAAAATACTCTAAAATGACTATTCCCCAAAGACATTGAGAGTCTCTAGCAAAGTGATGAAAATTTTGAAGAGTAATGTCTTGTTTTGTGTGAAATGATGCCTTCTTACTTTAAGAAAACAATATACGCTATGAATTAAGATGTAATTCTTGCCAAAATAAGCAATTCAATAAAAATGCACTTCAAAATCAGTTTTTATTACAGGCAATGCATTGTAAACACAAATCCAAAATCTGAGTTGCACCTTTTATTTTGAACATTTCACTCAATAAAAATCTGATACACTGGGTCCAAGTGATGACACATTCCAAATTAATGAAACTTCCCTGTAGCTTAAATAAACAAATTTAGATTACCACGAGAAATCAAAGCCAAAGGTATTCATACAACTCGAGAATGATGGGAAGAGATTAGAACCTCCAGTGGTTTAAATTTCACCACTTATGACAATCTAGAGAGTCTTTGGTGTGACACAATGTTAAACGATTTGTTTACAAGGGCACCCTAAAATATATAGACTGTCCTCCTCTATGCTCATTCACTACATGTCATAGATAGAAATCTGAGAACAGGCTATGAAGTGATTAATCACACACTAGGTATTTAACTTGGAAGAGTTCTCTCAAGGGATTCTGGGTCAGGCTGTCTTGATTGGCCTCATGAAACCTTCCCTTCCCCCTTATTGGTCCTGCTTGCTAACATGGATTCCTACACCATAACAGAAAGGACATGGCTACTGGTTTTCTACTCATCATATATTTTCTGCAGAGACTCAAAAAAACTACTTGTCTGAATCCCCAAAGGCACACAGACCCAAAACATTGAATGAATCCTTTGGAAAACAGAGGTCTTCTACCCCTCTGTGCAGTGGTGAGAGTAAAAGGTGTCAGAAGACACCATCCTTCTAATGAGTCTTTTCCTGACCCAGAAAGTACATAGATTCTGGTTTTAAATGTCCTCATTCCAACTCTTTAAAAGCATCTGTTACCAGGGAGATGTTGCAGAGGAAAGAGCATACATTAAGTCATGGTTCTCTTTCATTTCCATTTTCAACTAGCAAACACCAGACTCAAATCCTCCTCAAATACTTAGATAAGAAAAAGACAAGTTAGTTGAAGACTAGAGTCTCTTAGACTAAATTCATTTCTACTCTGTCTTCTAGAGTTTTTCAGGCTTTTTCAAAACTGAAAGACAGAGGGGTCCCTTGGTCAAACGTGGATAAGCGTTGACTTAGGATCCCTCATACATTTGCATGACCTTTGCTGGCCTTGTCTTAAGCCCACTGCGTCTTCTGTTAAGCTTCCTACTCCAGAATGAACAAATGAGGGATCGAGAGCTGGAAAGATCACGTAAAGCAAGGCAACTCTTGGTTTTTTGGTGGTCAGACACTCAACTAGGACCTCAAAAGTTTAAGGTGACATTTAGAAAGGCAGCACAAAGACTCCACATGTTGTTTTAAATTTTTATTTGCTTACAAAAAGAATAAAAACAGATTTGCAAAAACTATCTGCATAAAGTAATCCCTGTAGGAGAGGAAGGCCCTAGAACATACTGCCCAACAAATCCTTCATCAAAGATAGATCACTTTTCATTGGAGCTGCTGAAAAATCATTATTTTACATGAGTCTAAAACCATTGAAAAACTCAATCTATGTTTAAAATTATCAAATCCATTAAAGTTATATTCTAGCACTTATTTTTGGATACCTGTGAAACCAGTCACTGAGTAATCTTAGAGTTGGACAGATCAATTATATAAGAGGTAGCTTCACCAACAATGATCCTTCTTCTTATTAGCAAGTCATTCCCATGGGGCAGAGCAAATGGTATAATCTATGAATCTCTTTGAATTCATTCTTTTTCTGTGGGGGCCCCATTTCCCTCCAACCCAATCATATTTCTCTTGTGCATTTCAGAACTTGAGATCATCTCACAGAGAAAAGATTCCAGAATTCAATCTACTTTCTCTCAATTCTTCTTTGAGGACTTTTCTCCAAAAAAAAAAACCCCAAATTATCTGGCATATCCTTAAAACAGCTAGGGAAAATCATTTCTAATGTTGTCATAGATTAAGTGAATTTTAAAAAAAACCCATAATTTTTGTTAATAATAACTCTAATATGAATGTTATCCAAAAAGGAAATTTGGGATGCAGATATGAGGCCCTCCCCCCAAATAACATACAAACCACTTAACATTTTCATGAATAAAGGTCTTTAAGAGGTCTTGCTGTTGGTCTTCAAATGTCTCCTGAGGCCATCAGATCCCGGAGCCCCACAGTTCCATGGCTTCATTCTCATCTTGGACAGGAGTGAATTCGGGCTGATCCGGATGGGGAGCTAAAGAGGAAAAGTGGGGGTGGGGACTTGATAGGACCCAGGAACCATGAACTAATATTCTCCCCTCATAGGGGTCCTTAGAGAGAGAGATTTGGTCAGTAAACTACAGATATATCCTGCTTGGGTAGAAAGCTGTAGCTGCCTAACCCACCATGCCTCTTGTACCTTCTCCATGAGGCTTCCTGGTTAGTAAAAGGAGGAACAGGAAGATATGTTAGAGAAATTGTTAGGAAACTAGACTCACAGCCAAGTGCTTAAATATTACATGTTTTATTTACAAAAGAAACCCTGAAAATGTAGCAGAATTATGAACAAAAAAATAAATTTTAAAAACCGATCTCATGTTAGAAGTCCATCACCAGGATGAGTGGGGAGGGGAAATGATGGGGGAGGAAGGAAGAGTGGAGAGGTCAGAGAGAAAGATGCTCATCCATCTTGGGCAGGGTCAGGAAAGAGGAGAAGGCACAATAAGTAACTTTATTACAAAGCCTTTGCATAGAAGAATTTGGGATGAATCCTTGGTACACAATCAGATCCCTCTATCCAGGCTGACCTAAAACAGCCAGTTTCCGTTACAATTGACATATTATTGGGTTAGGTTCCAATGTTATCATTCTATCATGTTTGGAGAAGAGAGAGCAAGAGATGTCAAAGTAGGAAGGAAGGGAAGCAGGTGAGCCAGGAAAGGGGAGTATCCATTGTTAGGGGTTGGGGCTTAATGGTGGTGGTCAACAGGACAGTTCTGTATTCATAGCCAAATGCCCAGGCCAATATAGCCAGAGTGGAGGATTTCCATTTTAGTGCTGGTAATCATTGTAAGGGATCAGATCTTAATAAGGGACAAGGGAATATGAGAGAATGGGGAGGGAAAAGATGAACAGAGAAAAACACATCAGCAAAACTTTGACCAATGCCTCTGGCATCTAAGGTTAAATTTCTCCTAAAGCAGAAAATTTAAATTCATTGATTAAAAAGTCCATTTGCCCCAGAACCATCTCAGAACCTCTCTCTTGAACTTCCAAAAATAATTGCGTCAGAAAGCCGCCCCTCCCCTCAGCACATCAGCATGCACTGCAGATGTTTTTAGGAAGCATAATATTTCAGAATCTCGGTCCAGTAGTTAGTGATGAGGCTAAGACAGCATGGCCAGATTTGTTTCTTCTTAAGACTATCCTTGGTCACCTAAAATGTATGTGGTAGACAGGATGTCACCTGAAAGAATCTGAGAGGCCCTGCTAATTATGGAGGAAGTCATAGTTTGGGGTTTCCCTAAAAATAAATTCTTATAGGCTATCATGATCACACCCCAGCAGTAACAGAATGAGGGCTCCCAAAATGTTAACCCCTATCCCCCAGATAATCAAATGGGAGGTCGAAGTCTATATGGATCACCATTTGAAATCAAGGAAGCCTTAGATGTGAGATTATTTTTAAAGTCCTCTTAAGGCTTCTATAGGAATAGCCTATACAGTAATAGGCACTTTACAGAACATGCTTTTGGGCTAAGGTAGGACTGTGAAGCAGTCATGCTCTGTTTCCCTCTCATAACTGTTCTGTTTCTCATAGTGCCCCCTCCCTATTTGGGTCCTAACCATAGTAAACCTGCTCAAAGCCCACAAGAGTTTAGCACTTACCTCCCGCACCATAGGCAGAACATGACGAGGGGTCGCAATATCCAGGCTGGCCAGAAGGACCTTGCGGTCCAGGTACCCCCAGGTGACCTGGTGGACCCCTTGGTCCAGGAGAGCCAGGGGGTCCAGGGCTGCCAGGGCGACTCTCCCCTGAAGGTCCTAAGAAGCAGCCACAAAAGGAAAAAACAGATCTTTTACCACATAGGGTGAGTTTTGAGATCACCATGAAATCAACTAATTCTTACAACTAATTCTTAGATGTAAGAATTATGCATCTTTTTATAATTTTTTAATAATTTTTTAAAGAGAGAGAGAATTTTTTAATATTTATTTTTTATCTTCCGGTGGATACAACATCCTTATTGTATTTTTATGTGGTGCTGAGGATGGAACCCAGCGCCCTACACATGCCAGGGGAACATGCTACTGCTCGAGCCACATCCCCAGCCCAACCTTATGCATCTTAACAATTGGCTTAATCAGCCTCTCCCTACTCTCTCAGTTCTTATTCCTACATTGGATTCCCTGGGCAGAAGAGCATATAGCTCAGGACTGGGAAGCAAAGTGCATTCTTCTCTAGAGCATTTTGGGCATTTAATGGAGAGGAGCAAACTACTATCGTCTTGCTTTCTCTATGGGGCTTTTGTTTTCCAGTACAGCTCCTTATGAATCCAATGTATGGGCGTGCACATGCCTGTATCTGCACACACATGATCTCTTGCAAATCTCAACCTTATAATCTAGTTAGAAGAGTCACGCAAATTAGTGCTGGCTTGTGGCCCCAGATAATTAAAATAAATTAGTCTAAGTCTGAAAGAAATTACCTGGAGGAATAAAAGTCTAAAATTAGATACAATACATCAACCTAAAATTTCTTTCATCTATCTTATATCAACTGAGATCTTAGATTGAGTGAAAATGGGAGGGGGGTTAAAATATTTTTTGTATTTAAGAAGTTTGTCAGGCTATGTTTTGGGGGGGTTTGTTTTGGGGGGAGACGGTGAGGTGCCTGTTTATATTTAGGCCTGGGTTCCAACAATATTCAAAATTCTTCAACTAGAAATAACACTATTCAATAAGAACTGAACTGAAAAGTAGGAACGAGTATCCCCTTGTATTTGAGTCATGTGCTTCCTCTCAGACACATACAGTTCTATTCACTCAATGCTCATAACTACCTATTCAGTGCACTGCATGATGCTAGATAAGGACCTCATCCAAATCTCTAATAACAGAAGTTATCCCTGAGGCAATGGACTTGTTGCATCAGGAATCTCTCTTAGAAATATATTCCAAAAGCATTGTTAGACTGGAAAGAAAAATCAGAATATTTGATCCAGTGGGGCTAAGATTGAGATTCTAAACATACAATAGCAAAATTGTAATTCTAATAGCAGGTCTGATCATCTGGAGATCATCTTAAGAGTGTGGGATTTTGCACACAAAACTAAATTTTCAGGAAACTCATTTGGTGAGACTACCACAGCAGGAGTAACTGGTGTTCGTGATGTTCACTCATGTTCCTAGAGATTCCATGCCTCCCTGCCAGTGGCTCTGGGTATGTGTGACTGGTTCCAGCCACTGAAATATGGATGGAAGTAGTGTATCATTATATTTAGGAAGTTGAGTCTCATGGGCCTTCTTTATCTTTCTCTCAGGGTCTATATGACCCATGATGCAGGTCATGGGGTTCAAAATGGAAAGGCACTACTTTACCCACATCAAACTTTGTGAAGATAAAATAAAGTTTTATTATGTCAATCCACAAAGTATTTGGGATTTGCTACTAGGCCTAGCCTAGCCTCGCCTAACTCATATATCCACCAAGAGTTCAGAAAATGCTGTAACTTTGGGGGTTCATATGTGGGAAGGATTATTACTAACAAATTGGCTTCTCAGTAAAATAAATGGGAAGTAGAACCACTCCACTTAGATACAAGGATATAAATATGGCCATTTTCTCACCTGTGATAACAAGTGAATATAAAGATTTATATTTTACAGGTTTTTTTTTTTTTTTTTAAATTAAGTAGCAAGGCTTACCTGCTGGTCCAGGGGGTCCTCTTGGTCCTTGAGTACCAATGCCTGGATTTCCTTTCTCTCCCTTGATACCAGTTAAACCTTAAAAAAAAAAGGTGGGGGGAGAAAAAGTTCTTTTTTTAAAAATAAAATTTTAGAGGTTTCAAAAGCATCTTTCTGATGACAATAATGAATTGGGTTAGTTATGGGTACCAAAGGACTTTTAAATTAAATTCTGTCCCTAGTAGCTTATGCAAAATCATATTCCAGTGGTCTGGTTCTGCATCTGAGTGTGTAGTCTGCAAATTGCAAGCCAGGGTCTCTTGCTACTTCTTCCTGAAATGGTCTGACCTGCCAAGAGCTGGCCTGTGTCTTTGCACACAGCTGGCCAGTATCTTTGCACGCACCAGGCCATTCGACGTATGCAGTTGGCACTCCACAAGTAGCACAATAGAAATCACAAGTGGACACATCTAACATTTTCCTTTTGGTCCACCCTGTAATGTATCTGCAAAAGGCATGAATTATAATTAGGCAGCAAAGTTCTGAAGAGCGTGAGTTTCCATTAAAAACTTGGAAGCTTCAGGAAAGCCTGTGTTTGATTTGGCTGATTCAGCCCCATAAAAATCTAAACCTATTTGAGTTTCTTTTCCATTGAGCAGAACTCTTATTCCAAGTAATTTATGATACTTTTAACAAACTATACATTTTCACTGGCAGAAAACAAAACAACAACAACAACAACAAAAAAAAAAAAAACAACACATACTCTGACACCTCATCATCCAGACAGGTCCTATCACAGTCACTGGACAGTGAAGGCACCTATTGGAGTCCTGACCACTAAAGACCATGATAGGACTGCATTAGACTAGAATCAGGTAACCCTAGCTCATATCATAGAAGATCTCTGCTATTCACTTTCCAGAAACAAGAATTCTTTGAAAGAGAAGAATGCCGAACCGCATCTCTGATTAATTATACCTACTAATAAAGCCTAGAAGAAAACATAAATAAATAAAAATAGCCAATTTGATAGACAGCAGTCATGCAAGGAACTTAAAAGTTTTTTAAATTACAAATAACTTAATTTTCTTACTACAAATATAATACATATTCACAGTAGACAAATTAGAAGTCACAACAAGTAAGAATTCTAGCACTTCAAAATATTCACTTTTAACATCTTGGTTTATAAGTTCCATAAAGAAAGGCATCAGTACAGTATTTGTTCTGAAAATAGTTGGTAAAGTAGGTAGTGAGCAGCTGAGTTTTTCTTTACACTGCACATATAATTATTGTCTATATACTGTGGGTGTCTTCTGTGCTCCCAGTAACCACCTCCTGGGATCAAGATAGTGTTTTGAAATAAAAAAGCACTCTTCCTTGCTTTCAGTGGTCCAGTCTGGTCTAGCACTGCTGTGATTCCCACAATCCCAGACCTACTTCATGTGCCCTTGGTGATGTTAAGGCCAGTGCCTCAATAAGAGTCCAAGGCAGACCACACACCTGTGACATGTTGGTAGGGCCTGCTGCTTCTTTTAGGAGCCCATAAGGAGGATGGTGATTTCTCAAAAGTCAAAGTACATCTCCTTTGAGTTTTAAAAGTTCATGCTTCACTCAAACTAGTTACCCTTTACTGCTTGATTGCTAATCAGATGGTTTAGACAGACAGCCACCTGGGTAAGTCCTTGAGGTATTAGCTGAGGAGCTGAGTTGGTTCTCTCTGGCTGACAGTGTTCTCTCACTTGTCAATGCCAGCACCCTAACAGGCAACTGGGAATTTAGCAAAATCCTTCTTTTTCTATTAGAATTGGCATTACATTCCCCATGAGAACTGCTAATTTTGAAAAAATTAAAACATAAGAAAATAAACTGATGACTAACTCCAAGCTGCTCCTGATTAACTGCAGGGTGACTCAGAGGCCTCTCACCACCTCTTGGTCCTACAATATCATCTGGATTTTCCACCAGTACAAGACAAAGGCAGGCTGTAAGGACACCCAGGAAAATGGTCTCAGGATCAACCTCTGAGTTTCCTGACCTGCTTTAGCTGATTTGTAAGAAAGCAAAAGGTGGGCAAGACCCAGAATAGAAAATCTGTTTGCTTTAATTTTCTAGTTATGTAGAAAAAAATCAGTGGAATTTGATATTATCTGTAACCCAAGTTAAGGGAAGTAATAAAGAACATCACAAAAATAGTCTAGCTTCTCAAAATGTTTCAGAAAAGGAAACAGGAAATCTAAAGATACAATTACATATTAACGGGAAATTTTAGATTTTATTGTCCTTAAAGTTATCATATGTTCCAAACTACATATAGGCTAATATATTAATATTTGTACATATGTATACATATGGTTCTCCTGCCAAAGGAATATTCATATTCCTTGATACGTGAACTTGGCTGTATGTCTTCTTTCGGGAGTGCAATAATCATGTTTAAAATCATAAGGATTAAAATTAAAGTCTAGGCTTAAACAATTAATTCAGTGCTTCAAAAATAGATGTGGACATATTTTTGATAAGTTTTGTAGACCCTGATTAAAAGGAAGGAAGCCAAATGTCCTAAAAGTCAGCCTGTGACTGTTCATAAGATGCTTAAGGGCCTCAGAGCCTGGACACAAAGTCATTCTTTACAAACAAAACAAACAGTCATCGCCTATAATAAATCTCTGTTGCAAAGACTCGAGGTGAGGCCCCTAGGTGCCAAGATGGGGTCATCACAGAAGGACGCCAGAATCCTTTCCACAAAGGCATTGAGACTCAGGAGATGCACTGAATCTGAGTGCAAGAGATATTTCCTCTGGAAGCACCCTCTCACCTTGCCTTCTGCATAAGTGCACACCATTCTTCAAGATGCTGCTTCAGCTTCTCTGTATCCATAATAGGCAGAGCCACAATAGACCCAAGGGGGCAATGCTTATCTATCTTATTCCTGGCTCTATCCATAATACTTTGTAGGGTGTCTTCGCATGATACATAACTAACAAATATTTTGTTGAGTGAACTAATAAAAGAATGAATGAATGAATGATTTCTCTGTTTCCATAATATCTGTACCTTCTAGAGCTCCATGTATCCAACTGTATTTCTTACTCATGTCCATTCAGTCCCCAAACTATAAGCCCATTGATGGAGATGCCTTACTTATCTCTCCAGTATCAGAGCCAAGAAGGATCTCATAACAGGTGGCCCAGTAAACACAGAAAGACTGACAGAATGGAGAGGCCTACGTTAGCACTCAGCTGCGCAGCAAAGTAGAACCTTGGAAGGATCTAGAGACTGAAAATAAAACAAAAACGCTGGAGCTTTGGTATTACTTTCACACTCCAGGGTTACATGAACACTGCTTTTTAAAAATCAAGTTCCCTGCATGGGGAAATTGACTCTAGTGCTTTTTATAGATGAGTTTAATTAGTTCCAATTAAATGTAAGCTTCGGAAATGTTTTATGAGCATAATTAATATAAATGAAGATGTAATTTACCCCAAATGTAATTTAACCAAGATTGAAATATCATTAGTTTTCTGTAGTTATCAAAAATATTTAAGATCATCAGAGAGAACCCATTTCTTCCTTTCCTTCTTCTCTTTCTCTCTGCCCCACCCCCAGTCTCTCATATTATTATGTTTCTAACATTTCAAAGCAGTTTTAGGTTCACAGCAGAACAGAGATTCCCCATATGCCCCCTGCCTGCACATAAGCATACCCCCGTTATCAACATCCTCCACTAGAATGGCACACTGGTCACTGTGATTCATTCTTCAGATTCTCATTAGAAGCCATTTGAGACTACCTGACTCTCCATTACCAGTAAGCTAACACTGACCCTCCAATATTTTCCATGAAAGCGGTATCTGTGTGTCTTAATTCTTCACTGTATCCCCAGAGCCAGTTGCATATCAAGCACTTTAAAAATATCTACCAACAAAAATGGATGGATGAATGCAATAGAGTCTGATGGCAGACTGAGACAAAACCAAAAAGTGGCCTATGGTGCGTCAGCTATGCCTTAAGCTACTTAACTAGGTTTTGAAGTCAGATGCTTTACATGTACAAATTCACTCCGTTTTCATAGGAACCAAGAGGGCAACTGTCATTAACCCTGAAAAAGGACTGTGATACAGAGGCCAAGTCACCTGTCCTTAGCTAAGAAGAACAGAGCCAACATTTCAACCAGGAAAGGTTGGTGTGGGTGCCTCTATAGGAAGCCTGTACTAGATGCCTCTTCACCAAAGCCTGGGAATGCAGGCTGCGCTTCTTGTCTGGCTTGGTGCAACTGTGGCTTCCTGAACTGTCAAATCCGTCTTCATGGTTCTCTCTGCCTTCACGTTCAGCTATCAGTCTGTGTGTGCCACCCCACTTCTTCACTGTGTCCCTCAGTTTCACTTATCCTCTGCTCTGAGCAAGATCTGGGGTTGAATTTAGGAGGATTTATCCTGCTCACACTGACCACATGTCCTGGGCCTGGCCCCTTGTTGTCTGTTTCCTATTTTCTTTGGCCTGTTGGCCTCTGAATAGGAAGATCTTACTCATCTCTATGGCCCCCCAGCCACACCAAGCACTCCAGGCTGGAGTCTCTGCTACTCCGTGGAGCAGTTGCTGCTTCCTGATCCCAGACATTCTGAGGAACTCCCAGGATTTATGCCCAGGCAGAGATGCAAGGCCTGGGGAATGCTTTCATTGTAATTGTACCAAAAAGTCACAGAGACTGTGGAGCAAGACTTCAGCTGTGTTATATTTGTCTGTTGCCTGGGAAATGCTGGCGATGAATTTCAAGTTCAGTCTGTTCTTCACACAGTGCATGCTTGAATGCCTACTAGGTACAATGTACTTAAGAACCTGGTTACAAGAAGGCAAAGAAATTGGACTCAGTTTAACTGTATCTTATGCCCTTTGCCAAGCTCTGGTATTTCCACATGTCTGGTCCACAGGGCTAGTATCAGTCTGTAGAGATCCATGCTTTGGGTTATAGTGGCCCAGAGTAGAAAATATACAGTTGCTTTAAGTGTAAATAAACTTTGTTAAAAGTCTCATTTCCTGTTGCTCTTTTCATATTAGTAACTGGCCACGTACTATATAATTCAGAGCTGAGCCAGGGAAATATAAGCCACTCTAGGTCTTTCAGGCAGACGAATTTCAGAAAGAGACTCAATTAGATGGGTAATAGATGGCCTCCAGAGTCAAATAAAGATGAAGCTTTATAAATAAACAATAGCAGGAAGCCACTGTCACCCCTAGGAGGGCAGCAGAAACAACAGGAAAAAATGATGTGGCTTAAGCACAGAGCCTAGGCCTTCAGGCAGGATTCAAAGCAGAGAGGCATGTTGGTTGCCCACTGGAATCAGGAGCCACAGAGGGTTGCAGCTGTCAAGTTGAGATGCAGAGAGGCAGAGGTAGGGTTAAGGAGAGAGGCCAGGTCAGGTCAAGCTTTGGGGATCAGACTTCAAGGTAAATGGATGTGGCTCCTTGCCTGCACAGTCCCCTTCAACACCCTGTACCTATTTCATGTTCATAACTGGGACTTATCTTCTGAAAGAGGAACCCCAAGTTAGTTACGTTTGGAGGTTCCACAAAATCTGGAATCTGCTCTGCTGGGTGCTACAATAACCGAGGCAGATGGGAGTCCCACAGAGCTCAAGTCATCCAGGAAAACACTGTGTCAGCCCCACAGAAACACCAGAGGAAAATGTGTTGAATCACTAAACAAGGAAACCCAGTGGTCAAACGAATCCATTCCCCGTGTCCAGGCCAAGGCAACAGGAGTGTGCACTTCAGGATTTTCCATCAGTTTCTATCAGGCAAGACACTACAGGCAGAGGATGCTTTAGTGTCTGTCCACACACTCACTCAAGTTTGGGCCGAGAAAGGGAGGACAGTAGGGGGAAGAGAGGCCAGTGGGGGATTGAAGAAAGAAGAGGGGGTGCACAGTGCATCAGCGACACCAGCCCACTCTCATCTGCAGGTTGACTGTTCACAGTGGCAGTTAAGTGGCTGGAGGAAACAGAATTGTCAGGCACCAAGAATCCTGGCTTTTTTGTTTTTTTTCCACTCAGTTTGGGCCACTGACCTCATGGGTACACAAAAATATCAGAGCAAATGCCAGTCTATTTCTCTCAGCTCCAAAGTCTTGACAGTTCCTCTTTGAATTCTGTCTTATATTATCTACAATGCTGATTAATAAGAAAATTATTAAAAATTTGTGGGAAAATGAGTCAATTTCTTTGACTTGAGCAAATGAACATTTCAGGTTCAACATGAATATGGAACAAGTAGATGATACTTAAATTACAGCTTGGTCTTGATACAATGACCTCTATCCTTGAGAGAGAACAGACCTATGTCAGGGGACTAGGATAAGGTCAAGATCTACAAGGTTAAAACAAATTGTATTACAACCAACAGCCCTTCATAAAAATCAAGAAGGCCTATTTATTAAATAAGCACATCTTATATCTAGGAGCCTTCTCATGTCTTTCCAAATTTTCAAAGAACTTCAGAAAAGTCAAACTCTTTTGCTACATTTACCAAGTAATTTCATGTCAAAGCTAAATCTAGAACCAATTAAAATGGAATAGACTAATGCATATATCTCTTTTATACATGCTTTTGCCCACCTTAAAAATGTATTTCAACATATTTATTTATTATGTATTTTTTGCTTTGATAGCCAGGTCAAAAAAACCACTGAACATGGTTTATCACTGCTAAAGCTGCTTACAGCTTTTGTTTTATTATATAAACTAGTACATGCTATATTTCAACTGCACTTATTTATGTTCAAGGAAAGGCCTAAAAACTTAGAATAAAAAAACAATATTCTGATATTTTTTCCATATTTTTCACCAGTGCATTATAATTATACATAATGGTGACATTCCTACAAGTTCAAAAAGGCAGTCTGTCTCTCTCTTCTACTAGCCAGCATAACCAAATCTCCTACTTAAACATCTCACGCTGATTTCTTGACCACTTTCACCCCATGATGCTCGGTGATGGCCAGCACTGTGAACTTGGCAGTACTTTGCTATTCACATGACGTCTCTGACATCTCAGGACTCATGAGCTATAACCACATGTGTTTCGACTTTCATCGTGGCACAAGCGGGAACAAGGAACAGCCATAGAGATGCCAGCCAAAAGTAATAAACATCATTTATGATTCAGGAAGTAACTATTGTATCTCAGGTATTTTGAGGAATAAAAGAAAAATATACAATAACTTTGGTCTTTGCAGAAGGCAGTCTCATTAGTGAGATGGGACAAGGTGAAACCATCAAAGATCAGTTCAAGAGAGGTATTCCATGTGGGTGCTGAGTAGTAGCATCACAGATTAATGGGCTAGGATTGGTAATATGCAGATTTATCAGATGTTTGTTCATAACTAATATACATACTATACAGACTCTACATGGTTTTATTTTTTTCTTTTCCTTCTCCTCCTCCTCCTCTTTAAATTTTTTTTTTATAACAGGGGCATTTTACTACTGAGCTCTATCCCCAGACCTTTTAACTGCTTTAGTTTAAGACAAGGTCTCACAGAGTTGCTGAGACTGACCTTGAACTTGTGGGATCCTCTTGTGCAAGCCCCCTAAATTACTGGAATTAAGTTACAGGAACAAATTATATTTCCATGGCAAAAAGAACATTTTGATAGACACCAGTTACAGATTTTGGTCATTGTAATAAAGTCAAATTTTATTCATTACAAGGAATGAAGACAGAATTTGATTTTGTCAACAACTTTTTTTTTTTCTTAAATCATTCTTTTTGTTTATTTGGAGAACAATTTTGTCCTGATTACAACAAATCTCAGAAACAGGAATACAAAAGATGCTAGTAGTCTACAAAAATATTTTTGCAATATGTGCTATTCTTTCTTAGGTGTTTAAACTTGCATCTGCTTCCCACTAAAAAGTTTACACCTGGCATTGAATTGAAAGTCTAGAGGAGAGGAAACACACATAGATGGTGAAAACAGGCAGGTACAGGATGGGTTGGCCCTTCCCAAGTTCCCTCATTCTTCAGCATACTGGAAGTCACACATGGAGGGGCCACTCTGATGAATGAAAGCTACCTCCAGCTTGCACTGCAAGGCCAGAAGGCCTGGTGTGATTTACAGGTAGATGATGGCTTAACTACATACTCACAAATTCTCTGATATACCTCCCTCACAAATGCACAGCACAGTTCTCCTCTGCCTGAGTGTGGGAGATGCTCAGTGACTCCCGTCAGACAAGTGGAACATGGTGAAGGAAAGGCTTGTGACTCCTGAGACTAGCTCCAAAGAAGTCATTGGGAACAATAATGACAACTCCTCCTTCTTTTTCTGCTTCTCCTTCTCCTTCTTTCTCTCAGCACCAGTTCTGAGCAAAGTAGAATAGAGGGACCCATCTTGAAGCAGATCCTCTAGCCCTAGTCAAGGCTTTGGTTGGCTACAGCCCTGGATGACTATCAACTTCAACTTCGTGAAAGACCCTGGGCCCAAAGCACAGATAAACTCACATCCCTGGCCCTCAAAAATGGAGGCCACATATGTTCAGTGCTTTAAGCCACCAAGTTCTAAGGTAAAATTTGTTACACAGCAGCAGATTACTAACGCAAAAAGTTTCTGCAGCAGTGATCAATGTAATGAGTCACTTCACAACTGGTGGGGGTGGGAGTGGGGGAGAAACCCTAAAAAATGAAAGATGATGTAAAGAGGAAAAAGGAAAGAGCATTCATTGTCCATGCGTTAACGTGACCACACTTCAGGAAAAGCTAATCCAGCAGAGTTTCAGAAGGTCTTATCTAAAAGGCATTTGAATTGGACTTACCAGATAGTACTGGGAGAGAAAAGGGCAAACTCTATCTTGACTTTTCTCTCAGGAAATGAGGGGCTAGAATGGGACTCAAGTCAGAAGAAGGAAAATGTGTTTCAAACAGCAATGAGACGAGAGAGCACAGTCAGGCAACTGAGTATCAAGTGTCGTACAAAATCACAGCAAGACTTGTCCATATTTAAGTGCCAACCAGAGTTGTAATGAAAGCCCTAACCTGCTCTACCTTTAATCAAGTTGGCCTGCCCCCTACAGATCATTTTTCCAGGAATAAGTCAGGATACATGGGGCATTAAGAAGTTTCACAGAATTGATGTCTACCATGACAGTGATCCTGGCTCACAGTTGTTATACCTTTATTTTGATTTCTTATCAAATTTTTCTGCTAGATTTATCTTCAGCCCTTCTATCTCTTCACCACAGGAATACTGAACAAAAAAAAACCCTATTTCTCTCTCCAAACTTTAAATCTATCCAGGACTTTTTTTTTTTTTTTTTCTCTCAGCCCTATTGTCTCGGTTTCTCATGAGCATTAGGCACAAAAGGTTAGCTTTAGTGTAGGGTCGCAGTTTGCTGCCCCCACTGCCACCCATGAAAGGGACTGTGATTTATTTATGGCATCAGAGCAAGGCAGCTCCTTTTCTATTGGGTTTCCCTGGGGGAACTCTCCCTGCCAATAAACCTTGGGTTAAAAAGGCGAGGAGATCATTTACATTTATTTGCATAATGGCAATCAAGTGTTTTGCCGTAATAGATCTTCACTGTGAGCACAAGAAAGACAAATGCAGATGGCGCAATTCTTTATCATGGCATTCTGAAGGAGAAATGGGGAAGTTTCTGTTGCTTTCAAGATCAAGTTCAAATTCCTCACCCAGAACTACAAAGTGTTGGTTGCTTCATGAGCCCCCTGTCTGCTCCTCTCCTCTCCTGGGTTCTTATTCTCCTCCTCACCCCCACGTTCTGCCTGTGCTATTTTCTATGTGTCTTAGTTGTTTCTAGAAGAATTTTTGGATGATGAAATAATTATATAGGGTTTTTTGGCACTTAACTACATACTGAAATAAATTATTTGACCTAGATTGATATCCTTTTAGTTCCCTTTCTGTTATACAAGAGTACATTTTGGTACTTTATTTGGTATTATTTGTTTGTGTGTAAAGATAGGTTGCATTTATTACCTCTGAATCCCATTTTGGAAAAGTAAAGAAGGTGTCACAAATATTTGTTGTAAAGAGGGGACAACATGTCAGGTAGGATTGAGAATCATGGCTTTATGTTTCAACCCCTTTCCCACCTCAGGACGTTGGCATGTGATGTTTCCCTGCCTACAATGCTTTCCCCTCTCTCTCATTGATATTTCAAATTCCTACCAAACTCTCAGGTCTCAGTTAAAATATCACTGACTTTGTAGACTTAAGTCAGAGTCTCCTTTGCTCAGACTGCAACCCACATTTTTTTCTTAGCACTTTACACAACTGAAATAAAATTATTCATATATTATTTGTTTAATATCTGTCTTGCCCATAGTTAGCAAGGTGGCCTGAAAGTTGGGAAATGCATGCCTGCCTTACCGACCATGCTGTCAATGCCAAGCACTCTGCCTGACATGTAGCAGATGCTCAGTAAGCATTGGTTGAACAAATGAAAATTCTGAGAAATTAGGATCTAAGCTTAGGGAGTCACGATTACATAGTTAGTAACTAGTTGCAGAGTTAGGATCCTAACCCATATGTCACTGAGGCCCCAAACCACATTCTGTTCAAACTAGTATGCTACTCTCAGATAATGCAGCTTCACGAATTAGAGAGGCGAAATGATTTTTCTTCTAAAAAGGATTGACTTCTACAATTCCATGTTTCTCTCTCTTTGCCTCCAAATCAAATATCCTAATAGAAGTCTAAATTCTAGAGTTGTCCTCCAAAGTGCCAGATCTATGAGCAGTTTCTCTACAGGTAATTCTTCCAGATGGACTCTGTTATGTGGTGTTGAGTATTTGCTAAGTTGCTGGGAGAACTGTCATGTGCCAAATGGTATAACCATGCCAAATGGTTTCTATCACATTCGTTTTTATCTAATGGATCAGTCACAGATGCCCCAATGCTATCCAAACATACCAAATCAGAGTGCACAAAGAGCTTGCAAATAGTCCGGCCACAGCCCACCAGGACATTCTGGCCAATCCAACAGGTCACATGTTTTGAATTTGTGGTTGTTAGGAGTCATCCTGAAAGAGGGTTCATCGGACTCTGCACAGCTCTGAACTCTCCTTTATGAAACTCACTAAATAATTCACAGACAGAAACAGGGCACAGGAAAGGAAACACAGCCTCAGTTTTCTCACCTAAAAACAGGACTAATCCTGATCTCATAAGATTTTTATTAGGGTTACACAGCATGCTAAGCAACTGATACCCAGTATTTGAACACTTTCTTTTCAAAGACCACAATGACATCTCCCTCTACGTTCTGAAATCATTTATTTTCTAACTCACATAACATTTACTATCTCTCACCTTGAACATTCAGAAACAGTCCATATTTCTTCTTTATCAAACCATGTCTTTTATTTTCTCCAAATGAGATAGTACGAACACAAATTGAGTACAATAGTTGGCAAATGCATTTGGTGCCTAATAAGTGAAAGCCACAAATAATGGTATTATCTTACATATGGCCAAGCCAAAAAGCCTTACATAAGCCCTACATTCAATACATATTTGCTGATTTATTGCACAAAACAAACCAGATATGAATTCCAGCTGTTATGGGTGGAAAACCTAAAAATGAAAACCTTCAGTTGCATGGTACCTCTGATCCAATCATTTTTGAAGAATCATTGAAACTGAAGGAGTTGCATGAAGACAGAAATCAGGAGTACTTTCTTTTTCTTTTCAAGTAAATATAAAGTTAATTTTGTGAGCTACAGACCGACAAACTCATTGTCAACTTGGTTAATTTTAGTTCAAGATAGTAGTGTGAATAATGAACATTTTAAATAAACAGTGTAAGGAAATGAACAGATGAATCATGTGAGAATGATGTGCAGAGTTGGAATTAGAAATGGAGCTGTTCCAGAGGGGTAAAGGAAGGGAACTAGGGGGAGGGAGGAGAGGAAAGGGGAGGTAGTGCAGAATGTAATTGGCCAAATTATGTTATATGCATGTACGAATATGTCACAACAAATTTCACTATTATGTACAATCTTAATGCACCAAGAAAAAACTAATTTACAAAAGAAACGGGAATGAAATTATGACATTTGCCAGTCAATGAATGGATCTGGAGGCTATCATGCTAAGTAAAATAAGCCAATCCTCAAAAACCAAAGGCTGAATGTTCTCTCCAATATGTGAATGCTAACACACAATAAGGGTGGAGAGAGAATAGAAGTTTGTTGGATTAGACAAAGGGAAATGAAGGGAAGGGAGGGGGGATGTTTATAGGAAAGACAGTGAAATTAATTAGACATAACTTTCCTCTGTTCATATATGAATACGTGACCAGTGAAACTCCACATCACATACAACCACAAGAATAGGAAGTTATATTCATGTATGTATAATATCAAAATGCACATATAACTACTGTCACGTATAACTAAAAAGAATAAATACAAAAATACCAAAAAAAATGGGTCTGTTATGAAGGGGATCTAGTTAGGATTATCCAAGACCATGACTGGAGAAGGATCTGAGGTAAAGAAGAGCCATCACTAGGTTCAAGGAACAATGGAGGAACTTTAGGGCTAACTGTACCCTTTTTCTGAATTTTGGGATAACAAGGACCCAGGTATGAAAAACTATTTATCCGAAGACAGTGCCAGGTTTAGGAAGAAGTAACCAATACAGTAATCCCTGGAGGAACTTAAACTAACAGGATAAGAAAAAGCAGGTGAGAAATGAAGCTGCATAACATGGCATCATGCAAATTAAGCCTCTTAAATTCTGAGCACCAGTAATTAGGTAAATCCAAGTTCGAGTTCAAGCTTTAGACCGAAAACTTGACCAGCACAAGCCATAAGAACCCTCTGAATCTTTCCATTCTAAGGATTATGTATTATAATCTCAGTGAGAAGATAGCTGAGATTGTTCCCCACAAATTTATAAACAAGATTTTGTTTAAATTAAAGAGACAAAGGGTTGATGAGGAGAGATAATCAGACTGAGCAAAAACTGTATTCTCTCTATTTGGTAATAAGGAGAATCATGAAAAGCCATCTCTGTTGCATTGCTAAGATGGAGGGGACGCCTGTAAGTTTTCTTCAGCTCTCTAAACACATATTCTATGGCCATTTCTCTTATAAAGATGGAGTTAAAGATATTGTACCAGGATAGTGCCTTTCAAACCATGATCATAATATTCAAGATCTCCCCTAAAGCTTTGAAGGAAAGAAGAAAATAGAACACAATTATAGTTAGTTCTTTTGCCTCAGTTGTATATGTTTACATGCACACAGATTCATAAGCATTCTGCATTACATTTTTTACTATATATCAAGTTTTTAAAAGTTAAAAAAATGATAGTAGAGAAATCAGCTGGTGCATTTCTGATGAAAATTTAGCCAGTGTGAATAGAGTCATGAGCTTGGCGGGGGAACTAGTGTAACCCATGGAGCCTCAGCAGAAAGTAAGGTCCATGTGAGTGCTAAGCCACACATACAGTCATACTCCTTTAAATTTTGCTTTTATACTTTACTGTTTTGCCTAGTAATAGCACTTATTTTTGCTCATTTCAATGGCACATTCTTTAAGACTGTTTTATGTAGCATCATGATAATCATACTGTACATAGTAGAATAAAAACACGGTCCTGGCAATGAACTGATTTTGAGTTCTTTAGGCCTCAATAACTTCATCTGCATCCTTTTATGCAAAATGGGAGCATCAAGAGAACAGATGGCTGAAGACCTCTGTTTGTAAAAGTCTATTTTTTTGGCTCAGTGTAAAGACAGATATTTTTTCTCTCTCAATCCTTCCTGGGGTGTTTGGAGCACAAGGCAAAGAGCAAAACATCATTGCACACCTTACAGAAATGAATCCCAGCTATGACCAAAATGGCTTTGCTGTAAATGAAGAGCCTGCTGGACTCTGGCCTATAAACCCCAACTTAGCAATCTCCAAACACCCCTATCATCTATCAATTAAAATCACCTTCCCCACACTGAAAGGGCATCTCTCATTTTCTGTCTTATTGTCATCCTCTACATCTTAAGGAATTCTTACCTACATGTGGGTAAGAAAATCACATCATGGAATTTCCTATTTCCAGTGGTTGTCTGGGCCACTCTTTGAGAACTACTGGGTGATTTTCTCAGGTCTATTCACTTAGCAATCTCACAGAGCAGGAAAGTCTCAATTCAATAAGAACAGGGCCACAACCTCCAAAAGGAACAAAGGCAGCTAGTGACCAGCCGGGGGTGACCCCCATGCTGGCTCTGTGCTTCCCGAGTCACACTTTCTCCATCCCCAACACCATCAGAGGTACTCTGCTGACAGAGGGGGCCACCTGCCAGGCAACCAAGTCTGTGACACATTATGAGGGAATAAGACCCTTCTCTAGTCTGCAGATTCTATGCCCTGACACTAGAAAAAACCTCCAGAAAGAAAAATCATATCTGGATCATAATCAAAGCAATTGCCATCTAGCATGTGCCTATTAAATGCAAAGCATTAGGCAGAGCAATTCACACTTGACCCGTGTTCAGCAAACTAGCCCTTCACTATCACAAGAAGAGTGGCGCTAGATTGGAAGGGAGAGACGGAAAGTGCAGCAGGTGTTCAGGGCGGAGGTTTCCATACACTGGGATGATCAAGAAAAGCTACATGCATGAGACAGAAGTTAAGCTGAGCCCTGAAATAAAAGTAAGACGTATGTATGCTAGATAAGGGGAGGAGAGGACATTTCCCAGGAGGGAAAGACACTGTGTACAAAAGAGCAGAGGCAGAAATGCACAGGGCCTGCAGGCATGAGTCAACGATGACTGTGAGATATCGTCTTTGTTATCTCCAGTCATATCCCAAATCTTATGAGGGGAATTAATTTCACTCCTCCCACAAATGCAGGATGACTTGCAGAGAAGACAGGCAACACTCAGCTTTCCCAGACCTAAGTTCTAGAAATAGTGTCTCAGACCACACTTTCATCTCCTGACAATTTTGCCCCTCATTTCTTCAAGATTAATATTTGACCCCAACTTCCTACATCGTTTTTATCTGCTTCTAGAATGATCAATGAATGAAACTAGGTGAAATTCAACAGTCCTTTTTTTTTTTTTTTTTGGTACCTGGGATTAAACTCAGAGGCACTCAACTACTGAGCTACATCCCCAGCCCTATTTTGTATATATATTTTAAATTTAGAGACAGGGTTTCATTGAGTTGCTTAGTGCCCCCTTGCCTTTGCTGAGTTTGACTTTGAACTTGCTATCTTCCTGCCTCAGCCTCCGGAACCTCTGAGATTACAGACGTGCGCCACCAAGCCTGGTCAAAGGTGTCTTATTTTTGTGTTATGTGATACTTTTTAAATTAATTTATTTATTTTAATTAAGTATATATGACAGCAGAATGCATTTTGATTCATTGTACACAATTTTTCATTCTCTGCACAATTTTCATTTCAGCACAACTTTTCATTCTCTGGTTGTACACAACGTAGTGTCACACCATATGTTATATAATACTTTTAAGAGCCATAGATAGTAAAAGAGAAGGTGAAGTGGAGACCTCTATTTTATAGAGACTTCAGTGAAAAAGATAAAGCACTGGCCAAGAAACTGTTAAATAATTATTTCCTCGTATTATAGGAAGTTGAGCTGTACATGGTATTTTAATTTTAAGTTCACAGCTGTATGTTCCATACAAGGATGTGTGAGTCACAGGTCGATATGACTGGGACTCTTCTCAGGATTGCCACTGGCTATTGCCCAATCTGTGCACTGTGCACACACACAAAGCACCGTATCTGTGTATAGAGTGAGCTCCCGGCTCGCCATGACACACACGGGATGCCACATCTACCCAGAGTGAGGGAGCATTTTCTAATTCTTAACACTAGAAGGAGCTCCTTAATTCATCCATCTAGTGGGGACATCTCTTTTCATGAACTCAAAAGCCTCTTAGAGGTGAGCAGGGGCTCTGACCCTTCTGTGTCATACAAACAGATGTGGCTCCTGATGAATGCCTTGTACACTGCTCAATTTTCTCAACTCAGGGACAGATAAACAAGAAATTGAAGAATAGATGGAGCAGGGGCTGGAGATATAGCTTAGTTGGTAGAGTGCTTTCCTTGCATGCACAAGGCCTTAGGTTCAATCCCTACCACCACCACTAAAAAATTAAAAGAATAGATGGGGTAGAATGAATTTAGGTCTATTACTTCAGACTTTATCATCATAAAAGTACCATGCTCTGTGTCATCGTCCCCTTCTCAGAGGAGTTGCCATAAGAGCAGTGGCCCAACTTACCTCGTTCTCCTGGTGCCCCTGGCACACCTGCATTTCCTGGGAAGCCGGGTGCACCTGGGGGCCCTTGCTCACCAGGGGTTCCAGGTGAGCCTGGCCTTCCAGGTTCCCCAGGAGGCCCTTGGACAGTCCGGATGGATGAGGAGTGGCTGGGGATCTGGTTGAGGATGGCTGTGTACCTGGCCATGTGACCTGAGGTATGAAGCAAGAAAACAGCATTCAATGAATGGTCACAAAAAGAAAGGGAGGATGGGGGTACTTTCCATGAAGGCCTCAAACAATTCTATTCAATACCCACCAAGGGGAAGGAAAAAAAAACCACACCCTCTGAAATACGTTGATTTCCAACTTAGGATTTTTTACATTTTACTTTGGATGATATTAACTGCTGGATTGTATTCGAGTCACATCTCATGTGTTTGGAATTCCAGAGCTCACGTCAGCTTCGCAACAAGCATCATGGAGCAGAAGTCATAAATTTTATCTTCACCCCAACATTTATCTGACCCCTAAACCTCTCCCAGCTGCCTTTTTCTACAACAACCACTGCCCCCCCCTTGTTATTTGTCTTTTTTCCAACCTACAAAGCCAGCCCCACCCTCTTGCTCACAAATCCCCAGACAAGTTCTCTGTCTCGACTCATCTTGGTTGCCAAGCCTTTTTTTTTTTTTTCAGGAAACTTTTCTTAGGTCCCAGCTGCAAAAACTCCTACTAGCTTTATATAATAAAAATCTGGCATTCTCTCCCATAATCCTTTAACCCAGCTGTGACTGTAAGAATGCAATTTAATAATTAGAAGAATAGATTTGCAAAGCACTTGACACCAGAATCCCTCTTTTATCCAACATCATCAGGAGATGAGATCTTTACAAAAGTGATTATTACTTATAACGTTTTCAATATTTAAAGCTAAGTAAAAAAATAGAAGCCACTTTTTGAGGAAGTACTTCTAAAATGTTTCCAATGCCGTCTTAAGAGTTGGACTGTGACTGCAACTAGGGACCCTCTCCTGGAGACTAGAGGACTCTCTGTGGGCACAGCCCACTTGCAGCAGGTAAGTGTGTCCACATCTGCTTTCTCAGCTTCCTTCACTGACCAGGGTTGTCCTTTATCACATCCCCAGCTCTTGTCACTTTGGCCTCAAAGTTTCCCAAGTGAGTCTTCTTAGCATAATTCTTCTGGTTAATGGAAAACTAAAAAGCAGATGACTGAGCTTGTAAGGAATTATACACTAACTGATAAATCAAGTCCTGAGCAGGAGCCTAAGAAATAAAATAGGGAACCCAGAGGAAGACCAAAGCCATATTAAGGAGGATGACTGAATTGCCAGAAATACAGTCTCTGAGTGGGTTGCATACAATCTCTTCCATCTCCAAGCTGTACTGACTGGCAGGGCTTCCCTGTTTTACAGACATATTTAAAACTTTCTTGTCTCAACTCCCTGACTCTACCTCCTTGAAGTCATTCACAACAATCTGAGAATTCCTAAGGGAGAAAAATAAATTTTGAGCCCTCCATTTTTAAATAATTATATATTATAAAAGGCTTCATTTTTATTGTGGAATAAGGCAACAAATATTGTGAAGTTTTCTTCATGTGATGTTCAGCAAGTCATGCAAGATTTCTTATTATAATGGTCTATTCATATACGCTGTATTAAAATGAGAAACCTATGAAATAATGAAGGAGATGGGAGAGTTTTGAATGTATTCTATTCCAGAGGAGATTCAAGTTCAATTTCCCTTTTCTATGGTATTGGTTTTAAAGAACCTGTTTTGGCACAAAACTGAAACAATATCATTTAACTGGTAAGTTGTCTCTCCTGTATACATTTAACCTGGGCACTTATTTAAATTAAATTGAGTTAAAATACATCGAGCAAGACTCTGTATCTTAAGATAGTAGCCTTTGTCCCCAGTTTGTCCTGATATTTGTGTCTTAATGAAAGCTCTTCCAAGTTCATGCAGGGAGTTTCACTCCACGCCTCCCGGAGAGGGAGATCTCAGAACTCAGGTGGAAGTTTGGATCAGACCCTTAGGCCTCCTTGGACATTTTCAGGGGTCTCCTGGCCTCACTCCCTAACTTTCCTGGATTAAAATAATTGTAACCCTGAGGCTGACAAGGCAGCCACTCTGCCAATGTTGGTCCTAGAGAAGGAGGGTATTTTCTGGGTGGGGTTTAGATGGCAGAGCTAGGCTAGAGCTGGGTGGGTTTCAAGGAATATTTTGTCTTTATTCAGTTCTTCTGGAATTAAACAGATCACTTGGAAAAAGAGAAGGGTCCACCAGTCTAGCAACCTTCTGGTTAAATTACTGAGATAATATATACAGTCGGTTGGCAGGAGCAAACATGCAAAATGAAATCCAGTCCCATTAAAAGGTGCAAGTTTAAAATGAAGACATAGTGTTTTAACAACTGTATTCTAGCATAATCTTTGGCACAAATTCCAAGTGTCCCATCCAATGTCATAACTACCCTGTCACTGTGTGTGTGTGTATGTGTGCATTGGTATAAAGTCTAAGGAATAAAGGGAAGGACTTTAGCCTAACCAAAAGATAACAGATATAAAATAGATAAAAAGGAGATACTGATTTAAATCTTGTGAATTAATAAGAATCATGTGAATTAAGGTGAATCATCTTTATGAAGGTAGCCTCTGAAGACACAGTTTGGTAGCTTTCAAGTGCTGACACTTGAGAAGAAATCTATCTGTACAGCAAGAAAGGAATATGAGATCTGACCTGTCAGTCATATTAAATCCACATGGGCAAACCCAGAGATCTTGGACTGATAACACAGGCATTTGGCTCCTGGACCATGGATGTTGAGCCAAGGGTAGTCTGTAAGGACATCTTAGATGGATCAGAAGTGGCCATATGAAGCTCACAGAGTCTTCACCAACAAGTTTTCAAGGAGTTTTCCTGGGGCTCACAGTCACAGGAAAGACAAACTCCATGTGAACAGCAAGGGGGTAAAACCCGGTCAACTATGACACACTTACTCTGGATGAGCTGTTCGCATACTTGACGTGCCACTGCCCTCACCATGGCTTGAGACTGCAGGTCACCCTGGATGAGAGAAAAGCACACTTCTAAAGCACAGCCACATACCAGGTCTACCAGGATATGGATGACTTGATCCATTGTTCCCACCAGGGCTCTTAGGCTCCTAGCAACAAGACAGACTGACCACCACAGAGCAGTAGGCTACATGCACTCAGGGTTCAAAGTTCCTGAGAGTCCTTATTACATTAAAAAGTTCAACTCAGCATTTCTGGTCCCAGGTTCCAAAATATTTAATAGTTTTAAAACAAACCTATATATGTTTAATGCCTCATTTATATTTCTTTAGAGCTCATAAAATATAGCACTTTCTCAAGTAGTGGCTCCTTTGATACTAATAACAACTCAGAGGAAACACAATAAACCCATTTTATAGTTGACCAGCATTAAACACATTGCCCAAGCTTCATGGAGGTAATCAGATGAGCCTAAAGACAGTGCCGTTTCTGTTATAGTCAATAACACAACTATATCAGCAACTGCACGATTTCTGAAAGAAGTCCCCTAAAATAAATTGATTTAAGTTTGGGGGCCAGTTCTTTAGTTCTACATCAGCTACTGTCTTCTTGGATGCCAATGATGGACCATCAAGAAAACAATTCAAAGCTATTATTTGGAATCTGTATAAACCTATATACCTTTGGGAGTTCTTCTACATCATTATATAATTTCCTTGTCAAATCCACTTTGTGAATTAAATGAGTTTGATTCTGCCCATTTTATCCTGAAAGAATGGAGCCTAAGGTCATCGAACAAAAATGAAAATAAAAACTCATTCTTCTGACCTCAAGTCCATGGGGCTGTTCCTACTGGGAAATGTGCTAACAACAACAGTCAGGAGCAGGGCAGAGGAAGGGAGAGAGATTGGTATAATAGCAATGAGTAACCACGAAGATATATGCAGTTCTTTCACAGGCTTAGGCAATGGCTTGTTCAGCAGTTCCAGCCCCAAATAGCCAGAGAGACTTACCCGTTCTCCGCGTTCGCCCTTTGCTCCAGGAAGACCCTATACAAATGGAAAAAAAAAAAATCAAGTTAACTTATGATGCTGCTCAGTCAAAAGTAGTGGTAGTGCATCTTTTCTTATTTGATAAAGACATTTTTCTTAGCTTTGGCAAAAATAGTTATGCAACATCAAGAATAAAACAGACAGTGACCTATAATCCCACCAAACATAAACATTTACTCCCCCAGGCTTTTTATCTGCAGATGAGATGTGGTATTTGGGGCTAAGAAATTGAAGTCAGGCAACAATAATGTTTTGTAACCAATGTATTCACCAGAAAGGTCCTTTACATTTTTCTACACTGAACTCCATAGGTATTGAACCTTAAGGAGGTTTCATAACTAATTTCAGGAATCTCTTCTAACTAGTTAAACTGTTTAAATTTTTAAAAGAGCATTTTTAAAGAGAAAGGGAAAAAAATATCCTCTCAACCTGAGAGTTCAAGTTCAAATAATATTAGGAAATCCCATAGTCTCTCTCTGCTTTTTGTCCAGCACAATGGCACACAATTCTCTCTAATTCTCTACAATAGAGGCACTCATATATACATGAGATCTCAGCTGAGTTATGGTTTAATAATGTGGCTAAGCTACTCTTTGACCCATAAGAAATTTTTACAATTATTGTAAAAAGTTACTGGAAAAAAATGTCATGTTCAGTTTTTCTGCAAAGAAATCACACTTAAAATGCAAAGCAAGTTTCTTCAGGATGTCATGTTTTTTTATTACTTGGCAATAGATACCACACGAAATAGAAATTGATGAAAAATGCAAAGCATGTGCTTGAAAGAGAAGGAGTCCAACTTCTACAGGGAACGTAGGTTCTTCTCAGCATGGGAGCTCCATGGGACAGTCCGTGCCTGGCTGTGGACTTCTCTGTCCTCAGCTCCCAAGACTGCCTGAAACATGGCAGGAGCTCAAAAATATGTGTTCACCAAGTGAATGAATGCTTGAATTTTACTTCAGGTCTGCATACCTAGCCAATTTATGTTTTGTTTCAATACTTTGCTTGAAAAAAAAAAAAGAGAAGAAAAATATTTAAGACACACTGCAGTGTAAGTTTCTAGAGCACTAGAAAAAGTGTTGATTCTGCTAAAAAAGATACTTAATTTCCATTATAAAAACTTTTTTGAAAAAACAAGATTTACATAGCACTCTTCCCATACCAGCTCCACTTCTCTTTGGGAAATGAATGTACTGGTTGTGTCCTTTTCCCTTATGCCTTAGGTTTTCACAAATAGTAAGTCTCCAGAGAGGCAGCAATGTCCACTAGTATAGGTCCAGCTGGAGATTAGAGCTACTTATGTCACCACCAAGTAAGTCCTCAACAGAAATAGGCTTTTCAAGCACCAGATGAAAAACTAAAAGAAAAATCAGCAACCCAAAAGAAGCACACATTCCACATTTTTAATATATTAAGACACTGCACATTCATAAGTTGCTTTTACTACATTCCAAGGACTGCTCCAGTGCTTTCAGTTAACCCTTCTAACTGTCTTGTAAGATTATCCCCTTAAACCTTGAAATGCTCCTGCGAGATTAACTCATGTGTTCTTTATAACAGTGGTATGAAAGAGTATTTCCATTTTACACATTAGGAAAAGATACACCAGGAAGTTCACTAGGCACCATGAGATGCACCATGACCTGTGGGAGGTCACATAAGAGAGACATGGAAGAGCAGGAAACAGAGCCCAAATTGTGGGATCCAGAATCCATGCACTTCAAGTACAAGCTGCACTTTGCTGGAAGAAGGCACTAATTAGCACATCTGCTAGTCCATATCTTCCATTCCAGTGAAGATGATATTTTCCTAATTAAAACAAAATGAAACAAAACAAAAACAAGCAAACATACCAACCACCAAACTAATTCTAGTAACTCAGAAATAGGTTTCAACTTGAGTCATTTTAAAAATCCATTTTACCTTGAATATTTTTATTTTTGCGTCAGTACAACTTTTGGTATTTCCATTGCTATGATTTATTATGTTGGCTTGTTTGAAAATGTTTCAAATTTAGAGAAAGAAATCACAGTGCCAAGCTGATTGTAAGGTCAATAGCAGCATCCACTATTGGCACTTTCTGGTAGGTAGAGATGGAGCTGCTTAATTGGGCCTGAAATTCTTCAAATTCAGTCTTATGATGCTTGTTATTAAGTAGCTAAAGGACATAGTAGGCAGTCTCGATGAAAGATCTTTTTAGTGAAATATGAGTATGGCAAGAAATTATTTTTTATTCCAACTTCTCTGACATCTTTCCTTTGATTTCTGCAAAGTAAAACAAAAACAAAATAAAAATTCCTGAGCAAGTGAAGGCCCATAACTCCACCAAGGTATGCTTTGAGGGAAAACACACAGTCCCTGTAGATGTAGGCAGGAAAAAGTGGCACATTTTCCTTTCATTTCAGGAACACTTGAAATGTAAAGAAAAGAGAATACAGTAGCTACATTCATAGATGCAAAGAATTTTAGCACTGGAAGGAAGAGAAATGATCTCATGGTCCAAGTTCCACATATAAAAGATGCCTGCTAAGCCAAACTGAAACCTCCTAGGCTGGCTTCAGAGGTCTTCAGAGACCCCTCATCTATAAGAATAATCTAATACTCCCCTGAACATCAGCCTAACTAAAACACAACACACAAATGTTCATTTCCTCTCCCCCACCCGCTCCTTCTCTCATCTCTCCTTACATATGAAGTACTCTCGGTTTCAGAGGGTGAGCTGAGGTCTAGAAAGATAAGCATGAAAAAATTTCTGCCCTTAAGGAGCCATCACTGCTGTGCAAAGATAGACATCAACACTGGAGGAGATACCAACATCCTACGGAGGTGAGGGTGGCTTCCTACAAGGGAACACACACACACTTAAAGTCAAAAAAACCTGGGGCTCACCAGATGGTGACAGGAGAGCATCCCAGACAGCAAAAGCAACCCCCAAAACAACAACAACAAAAAATCACTGGACACAGTGGCATATATTTGGAGAGCTTGACCTAGTTTGATGTGACTCAATTCTAAGTGAAGGGACAGTGACAGAGTTAAAGCGGGAAAGGACCATGGAGAAACCATGTGTACTACACTGGACATATGGGACCCAGCCTCTGAGGACTGGGGTCCACTGAGGAGAGTCGGGCCAGGGAAAGACACATCAGAGTTGTCCTAAAGATGTCCATCAGCTAGGAGATAGACCAGGCCCCATTAGAGCTTCCTGCGATGGGACTGGTGGAGAATAAGAAGGGCCTGAAATAAAACCAGGGTCACCACGACAGAGGTGAAATTAAAAATAACAACATGTGCAAACAACAGGGGGCTCCTGTGTTTGCCTTGTGTTTTCCTCATCCCCATCCACGGAAGCCATCTGCCTGTCTTTGTGGGTGGGGATTCTACCCATATTTCAAGATCCCACTGAAATGGCTGCATCCTTCTGTAGCCCTTACACCACCCGCAGCTGAGGGCATTCTCTCCCCTCCTCTCCCCTCTCTCACTTCTCTCCTTCAATGGAACTTGCATAGAAAACTCCTTGTCTTTCCCTTAAGGCACTTCACATTTTCTGCCTTGTATTATAGCTTCTTATGTTAAAATGCCCTTCTCTCTAAACTTTCCAAGTAAAGGGACATTGACAGAGTTAAAGTGGGAAAGGGCCACTTTAACTCTTGTGGAATAGTGTTGGTCACCTCTTATACCCTTCATGACTCCTCTGCACCATGTAATCCTGCACATATTGTGCGTACTCATCACATATAAATGACTGATTTAGAGACCTGTTTAGAAAGGCTCTGTGATTTCTTTTAAGTGATGTGCCTCCCATAGTCAGATGGCCAGACTCACATCTAGAACCCATGAATCCTGGCCTCTAATACAGAACTTTTAAATGGCCTACCTATATTGAGATCAAGCTAAGCACCTGGCCCCAGCAGCAAGGAGCCCCTTCTGTCATGACGCCCATCCTGCATTGCCCCACTGCAGGGAGGCACTGTATTCAAGCCGGTGCTTAAAAACTCAGCAACACTAATGCACATCTGTCCTTGGGAGCTGGCAGCCGGAGGCGGAGTACAGGAAAGCAAGCATTTCTGGCACACACTGTGGGAAGCACATTGCTATTTTCAGTGGTACAGTCTGTCCCCCTTGGTCTCTTTCCCTCGCCTTCCTAGACAGACTTCTACGGGAAATCAATGAAGGTCTCAGCACCGTGACACAGAGTCTGCTTTAGCACTGTTCCAGCCTGGCAACCAGCAGGCATGTGAGCAATGGCAGCCCCAGGCAGGGGAAAGCCTGGCTGGACAGTTCAGAGAACAACTTGCTCCTGATGGGAAATCCTACTGTGGATCCTCACCCAGTATCTATAGACCAAATGGTTTCCATCTCTGACAATTACTTTTCTGCTGATTTATAACAAAAATACCATCAACAAATGTTTTATTTATGAGCAAAAAATACTGTTATTTTTGCAGTACTGGGCATTGAAACCAGACTTTCCATCACTGAGTTACATCCTCAAACTTTTTTTTTTTTTATTTTTTGTTTTTAATTTTAAGACAGGATATCACTAAAGTTTCTCCAGCTATCCCTCCAACTTGTGATCCTCCTGTCTCAACCTTCTGAGTATCTGGGATTTAGGTGTGTGCTACTATGCCCAGCCAGGTATTTCTGTATCCCCCATATTTTGAGTCCAATTCTGCACCACAAAACGCCAGGTGAGTTCGTGAGGTGATGTTATACTTTTTAACATATTCCAGGTCTTACTCTACCACTCCACACCCCACTAAAACTCCCCCAGAGTCCCCATCTCCTGCTCTTTATTCCTTAGCCCTTTCCTAGTCAATCCTTCTTGCATCAGGATCTTTGCTAGCTTAATTAAGGGAAACTAGTTTTAGGAGAAGCCAATAAGAACAAGAAGATCCCCTAGGGTACAAATATGTCTGTTTATTGCCTAACCAAGTTCAAGTGGTACTTTGGTATTTTTCTGGTTGTACTTCAGAATGCTCTGAAGCCTTTTCTAGCCTAATGTTTCCTATACCTCTCTTGGGCTACACATGAACTGCCTCTAACATTTCTTTGACCAGAACCCGTTGGTCCCTAAGTACTGCTGACATATTCTGGAACTCTAGCTTCTAGAAGCACGGTTTATAAAGCAGACTGAAACCTAGTAGCAGACAGAACATTTGTAAGTCTCTTTCCTAAAAATGAATAGCCCAGAATCAAATGAAATGATAAGCTTGTGATGAAATGATAACAGAGACTGTTTGTGTGTGTAATTGCTCACATGAGGGTATCAGTGTATGTTTCTATGTACAGAATCATGCTTAATAACATCTTTTTGGATAAAAAATAATAAAATGTCTGAAGATAAAGCTATCCAGTTTTCTTCTGTGACCTGATAGTTTGATTTAAAAAGAAGAGATGTAAAAGCGTTTTGGACAACTACAATGCAGCTGGAACAAGTATACTGCTTTGGAAAGTGATGCTAGGGATAGCACTTATTTTCAAATACAAGTTAGAATATGTCTGCTGAAATCCAGATGCATTTTTATGTGCATACCTTGTGTGTGTGTGTGTGAGTATGTTCCATGTGAATCATAGCCTGCAAAGGCCCCTGAGGATAAAACAATTTTATTGAAATGAGATTCAAGAATAAGCAGTAACAGGACTAAATGGTAGAGAGAGAAAGAGAGGCACCTTGTGAATCAGAGCCAACACTTCTGTGAAGTCTTGTTCACCATGGCAGGCAGGAAAAAGCCCCCCAAAATGTTCACACTTAATCCCCAAACCTGTGAATGTGTCACCTTACACAGCAAAAGATTCTTTGCAAATGGGATTTAGTTAAGGATTTGAGGATTATCTGAGAGATTATCTAAGATTATCTGGGTAGGATGAATGTAATCACACAGGTTCTTAAAAGCAGGAACCTTTCCTCTGTGATCAGAGAGAGATGTGACTCTGGAGAAAGGGTCAGAGAGATGCAGACAGCACTGTTGGCTTTGAAGCTGGAAGTGGGCCATATGCCAAGGAATGTGGGCAGTGTTTAGAAGTCAGAAAGTCAAGGAATTAGACTCTTCCCTAGCGCCTCCAGAAAGGAAATTCCAGCACTATGCTTTTAACCCAGTGAGACCAGGGCTAGACTTGTGACTTACAGACCAGTAAGACAGTAAATATGTGTTGTTGCAAGCCGATGAGATTGCAATAGTCCATTAAGAATCAATAGAAATCTAACCCATCACCTTTTTCTATCCTCATCCATCAGATTTCACTGTGCCACAACCTCTCAGCATGTTTTCTGTAATACATGCCTGTACTTCAATTGCTTTCATTTATGGTCATGGACTTAGCACAACACAGATGATACCAGATTGCTAGTACCAATACCTAGAAGGAACTGCTTGCAAGTCATAGAAGATAGGAAGTGTAGCCTCGGAGGCCTCAGAATGCGATCACCTCATTTACAAATGAGGAAACAGATGTGTTCACTGGTCTTCCCTCCCGCCCACAACTTCCCCATCTTCCCGAACCCATCCCCTCACACTGTTTACATTTAAACACCAACCCAGGAGACAAAAAGGATTGTGCTTCCACTTACACCACTGATCATTTATGAGTATGTGTTTTAATGAAAAGTTTGGTCTTCCTGGTAGAATTTAGCAAAGCAAAATCTATTCCTACTTTCATTAAACCATGAATTCCTTGAGCTTTGTGTTTTTTTTTCTCTTGGGAGCCAGACTGAATTAACACCTAGCTGTTGTACCAAACCCTTGCAAGGATAACATTGAGTTAACTTAGGCAAATACAGAATAACCAGCAACAGAAACATAGAAGCAAAATCATGATTGATCATTCCATCAGGATGGTTTGACTATGGCCATGACATATGCACAACCCAAACTTAAATCTTTATTCTAGGAGCTTCTCCAGGTTCCTTTGTGGAATCCTAGAGTCCAATACTAAATAAATGTTTCTGACCAATGGAGGTGGCAGCAAATTTAGACACAGAAATAATGTGGTGACTGATCAGCGACTGCTACAAACTCACCGGTGGCCCCAGGGCACCTTGTGGTCCCATGCTGCCTGTGATCCCCGGGACTCCAGGGGCTCCAGGAATGCCCTAATAGAGAGGTAGGAAAATGGAACAAAGGTGAGGACTCACACATTCTCGTCTATGACAGCCAACTTTTAAGCAAGGGTAACAAACACATAACAGCCCCCTACCGCTTATCATCAAGGCTTCTGAGCTCTGTTCATTCCTGTTCCCAACTGCCAAAGATGGGAAGATGTTAAGTCTCTACACTATTGGCCAGGTATGGTCCTTTCACATTCAAGCCTTACCTGTGTCAACTAAAAGCTAAATCAATAAAGGTGACCGTGTCTCGGAGATAGAATTATCAAGCCATATGGATACATTATTTTTAAAGGATGCTTTAAGGTGAGCTCTATACCAAGGGACAAGTTGTTATACCATAGGAGAGATGACTGTTGAGTGAAAGTTCTGACAGAATGAAAATTCTCAAAAGAAATGAAATGACTTAAAGAAGAGTGCACCCAGTAGTTTCTGGAAATACTTACAATGGGCCCTGGTGGTCCTGGAGGGCCAGAGGAACCATCCTTTCCAGGAAATCCCTGGGGAAAAGAAACACATTGTGTCAACTAAGGGGGTACTTTACATGACTTTCAGAATGGGCTCATCTAATTCCTTTTAATATCTGTGGTGGGTGGGAGGTGGAGTACCAAGGAATCACTCTGGACTACCAAGGGTTCACTGCTTTCAAACTCTTCGTGAGAATCATTCTTGGCAAGACCTTTGTGTCTGTTGGCTCCACTAAATTGTTCAGTGCAAGAATTTTGGGTGTAAAAAAAATGCCACTTATAAACTTAAACAGGAATTTATTTCAAGAAAATGTTTTTATTAAACCATGCAAAACAAATGAGGAGGATCAACTTTTTGTAGTTAATAACCAGACAAAATGATGAATTAGTGTGTTTCACGACCTAAGGTTCTTAAGCAAGGAATACCTAACAGAAATCTCTATTGCAACAGGAAAATTGCAATATTGAAAACTCTGCAACTCCAGGAGCAGACTGGGAGAGAAAATGAGAATAGGAGAAGCTTTCTACTTTAAGGATATGGATCTGACACGGTGATGTCTGTCATCATGGGCTTATAAATGGAGACATGTATGTTCCCATTCCATGTTGGAAGAGTGTAAGGCAGAAAGAAAATGATGGATGTTCTTTTTAAAAGCATCTTCCTAAGTTACTGGATGTGAGGGTGTGTGTGTGTGTGTGTGTGTGTGTGTGTGTGTGTGTGTGGTTTTTATGTGAGTACATAAGAGCTGGAATGACTTACTCTTAAATGATTTTAGTTCTTAATTGTGACTGCTGGATTTTCCAATGCAGTTACCATAAGATGAGGTCTTCGATCTAAATTTTATAATAGATTCATAAAATTTTGTTCAAAACATTACCTCCTACTGCAAGGACAAATAGACTTTTCACAATGGGACTTGACTTCTTTGAAATCATCATTTCCCATCTCATATCAATTGAACCCTACCTCATCCAGCTTTCCTAATGCCTCTCTCAACTCCCTTTCTGACATCTCTCCAATCTTTTTATGAGCTGCTCTTTTCTTTATTTTACTTAGGAAAACGCATCTTCTTGGGGAACCTCATCCATATTCTCATTGTCTCTCCCACCACAAAATGTCAAGTAAAAGATGGTAAAGGTCAGTGGAATGAGGACAGGAGACGCTGTGAGAAATGGCATGGAGCAGAGTAGGATGTCTGTATATGAAAAATGCTGGTCATAAAGGCTCTTTCATCACCTCAACCTCAGGCTTATATTCATCACTCCAGAGAAGGAAGGGAAATCTAGAGCCCTCCTGCATTCCTGGCTTCCTGGGTCTTCCGGGGTACATTGCTTGGCTAGGTCTTGAAGCTTTCTCACAATTAGTTTGGAGCCACATGCCTGAATTCTGGCTAATACAAAGGGGCCACTTCCAATTCTAGCCAAAAACATTTCCTTGAGTGATTTTCTACTTTCTTTTCCCCTTCCACAGCAACTTTAGAAGTCACATGTTGAAGATAAGTGTGTTCCAAGAAAGACCCAAAGTCCCTGAATGATTGTGTGGAGCAGAAAGTGCCCTCCTTTCTCCTCCACCTAGCCTTGAGGACAGCACGGGACTGTCAACAAGCAATACAGTTTTATGTTATTTCATTCTATTTGATTGTATTGCTTTAGACCACTTAGAGGGCTGTGGTGGTAGCTCAGCTGGTAGAGCATTTGCCTAGCATGAGTGAGGCACTAGGTTTGATCCTCAATATCACATAAAAATAAATAAATAAAATAAAGGTATTGTGTCTATCTACAACTAAAAAAAAAAAACCACTTAGACTTTAGGATTATAGTGTTATCCAATACTGATATAAAAGCTAGTATTATTTTGCTTTGTGTTTTTTACTATTTCTGTTCTTTTGCTGTAGTAAAAATATTAATAAATCTGTGGTAAGCCCTAATACAAATTAAGTTACACAATACAACCTGCCTTGGATCTGCTAATGCAACAACAAAAGTTAATCTGACCTTAGTAGGGAAAAAAAGTTATTATTTAGTTAATTAATTTATTTATTGGTAGATTAATTTATCTACCAACTGAGCTATATCCCCAGCCCTCAAAAAAAAAAAAAAAAAAAAAAAAAAAACAACAACAACAAAAAAAACATTTCAAAGGGAATTTAAATATAGCATGTCCAGGAAGAAAGGCATATAAAAATCAGAATAGGTGAGAGATGAACAGAAACATAGAACTCATTCTGTCCAAATCCCTCATACTCCAAGTAAGAAAACTTGGAGCCAAGAACAAGTTACGAAATCTAGCTGTCAAAAAAAAAAAAATCTTTTTGATAACATATTCCTTTTTATTAGTTGAGTTTCTCATAAGAAAAAAATGGCCTTTGGACACATATTCAGTAAGTTAAGATAACATTTTTTAAAGGGCTACTTTTTCTTCCTGTCTTAAATGTCTTCTAGCACAAGATAGGCAGGGAACATGCACCCACATGTGAGCCCACACATGACACCCAGCCACCGCGACTGCCCGGCAATCCAAACATCTCCCCTGACTGTTTCTAGGCCATGCCAGAAGGAAAAAAAAATGCAAATACAAAGAGGGACAAACTTAATCACAGAGGGAGTAGAGCCATGACAGATTTTTTTAAAAGAAGCCTGCAGAAAATTGCATTGTTCCAAGGAGGATGCACAGGAAATAACACATTGACACTCCTCTCCCCATCATGTGTAAAGGAGTTTAAAAAAGCAACATGGCTCTGTGCCCAGGGTCTATGATGACATTATAAGGACACTGCTATGAACAGGTTTCAGTTCACCTGATTTATAGACCCTGAGTGTTTCACCTGGAAAAGAAGATGATGTAATGTGTTCTTACCTAGGAGCTTAATTTGGAGTAGGAGGACCTAGTATTTTAAGACTTTTGTGTGTATGTGTGGTGCTGGGGTTTGATGGACCTAGTATTTTAATGGGAACAAATGCATCCTAAAAAAGATGTCTGCTCTGTGTTCTTTCACATCAGTATCCCCAGAAGTTGAAATTTCTACTTCCTATTTTTAGGGCAGAAATTATGTTATTCTTTCTTACATTCATAATTCCTTCCTAGCACATTTTTGGCATAAAATAGGTGCCAATATAAACATTTAACTTGAATAAAATTGAAGCTCCTAGAAGAAGTGTTCTGCTTATCATGATAAATAAATCAATGTTTCTTGGAGATATGATGAGTATGGAAATGCATAAGGCAGGGGGAAATGCAGGCATCAGTCCTCATTGATCTTGAGCCCTCAAAAAGAATGTAGGAAGATATCAGGAATCGTCTAACCTCAGAAGCCAAAATTTCCATTTAGGTTTATAAAATGTAAAAAAAAAAAAAGATGTCTATGTATTACTAATACATTAAAGCATTTAATATATTAAATTTAAAGGGGGCAGTTTCCAAGGAAACTGAAAATAGATTCTTGTGTAGCTGATTTACTGCAGGATTGTTCTTGTAAGAAACTTGTAACAGTGAAAGAATCAGGAGAGGACAGAAGAATCCAGGTGGAGAAGTGAATTATCTCAAGTTTGTTCTCAGCCTGATGCCATGAGAAGCTCTGGAGTACGAATTACAGATCAGAGTTGACCCATGGAAAGTCACTGTCCAGGGACAGGTATGGGATTTCCAAGGGTGATTCTTTTGGGAAGGGGAAAATTGGTAGCAGTCAACACTTACAGAAGCTAGGGGTTGCTGCCAGATAAAGGGGATCTAATCAGGGTATCAACAGCATACACTATAGTATATGTTATTCTGGCACTTTTCTTCTTGGACCATCATAAACAATTGAACATTATTTGATATAAAAGTTCAAGAATAAAGGTGATCTTAAGTCTACTGTGTATTATCTGTTTTCATCAACCCAAATTAAAACTTATGTGTTATAAAACATCATAACTGAGAAGATGTTAGTCTTAATGCTACAGTCAAAGCCATTTTCCAAAATTTTCCATATCCCTAGAAAATAAAAGAGGCTCCTATTTTGCAGCTCATAAAATAATTTGATTTTTTTAACTTCTGGATTATAAGTAAATTTATCTTTGAAATATTTTCTCTGTAAGCTTCACCTTAGTCACATAACTCAGAAATGCTTGCAGAACTACTTCCTGCTGGGTGTTCTGCTAGATTTTGGGTTAATGACAATGACAAAGGAACACATGGTTTTTCAAACAATGAAAAGAACCAACCAACAAGCTGCTATGACGGTAGACCAGAGAGTTCCATGAAAACATATGGGAAGATCCATAACCCAGGCTTAGGGACACAGGGAAGTGTTCACAGAAGACATGGCATTTAAATCAACTGACTCAGGATGGGTGGACTCTGCTGTGGTTTGAGTGTGTCCCCAGAATGCACGTACTGAGCTATAGGACCTTTAAGAAAGGTGCCCTCATGACTGGATGGGTGCTGTTGTCATGAGAATGGGCTTGTTAGAAAGCCAAGTTTGACCCTCTCCTGCTTTCTTGCTTCCTACACAATGCCCTGTGCCATGTTATGACACAGCAAGAATCAGATGCACTGCCTCAGTTATTAACTTTAGAGTCTCTATTACCATGACCCAATAAATTTTGCTCTTTATCAATCCCCTAGTCTTAAGTGTTCAATTGTAGCAGTATAGAATGGACAAAGACACACTCATTACACGGGTCTCCCTCCTTAGGTACCACTGTGTCCCTGCACGGCAGCAGATGCTGGGCAAGTGGCTTAACTCCTACTTAGGCTCAGGCCCCCTTTCTCACCTCTTCATCCCTAAGTGAGCAGCAATAGCAGAAACTTTTTATATAAAAGCAAAGAACTTGGTGAAAAGAAATTTTTGGTAAAGTGTGCAATTTAGAAAAATATGTGCATTTTTATAAAGAAAAATAATTGGCAGATTCGAGTTTTATGACATAGTAGAACTGCAACCAAAGTTTACAAAATATTTTTCAACCATTAACAGAGAAAAATGTGTTCAGATTTCCCCAAACTTTCCTTTATCTATAAAATTTCCTTTTCATAACAGAGAGCAATCTGAGAAGTGTGTTTATGAATTAAGTATCCTCATAAAAAGCAGAAATCCTTAGTTAAGTAACAGAATGAATATTTGGAAATAGAAATTTTATAAGCATAAGATGGGAATGCACTTAAGCTGACAAATATGTATTTTTAAAGTGCATGAAATCAGCCACACACTGGGATGTTTTATAACACCCACAGCTCCAGGAATTTTTTCCCTTTTTGGTATTCCCACCTCAAAATATTAATATACACCCATATCCCACATTAAAAATAATTCTCTTATAAAAGCTTGAAAGGATTTTTATAATTTATATTTTAAAACATTTGGCTATGAGTACATTAGTTAGTTATGGTTGGCTATAATTTGTTAGCAAAACAAAATTTACCTATAATTTACTTTCAAAATTACTAATGTTCTAATAAACACTAAATGTACCTATGGCTGAAACTGGCAAGGTGGTGTTTTATAAACATTTAATTAAACATTTATTAATTCCAATTTTCAGTTTTATTTTCCATACTCTAGAGCAAATATATATGCTTTTTTCAAGTTTCAAAAAAAATTTTGTAGGCTTTTTTTTTTTTTTTGTAGGCTCTTAGAAAATTTATGGTTTCTAGGTTCTGTGCCTATATCATCTGAAGGATAAAACCCACCTGCAAACTACTAGTGTTGCAACTGAGATCGAAGTCAGCAGCCAACACACTATGTCTGTGGTATTAGAAATAGCAGGCAGAACTCCTTACTCAATCACCCTTGCCTTCTCTGAAGCCTACAATGGATACTAGCTTCAACATTCTGGAACACGGCCAATTGTGAAGGTCCTTCAACTGGTGGAGTGAGATCTGCAAGCAGCTGGAATTTGAAGAGTTGGTGGAAAGGGGCCAGACTCAAGTAGCAAGGGCTACAGAAATACTTAAAGAAACCCCTGATGCATAATTGCAAAACTGGCTTGACTCTGGACTGCTGTGAGCAGACCAGTGTGGCAGTCAGCCAGCAGAAGTGAGGCTACTACTTGTTGTACAGGATTAAGACTAACACCAAATTAAGAGGCCAAGCAGCAAACAGAGCCTGCAAACACTGATCCAGGCCAAAGATCCAGGATTGATCCTTATGTATGATACCATGTTGGGTCTCACTGAGGAATTTGCATTAACACAAAGACACATACATTAAACATGTATGTATAGGGTACGTGTGTGTATGTGATATTTATATACAACTTAAATAGATATATAAAATATAAACACAGATATTTTTAGTGATCAGTAGTGATGACTTCAGAGAATTAAAGTAAAATTAAAACACAAACATCAATCATATTCCACCAAATAAATTACTTTGACATACAATAGATCTTACACAATATATTAGCCAGTGATTCCAAAACCTAGTTGGTTATCAGAATCATTCAGCTTTTTGAAACTATGCATTCCTAAGTCATGCCTAAGACCATCTCTATCTGAATCTCTGAGGTTGAAGTCCAGGAATCTGTATATTAAAAAAAAACAAAACATAACACAACAAGCTGCTGACATAAGTAGTAGAATTGCTGATTTTTCAAATATAAAATATCTGGCCACATCTTGAAGGACAGCATTAAGACTAGAATGTAAAGTAGATGTTATTTCTGCTATTCCTATAGCCCAATAGATGTTTCTCTTTTATTCATATTTTTATTGGTGTATTGTAGTTTTACATAATGATGGGATTCATTGTTACATATTCATATATGCCTACAACATAACAGAATGCAATATTATTCCCCAGTGTTTCTCTCCCCTTCTCCAGGTCCATTTCCTCTTATTCTACTGCTCTCCCTTTGATTTATATTAGACCTGCCCACCCCACCTTTCCTTTTCTTTTTTCTCTACCTTCCACATATGAGAGAACACATATGACCATCGACTTTCTGAATTTGGCTTATTTTGCTTAGCATAGTGTTCTCAAGTTCCATCCATTTTCCTGAAAATATCATAATTTTCCTTATTCTTTATGGCTGAATAAAACTCTATTTTGTGTGTGTGTGTGTGTGTCTGTGTGTGTGTGTGTGTGTATTCTTTTTATCCATTCATAATTGACAGCCTTCAAGGCTGGTCTCATAGTTTGGCTATTGTGAATTGTGCTGCTATAAAAACAGGTACACATGTATTCTATAATATAGTAATTTTAATTATTTAAGATACTAAAGAATTTAATGATCTTTGGAGGAAATTCCATAATGATTACCATAGTGATTGTATTAATTTACAGTCTCACCAAGACAGTGAAATGTGTCACCTACACCTATATGTTATGGGTGTTGATCCTACATTTTTTTCTCCATAACCTCTTCAGCATTTATTATTGTTTGCATTCTTGATGGGTGCCATTCTAACTGGAGTGAGATGAAGTCTCAGTAGTTTTGATTTGCATTTACCTAACTGCTAATAATATTGAACATTTTTTCATATATTTGTTGGACATTTATATTTCTTCTTTTCAGAAGTGTATGTTTAGTTCATTTTTCCATCTTTAAATTGGGTTATTTGCTTTTCAGGTGTTAAGTTTGAATTCTTTATGTATTCTGGATATAGCAAAGATTTTCTCCCATTCTGTATGTTCTCTCTTCACATTCTTAATTATTTTCTTTGGTGTGCAGAAGATTTTTAAATTTGATGCCTTTCTATTTATTAACTCTTGGAATTATTTCCTGAGTTTTAGGGATCTTATTGAGAAAGCTGTCGACTACACCTACATGTTGTGGGTGTTGATCCTACATTTTCCTGTGAGAATTGCATAGTTTCTGGTCTAATTTCTTCATCTTTGATACATTTTGATTTGACTTTTGTGTAGGGTGAGAGATAAGTATCTAGTCTCATTTTTTCTACATATAAATAACCAGTTTTCCCAGAAGTATTTCTTCAAAATTCTATCTTTTCTCCAAAGTATGTTTTTGGCACCTTTGCCAAGGGTCAGACGGCAGGATCAGGTGTGTTGTCCCTGTGTCCTCTATTCTCTGCCGTTGGTCTCTATATCTATGATTACCATAGTGATTGTATGTTTTTATGTCAGTACCATGCAATTTTTGTTACTGTAGCTGTGTTGTATAATTTGATGTCAGGTATTGTGATGCTTCCAGCATTGCTTTTTTTTTTGGCTTAGACTTTCTTTAGCTATTCTGGGTCTTTTGTACTTCCAAATGAATTTTAGAACTGTTTATCTTTTTCCAGTTCTGTGAAGAATGTCATTGGTATTTTACTAGGGAGTGCATGGAACCTGTATATTTCTTTTGGTAGTCTGGCCATTTTAATATTAGTTCTGCCTATCCATGAACATGGGAGGTCTTTCCATCTTCTTGTGTCTTCTTCAATTTGTTTCATCAACATTCTATAGTCTTCATTGTAGAGGTCTTTCATCTCCTTGGTTAGATTTACTTCTAGGGGTTTTTTGTTTTTGTTTTTGTTTTGTCTGTTTGTTTGTTTTGAGGTTATTAGGAATGCGGCTGCTTTCCTTATATTTTTCTCAGCAGATTCATCATTGGTATACAAGAAAGCTGTTGATTCTGAAGGCTGCTACTTTGTTGTATTTGTTTATTAGCTCTATCAGTCTTCTGGTGGAGCTTTTTGGATCTTCTAAGTATAGAATCATATCATCTGCAAATATTGACAACTTCTTTATTTTCCATTTTTATCCTTATTTCCTTCTCTTATTTAGTTGTTATGGCTAGAATTTCTAGGACTACATCGAGTAGAAATGGTGAAAATGGACATCTTATTATATTGTAGATTTTAAAGGAAGCAGTTTCAACTCTTTCCCATTCACTATGATGTTGGCCTTGGGTTTGTTTTATAAAACTTTTTTGATGTTGTGGTAGGTTCTTTCTATCCTTAGGTTCTTCAGTGTTTTCTGTAAATCATGAATTTGATTTAAATCATAAATCAAAAACTTTCTTTACTTCTACTGGGATGACTATGTGATTTTGTCCTTAATTACATTTATGTAGTGATTTATATTTATTAACTGCATATGTTAAACTATCCTTGCAACCCTGTAATAAAACCAACTTGGTCATGATGTACCATCTTCTTAATATGCTGTCAAATACAATTTGCTAATATTTTATGGGGGACTTTTGCATATAAGTTCATTAGGGATATTGGTCTTTAGTTTTCTTTCCTTGACGTATTTGGGATAAGGGTTTCCTGGCTTCAAAGGAAGATTTTAGAAATCTTCCATCCTTTTCTATTTCACGGAATAATCAGGAGCACTGGCATTAGTTCTTATTTAAAAGTCTGGTAGAATTCAGCTGAGAATACATCTGGTCCTGGGTTTTGCTTTTTTGAAAGGCTTTTTATTACTGCTTCTATCTCACTGCTAGTTATTGGTCTGTTTAGGTTTTCTATGTCCTCTCAACTCAGTTTTGGCAGGTCGTGTATATCCATTTCCTCTAGGTTTTCCAATTTGTTAGAGTATAAGTTTTCAAAATAGTCCCTAATGACCCTCTGGATTTCTGTTATGTCTGTGGTGGTTTCTCCTTTTTTCATCTCTAGTTGCAGTAGAAGTATCTCTAAAGCTAGTAAGAACATGGAACTAAAGGCTCTAGGAGCTGTGCCCTTCTAAGATGCACACGGATTTGCTCCTATCTAAGTAAAGTACAGTGATCAAAGAACTGTGTTTTTATTGGTGAAGCATCAATTTCTACTTAAGTAAAAAAAAAAAATTATTTTGTGGAAAGAAAGAGTGTGGTGTTGGAAGTCTGACACTTCCTAGCATTCCAGTTCCTTCAACTTTGTGAGTTTCAGGTTCTTTGTCTGTAAAGTGAGGATAACAGTGCCTAATGTTTGTGGTTATCCTGAGCATTAATGAACATGACTCTTGCAAAGCATTTTCACATATTCAATACTTAATGGCTATGGTTGCAGCTGTTTTTATTAAAATAATCTGTCAAGTCCCAATTGAATATACTATTACCACTGCTGGGACTGAATGGATTTTTTCCTGGGATTTTATAAAAAATCCATCTAGACTCACAAAGGAAAAAAAAAATCAAATCATTTTCACAAGTTTCATGATAGAATCTTACATTTCCTTTTCTGAAAGAGGAAGACACTCAAGGGGATAATAATCACGAATCTCAGTATTTCACAAAATATCCTGTAGAAGAATCTCTCATTACTGCCTAACACTTATGATAGGAATAAAATTCAAATAGTTGACTCAGGCTCAATTTCTCAAGTACACTTTAAGTCCTTCTCATTTTTAATGTAATGGGACATTCAGTACAATATGGCCTTTGTGTATATCAAACCCACATAATTAGCAAGCATGTTTCAAGTGTCTTTTCAAGGCAGAATCCAAGAAAATATTTTAGAAAACCAAACTTGCATTTTTTAGACATTTTTTTTACAAACTTCTAAAGCCACTTAATATATCAAGTATAGGCATTATAAAATGTTCTGGCTCACTAAGTTTACCTTAAAAATAATGAACACTACTAACATACCTAAAATAACATTTCATGTGGAAATGCTTTACATAAATTAATCTTCGCAACAACCCTATAGAGTCAAATATTATATTTTTTTGTTTACAACCAAGGAAAGTGTCTTGGAAACAGTAAGTAACTAGTCCAGTGTCATGAGCCAGAGTTTAAGCCCAGGACTGGCTAGGAGTGAAGTCTATGCCATTCCCCACAGGACCATCCTGCTCCTCGGTAACCTCATGGGTTCAGCAGCATCCAGATGCAGAATACTTTCCACAGTATTTCATCTTTTATAGATGAGGAAGGCAGGCTGTGGTTATGGCATAGGTATGCAGGGAGCAGTAACCTGGGGGCAAAGAAGCACCCGAACTAAGCTCACTTGTAAGTTAGAAGCTAGCATCTTATGCCTTCCAGTACAATATTTTGGTTTTCTAAAATATTTTCTTGGATTCTGCCTTGAAAAGACACTTAAAACATGCTTGCTAATTATGTGGGGTTGATATACACAAAGGCCATATTGTACGAGTGCCTTCCAGATGCTATAAAAACAAATCTCTTTATGACTTCTATTTCTCCTCTCTCTGACTTTATAAAGAAATTTTAGGAATTGGAAATTAAACATGATTTTAAAGCATCTATTGGGATTACTGGCCAGATAATTGGCAGTAACCCTCAGAACTAGAAGAGCAGTTGATTTTTATTTTTATTTTTTTTACAGTTATCTATCTATCGACTGATTGTTCAATCGATCATCTTGTCTGTTCTTTCTGGTTGCCCTAAGGACCATCTGGATGTCTAAGGTGGAGGCTGCAGAGTCCAACATATACCAGAAGAACTCAGAAATCACAAGAGAGGCCCCGAGCTCACAGACACCAAGAGAGAGAAAGGAGATAAGAGGGAAATGACAAGATTTACAGTAGAAAAGAAAGATAAGACCAGAATGGTTTTAGTTGCAATAACTGGGAATGAACCCTGGACACAGAACTGCATTTAGAAGTTCAATGTGAACGTGCTTTGTTGTTCAGTGTGGCCTGCACAGTGGTCTTTTGGCTTCCCAGCCAGAGGCGGAAATTTGTTGGGTAAAGAGGTCCAGCTTGTGCTGGACTTGCTTATGGCCTCAGGCCGAGTTGAATAAGAGCTGCCTCTTAGAATCCAAGATTCCCCTTGGGAAAAGCCAGAATAAGCTAGAAATATTCAAAGAGGAGATGTTTCACCTTCTCTTATTACTTGCTAAGATCTCCCATCTTTCAGGTAAATTCCGGTGTAAGACTGGCACCGGCTTCAGAAAAGAGGTGCTCACTTTTCCCGAGTTAACACTCAGGGTGATGGTGCTAGACTTTGCCCCTGAGTTCTTGAAATTAACACGAGAAGGAAAAGATTAAAAAGAAAGATTGTGCAGTAAGGAATGGTGGCCTGCCACCACTGCCAGTGCACACCCTCCCCTGGTGACTCTCCAAGGAGCAGAAGCACTCACTGGATGTCACCAAGAGTCCTTTGTAGCTCCTTCCTTCTGTGCCTAGAGTAGGCTTTGCTCACTCAGGATCAAGGGAAATGAAGTACTGCTCAGTGATCTAAGTTCTGACAGTGAAGGGGAAAAACAGTTTTGCTTCCTTATTTCCTGGAGAAAGCTCTCCTTGGAAATTTTCTGGAAGGTACTTTGCAGAAGCAAGACTCATCGTTCTGCTAGTGCTCAGTCTGGGCTATGCCACAGTTCCTGCCATTGGGCTTAGAGGCCTAAGGCAGAGCATGAGTAATCCTGAGGTGTTTGTTCTTAGCACTCTTAGCAGCCTGATCAGGGAGACCTGTCCCTTCAGCAGAGCATGTCTTCTGGGGTGGTTCTCATCTTAGCTCTGTTCACCCCCATTAAAGTCGGCCCCACGCCTTCTGCCTTACAACCCCACCTCAGTATCTATCTTATTGTTTTTGAATTTTACTATACTTAAGCCCTCCAATCACTTGACTAAACAAGACTGAATAAGAGTGTTTTCATACAGCCTTCCCTCATTTCTTCTCTAGAATCCGTGAGAAAACCCATTTGTTTTTCTGGCCCAGGAGAACAGTCATGCTCTAGACCCAACCCCATCCTCCCATCTCCTCCAGGTAGCTGGTCTGCAAATTATTTCCTTTAACTATTGAAATTATCTCCTCTTCACTATTCTCTGCAGTCAATAATGAGCAACTCTTTGCAGACTGAGTGTAGTCAATGGCATGTTATAGTTAAGATTATATGTGTATCAGTTAAGATATGGCTAATTGAAAACTATGTGTAGTCCAGGCAGAGCTGTCTGTTGTACATTTCCAGCGTTCCATTTTGTGTGGATGGCATCCCCTCAAGATGTGTACCAGAATGGTGTTGCCCTCAAATATCTTTTCTAAAACAATAACCACCAGATTTATACATAAAATATACATAAAATAAAAATATCTTTTTATTTTAAATGTGGCCCTATAATAAATGAATATTCTCTGAAAACCATATTTAAAAAGGAAGCCCATTCCTATCCAAGTATTCAAAGTAGAAATTAGACACACCCTCAAAGTTTTATTTCTAGATTGAGGGAGAGAGGAAAATAAAATCCAAGATATCTTATCACTTTATTACAACTCTAAGACTTTAATCCTATAGGAGAACACAACATGTTTGGAGGAATAGCAAAATATTTATAAGAACTCTGTGTTGGTATATTGATTTTAAAAGAAAGAATTCTAAAACCAAATGATTCAAACACCAATCTAACATGTTTAATTTGGGAGTTCTTCGCCAACACTGTGCTCTATGCATAGATAAATCAAATAAACTCACTCAACCAAATCTTTGGACTTGCCGTTTTCAGACCTTCAGGAACCACGAAGGAATCTAGGTGTGTAACCACACAGGATCTTAACTGAAGCCCTGTGCCAAGGTGTATAAATACTTCTAGACACTCCCTCCACATGTGCAAAAGCCCTACATAAATCTGACTTTCACAGAATGACTTCTTTAGACATTCACCTAGACATATTTTACATACTAATTCCATTGGATGAACAGAGACTACTATGAGATTTTAGGCAAATGAAAGTTTCATATTTTAAAAAAATGGAAAGGGACTTAAGAGCCTATACCTACATTTCCATAGGAAAAAAATCAATTTCCATATTCTTAAGCAGCATAGTTGCCCTGACCTAAAGGCAGGCTTTGAGCAGAGAATTAATTGAGTCTTCCTTGCAACTGTTTGCTAGCCTCATGAATATTGTACTGAAACCTCAGTGAACACCAAATGTGTTATTTGCTGGCTCTAAGTGGTTGCCATTCTCTATAATTCAGTCTTGTTAGAAACTGTGGAGCTGTTGAAACATGTGTAAACATGTGGCAGATTAAGAAGATGGTCCTTCCCTCCCTTGATGAAAATTTAATGACTTGTTTTACATAAATCCCTGGCAATAGATGCTTTAAATGAATTTGTGTTTACCTCTCCAGCTTTGTCTCTTGACAAACTCCTTATATCTAAACATATGCAAGCTCATCTCCAGCCACACTTCAACTATATGCAATGGTGGAGTGCTCCACCTTCTTCTCACTTCCATCCTAGTCTGTGCTGTTTTCTCTGCTTGCAAGTTTTCCTTTCCTTACCACCTGGCCACCTTCTGTCTTTCCATCAAGTCTCAGCCTAGATGGTGCCTCCTGTGGGAAGCTTTCCCTGACCCACTAAGTCTGGTCTAGTTATTGATAACCATGGATTCTTTGTATTCCAAAAGGTCCTAACCCCATCATAGCATATGATATAATTTCTTATTTAGTTGCATTTCCTGCCAATATGCTAAGTATTTTTTGAGAACAAAAACCTCAAGCCTGGCTTGGTGCAAACTTGCTGACTATGTAAAAAACGGATGTTAACTTACATCTTTCCTGATTTTATACCTTATTTTACTGCTATCCACTTGAACAGGTCAAAAGAAGAGACAATCGAAACATACTAAATAAATAGAGAGGTTTCTTTATAAACCATATTCCTTAAATTTCAATTAATGATTGTTGATTTCCTTTAGGTTTGTGCCTTAAAGATTTGACAGAATTAGAAAAATCTATTAAATCAATGCATGCAGTTCATTGCAAATTATGTTCAAGTTTGGGAGCATTTAGAAAGGGGTGTTGCTAATTTGGGAAAGTTTGGTGGAAGTAATGGACATAGAAGGCATTATTCCTTAGTGAAGGGAAATGGATGCACAGTAGGTGGAATACAAATTGACAAGAGAAAACTAAAAACAAAACCTTCCTTACATAAGAACTTGTCAGCAGTAGAGCAACTTGGGAGAAGTCCCCTTTGCTAAGAACCAACCTTAGGTAAATTCTTACCCTCTGGCCTGGTGAGCCATCACGTCCAGGTGAACCCACACTTCCTGGCATACCCTAGGTAGAAAAATTGGGCAGAAGAGTCAGATTTAAAGCATGACTTATCCTAGCACCCAGCTTCCTTGAAATGGATCAAGGGCTCCAAACAAATCTATGAGCAAAAAGGGGAACCCTTGGTAACTTAGAATTCTGACCCAGAAGTTATTCCCCCAGAAGGAACATCCTCCACAAGAGCTCACATTGAGGGCATCCAATGGCTCTCAGAAAGGGCTTAATGTAAATGAACACAAACCAACATCTTTGATACAGGAACCACTGTCAAGGTCACAGCTGACTTCAGAAGCCACGACCTTTCCTCCCTGCCAAAGTTCTGGAGCCGAGAGCAACAGACTACAAACATAAAATACCTGTGGACCGGGAAGGCCAGTGTCTCCTTTCTCTCCTTTATCACCTGGCATCCCCTGAATAGCCAAAAGAATGCAGAGTTAAGTTCACATAAGCAAATTCTTAGTCTTTTCTCCACCGTACCCCCCACTGTTATAACATTTTCAATATTAAACTGTTTTCACAGTAACATCCAAACAGTATATTTTACTTCTCATATAATGTAGGGCATCTATGTAAAGCTTTCCATCCAACTGAACATTAATACATGAGAACAGCTTCAACACAAAATATACAGTCCCATTTGGCTAAGCTGAGACCGTAAATACGTGAAGGGGAAAGTTGAACATTTCAATGTGATTTGTAGTTTATACTTTAAGATCTCATATCTATAGAGATCTGGATTTGGCTAGAAAAACATAGAATGGAAAAGCAAAAACAGAACCTGGCAGATGGTAACATTACAACAAATATTTACTATTAATAGTATGATTATACAAATTGGCATATTAATATTTTCTAAAGTGCAAAACAACACTGAAGGGGAAAACTTTTCAGCTAGGGGGACATAAAGATTGCTAAAAACTGTGTCTCAAATGTTAATTTAAGATTAGTATTAGTCTTTAAATCTAGATTCCTATAGTAACATTAATGAAGATCAGTTAATGGAATTGCATTTTTTTCAATGGTATAAAATAGCTTTTTAAAGAAAAGCAGCTGTATAGCATATATCATCTAAAATATAAAACTGTCAATGGATTGCACTTTGATGCCCATTGAAATAAGGTTCATAATTAAACAGCTTTCATGAATCTTCATCCACAATTACTACAAATCAATAACAAATGCTTACATCTGTGTAACATTTGTTATTTTCTGGTTGTTATCGCATTTACTAAGAATTTAGTCAAACAAGAAATGCACATATATTAAACCCTGGTTTTCCTTTGTAAACAAAATGCTTGTGGACGTATGTACTCTTGGCACATGCACCTGTTTGTTTAAAGACCACCATCATTAAGCAAAAAATTGACTGTAGCCATAACTAATGAAGGAACTCTGAATCAATTATTATTTTCAAAGGGACAGAGGGCAAAATTTCTTTCTGCATAACTTCATGGAAGAGTGATTACAATGAAACCCATTTGAATATGTGCACCAGACTCACGGGCATTCCTTGAATGGACAGACCACTTGGTCCCTGGGGCCCAGGGGGACCTTGAGGTCCTGGAGGGCCTGTTTCACCCCGAGGGCCATCCGGTCCCTGGAAGGCAAGGGAGGAAAGTCATCCTAGAAGTACGTTAGAACCTCTGCTACCTAAAAGGATATTTCTACTCATAGCACTGATAATTTATCTCTATATAATTTTCCCCAAGATATTAAAAATAAAGACCAAATGATTTACCTTCCAGGCAAAAGGTCATCAGCACACACAGGGGCTGCTGCAATTTTGTTTATTTATTTATTTGCTTCCACAAAGGAGAATGCTGTGCCAATTATGGCATAATTATGATGTGAGTAACCAGACCCTCCACACTCCATAACAAACTCCACAGAGGTAAGAGCTTCAAGACCAGCCTCCTGGACTGCGAAGGTTCAGCCTTCCAGGTGAAGCAGAGGAGCTGCACCCTCTCCACCTCACCCCTGTCAAGTCCCCTCAGGACACTCCTCTGCACAGAGGATTTGTTGCCTACCTGTTTTCTTCCTTATCCTGATTCTGCCCTCACCCTGCACGTCCTCAACATCCACCAAAGGACCCAAAGCTCAATATTATTTAATTTCCTTCCTTTTCTGGATCAGGCATCTTTTCTACTTCAGCAACCCTTACTTCTGTAGTTAGGACCTTGGGGTTTAAACTACACCACCTTTATAAACTTAGACCCAGAAAAATCTACTTATCCTCAACTTCATCTTCTTCTTTATCTCAGTGACTCCACCTAAAGCTATTTTTTTAATAAGACCCCCCAAGATAAAGGGTATCTTATTTTTTTAATTGGAACATTATAATTGTACACATTAAAAGGGTACCATGAAATGTTTTGATGCATGTAAACACTGTGTAATGTTCAAATCAGGGTAAGCATAGCTATCTCCTCAAATACCTATCATTTCATTGGGGTGAAAACAGTCAACTGAATAAGTCTTATTATACATAGCTACTCTACTGTGCAACAGAACTTACTTTTCCTAATTGTAACTGAGGAGCTGTTGACCAACCTTTATCTCCTCAATACTCTGCCCAGCCCCTGGTAACCATGATTTTACTCTCAACTGCCTAGATAATTTCATTTAACATAATGACCTCCAGAATTCCATCTACATTGTCATTAATGAGAGGATCCTATCCACTTTTACGGTTTATTAGCATTCCATGGTTTATATGTACCACATAGTCTCCTCCAGCTGATGGACACTTGAATTATTACTACTCCTTTCTATTGTGAATAATGCTGCAATAAACATGGAAGTGCAGATGTTTGGGGCATACTGATTTAATTTCCTTTGGATATATAACTTGGGTATCATGTGAAATTAGTGAATCCATGACTCGGGACAAAGAATACAAAATAATAAGTGCAGACTGAGTTAATATTTAGGTGGTATGGAGATAAACACAGGAAATGTCCAATGGTTCAGGAGTCAGGCAAGCTCTGAGCTGGAATGGATTTTGGAGTACTTGAAGATCTATTTATGGTTGCAGTTATTAAGGAGAATATGTTGATAGAGAAAAAGAGAAAGTAAATAAAAATTGGATAAAAATTGGGTAGAAAGGAGGGGAAGAGAAGCCTGGGAAAAAATCTGAAATGGGAAAGCCTAAAATTAGGAGGAGAATAAAAATGGTGTGATGCAGAAAAGTTCAAAGCAGGAAAAAATTCAAAGAGAAAGGTATCCAAGCAAGCCAATGATGGTACAGATCTCAAGTGACATAAGAAACAAAAGATAGGTAACAAATGGATCATTTGTGACTTTAATGAGAGCAATTTCACAGGATCCTTAGGGGGTCTGAATTCATATGTTGGTTAGACTTGTTTGGGAGGTGAGGATATGGATGCACTGAATGCATTGAATGAATCCAGGAATAAATCTGGATTTAAAAAAATAGACTGGAGGAGAGAGGAGATGACACAAATATTACTTAATATTTATAACAGTGTAGTAATATATCATTTGAATGTTATTAAGGAATGGAGAATAAGAATGGGGCAGAAAGAAGGTGGTCCAATCCATTCTATAAAATATGAGACAAAATTGACTGAAAGGTTCCATCAGCGCAGTTGCTTTGTGCTTCTAAATTTCTACTATTTTCTGCAACAATATAAAACAGAATACATAATGGGGCTTTTGACATTGAAGGTAGGGTCTGTTCCAACACTCTCCACACTAGTGGGCATGTGATCATTCTTTGTCCAATAAGAGTTTTTCCAAAACCTTCTACATTCTAGTATCTGGGATTTGTCAAAATTGTCATACAGAGATAAACCATATCAGTTGCAGTCCTGTGGGAATGGATAACAGGACTAAGTAGGTGAGTCTGGGATCACCAAACATCTACAAGTTCATTTATCTTCATGATTGGAACCATTGTCCAGTAAGAGGTTAGAAAATTAATGAAATCGGGCTGACAGACGTGTTGGGAGGAGGGAACCAGAATCCACAAGAGCTCACAGGCCTTGCCTGCAGGTGCAACAGAGGAGGACCAACCAGCATCCTTTTGAAAAGAGGCTTCCAACCATGGGCCTTTCTTACAGTGCTGTTAGCGATGGAGTTTATGGAAAGACATCAGTCTATCCCAGAAGATGAAACAAACAGGGAAACATCTTATGATCTGAGCTTTCAATTGAGTAGGACCTGATTAATTACGTTCAACTTTATTTATTTCTGATTTATCCCCACATTTTCCCCTGCTTCATCTGTTTCCAATTGACAATAAAAAATTTGTAATGTTCTTTTCTCTATGAGTAAATGTTACATAAATTTAATAAGTTACCATATTGAAACAGTAAATCAAGCAAGATGGATGGAGAAGAGAGCATGTGGAATAACATCATGAAAATGAGATGGGAAGTCAAATTATAAAGGACCTTCAACATCATGCCAAAGAGGGTGCATTGTATCTTCAAGACAATATAGCACATCTCTGCAGGTTTTCAAAGAGCATGATAAGATCCAGCATAGACTTAGGGGAGATTAATCTGGGGGCAGATGTGAAGAATCAATCAGAAAGTCAAGCCACTGGAGACATGAGACCAGTTAGAAGATTTTCCAAAAGACAGAGAGAAAAGGATGAGGCCTGAAATCAATTAGTGGCTGGGCTTCTGCCAGTCCTTAGGATGCCTTTGTGTAAAGTAGAAAAACATGCTTCTTGACATGGCTTGGCATGGCCTGGTCTATTTGGTTGGCGCTTTTGTACAGTATACAACCCAAACCACCACACTTAGTGGCCTTGAACAGTAAGAATGGAAAACAAAGCTGTGTATTTGAAATATACAGTGGTAAAGGAAGAGGAAGAATATAAAATCTGAGAAATTACCTGGAAGGGACTGATGTCAAGCTGTGATTCTGCACAACTCCTCTTAAGATACATTTTTGTTATAGATGGATGAAGACAAAAATGTTCCAAAGAGAGAACTTCCTTGTAGATTAAACCACCCAGAACATTAACACTCTTATTTCTGACCCAGAGATTGTTCTTTTGGCTGAATTACTAAATACTTTTATTAAAAAGCATGAGACTCACAAAATAAAAAAGAAAGGACTAGATGCAACTTTAATATAGATCACAAAGATAAATTAGGCCAGACTTAACTCCAAACAATAACTAGTTGAGGTAGGTGGAGAAGGGAGAGAAGGAGGAGGAGAGAGACAGAGAATGCATATTACCTTTGGGCCCTGTTCACCTTGTTGGCCCTTTGGTCCTCGGAGTCCTGGACCACCCTGGCAAACAGATGTTAAGTATTAGCTCAAAGACAAATCTCAAAACAGTACATTTCATTCATTTTTCTTCATAATATTGGATTATGTCATTATTATTTTATATAAAGCCCACACATTGTGTACTGGTATATGTTCATCATGCTCTGTAACTGGAGCTCTGCCACCCAGCTCCAGCCCTCCCTGTGGATGATTTCATAGTTTGAGGAAACTTTCTATGCCAAATCCTTGTAAATCCTGAAAAAATTATAGGTTTATTTATTTAATGCTTATATGAGACTACTGTTACTCGTGAATAAAAATAATAAGATATTTGTTGGTCTAAAATTATGTAGGTTCTATACTATAACTTTCAGATTCAATTCTTCAATTAAGTTGCTAAAAACCCATTAACACTTTCACATCTGAAATTTCTATGCAAGCAAGAAGGAAACAGAAAATAATTGGAAGAAGAATAAGAAAAATTTAGTTATGCTGGCTGTGGACCATATAAATTATGTATACCATTTTAGGTAAATTTAAAAAAAAAGAACATTCTAAAAAGTATTTGTTTATTCACTTAAGTATGTAGCTAAATGAATCATGTCAACATATGTTCCTTTTAGCATTAATAAGATTATTTTGTATTTTGAAAAAAAAGTTGCTAAAAACCTGTGAAAGTAACGATAATAATGTTTTTATTTACACAGAAAATAAAGACAATTAGATTAGTCATTAGTCATTTGAAGTTGCTCCAAGATTTCTGACATATTAATGGACCACCTGAACTGTTTACCAGTTATCTGTAGATACATATATACATATGTAATATGTGTGTGTATATTATTTGGATATATGCTTATATGTGTCTAAACATATGAATAAATATGTATATATAGTCTCTGAATATTTTCATTGACTATTGCATTTAATAAATCTATTTTAAAATCAATTATGGCATTACAGTAAATGGAAAAAAGTATCACTTTCTAAACATGGGTCACTTTAAAAATAAATATAGTATAAATGGAATTATTAAATTGAGCTAGATTTTTCTCCTATTGAAGTCTGAACCAGCTCTTTGATAAAAGGGAAGTAACTGTATTAAAAGACCTATGTAAAACCAGATAGAATTTCTCTTTTTACTTGAGCAGAAGGATTGACAGATCATTTAAGACAAGATAACTTTCATCCTGTGTGATTCCAATGTATTTCATGCAATGTTCAGGATTACTAAATATGGTTCTGTACACCATCAGCAGAACACCCAAGCTGCCTGGGAATACCCTGCTCTAGGTGATCTCAAGATTCTCTCTGTTCTTTTCAACCACTTAAGTCCACTCCCTCATCAACATCAGTTGGTTGCTCATCTTCAAGGTGTTTAATATAAAGAACTGCATTATATGTATGTGTATATGTATCTACAGCAAATACTGCCTATGACATTATTGTGGTATTATTTGATGTATATAATTTAAACACGTAATGCCATTCTTTTTATATAGGTCTGAATTTTTCAACTAAATATGTTTTAGAGATTTTTTTCTGCATTATATCATATAAATATTAACTCATTCTTCTTAACTATTGTATATAACCAATGCATAACATTATCCACATGTTAAACATGTAATAGTTTATCTAGCCATTATTTTATTATTTGAGTTATATAGTTTCCCTCCCCCTAAACTTTTTATTATTTAAACAATGTTTCAATTAACATCCTCATCTATCCCTTAAGTAAAAATGCTCATGTTTCTCAGAAGAAGGTGCCAAGAAATAAAATTGTAGGTGAATGTGATGAATATGAAGATATATTATTAAACTGTACTCAAAAATAGCTGTGCTAGTTTATGCATCTACTGATAGTTTCCTTAAATTTTAACCAACACTGGTGAGTACCAAACTTTACATTTTTACCAACCTAATTGGTAAAAAAAAATCTTATTCCTGTTTTAATTTTCACTTCCCAAAATTCTACTGATTACATATATTTTCATAAGTTTTTCCATTTGCATTTTATCCTCATAATGACTACCTGCTTATACACTTGGCCTTTTTTTATTGGGTTATCTGATTTTTTTTCTCTTTAATGTGTAGAAATTCTTCATATATCCGAACACTATACCTGTGTTTACATATGAGATACACATATGAGCATATGCACATGTATATGTGTTGTGTAGACACATGCCTCTTATTTATGTGGTAAAGGTTTTTACTCAGTATCACATACTGTCAGCTGGCTATGGAGGAACCTTTCCTGACCCTCTTTTCCTTTTTATGCCTGCTTCTAGAAAGACTAAAAAAAAAGGCAGACATTTGTTTTCCCAGATTTTCTCTGCAAGTAGAAGGAAGGTCATGTTCAATAGCTCTGACCAACTGGACCAAGAAACAGAGCCTAGGCAAGCAGTGTGGAAGCTGGCACACCCCAGGTCCTTGAAGAAGGTGAGGAGTGTCATTTGTCTTGGGATCGTTTACCTCTTAAATTTTGTTGAACAAATGATAAATGCCTTATTATCAATCTTGTTATATCACTATATTAATCAAAATTTCTGTTCCTTGCAGTGAAATATATGCCAGTTAACATACTCATTTATCACAACTCTTAAATTCTGCATCTTAACTGGTTGGTTTGATCTGAAAGTTTTGTCCAAATGTGACTATCTCCCAGATATTTATGCCAGAGGTATCATTTCTCAAAACCACGGACCTTCTTATACTCCTAACTTATGGTTTAATGGGAACACTATACTACTGTTTGAATTCTTAAGTGAGAACATAATCAAACCATGTTCAATTCATCAGATGGAATTTATTAAATATTATTTATATCCTATCTTAAAGAATTTATTATTCTTTAATCAAAATATCTGAAAGCTTCACTAGCTTTTCTCTTATTTTATAATTTTTTTCTCAATTCAGAGTCCAAACTTTCTCTTTCACTTCTCTGTTGCTACTTTCTCATTTGACTCTAAGGTCATAAATATTTCACAACTGGTTGCAGTAGTAGTACAAAGAAAAAACACTTGAAACCCCTCAAGCTACAGATGTTTATTATTTAACACTGTTAAAATAAAATATGTATTATTATAATTAAGAACTGAATCCTTAAGTGCCAGGAGTAGAGAAGAAATTTAAAAAACTATAGCAGACGTGAGTACTGAGACTGCCCTTGGGGAGGATAGAGAAGAATGCCCAGGCATGCAGCAGAGCTGTGTTTTAGAGCCCACACAAGGCACTGAAATGTGAACTTGGGTCCATGATGGGTCGGGGAAGAGCTGAATGGGAAATGCTTTTTCTAAAATGAGAAATTTAAAAGGATATGCTATGCATACGTTGGAAAAAACAATGGGTGACTGTCAGGTGAATGGTCAGATGTTCTTTCTACAGTTGTAATGGGAACAGAGGAAAATCTGTAATAACCATCAAACTGTCTGGTGACAACATCCCAGATGCTGTCAGAAACAAACAAAAACAATTCAGGTGAACAAAACTAAGAATTTACTACCAATAGTTTCTTTCTGAAGGAAGATTCAAATGAGATAAGTGAGATAAAAAAAATGATACTGGAAGAAATTGTAAGAAATATCAAACAATGTAGGCAAGTCTTAATAAATATTAATTTGTAATAAGTAGTAATAATAATTTAGATGTCTAATTATGATAATAATACTAAAATACTGGATAGCAAAACAATATAAATTACAGAAAGGATGATCCAAGGTTAAAGAATTCCAAGGATATCATATTGGTTTAAAAGAGGCTAAAATATTCTTTTAAACTCATTAAGTACTTCTGCTAAGATTTCTAGGCAAACAACTAATATGACAGATATAACATAATTTTAAAATTTAGTGGAGTGTAAAGAAAAAGAATGAGAATTTTTAAAAAGTATATAAAATGTCAATTATTTATGTTTGTCACATATATGTATATATACATTATATATACACATATGTATGACAAACAGAAAGCAAATATTTGGTGTGAATATAAATTCAAATAATTATCAAAAACAATATAATGGACTAAACTTTAAAAGAAAGATTGTAAGATCAAATTAAAAGTAAAATTTGGCATATCTTATTTAGAAAGGTCTAAAATATAAAAGCATGGAAATGTTGTAACAAAGAGGATAAAAAAATATATACCAGAAAAGTAATACCAAATACAAATATTGAAACTATATTAACATTAAACAAACTGGAATTGAGGCAAGAAGCATAGATACATCTAAAGGGTTCATTCCAAAATTTACATAATAAGTCATTATGCAGATAATAGAAAATTTCTTGACATGTTAACACAACCTCAGGACCCAACGACAAGAGAATTTGACAAAATAACAATTGGAGTTGGAATTGCTAAAACATCTCTCCCAGCAACATAAAGAATTCATATAGTTAAAGACTTGAATAACCCAACAATTGGATCTACTAGATTTTTCTATAGAATTCTAAATTCCACGATTAGAAAACACAAACCCTTTTAAAGCACACATGAAACATCTGCAAAACTTGACGAAAGTTCTAAAAAATTTGACACATGGCAAATATCAACACATGTCAAAGCATTGGTATTAATTATAGAGACTGACTTCCCTAATCAAATGCAAAAAATGTCAATATAAAACTGGATATCAAAAAACCCACGACTGGAAATTAAAAAAAAAAAAACTTCTAGAGAAATTACAGGTAAAAGAAGGGATAAAGAAAAATATAAACACAATAACTCACAGCAATATTAAATTTCCCCACATTAGAATTAAAAATGTGTACAGAATACAAATTTCCATAATCAGCAACAAGCAAATGACAGATCTGGAAAAGATATTTGTAAACCCTACCTTTAATAGAAAATTTGTGTTCAGAATACTTAAAAAATTATCTTTCATTGGGAAATAACAATATGAACATCAGAAAACCAAAAGCGTTTTAAATAGATATCTGTAAAAGAAGAAATTTAAATGGTTTGTAGACTAATGGAAAATTGCTCAATTTAATTAGCACTGAGGGACAGTCACATTTAAAATAACAGTGACATAGGAAATAAGAAAAACTCTTCTCTGACAACACCAGCCAGAGCTAGTGAGGATGCAGGGAATCCAGATCTCTGCCACAGAGCCTCTGAGAGGGAGGTTGGGACAGCCCTGGAAGAGCGATTAGGGGCTTCTTCACAAGGTTGAAGATGCATCCTTATTCTCCAGCAAGCCCGAGTCTAAATGCTCTTTCCAGAATACTCATATATGTGCAACATGCCCATTGTAACCATGTTTGCTGTAGGAAAATATTCCACTGTAATGAGTCAATAAAATGGAGTTTATAGAGTGGAATGCCTTACAGCAGTTTCAACCAATGAAGTAAATGGTAAATATTGACCGAGATAAATTTCAAATACATATTTTAGGTGAAAAGAGGCAGGTGCAAAAAGCACACCCTGATAACATTTACATAAATGTTATTATAACGTGTGATATATTTTAGGAATGTATACTTATATAGTAGGAGCACAAAAACATATAGTAATGAAACTGTCAACTCTGAGGGAAGGAAAGAAAAGAGAGGTGGGAAGAAAAGGAATGGGCTAAGGTCTTAGATGCATAGGTAACTTATTGCAACCTGAAACCACAGAGTGAGCTAAACAAAGGCAAAATGATCAATCTTGAAGGTGGGTACAAAAGTGTCTATGGAGTTATTTTAAAATATACTTCATTTATTAGGTTCACAGAAAAATTGACCAAAACCATATAACCCTGCCTTCATACAGTAAAAATACATGAGGATTTTCTCTGGGGGAAACAAAAGTATTCTCTGGCATATACATAGGTGTGATAAACAAATTTTGTCCACAAATTAGTAAACTTCTAATATTCTAAAGAAAAGCATCCAGCACTTTTCATATTTTAGTATGCCTAATACTTATTGATTCCCACACTGTCATGTTGGAGAGTCTATAGATTCTAATAAATGTTATATCTAATAAACCGTAACATAATATTGCTTTGTATTATCCTGAAGTCTGAAGGAAAATTTGGCAGAGAGTTGAAAATAAATATTTTCTTCCATTTTCCAGATTAAACACAATACTTTACATTTGATTAACATTTTATAATGCGCAGAGTATATACATACACATTGTCTACTGTATTTCTCATAAAACTAGTTAAAGAGGTGGGTATTATTTTATACTTGAGAAGACAGGAATACAGGTGGTTCAGGGACTTATTGTTTAAGTTTAATGCTTCTACCATTACTCTACTTCTTTGAGAGCCTTTAAAACAAAACAGTGCTTGGTTTCTACATCCAGAGTTTTAAAAAAAATGTTCTATGTGCCAGAGATATAGGAGGAATTTTGAGATATATTTCAGATGCATTCAGCAGGATCTCTTTCTTTTTGCTCAATTCAGGAAAATTATGTTGGTGGAGCCACCCTAGGGGGAGTTTGCATGCTGCAAGCCAGCTGCCAGTGTGGGTTACCTGCTGCACATGAGTTGACTGTGCCAGGCCACCTCTGGCACTCAACATGCAAGGGCAGGCCACACATGAGCACATTCTCCTGCACGGTCTGGGTTTCTTCATTTGCTAATGCATCTTTTACATATTATCTGTTTTTCTGCCTAAATACTTTGCCATTTCCTGACCACAGAGCAGCTAGATCAATCTTATCTTAAGAAACACCAATAACCCCAGTTTAGCAGGTAAGAAATATCATGAGTATTAAACAGAATACAAAAAGTTTATCCAAAAAGTTTATCATAGTAAATTCAAAGACCTAGAGAGTGCAATTATTTACATTTTCTATTTTACAAAAATGTTTTCTCTCTCCTTCTTTCCTTTCTTTCTGTAAGAAGTTTATTACTGTAGGAACTTTGTTCTCAGATGGGTATTTTTCCTGGTGAATGAAAAATCGCCCCTTCATATATAAATTTTGAGACAGAATGGGCAAAGGGAGAGTATGCAAATTATGCAGGTTACAAGGAGAGGACCAAGAACTGAAATACTCATACTAAAGATAAGCCACAATAGCTTAAAGGAAAGATGCAGAACAGTCACAGAGACTTGGATTTGAAGTCCAGCTTCTCCTAGCTGTGTTCTTTAGCTGAGTTACTAAACACCTCTGTACTCAAGTGATTAAGTTGGAAAAAAGTCATTTAGTACAACAGTCAGAAAAACTAGAATGAGGCCAAACTAGAATGACTTACTGGTGGCCCAGCAGGTCCCAGAGCCACTTCGTTGGTTTCAGAACAGGAGCAGGAATGTGGGAGGTCTGGGCAGGACTCATCATCCCTCTGAGAAGAAAATAGATAGCACAGTTGTTAACAAGACAGTCTAAACAAATGGCTTTGCTAACCCAAAGAAAACACTTTAAGATATTTTAAAAAAATTTTAAGTGAACATTTGGCCAAAAAGGCAGTAATCACACCTTTTCTGTAAACAAAACAGCATGAGGGCCTAATGAATCATCGACAATCACCACAGCAAAGGAGTTTCTAAAGCTGGATTGAGAATCCTAGGGAAGATAGTGAGTTAGAAGTGGGTACAAACTATTCCTGGTACTATTTAATTCATTTGGAGTAACAGTACTTTATGAACTAAAGGTCCTGAAAACTTCCTTTAAGCCACACTATTTTTCCACTTAAAAGGATAAAAGAAAACTTGTTGGAAAACTCAATCAAAACAGCCACATCTGTACTAAACCAAACAAAGAAATAAAACAATATTAAAACAGTGTTTAAACACACCATCGATTCCCTGTGACAATTTCATCAACTGCTTACATTCTGTGGCTGAAGATAAGAAAAACATGACATTGACCTCAATCATTGGGAGAGGCAGCCATTTTTCTTCTCTCTTGGAGAATTTTCTTGCCCCGTGACACAACAGGATAGATTAGTGATGTCAGACTCACTAATCTATGCTGTTGTGTCACGGGGCAAGAAAGTGTAGAGAAAGACAGAACCCCTGGGAACAGCTATTGAACAACTGGTCAATATCCTTTTTGGAGCAGTCACCAAAATGAACTTAACACCAGGATAAGAAACTATAGAACTTTGCAAAGATCATCAGTCCCTTTAGATAGAGAGAAAATGAGCTTCATTGTTTAAGACTTTGGGGCAGTAAGGTTCGAAGAGAGTACATCACAGGTGATAATTAAATTACCAACCAAAAATAATCTGAGTCTCTAAAATACTCACCATATAAACACAAAAATGCTGAACAAATGGCCTGTGTATGCTGAATACACTTTTTTTCTAAATTGATGACTATAGTCAAAGATTTCAGTTCTACCTCCCGCTAAGCACCTCCAGCCTGACAACTGGTCAGTCAGACTAAAGTACAAGATTAACTCTCCTGAAATATCACCAAAATAAGGCAACCAGCAGGCCACTGGGGTCCATTCTGTGATGGTTCTGCCCTTACTACTGACCACACTTCCACCTGTGTCTTCCTACTATGCAATTTATACATCTTCAGTGATAGAAGTTGGGGGAAAAAAACAGTAAGGGCTAGTCCTTCCTGGGAGAAGTGGCAATCTAATTTTTGCTTGAAACTCCGTTAGATTCTGAATGCTTCCTCTTCCGATTTCCAATCTATCTGCACTTAAGCATAACATCAAGGTGTCTAATTTAATTCCTCACTAGAGTCTATTAAAAATTTATTTTGATGAAGGAGTTATATAGTCCTTTTAAACACAGGTTGCCATGAATTTATTCCCTGAAATACATGTGATATGGTGTATAATCTTATAAAATAGAATCTTAGATTTCATGAAGGCCTATCCATGTTCATTCTGCATGTTTAATTATTAGGACACATCTATGACCCTATGTCCAACCACATAGGGTCATTCATTCTAGCTCATTTATCCTGAGGATCCTAAGATACAAACATATTTTTTTGTTTTATATATGCAAATATGTCCTTCTATATGAATAATGAAAATGGTTTAGTTTACTAATAACATTACAGGGGTTATACAGATTATGACTATAGTTCCACAAAGGTATGTCAGGATGCTCTGGGTACTGTATTAAGCTCATAGGGACACAGGGAGTGTTTTAAAAAATTCAAGGGAAACACAGCAATATTTGGTACCCATTGGACTTCATGTGATTGACTAGCTCAAGGTAGTTCATGGTTTCAAGAGTATATTTCAAAAACTTTTTTATATTTCATATTTACTGGATTTTTTAGTAGTTGCTATGATGAAAAGCAAGTACCATGGGAGAAAATAATGTGAAAGAAGCAGGGAGGGAAATGTTTTACCTGTTTTCAAAATAGAAAGCTACTGGAATCCTCAGTAGATACACTCATCCCATGAGTAAACAATTATAGTTATTTAAGAATAAAATACAACTATCAATTTTCAATTCATAAGTATTTTTATAGTTATTGAGTTGTTAGGAAATTCTTAGTAAGATGTTTGGACCTCATTATTTCATAAATGCACTATCAAATATTTCCCTTGACTTGGGGTGCTATGAAAAAATTGAGATATGAAGGGCTCTGTGAACTAGTAAATGTGGTACCATCTGGACCCTGTGTCAATAGCATCCCCAGATTGTGCAGGTCACACCATGTTGCTGTCATCTTGTTGATTTCTTGTTTTTATTTGTCTCCTCCTTAACCTCTTCCTAATTTTGATTATCATCACAATGAATTAAGAATTGTGAAATAGCATCTCATTTTCAGAAAAAAATTGAATATCATTTTTAAAAAATTCAATAGAGATGAAGAATTCTTACCAGGCCTGGAAGTTCACAGCATTTGTCCCTATTGGCCCATGATGTGGAGCAAATGATGTCAAACATCTGTAACTGGAACTATGATTTAAAAGGGAAATAAAAGAGATATAAATTAATTATGCTCTTCATTGTAATGATTGATATATTACATAACACCAAGACACTTATAACCAAAGTATATTAAAATAAATCCAATAATATCAAACTAACTTTGTTCCTTAAATACAATGATATAATATTTCTTCTCAAATTATTCCACCATCTAAACCTGCTTACTTATCACAACCTCCTCTTTCCACTTCTACCTAGAGAGTAAGCTGAGCTCCTTTGTGAAATTCTTCCTTGTAAGGACCACCACAGCCACTCTCAATGCCCTGTAGTTACACTTGTCTCTTGCCACTTGCCACCATACAGTGCAATTATTCATGTTGCCTCCTCCTCAGAGTTAAGGGGCAGGCAAACACTCATTTTTGTATCATGTATCATAATATGAGGCATATAATAAGCATCCAGGAAAACCTTTTTAATTAATTGTTTATTCTTTTGTGCATATACTCGGCAAATTTTCTTCAGTGCATAATGTAAGCCAGATGTTACACAGCCTTTCAGGGTACAAAAATCGGGGGGCGGGATGCAACTGCCCCAGAAGAATTCACAGGCAGTTAGAGACCAGCACATAGATACTGTACAGAAAAATGGTTATGTGCCATGACAGATTCATATTTGGTATTGTGAGAATGTGAGTTAAGTGTATTTTGTTTGAGCCATTGATCATGCTGGAAATATTTAGACAATCTTGCTTTATTCATGTATATTGGCAGTTACTCAATGTATATGTTGAAACATACAGAAACATCTCTATAATATCATTAAGTGCTAACACTAACTTAATAACTCAACCATCTCTAATTAATTCCTTTCTATATTATTCACAAATATTGAAAGTGTCATCAATCACAGTGCCAGGACAGACATGAAACTCTTCATTCTAAACCTGAAATCTTCCTACAGCAGGTGGTGTTTTCAGCAAGGGCTGGAAACTTCGGGGGCCCTTATTTTCGTCTATGAAGTGCTACTCCTCCATGCCAAGAGCCCTCTAGATGAAAACTAGAATGCCCCAGAGACAACACCATGGAGCAGTTACTAAAGGTACCTGCAGTGTCACAAGAAAGCCAGTTCCAACAGTAAAGAAAATGAAATCGAGCCTTCTGTCATTAAGCACAAGAATAACTGTGTGACTTATTGCAAAGTTTCATTCTAACCAATCAACAAAATAAGCCTTTGTTTGGAAGCAGATGGATGAGTTGAAACATCTTACTTTCTTGGTTCTGTGTACATCTAATGTGCTGTCTGCTGAAATACCTGCAGGGCTCACTGTCTCTCCCCCTTGCCAGATGGCCTGACCTCCTACCCTCCTAAGGGTACAATACATGAGCCAGGATAGTGCAAACATAAAATAAAACCATGACCAATAAAAATCTATCAAGTTTTTAAAATTAAAACATTTTAAAAAGTATGCTACAATTGAATTTTATATAAAATAAAGAAGAGCCTTAAATATTTCAAGCACAGGGATTAGGATCCTGTGGAACTAACTGTTGGGTATAGTCACTGATTCCTCCACCGACAGCTGTTTTGAAAAAAATATTTTGTCTTGGACGCTCAGTCTTTTCATCTGAAAAAATAATGTAGTAATACAGGTTGAGCCACTGCTAATTCAATAATCTAAAATCTCAAACTTTTTGAGTGCCAGTGTGATGTCACAAGTGGGAAATTCAACACCTGACTTCATGAGAGGGTCTCAGTCAAAATGCCAGTGCACTAGAGATACTGGATAAAATTATTGTGGGGCTATGTGTATAAAATAAACATGAAACATCAATGAATTTCGTATCTAGATTTGTATCACCTCACCAAAATATCCCATTATGAATGTTACATAATGGGATATTTTGGTGAGGTGATACAACATTCCAAAATCTGAACAAATTCAAAATCTGAAACACTTTTAGTTCTGAGTATTTCCAGTGGAGAATACTCCATCTGTAGTAGCTATTCTCCATGCTATCTCACTTGTTGAGGGGGAACAAGTGAGATAGCATGGAGAATTATCCAGAGCAGTACCTGAAACATAATTTTCATAAATAATAAAATTATTTTAAGTTCTAAACACTGTATTTTATGTAAAATACAGAGGCCAAAAAAAGTAGAATCAAAATGAATGTGACAGTATTGAAGGCAAAAATATAATAGTTGTGTGTTTCCACAATAATATTGTCTGTTAGATATTCTGATTGAGAAAAATCTTAGCAAGTAATAACCATAACAACCAATGTTTGTTGAAAGCCTACTCTGTAAACATTGCATTTATATAGTTTAATCCTCAAATCACCACTATGAGGTATGTTAATATTAATGTCCCTTCAGTAGCATAGGACCTGGGATGAAAAAGCTTAAGTAATTAAACCACATGTTGAAAGCTCAGTTTGGGTTGGGATTTTAACAGTACAACCAATGTGTGGTTTTATTTTGCAAAAAAAAAAAAAAAAAAAAAAAAAAGGATCTTTGCTCTAATGTTTAAAATGCAGATATCCCAGCCTAAATTTACAATGCCATTTCATCTGGGGACATTTATTAATGGGTCCCATTATGAAAGCATTCGATAGTGTCAGCTAAGTCAGCAACTCATTCATCCATTAAGAAATTTTCCACTTCTGAACAGAGCCCCCAGTGTAAAAACATTTTCGTAAATGGAAAGACTGACTTAAAGCAAAGGTCTTTCATTAGCCTCAATGTGCACCAGGCTTTCTTGAAGTTTTTCAAATAAATATTCACCATCTAGCCATTTGTGAGAGCATAATGTCTACATACAAACATTTGGCAAGGCTTCCACCCTATAGAGTTACTGGGGCTCCTATGAATTCAGTTTATTTATTCGAGGGGTTGAGTGCCTACTAAGTGTCCAATGAATCCATCGCTATCATTTGAGGAATGCTATTATGTGGGCTGTCTTTTCTTTTGCAAGTTAGATGAAATCAGCAGCTTTTTCTTTGAGGACAACAAATTTATTCATAATTGTTTTGCATTTGTAATAGTTTAGATTCCTCAAGCAGTATTTAGGAACTTCTTTTTCAAGACATATTTCTGGGGATTCATTAAAAACAAAAAGCAAAACCACCTGGCTTCTATTCCAAAAGCAAAAAAAAAAAAAAAACCATACACATGTGTACAAATTATACAGGACACAGTATACAGAAATGACATGTCAAAATATCTCCATATTTGAGGGCCTTAAAAGGCATGACCATGTAGTTCAAAAATAAATCATGCTTTAGGCAAATCCTGCATGATGCAACATCTTTTAAAAATCTATGGCTTTTTTCTTTTGTTATTAATTGAATGCTAAAAAAGACATAGCTATGTCAGAAGAAGAAAGAAATAAAGAGAGAGACACAAAACCTCTGACTTTCCCTATTTAAAATCTCTTTCAAGGGAATACTTAACCAATTACAAATATTCATTTTTCATCACTGGACATTTTTGTCTGGGTGTTGCACAAAAGGCAAGTCATTTGGGGTCAAATGTTAACATGAAAATAAGATTAAAATATTTCTCAGCAGTTGAGTCATTTTGATCTGTGAATGGGAATTAAAATGTACTTCTGGCTCCACTTTCCACTCAACACCAGATTTTATCTTCTGATCTTTTTCTAGCATAATATAACTAAGTTTATGATTTGAAGTCAAGCTGTACCTGAATTTATAAAAATAGAGAGGTTTCCATGGCACAAAAATACTATAGAAAGGTCCAGGAACTAAGCCACCTTCTATTTTTAATTTCGTGTCTTAACTTGGACTCTATTCCAAATAGTACTGAGCACACAGCATTTGTCAGCTGTTGAACTGAGTGTTTTAACTTGTTCTCAATTGATTAGATTTTAGAAAAACTGTGAAGGTTCTAAATTAAATTAGGTAATAAAAGTTAACAACTGTCATACTTGTTGGTAGGAATTAAAATGTTTACAGACACACACTATGGATAAAAGTTTGAATCACACTTATTTTCAAGGTTGTAATTCAAATGGTGAGTTTTCGAACCTGTCAACAGACATACAGGCACTTGATCACAGGTGGAGACCAGACTCCCTTCTCAGTCTTAAATTCTATAGAATCCAAGTCTGATTCCAGTGGGAGAAGGAATGGAATGGAAGGCAGGAGATGGAGACCCCTTCCTAAATTCTTCAAGTCTCAATTTTTGCATCTTTAGAGTGAGAGTAATGTATCTCTTCCTAGGATTGTTAGAAAATTAAATTGATAAACTCAGAAAATATGCATATGTAACCCATAGTAGGCATATGTAAGTATTAGCTGCCATTACCATTTTAAGGTTGTGAAGAGATAATTAATGTGAAAATGTTCACACTATCTTTTTTCTAATATAACATTTGCTTTTTATAGACTTATTGGCTAGTCTACTGTTGATTTTCACATAAAAGCTTTAACTCAATGGATAAAAGTATAGATGACTCCATGACATAGACTATATTTTTCTTCTATGAATAGGAGAGAACTAAATAAATTCCAGTTAAATAACCACCTAAGTGTTAGTTTTGAAAAGGTAGAAGAGAGAATCTAAGAAACATGATCTATGTAAAAAAAATTCTAGAAGCATCTCATTAGGTATCAGAAAAGGGAGAGAAAACTTTTTTGAGGGAAAAAGATTGGAAAGAAGAAGCACAGTTGTCAAGTGTCTTTCCACATCTGTTTTACAGCTAAATTCAGCCTGCCTGTTAGTTTAGTCCCAGGAGAGATTAGCGCCACCTATAAAATCTTGCATGGCTGAATACAAGTTATTTTTATTAAGAATATGTGTAACTTATACAGTAGTTATTGTATCCCCAAATCCATTCATCCATCTTCCACTCAACTATGGTTTTAAAACAAGTTATTCTCCTTAAAGATGGAATCTTTAGATTCTCCCACCATCTGGTACTTATTGAATCTTTTTGAATTTGGCAGGGATTGTTGATCTGTGAGCTACTATTCTCTCACTATACTGTTCTCTCCTGGAATAATCTAAAATTTGTGCATTATAAATTCCCTTTTTCCTGTTACTGAAATACAGATGTATTTCAAGATGTATAAATTTCTAAATTGAAACTAAAGACAAGAGCTTCTCTTACCTCGTATTGAAACAATTAACTCATACCCTAGAAAGCAAGTCTGAGTTTCCAATCACATTCTTGAGATCTAACCTAATACCATCCATTTCAACATAATCAAATTCTTTTATAAGTGGGCAGACTGAAAATCTGTTTAGTAATCTTTGTGGACTTCTCGATTCTAACAAAAGCTGTGACTTTTTCCTACCAGCCTTACAATGAACTCTTTACTTATAAACTTCTATAAATTCCCTTTTGTCTACACTAGCTGGAAGTCATCACAGAGGGGACTCTGTTTAACTGCATTTCTTTCATGGCCCAAAGTAAAGATTTATCATTAGTAAACCTGAAACCTATAGGCATTTTGCTTTCAGAAACTGATTCTTTGATTTTCACTGGTCATGTATTTGGAATATAAATATTACATATAGTGCAATTTGAAATGCAATTACTGTCATCATTATTATAGAGCCGTAATTGTAAACTATAAATTATTATTAAGTGAGAATATGTCACATGTTACTGGATTGCTGTCAGTGTCACACATGAGATATAATATAGGTGTAACAAAACTAAGAAAAGACAGGATACTATTCAGACAATTTTCTATTTAATTTCTATCAAGTGTTTCTTAAAAACTTAGTCTGTTATAGAAATTTACTAGATACTGAATTGTGGGGCAGAACAGGGTGGTTTTAAAAGAAGACTAAGTCACGGTTTCTATTTTAGAGAATATAGTACTCTGGCTAGAAGGGTTAAATGAGGATTATGAAAGAACATAAAATGTATATGACTATCAATAGTGGAGTTTTAAACAAGTACTAGTGGTCTATAACAGGTAGGACAGAGGATGAAGAAGGCATTAATAACTTAGTTCAGTAATAAAGAGCTTCTTGTCTTTGAATGCCTACTAAGTGTCAGGAACTTCAATTATTTTAATAAAATAATTAAGAAAATCATAATAGTATTCAGTGATTTGAACCTAGAATCTGATACACTTTAAATTGTTTCTTACTCTTAAATTACCATCCATTCATCCTTCTGATGATCCATCTATACATTCATTTATCTATATAAGAGAATTATTATAAATTTCTGTGAGCATCTTCCTTTAAGCAGAAGATTATGTGTATCTTAATCAGTATAAAATACCACACAGTAAAAGTAAAACATCCCTAACATAACTGAAAACAAGACAGCCTTCCATAGGTTTCATATTCTCTTTCTAAACATCTAAGCCATAGTTCTCCAAGGCAAGGTAAAAACAAAAGAGCTTCTAAAGATACTTCAAAACTCAGTGTTAAGCTAATCAGTGCACATCTACTCTCAAGGTCCTAAAAGAATCAATGAAAAGTATCATGGTAGTTCAATGAAAAAGAGGGGAGACAATTTGAACTAAGATTGTACATCAAGGTTGAGGACTCACATTGGAAGTAGAGGTTGCACAAAGAAAAATGCCACAAAGTAGTACATTGCCCCCAAATAAGTAACTCTTCCCTCAAGGATTGTTTCCTGATATAGAAAGTGAACAGACTATAATTACAACTGCATTCCTTAAAGGGCGGATTGGAAAGTGGAGATACATGCCACCTCATGTTCCCTCCCAATGTTATTTATTTACCGGACATAGTGTAAAAATTCATTTGTGTGGGTTACTATCAGCTTAAAAAGACTTTGAGAACTACCAGATCTTTCTAAATTTCCATATAACTGGCTAATTCTATAGATCTATGAAAGTGGAAGACAATAGTAATGATTCACAATTATCTTAATCTGTTACATGGAAGAGAAATGTAGATTAGAATAGAAGGAATTGTGTATAATGAAACATACCTTACCAATTAAAGAATGATTCAAATTACAAAGTGATGCCAATTAGCTGTGAATGCATGGTGTTAAAACAAAAACCTGTATATGCTGTTCTTTTTTTCAGGTAATAAGTGAATGGAATGTGATTTCTTTGCTAATTGACAGTCTCCCAAATTTAAGCTCCATTTTGTATGATAAAAAAATATTATCCTAAGATGCTACTGTTATGCAAATTAACTATTGCTAATTAAAGGGAAAACTTCACATTAGTGATAGCAAAAACTAAATTTTAAAATGTTCAAATCTAAACCAAACTAAAATAATTTCCTAGGTGTAATATTCAAAATTTTTGTATGGATTTATATTGCTTATGTAAATGAAGTTCATTTACAATTTTGATTTCCAATTAAAAAACCAGTTGTGCCACAAATCAGATGATGTATATTGTACTGTCCGAATTTTAAACTGCACGAAGAAAATAAACTAGCCAAGTTCCTGGAGTATTTTTCTTATAATATAGCAGAATCCTATTGTGAGGAGCTTTTTGATTATTTGTTTTTGTTTTATTTAACTTGTTCTAGACACACATGACAGTAGACTGCCGGGAGCTTTGAAGGTACATGTTTTGGTTCACTTTAAGAGTCCATTATCTCTTTATCCATTCATCTATCCACCCATTCATCCACCCACCCATCCATTCGCCCATCCATCCATTCCTTTACCAAACTTTCCTACTGTAAAATAGCTAAATGTACATCAATGGTGGTTTTCCCTACAACAATAACACAATTTTTCTTGTTCATCTACTTACTGGTGCAGAATTTCCACTTGGTCCTCTTGATCTAACCATTCTCCCTAGGACTTCTACTCCATCTGATGTGATATTAGCAGATGCATTTATTGCCTTCTCGCCCACTTGCTTGCAGTCGACAACCACTTTGGCCAAAGTCTTGCTGACAACAACATGTAGCTGGGTAAAAGTCAAGATGTTTTAGGATGTAAGATGAATATGCCAGAGGAAATATCAACCAAACCCATATAACTATATGAGTCACCATTAAATAGTATGAAGGAAACAGAAGGACTTCTGTCACCATGCATTTTGTTGTAAGAGAATTCTTTTCCTTTTACCACCTCCATGATTGCTTCACTTGCAGGAACCATCTCCATTCTTACTTAATTAACTCTTTTTTAAAAAAACTTTGAAAGGATTCAACTTTTAAAATCTAGCCTTACTCTAAAGCAACAACATCTTTGAAATCATAGAATTGCTACTTAGTTATACATATACTAGATGTATATTTAAATAAACACTACATTACTCAAATTGAAAAGTGCTTGTAATTTACCATTAAAGTCACCTAAGGTACCAGCAGTGGTTGTGAAATGACACTACATATTTATTTAAATAAGGTAGGAAAGGCAAGCTAGACTCCAATGGGATGGAGGGATGCTTTCTAATGACTCCAGGCCCAAACAAAATCAAGCCCTTTGGCTTAATATCTCATACACTTTTCTCAAACTAAAATCTCAGGATCTCCAGGACATATTTTCAGGAGTGTACACTTTGGGAAAATTTTTAAAACCTTGTGTTATCATTTAGGTGATAATCAAGGTAAATTTATCTTTGAACATTGTAACCAGGTTCTGCTATAAAATCTCCATGTTTATAAACACATTTTGATTTATATGGCATTTGCCTCAGGAGGGGTAGTTATTTGTGGCAGTTTGTGAATGGAACAGTGAATTCAGTAGGGAAATAATGACTTTACTGCAAGTGAAAGCAAAATGTTCGAATAGTTGTTTTAAGGCAAGGAACCCTGGTAGCTCAATGAAAAAGAGTATTGGACAAAATAACCTAGGTCTGAGAGTTCTACCAGCTAATTCTGCATTCACATTGATGCACAGGTTGTATAACAATGGCATAACATCATGCTTCATAGTAAAATAATATTGCTTTTAAGTTTACTGATTATCTTCAACTTGTTTTTGTTTTATTGTTACATAAGCTGAAAACTCATGAATTTATACCAATTGTTATTTAATGTTTATTTAGTTATAACAGGATAAAAATATCAGTGTAGTTCCTGAGACTCTTCTCGCCGCCCCCCCCCCAAAAAAATGAGTTCACCTTTATTTAAGTGAGAATAATGCTGGTACAGAACACCCCACTACCCTGCTGCTTCTGACCAGCATCATAATTGTGATCATTTAGGAAGGGCAGAATTGGGCTCCTGTGTGGTTTTGAACCGTGGAGTACTTTTCATTATTATAAAATACAGAAGTTTTCATGCTAGGTGCTAATAAACCTGGGATATAAAACCCAGACTTTAAGAATGATTAATCTGTGGGGAGACTATTCCCGTGTCAACAACAACAACAAAACTTATTATGGCATTTGCTGGTAAATGGATGGAACTGGAGAATATCATACTAAGTGAAATAAGCCAATCCCTAAAAACCAAAGACTGAATGTTCTCTCTGATTTGTGGATGGTAACCTAAACTGGGAGGTTGAGGAGGGGAATAATAGAAATAGACTAGACTACACAGTGGGTAATGGAGGGAGGGGAGGAGAGGGGGGGATAGGAAGGACAGTAGAATTAATTGGTCCTAACTTTCCTAGCCTTGTATACATATACATAACCAGGGTAACTCCACATTATGTACAACCACAAGAGTGGGAACCCAATAGAACAAATTATACTTTATATATGCATATTCTGCCAAAATACATTCTACTCTCATGTACAACTAAGAATAAAAATAATTAAAGCAAAACTTTTTGCTTTACAAAAGTAGACTTTGAAACAATTTTAAAACTATTTTGCTTCTTTGGATGTACTTATAGAAAGAGACCTTGAGGCTATACTTCATATTCCAAGTTGTAAAAATAGAGCCAATTAAAACTCAGTGAGAAACAAGATTGCTGAAATTTTGATGATTATTGAAGCTGAGTGATGGATAAATAGGTAGCCATTGTATTTTCTCTTTTATATGTGGAAATTCTGTAATAAGCATTCATTATTCATTTTCTTATAAAAACAATGAGACAAAGGTATGTATTCACTTACAATGCAAGTCTATGAACAAATCAAAGCTCTACAAAATAAATTTGCATTGAAATTTTTTGTTATTAAATCTATTATTAAGCAGTGTATTACATGATAAGGCTCTCCTTTTCACTCTTTTTTTCCTCCTCCTTCTCCTCTTCCTCTCTTTTCCTCTTCCTCCTCCTTCTTCTCTTTTGCTTTTCTTATTTGGCTGTTTGGCTTTATTAACAAAGTGAAGGAAAATGTTTCTTCATATAATTTTTTAAAACTTGAAGGTTTATAAATTTAGAACCCATTTTTAATGAACCTTACTTCTACGTCTTTGAGCTCTGGTAAGGTAAATAAAGCTTGACGTTCACCTAAGATTCATAAAGTATTCTTTGGAATGAGAAATGCAAGTTCATGCCAAAACCGCAGGCTAAGATGACAATGTTTCTTTTAACACTCATGAAATTCAAATGCTTTCATCTCCCCTACAGTTTTTCTTGACTGCTTTGCAACAGACTCCAGCAGACTCCACATAACAAAGAATCATGAAGACCTTGATGAGTAAATGATATTAAATCCAAGGAGCTGCTAATGGGACCATTTTGAACCATGAACTAATAAATCCCTGCCTGTGTCTAATGTGCTTCTCAGGTAGTCCAGTCCTATCAAACATGAAAAATAAGTTGGCTTATGCAGTGACTTTTATGTAATTATTTAGTATATGATTATGACATTCAAACCCCCAGAGAGCAGCAGTGTTGGTAAATTAGATAAATTTGAGCACATTCTAGGAGCAGAGTTCTATCACAAGTGCCAAGTTACTAAAATAAGAACAAATAAAGTTTGACAAAGTTAAGTTTGACAAAAATTCTCTCCAGGGTGACTTTTACAATGGCAGTGACTGATTCTCTCTGTACATATGTAACAATGCAGCATAATCAATTATCTGTAGCTTCATTCCCTAAAGATGATTGTGTCTTCCCATACTTTGGTGGCCAGGTAGACCAGCAATCCTTTCTACATCACATACTGTGCAGCAACAGTCTGCTTAGTAATATGCTACCCTCCCCCACATGTTTCCTCAAAGGCAGAAGCTGAACCACTTCCACCAATGTCTCCTGGAGTTCTTGCTGAAAATGCACGTTTCAGGGCCACATCTCAAAAGCACCTAATCAGAATCTCTGGGCATTGGTCAACAAGCACTGAAGGTGGCAACTCTTACTTCAGCTGAAACTTGAGATACAAACATCAATGTTTATAGCAGCTTGACTCATACTAGCCAAGCTATGGAACCAACCCAGGTGCCCTACAACAGATGAATGGATAAAGAAAATATGGTATATATTACTCAGCCTCAGTGAAGAAAGAAACTACAGCATTCGCTGATAAATGGATGAAACTATAGACTTTGATGCTAAGCAAAATAGGCCAGTCCCTTAAAAAACCAAATGCTGAATGTTCTCTCTGATAAGTAGATGCTAATCCATAACAAGGGAGAGTAGGGAAGGGGCGATTAGAGGTTCACTGGATTAGACAAAGGGGGATGAAGGGAAGGAGGGAGGATGGAAATAGGAAAGAAAGTGGAATGAATCACACATAACTTTCCTAGGCTCATATATGAATACATGACCAGTGAAACTCCACATCATATGCAACCATAAAAAATGGGATCCTAATTAGAATAAATTATATTCCAGGTGTGTATAATTTACTGTCATGTTTGTCTAAAAAAATTAAAAATAAAATAAATAAATAAAATAGAAAAAAAAGTTCTATGGATTTTTTAAATTATATATTTTAATTAAATATATTCAATGTTAAGTAAAATATTCAATTACATATATAATTATACATAAATAAATATAAAGAATGTGAGTTTACTATATTATCATTTTCTATCAAGTACTAAATGATTGCAAGCAAGCTGAAGATTTTTTTAATTCATAAATTTTTTTAATTAATTTTTTTATTTATATATGACTGGAATGCATTGCAATTCTTATTACACATATACAGCACAATTTTTCATATCTCTGGTTGTATTCAAAGTATATTTACTCCAATTCATGTCTTCATACATGTACTTTGGATAATAATGTCCATCACATTCCACCATCATTTCTAACCTCATGCCCCCTCCCTTCCCCTCCCACCCGTTTGCCCTATCTAGAGTTTGTCTATTCCTCCCACGCTTCCCCTCCCTACCCCACTATGAGTCAGCCTCCTTATATTAGAGAAAACATTTGGCGTTTGACTTTTTGGGATTGGCTAACTTCACTCCATTGCTTTTCCCAACACCAAATAGAATAAAGAATATACACATACAAAAACCTTACTAACCTTGTGAAAACTTCCATAGAAAATTTTCCTAATTTCAGGTCCTTCAAAAGTAACGGTTTGAAAATCCCCACTCTGGTCATAGTTGAAATAAGTTAGAGTTTTCCCACCATCTATTCAAATGAAGAAAAACAGAAATAATTTAGAAAGAATTAAAATTAGTGAAGATTTTTTTCTGAAATTCAACTCAATATTTAAAATAATACATCCAGTATTTTGAGACTGTATTTAAGGTAAAGTAACAGGTCAGGAAATGATTGACAGCTCTCAGATTGCCACAGGCTTTCAGCTATCCAAATTGACTAACCATGTGACATGAGCGGGGGAACCTATGCACACTCTTCCTTTGTACTTCCTTGCCCACACTCTCATCCTCATCACTCCCTTCAGAGGAGCCCAAAGTTTGAAGTGGAAGTGGACAACAAGAAGAATAAAGTTTACCAAATCTTAAGATGGAGAAGTTAGACCCTTTGTCTTATTAACCCACTGCAGCAACCAACTTTTCCTGAGACATGCAGCTTAAGCCATTCAGATATGTCGTTTATTATGAACAAACACACAAAAACTTTCCTGATCTTTAAGGAATATTTTTAAATAAATAAAGTAAAGCATTACTCACTAATACATTCCCACATTACAATTTAACTCTTTATTCTGCTTTCAAAGAGACAAGCTAGCCTTAATAATGTTAAGGGACTTCTTTGTTTTTAAGTGCAAGATAAATACAGAGTTAGTGACTTACACCCACATAATCTATAGCTTTCCCTTAATTTCAATGTCCATGCAAAATGGTTTTACCATATTCTATTGAGTTGTTGAGTCCTTTCCATTTACTGAAATATCTACTAAGAAATATGATTTGGAAATAAGTCTAAAATTGTCACCTTATTCAATGTTTTAACTAACACTAAGCAATACCCTCCATTTTTTGGTCCCTAGCTTCATTCTAATCTTAAGACTTAGAAAAGTGAGTGATGTTAACCCAAAACTCGACCATCTATTAAATGATCATCACATAGGTAATATTCCATAGCATGGTACTGAAGAGCTTCCTGCACCAGTTGCTCTTCAACTCTCTAACCTAAAAACAGTGGAGTTTCCCAGTTCCTATATCTATTCTATTCTCTTTCTAGAGTCACTTTCTTGATGTTCTAACCTAGTATCATGGCTTATATATCTCTGTCCCAGAATTCTCCCCAAATGTACTGACCATCTGACATCCACTCTGGGATACCTAATAGGCATTTTATATTTATCATATCCATGTCCAAAAATGAATGTCTGTTCTCACCTCTCTCAATGCCCCTCCATCAGCTTTGCTCCTCCTGAGACTGTCTGTACTATCTTAGTAAAATTTTTCTGAAAAAAAAATTAAATTAAAATTGTCTGTCTTCACCTTGCTCAGTATTGTATCTCAGAATTAATTCTTCCACAAAGTAGGAACTCAAGAACTATTTGCTGAAAGAATAAGTAGATAAATGAATAAATCTACTGTTACCTAACTCACTGTTGAGTACACATTTCACAAGTTGAGTTATTCTGCAATATACATGAAGCAGGCAAGATGGTATGCCACATACATTATTCACACATGCACGCTCAAAAGTTATATAGATAAATATACTTACTGTCTAAAATAATTCCAACCAGTGGATCAGAATTTTTATTTAAAATCTCCCAAAGAGCAAATGGTTCCTCTGGAGTGTCAGGAAGAATCCGGAACAGAAAACTGATTGTGTAATCAGAAGGCAATCCTTCTGGATGTAAATACCTAAAGGTGTAAAGAGAATCACGTTTTACTGTATCTTTCCTCAAAAGGTCATCCCTCTGATTATCAAGTAAATACACCTCATAATGCACACTGTCCTGAATTGAGAAGCTTTTCCCCACCACATGTCCACCATGTCTACCATTATTGCTTCTGATGGAATCAGCTGACTATGGACTGAGACCTCTAAAACTGTGAGCCAAAATAAATCTTTCCTCCTCTAGGTGGCTCTGGTCAGGTATTTTGATCACAGCAATGAAAAGCTGACTAACACACAGCATCTCTTTTCACGGACCAGTTTCCACATAAGGACCGGAACCTCACATCCCAGTAGGAGATAGCTCTGAAGGATCATCCCATGTCCAGAACTCCTCTGGGTGGTCAGCTAAGAAGAGTATTGAGAAAGGCCAGCAGAATATAACAGACACTAGTATGGCAGTATGTATAAATGTGGATGTATAACCAATGTGATCCTGCAATCTGTACACGTGGTAAAAATAAGAATTCATACCCCACTTGAATCAAATGTATGAAATATGATATGTCAAGATCATTGTAATGTTTTGAGCAACCAATTAAAAAAAAGAAGTATATTGAGATTTCTGCTTCACAGTTTGACTCCTCCTGCTTCCCTGTCCTGTGTTCTGCTGATCCTTTCCACAAAAGCATTCTGTCATTCATCACCTTACATACTAATATCCTCCTTGGAATCTGCTTCCTGGAGAACCAACCCTTTATATAATCATGTCTCTCTAACAACTAAGCACATACTTATTTACTTTTAATCTTCCCCTAAGCAAAAAAAGAAAAAAAAAAGCCCTACATGCAATAGGAACTCTATAATGGTTATTAACTGAATGAGTACAGTTATAAATATGTGGAGATTTAGCACAAGTTTGAAAATGAAAAGTAAGTTTACAGAGAAAGAAAGAAATGCTTCATTCCTTCATTTATTTATGTATTAGTTAACTCATTTAATTTTTCAATAAATATTTGCCTGCCTACTAGATGTCAGATATGATCTCATCAGTGAATAAAACTGACAAAGAATCCTATACTTGTAGCACTCAAATTCTAATAGGGTGGATGATACACTATGTTAGAAGGTAATAAGTTCCATTCGAAGACAAACAAAAACACAGAGCATCTTAATATAGACTGGGGCTATTGGACAAGGATTATATAATGATATAAACCCTAAAGGAATTAAGGTTGGTTCACTGAAAAGTTTAAAGTCAAGCAAAACTTCATTGAAAAGACTATATTTGAGCAAACACAAAAGTGAAACAAGACAATTAGCCTGGTAGGTAACTGAAGGAAGGGTATTTCAGGGAGAGAGAATGGCCAATGGAAAGACACCAAGGTGGGATGCACCTGGTGTGTTTTGGAACAAGAACGAGGCCAGTGTTACGGGAGAAAACTGAAAAAGTCAGGAAATGAAAGCCCAGATAATGCTGGGCCTTGTAAGCCTTTCAGGAGCTCTGATATTTTCTGTAAGGGAAATAGGAAATCAGACGATTTAGAGTGACATGATCTGACCTGACATTTTAAAAGCATCATTGTAACTGCTACTTGAAGAATAGAAACCAAGAGGGCAAGGGTAGAAGCAGGAGGACCAATCAGGGGGCTGCTGTAATGACAAAGAAGAGATGGTGGTGACCCAGATTGAGGTTGTGAGAAGGTCAAACACGAGGATTTCCTAGCAGACTAGATGTGGGACATGACAGAGAGGAGTCAGGCCCTTTTTCCTAAGAAACTAGTTAGATACAGTTATATTTAATTACAGAAGAAAAAATAGTAAATGAAGCCGGTACTAGAGGGGGATCAGGAATGTAAAACAAATAAAGTTTTCAAAAGAATGCTCAGAGGTGAAATGATTAGATTATGAGATGTGACGGAATTGGTGGATTAATCCACCAATGGATTAATTAGGTGATAATTGTAAGCAGGTGTGACTGGAGGGAATAGGTCAGTGGAGGCATAACTTTGGGATTTACATTTTGTCCCTGGTACCTACCCCCAGCCGCCCTCTGTTTCCTGGCTCTCATGAGTAGCTTTTCTCTGCTGCACCCTTTCTCCATAATATTCCGCCTCATCTCAGGCCCAGAGGTATGAAGTTGGCCATCTATGGACCGAACCTCTGAAACTGTGAGCCAAAATAAACTTTCTCTCCTCTACATTGTTCTTGTGGGGTATTTTGGTCCCAGCAACATAAAGCTGATTAATACATGTGCTGACAAGTCAAGTAAGATAAGTGCTGGGAACTGATGATTGGATGTGGAGGCCTTTGCTGAGGGATGAGTAATTTCAGTGAAACAGCAGAGGGATTTTTCTTTAGCAATTCTCATTCATCACAAGGCTTCCAAGGCCTACTCATTTTAATATTCATGACTAGACAATGTGGAGGGAAAAAAACCTGCCAAAAAAGAGTACTGGATTTTAGATTTATCTAAAAATACATGTAGTCTGTAGGTCAAAGTTATTTCTAACATCTTTTAGAAAATGGAACATTTTTCCTATAATGACCAATATGTTAAATTAGTAGAAGAAGTCTACTTATTTCAAATATTATTCCCCATAATAGAATACAATAAAATAATTTGAATAGTACTAAAGTAGGATTTAACAAAGGATATCTTAGGAGAAAATTTAAAAGCAAATATTTTAAATAAATTGGAAAGAAAAAATTAACATTCTAATGTGATTTCTCCCACTGTTTGATGTCCACGCATGTAGTAATCAAAATTTGAACAATCAAAAAATGTTTCACATGAAATACTAATGGTATTTTGAGAAAAACAGATCTTGATTTGGAATTTAAATAATATATGACATCTTGAGAAGTGGATAAACTCTTAATCCAAGGAATCCCTAAAATAAAACCTTGAGGACCTCTGGAATCTGCTGAATTGTTGCAAATGGCCCCGTATCCCTACATATAACCAGTCTTCTGCAAAGAGGCTTGATAGTGTGGCTTTCAAATAAACCTAACATTACTCTTAGTGCTCTAGAGTTGCTGCTGTAACTTCTCAAGGATAGACACCATCTGAATCATGACACCATCATGCAATGGTTCAGGACTTGGGCTCTTGAGCCTGACCACTGGGTGCAGAGCCCAGCATCAATCTTACACTATGTGATTTCACTCACATCATTAGCTTCTTTGTGCTTCCATTTCATCATTTGTAAAAATAATATAGTGTTTGCATCTGCTTCATAGTTGTTTGGAGGTTTGAGTGAATTAGCATATGTATACACTTAGGAATATGTTACATATATTGTGCTATGTAAATATCAACTATTTTATGTATTTTCTCAGATGGATGAATGCTAAATTTCAGCAAGCATTATACATGAGTCAGATGTTTTTACACAAAGAAAAGTAAACCTTATGAAAAAATCCTACCATGAATTATCACGGCATTTTTAATTGACATAATTTTCATTCTGAGTTATAATAAGCATGTGATTGGCTTTATCCTCTTGCAATGGAAACATACTTGGTTGGCTGGGATACCAGGGCATCTCTGTGAAGTTGGTAACATGGATACACATTGAAGGTACCAGGCTCCATAGAAACCCCTTCCACAGATGAGAAGTCCTTTTCAACCAAACCAAACATTTCCATCATCTTAAATCCTAGGAGGCAGAGAGGCGGGGGGATAACCAGAGAGAGGAGAGAGAGAAAGAAAATGAGTGGCTTACAATTATAAATGAGTGGTTTACAATTATAAATTTCAAGTTTTGTTTATTAAGGACTTAAAAAAAAAAGAAATCCAAAAACAGGAAACCTAAACCCCAAATGGGAGTTATTTAATATATTTATTTACATTTTTAAAAATTTTGATAATGCATACCTGCAAGATCAACCCCATCCTTGTGCACCATTGGGCAGGCTGAAAAACAAAACAAGCAATATAAAACCGAGCTTAGATATTTTCCAAACATACTCTTTCCCTATTTTGAGAACAGGAAACTAACATGACCTTTCTGGAAGTGCAAGTGAAAGGACTCCAAATCAGAAGTGGCTATGGTTTTCTCTGGTTTTGTAAAGACTAAAGTGCTGTAAAGTCCCCCTTTTAAAACCCAAGAGTCACAGTTTCTTTCCTTTCTTGGAGGTCCATTAAAATCAACGGCTGTGCTTGTAAGCTTAGGTAGGAAGATGTCTCACTTCTAATGTGTTGCCCTCATTGGCAGTTCATTGACACATTTTTGAAAACTATTTCCTATAGTGCCTTTTAAACATAGATTTTCATCTGCCTGAGGAAGATCTTTATCAACCTAAAACTCTAAACAGAAGGGAGGGGAGGCTTTTCCATATGATCAAAACCATAAAATTTAACGTCTCCAAAACAAACAGTTCTGGAAGTTAACATTTCCTTCAGTTCAAGATGGCACTCATTACTTAACCAGTATTATATATTTACTTCAAACCTTAAACAACATTAGTAAGTATACAAAGTCCAAAGAACTGACTTGCTGATGCAGTCTCACAGACAAAAGTAATTAATTCATCTTCAATTTTCTTAAAGGCGTCAAAGTCATCCACAAAGAAGACATGGCGTGAACTAGGCTTACTGCCAATGCTAACCAACTCCGAGTAATCTGCATCGGCCACACCAATTGCAAAAATGTTATAGCCTGTGGCAGAAGGAAAACAGATTTTTTATTAGTTGAAATTACCCAAAAGACAAGATGCAATACAAGAGTTCAAACATCCAAATGTTTAAAATATGTTTATTTAGGAAGGCTAGTGGGGGGTACATGATTTATTCTTTATAGCTCATCAGAATTCTGCATGCACATATTTCATTATGTGATAATCATTCCATCATCCCCTAAAGAAATTTTCCATTTTAAAGAAATTCAATAAGGTCAATGCTCCAATTAGCACTTAAAACAGTTCCCATTTCAGCAACATATTTATGGCTGTATATTTTTAATGGTTATCTTAACATTTATGGAATGGGGTACATTTGAAACAGAAAAACTGAATTTATCTCAGTGTTTTCTTCAGAAGTTGAAACTATGATAAGTCTACCCGTTCTAGACCAGTCATCATGCAAAAGTTGGCAAATAAATATTTAACTTCTAACTGCCAGCCATATTTTATGCCAGTGAATCTTCACAATAGTCCTGTGAGAATCTCCATTTTACAGATTAAGAGACTGAGAAATTTCTGTCATGAGTTCCCTCCCTGGCCTTTTACAATGGTCCTTTCACAATATTGCACTTATTTATTGGAGCTCCTTATCCAGGGCATCCTGCACGTAATAAATGTATTAGAGACAATGACAAATGTTCTCTAGTAAAATAGTACAATTGAAATTTGTAAAGAAGAAGATATTTTAAAAATCACATTGTCCAGTTGATAAAGAGTTGGAAACATTTAAGTAAAACTGATGTAGCCTATAGATTTGTATTTAGTAAATAATAATGCTAACATTATTATCCGCATGGCCACTTTTGTTGTACAGGTAAAACTTACCATCTGCTTGCATCTCCCTGGAGATTTTGTTTACATCATCTTGTGACCTTCCATCCGTTATAACCACAATAACTTTCGGGATGCCTCTTCTTATACCTGACTCAACAGTAAATAGGGTATCTCGAACATACTTAATTGCTTTTCCTGAAACAAAGGAAGGCAACTGTTCAATTTCTCTCTTTCCTGTTTTTGTTTTGTTAGAGGGGAATAGGGGAGAAACAAAGTTCTTAAATCAAGGAAGTTTTAAAAAAAAATTTATACCTCAAAAAAAAAAAAAAAGTCATTTCAGTAGTTACCAATAACTAATTACTTTGAGCCTTAGCTGGACATTTTTTGGTCTTACCTGTCTTTGTATTTCCTCCTTTGTATGAAATGTGTTTAATTGCATCTAGAAGAGTCTCTTTGGTTTTATAAGCATTTAATTTAAATTCTGTTCTTGGGTCATCAGTGAATTGAACCATGGCCACCTAGAGAGAGAAGGTGCATTCATTTTTACACATGTGTAGACTTCCACTTGGTCAGAGAACACATACAGTAGCATGGTATTATCTATAATTTTCTTTTCCTTGTTACTGGGGACTGTACCCAGGGGTGCTTTACCAAAGACCTACTTTTTAAATTTCTTTTTTCTTTAATACAGGGTCTTGCTAAATTGTCTTCCTGAGGCTGGGATTGAATTTGTAATCCTCCTGCCTCAGTCTCCCAAATCCCTGGAATTATAGGAAAACTATAAATGTTGTTGAATCAAAAAATGAGTATCATGTTTTGATCTAGAGTAATGTGCAGCTATAACTGCTCCCTTCAACATTTTAATGTCCTAAGGGCAGAGAAAATATTGTGTGTATAGTTAAAGGAGACACTCTGTCCTAGAATACAAAAGAAACATTCCTGTCAAGGCCTCTCTCCCCTGTCTTATTTGCTGAATTCAATAGCTATTAAGGATTAGCATCTTATTGTTATAGTTCCTTACCCATATCCCCTGACAAATAGTCATAGTAAAAGCTTGAGAAATAATTTTTGAAAGCATAAAATGAATTAGTGGTTAGTCTATCAACTCTACCTGAGTTCCATCTGCACCAATCTTGTCCAGGGCGGCAACAGTGCTATACAAAAAGTTGATGATCTTATTGAAATTGTCGTCTCCAATGCTCCAAGACCCATCCACCATCAACACCAGGTCCGCCTTTGCAGATTTACAGACTGATGATCAAGAATACATTTTGAATCAGAGATAAAAGGAAAATATAGCAGCTATTAAGCCAGCAAAAAAGGATAATGGTTTGCCCTCTAGTAGTTAAAGCTTGTTCCCAAAGCAAAGGTTTAAACCTGCCAAGGTTCGTCTTCTGTTCTCTTGCACATTGCTTCTGCACATCATTTCTCTGTTATAGCCAAGTTTCCTGTTCACAATCGAAAAGCTTCTATCGGACATGTGGAAACAGGGAGAAAAGAAGTCCCCCAATCTTGGCACCAAAGAATAAAAATGAAGAAAGAGGAAAACACAGGATTTAGAGACAGAATTATGAGCAAACATTGTCCAGTGCCTACTGACTGGAAGGAAGGCATGCTATCGCTCTCACTCTGACCTCCACTTCTTGAGTCAGTAAATTAGCCTCGAAGATGTTGAAGCACAGAAGGAGGGCATTGATACAATGGAAGCTGATTAATCTATAATTCAATGTACATTGGATTGAGGCCATAAGCAAACATTAATTTCAGCCTTGTTCAAAAAAATCTTTTCATGCCCTTTTATTGCACATTGCTAAATGTCAAGACATGTACAACAATACTAGCAAGGGAAACTTCTATCAGTAGGTATCATGGATATCGACAGACTCAAACAAGCCAAAACAAAAACAAAACCCCTACACAATACCAATAAAAACCTATTCGTAGTCTGTTTGGGTCATCTCTGCTTCTCTATTCCTTATGAGTGTAGCTCATTGTGGTTCACTCTGTTTTATGATGAAGTAAACAATAAACAATTTGCTCTTCAAAAATATAAGTCTTTTACTGTTAGGCCAGTTGCACATGGTATCCTGAGATAATAAGCTCTTATCCTTATTTAAAAGAAAAACATTCAGTTTCTTCTATCTTATTAAGTGCAACTTTACTTCCTGACAGCTATTTATAGTATAAAATAAACCATCTCCAAGTGAGTTAATACACTCTCATGAATTCTGTGATTTACAAAATTTCACAGATTTGTAGTTTGAATCTAAAGTTGAGAGAATCACAGTATCTGCTAATTTTCACCTTCAAAATGAAAACAAAATCAGCCAGCCTTAGCAACTTAACAAGGTGCTAAACAACTCAGTGAGACTTTGTCTCCAAATAAAGTAAAAAAAAAGAGTGGGGGGTGCTGGGGATGTGGCTCAGTGGTTGAGTGCCCCTAAGTTCCATTCCCAGTACAAGAAAAAAAAGAACAAAATCTGTTTAAGAATTTGCTAATGAAACATTTACTTGAAGAAAAAAAAATATATCAAAATTCATGAAGAAATAATCTCAAAGATAGGAAATTGTGTTTTTAATTTTTAAAACATTTTTATACTTTTCAATGTTTGTTTAATAAGTATTCAGTATTACTTTAGTAAAATTGATAGGCTTTTAAATTAAATATATTCAGGATAAATATGGCTTAAAATGAATAGTACATTCAAGTTGCAAAAAGTTCTACCACTAAAACCATATGATGGAAAATCTAAAATTAATGTTTCCACTTTGTCAATTCTTACACCTACAGACCTTTCCTAATCACTTATCTCCAGGAGTATTTGTGATTATTTATTGAATTATATCCATGCTCAGCTATATGTAAAAATGATTTTCTGACCTCTGAACATTCTGTAGTATCTACAGCAGTATTGCCTAATTAGTAAATCATCTATTAGGATTCTAGCTTTAGTTCCAAGAGTCAGAATAATCATAGATACTGAAATTAGAAGTTAGATGTGAAGATAGAAAAAGAAAGAACCATCTCCAGGAGAGAGAACAACATTAAAAGATGCAGGATGGCTGGGCGTATTGGCTCATGCCTATAATCTCAGTGGCTTGGAAGACTGAGGTAGGAGAATGGTAAATTCCAAGCCAGCCTCGGCAACTTAGTGAGGCCCTAAGCAACTCAGTGAGACCCTGTCTCTAAATAAAATACCAAAAAAAAAAAAAAGACTAGGGATATGGCTCAGTGGTTTAATGTCCCTGGGTTCAATCCCTGGTATACACACATACACACACACACAAAGATGCAGGACAGCATAAGTTATGCACAGAAAGACCTGAGTTGTACATTTTCGCTCCTACATAAATAACCTCATTTAGAAAATGATGCTGCAAAGTTGGTGCTCAGAGAAGACTGCCTGCTGTGCCAGGACAGGTGCTGAGATTTATTAGAGTTGCTCATTGCCTCTTCAATTCCCTGACTCTTCCAGTCTATGTAGCATATAACCTCACTGACTTTAGCTCCTGTACAGCAGGAACAACTTATTTTTCACTATATTCCTGGTAGGTTATAGCACTTTAAAATGAATGGTGAATACAACCTTCCGATTACATGTTCTTTCTCCTTTCTTCCCTCTGGCTCATCCTCCCAATTCCACCAATCTCTTCTTTAAACAAAGATTTTTATCAGCTCTCCCTTCCTGTATGCAAACTTCTCATGGCATGCTATTTCATATGGGATAAAGCCCAACTCCTTGTTCTGGCACACAAACCACTTCCTACTCTAAACCCACTGTTGTTGTCTGTGTCACACTAAAGAATTGACAGTTCCCCCAGTACTTTAAGCACTTGGATCATAAGTGTTATTCATCCCATTATGTATCACTCAAGCTTGTTCTTCAAATGTATATCAAATTTTTCCTCCTTTATGAGCCTGCGTAAATATTAATTGTTCTCATTCCTGGATTAGCTTAGTACAGTATATTGTATAACTCATATCCTTGATTGGTAATTACCCATGAAAGCACCTATTTCTCTTATAATACTGAAAATAAGCAGAGTTCAATTCTGCCTTATTATTTGGAAAATTAACGATAGGGAATAAATGTTCATTAGTGGAATGAAGCAAATTAATCATCACTGCTTTTTCATGAAATCCATATTAAGCAATTCTGTTTTGTGTATATGATTTATTACTAAGTGGTTATTTTAAAAGAAAGTCACACCATAGTTTGATAATCATTTATATTAAGGGGAAAGTCAGGTATCATAATAAATAGCTCATATTAATACCTTGGTTTTTTTTTTAAATGAATGAACAAATAAAACAAGCAGAACTCCTAAACAGGAGTGCACTGCCCTTGTATTATTCTCTTACCTTCTTTTGCAGGTGGAATGGTTGGAGGAAAGGTTGGTGGTGGAGTGGGAAGTGACACTGTGAGGAAGAAAGGATATCAGTCAGTCACCCCATCTGCATGGAAGATGGGGAGTGGCAGAGTAATCATTCTTCAGAGGTATCAATGATTTTGACAACTGTCTTTGAGAATTTAATGTCTCCTATAAATCAGCCACAGCCTGTGAACAGACTCCAACCATCCTCTCAACCTCAGACCAAAGGCTTAAAAGGCCATTTTTGTCACAATTCAGCCTACCCAGCAGGAGTCAATGCAATCAAACTGTCAACTACAAAGTGGTCCCCGCGTTGATTTAAGGCAGGAATCCTGCCAACCCATTTCAGAGTTAGCCTTTGACTGCTTTCACACATATAATTAACTTCATTTCTATTCTGTCTAAGGACTGACCATCAATTCTTATTCCATGGCACTTTCCCCTTCCCCACCCTGTTTCCCTCATGATGTTTGTGCCTAGTGGAATCTGATTCACTCTGGACTCTGCTCAGTCTGAATCTGGAAAATGTCCTTCAGTTTTGAGGACCAAATGTAAACACCAAGAAGCTAGAATGTGCTCAGATCTTTTCAACCTGGTAATGTGGGATGAGAAGTCTACATACTATGCAGAGGGTACAGTTTGGCTAAGGTACTAGGGACAAATTTAAGATTTGAGGAGCAACTCATGACAGTTCATATGGCAAAGTACCTGAAAGTCATGGTGCCATTTAGGTAAACATAAAATATTATTTTATAATGTCTTCATTTCTATTTCTGACATAAAGACTTAAGAAAAACTGAGTAATTCTTTTTATTATCCCAATTTATATTTGGGAGAACCTTCTAAAAATCATAGCCATTCACAAAGGGGGTATCTAGTCTCAAGAGACAGTAAGTAACAAATAACTGGAAGGATTCAAGCTTTGGCAGAATGACTATTTGCCTGAAATGTTGTAAAGGGATTTACTTCATTGGCAGGAAGGTTGGAAGATATGAATTTTAAGATGTCTTCCAATTCTAACATCCAGTAAAATAAAAATTATTTCAATGAAATGATGTGTCATTAAAGGAACGCAACAACCGTATATTACTGATATGGAAAAATGTCCAAGATTAATTATTATATGAAATAATGCAAGTCATAGAATAACATTGAATGATCTCATTTGTGAAAAAATAATAGAATTTAAGAATATCAGGAGGAAATGAGAGTTGTAGAAATGTGTGTTTCTAGAAAGGAAGACTTAAAAGAGAGAAATCGACAATATATTTTATACTCATCTATTATACAATTATGGATATATGCATCACTTATTTTTCAAGGTGGTTTTTTTTTGAAGCTAAAAAGTTCCAAGTAAAACCAAAAAAAATAAAAATTTTATCATTAAAAACAGGATTGTAAAAAATGTTTCCAAAGCCAAAATTATGCACCTTAAAAATCTATGGAAATAGAAAATCATCTTTAAAATGTTCCCCTTTTTTAATGTCAAAATTTGAGACATATCCCAAATTTAGTCAACAAATCAAGAATTTAATCAATGAGAGGTTATGGTAGACAGATATATTTGGGTAGAACATCCAGTCAAATAACCTCTTGGATAAGAAGAATCACAGTGTACTGGTGACACATGTCTTTAATTCATATGTGGCATACATATGGCTGCTGTCTTCAAGTGTGTGAAGGCTGTCACATAGTAGAAGGAACAGTCACGGTCTCCATTGCTTCAGAAGGCTGGACTAAAGCCAATGGGTAGAAACTACAAGGAGACAGATGTCTCCAACATCAGGAAAACATTTATATCAAACGAGCTATCCAAATTGGCATTAACCCTAGGTTGATAGTTAACAGTCATGGGATTAAGATTAGGGGATGTTGACATAGATCAGGGATCCCAAACTGAAATGTTTTTAGAGGTCAAGAGAGCAATGAAAATGAATAAAGAACTTAGCCTACAAACCTGCACTAGAGACAGGAGTTAATTGGTTCCAGCAGATTAACACTATAAGGATACATGGGCCCTCTGCTATAAGATGTTCTGAGTTTTCAAAAGAGAAAACCTGTCTGATAGTGAGATCTATCACAATGGCAGTCAGTTTGTGACTTCCAAACAGATAAGTATGGTAATGATCAAAAGTTCTTGTACACTGAGATACAGGTTGAAAAGCTCTTTAATAGGTACTCTTTTATTGGATCTTTCCTGCCAACACTGGAGTTAAGAGAGTAGATATTTAACTTTACTGACCAGCCAAATCAACTTAGAGGTATTGAATTGCCAAGGTCTCAGTCTTACGAAAGGGCAGAAGAAGAGACCGAATCAAACCTGTTTGACTTTAAGTCTTGTGCACTATCAAAGCCTTATTAATTTAAAAATTAAGTTATCTTTGTAAAATGAGATTCTAATCAGCAACAAAAATAAACTGCTGATAAATTCTATGACATGAATAAGTCTCAAAGATATATGCTAAGTGAAAGATGTCAGATGTAAAAGATTACCTATTATATATTTTCCTTTATTTGAAATTCCCACAAAAGACAAATATATAATAAAATAAAGTAGATTTATTGGGTTGATAGAATCCTTCTAAAATTGGATTGTAATAATGGTTACACAACTCTTTGAATGCATTTTTAAAAGATCACTGAATTGTACACTTAAAATATCCCTTATATTTTATGATATATAAATTACTCCTCAAAAATGAACATGCAATAGATAATGTTATTGTATCAATGTTAAGAAATAAAGTCTATAAACAAAGAAAATTAGATGATTCAATTAATTATATTTTCACCTCTGTTTTGTTAACATTATACACTCATAATGATTTCTTTCTGCAGGTCAGAGAGGCTGAAAAATCTAAACATGGGTGGGATACCACAAAAGCCTATCTCCCACCAAGTTAAGATACTGAGTTAAATACACAGGTGTCCCCTAGAATTCATTAAAATTGAAACCATTTTAATGTTTGTGGCCTCCAGGTCAGGAATCTTTTATTAAAAGTCATTCCAAGAGGTTGACACCCTCCTTTGGAACATGTAAAAAGTGCTTTGTTTAATTTTATACATTTCCTTTCCCTTCGGTGCATCAGATCTACTGCCAACTTGAAAAAAAAAGCACAATATCCTCTTAAGCAAGCAATAACTCTAGGGTCAACCAGTTGGAACATCTTGGCTCTATTCCCACCCTCATGGCAGGGTAACGTGGCATTGTTTTAATGTCAGGACCCAGTCCTTAAAACTTCATTTCCCACTCCACACACCACAAATGGGTAAGGATCACAATGTAGGTCATTGTTTCAAGCACTTTGCCATCAAGTAGCTTTACAATCCCTTGTGGACACATATATGGAGAATGGAAGAAAAAAAATACTGATGACATCAGTGGGCCATAGGCAAAGAATTCTGGAGTTAGAAAAGAGGAGCAAAACTTGGATTACATATATTGCTGGGCAGCGACAGCTTATATTTTTCTAAATGGAGCAAAGTTTTAGACCCAAAACAGAATGCTAGAATAATGTTGGTTCATAGTGAGGGGAATCAGAAAAGAGGCCACCAGACTTACGTGTTTTTTCCACGATGCTCACACTTGGTCCCTCCAACTCCTGGAGCTTGGTGTAAACACTGATTTTATATTCTGAATCAGGCTGGAGTCCATAGAAGCAATGCCTGTTTGTACCTCCTCCTACGGTAGATTCTTGCTTTTGTGTATCTATAATAAAAACAAAGCAAAACATACACATATAAAATTTTTAGAAAGCCATGAGTAGATGATTTGCTTCTATAATGCTTAATATGCACAATATCAAATATATGCAGCATTAATTGCACTTGTGTGAAGTATTAAATCTTTTTCTAAAGATTTTTATATATACATTATTTCAAAAGTCACATTTTATATGTATAAAAATAAAACTTAAAAGATTCCTGAGGTCAGCCCTCTAGTGAATGTAGAACTATTAATATACATAATTATATGAATACATTGCATATGATTTAATTGATCCGCTGCAGGGGGCAGTGGATATGAATATATTCATTTGTTTAAAATATGAACTCCCTTTTTTTCAACATGATTCTTCAGAATAGTAATTGATCATAAAATGACATCAAAGGACACATACTTTTAACTCCTTATAACTTTTTATCATTCAATAGGATGTCCTTCTAGGCAATAATACATTTAGCCAAGATGTGGGAAATGGAGTTAGAAATATAAAGTTCTAGGATGGTGGGCTTCCAGGCTCTCAAAAGCCTTATCCAAAGCTGCCTAAAATATTAGCAAGATCTGGAAGCAGAAAGTGGAAAACCAAGGAGACCCCAGACTAGCCAATTTCCTCTCTCTTAGTCCTGATTTTTAATGAACATCCATGATTTCTTTCCATCATAAAGTAGAATTCCGAGGGGCCTCTCCAAACTCCCTGTATGCACTCTGAAAATCTTTTCTATTCTTTTAAAATCATAGTTGAAGAAACAGGACATGGTACTTAAGTGGCTTAAGACCAAACATACTGTAGAGATGCCTCCCACCTGCTGGTCCTTTTTTTTTTTTTTTTTTTTTTTTTGCAAGTTATGAGCAACCTCCAGAAGACATCTCCCTGCCCCTGGAGGGACCTTTATTTTTATTTTTATTTTCAATTTTTTCTTTTTTTTTAATTAGTTGCTCAAGACAATTCAATGATCTTGACATATCATACATTTGATTCAAATGGGGTATGAATTCTTATTTTTCCACATGTACAGATTGCAGGATCACATTGGTGATAGGAGTCCAGCCACAGCCAACTTCACCTCATGGCACCGTCTACTGCCTTCTCCACCATGAGGCACAAAGAACTCGAGGTCCAATTAACCTTTAGCACCTTTCTTCTTTCCCACACCCACAGCAAAATCGCTATGCCTGTCCTGGAAGAATTAGTGTTGGTCCAGGTCCTTCCTGAGCTTGAGGAATTGGGATTGTTATGTTCGTTCCTTGAGGGCCCATCAAGCCAGGTGTTGGTATGAATGATAAGAACAACCACAAAGATAAACATAGGCAATATTTAATGAGTGCTTATCATGTGCTACACAATATTCTAAGAGTTTTATTTGTATTAACTCATTTGATCCTTACAATATTTATAATTATCCCCAATCTAAAGACAAGAAATTGGAGGCCAGAAAAGTTAGTCATTTGTCCAGTCCATAACTCAGTAGAAATGAGATCTGTATTCAGTACTCTAAAATCCAGTGTCAGAGGGTGTTGTTTTCATTTCCACTAAAGTATCATAAAATAATGTAAATTAAATGGATCATTTTTTCACAATGAAACCCTTGTGAGAGCCTCTGAGTGCATGTTAAATGTGCAAATACAACAGCTGGAGATCAGGTGGTGAGGCCTCATGACTCAGTGTTTTATCACTCATTTGGACATGGTTTACTCTGGTGGTTCTAATTACGGTAAAGTTTCACATACAGTTTCTTTTAGGCATAGAATGTTTATATTTGACCATAATAGATAACTAGCTGACAGGAAGAATCATTGCTACCATGAAAGAGCAATTACTCAAGTTTCCCTCAAAAACAATTTTTTTTTAAAACTGGGGATTTAACCCAGAGGTGCTTTACTAATGAATCATGTACCAAGCTTTTAATTTTTTTTTTTTTTATGTTGAGACAGGTTTTCACTAAGTTGCTTGGGGCCTCACTAAATTGCTCAAGCTGCCCTCGAACTTGGGATCCTCCTGCCTCACACCTCCTAAGTCACTGAGATTATAGGTGTGTGCCACCACACCCAATTCTAGAATGCTCTTTTGATACATAGTGTTTAATTGATGCCTTATAAAGCTTTATTTCCAAGAATTTTAAAATACCGTCTAAACCACATTGACTAAACACATTACACATATATTTAATGGTTAAAAAGAAACATTCACCTCTCAAAAATGTTATTTGCAAAAAATTTTATTTTAAAAAATAGAAAATCTAAACACAGACTAGCTGCTTTAAGTGCAAATTGTGAAAATGTCAAATAATTTTTGTTCAGAAAGTATAATACTAGACAAACTTCCATCTATATTTTAATGTACAGATATTGGAACAAAACACCTGTGTACTTCAATATGTATATATCAGAATAAACATGATATATGTCATTTTAAATTTTGTCTATGGAAAAATCCTGACCTTTAAAAATCTGATTACATTAAATCCATTTCATAAAAGAAATTCAAAACATTCTTATATATTATGAATATTAAAGATTTTCAGAAAATTTTATAATGTACCCTTTATTAATTTGTTTATAATGAAATATTGTCTTCCCTGATAATTTTTTGAATATTACATAAATGATGAAATAAAAACTGTTAGGGTGTTTATGAGATTATATTATTACTGTGAAGGAAATTTGATAGTAAGTAAAATTTAGAAAATCCAGTGCTCTGCTTTGCTGAAGTCCAAGTTCAGCCTCTGGTTCCCAGGCTTGGAAACCCATAATAACTCTTTATTTCTTATCCTTAAGCACCTTTTGGAGCTTCCTGGAGGCCTCTGTGAGCCACCCATGATACAAACAGTGCATACCCTGGATTATATTAATCTATGTCCACAAAATTTTCTAAGAATTCTCCAGGGAATCAATTCTAGAAATGTGCTTTTCTGCCATTTCCTATTTCTTATAGATACTTGAAAGACCTTTGAAAATAGAACATTAATGGGCTTTACTGCTAAAAATAATAAACCCATAAGCCACTGGAAAACTGGAACAGACATTATAAAATCAATGGCGAATAATATCAGTTTGATTCCCAATACTAACAAAGAGGGGCTCCGTGAACAGAGCTGTATCCATGTTGCTTTTGGCATGTGCAATTCAAGTCCAGTGGCTTTTCTTCAAAGGAAAATAAAACCTAAACTGATCAAATGATGGCTAATTTCTTCAACCCCTTATGCCAAAAACATTATGTCAGTTTTTTTGAACATTGAAAAATCTGTCTATATTTGTCTATTCATTTCTAGGAAGCAGGGATAAATACTTCCTCTGAATGATCATCCTTTTGATACTTATGCCACCAACTCGACTCCCTAAAATGTAACAAGAATTGTTTCTGAGAACCATGAAGGATATTCAAAATGTACACTGCAACTTGATGATATGAATACTGCCACTCCCCAAATCCCTCAAATACCCTGTTTCCAAATCACAATGTCACCATTTCAAAAACTTTCAGAAGTTCCCAAATCATAATGTCACCATTTCAACAATTTCAAAAACTTTCAAAAGTTCCCAAATCATAATGTCACTGTTTCAAAAAAGTATTGAGAATGGTTTTGTTCCATATGATTTTTTTTGGGGGGGGGAGGATCTGGTCTTGGAAAGACAGGTTCTCCATTTATGAACTCTCTATCCTTGTTAGTAGATGCTATTACAAAATTGATATTTCAATACTTTAAAAGGAAATACATAGGGTGGGGGATATAGCTCATTTTATAGAGTGCTTGCCTAGCATGCACAAGGCCCTGGGTTTAACCCCCAGCACCACACACACACAAAAAAAAAAAAAAAAAAAAAAAAAAAAACCAGTAGAATATCTTCTGAACTCTTTTCGGAGCAAACTACAAAGAAATTCACCAAGTTGTGGGGATTAGGTAGGGAACACAGTATTTGAGCCTTTGTGGCATATAATACATAAATTTGAAGGGAAATGCTATATCCAATCCTAGGTGCCAAGTCAACTCAAAAACAGATGGAGAGAGGGACAGAGCCCCAGAGAACCCACCAAATTAATAGGGTTTCTCATGGGGTTCCGAGTTAACAAATCCAATTAAAGGTCTTTCACTTTGTTCTGACCTAGAATTGCCCAAAAGTCTAAAATTGAATTTGGCAAGCAGATGATTGGCAGCTTGTATTCCAGTCCCTCCTAGGAGGACCTAGTCTTTCTGGTAATCTCTTGTTTTTCCTCTTGGCCCTAAAAAAGCTTTAATATTTACATAAGTAGAGGACATCTGTGGTTTCTGCCTGTCTTGCATTTAATCTTCCTTTCTTTGGATCTATTCCTGCCCACTCTTGGTCTGTATGAGTTGGAGAGGACTAAATTCCACTCCACCCCTCTTTGCTACCACCACCAGATACAGGGTGGAAAGCAACCAGGACCAACCAAGTCAGTTTATTTCATGCCTGTGAACTCAATGACAGATTTGGGGCATGTGACCCACACCAGGCCAATATGACTCAGTTCCTGGACTTCTGTTGGAAATATTGAGAAAGAGAATTTGAGAAGATGTCATTCTGGATCTTACTGGGGCCCACACAGAGCCTGGCTGAGAATGAAGGCAGAGGAGAGCAGAACAGAGCAGAGGATGGAGCAAGACTTTACCTCCTGTTCAACCACAAGAATGGGATCCTAATTCAAATAAGTTATACTCCGTGTATAATATGTCAAAATACACTCTACTCTCAGGTATATCTAAAAAGAACAAATTAAAAAATTTAAGAAAGACTTCTTCTTGATGACTCTGAATGCCTAGATACAGACACTCCTGGAGTTGAATACTTCTAGTCTTCTCAACATAGAAACCAATAATTTGAACTTTTGGTTTAAGTTCCTTTTATCTAGGTTTCCATAAATAAAATTAACAAATGTGAACGATACAGCCTGGAAACTTTATTCACAAAAGCAATGTACAGGTAATTGCCTCAGTTAATGACTTCAAATCAAGTCATTTTTAGACAAATGAAAGTTCAGAGAAGAGAGCTGACCAGCAGTTGTGGTTATAGCAGAGACCTGTCTATACTGACTTCATGTCAGAAAAAAATTGCACACGATCGGGCCATGGGAAAAATTTATCCATTAAGTTGAAGAAAGCTGTCTGAGACATTCAGAAATAGGTCAACCTGGGATAAAAGCTTTTCTTCAACACGTGAAGGAATCGGGTCACATTTACCCCTGGTATCTCCTTTGGCTAGGGTAGAAGAGTAGAGATTTCTACAGAAGCAGCACATGGAGTCAATGCAAGGCATCCCAGAACTGTTAACTCCTGGGTTGTGGGACTCTCATGCCCTTAGAAGAAGGGACATCTCGCCACAAGTCCTCCAGAGATAGTGAATCAGAATGGACATCACATTTCTCTGTTATGTAAAGAAGCTCAGCCTAATTCTGCCCCACTCCCAAGCAGAAAGACTATTCCTTGATCTAAATCATATACATTAACATATTTACATGTTCCCTACTGCCACCCCCATGTTCACACCCCCATGTTCACACCCCCACCAACGTTCCTCTTTGAAGCTGTCGATTAGAATCTGTTGCTGATAAATAATATTTAGTTAGACAACTGGGAGAATGAGGCACAGGCTAATTTTGCTCATAAATCTCTCAGCTATAAATGTTGCAGAGAAGTAAACTGAACAGGACTTTTGCACACTCTTGTTTAATTGAGTCTATAGAGGCTCAGCTGAAAGTTCTCTGGCAGCCTGAACATGACATTGAGGGTGCACAAGCTGACTTAACTGGAAGATTAAAACAGTACATATACGAACTCAGCTTGTGGCCAGCAAAGATCTTGGCTCTAGAAATAAATTATTGCGGTCTTGGATTACCAGATCAACAGTATCCCACACATTAATCATGTGCTCTGATAAAGAATCACAATGCTGCTTGCAAATATGCCACATTAAAATCACTGAATAAAAAATATGTACAGATCTTACCAATTCCATTTACAGAGCTAGTTTCAATTCATATATTTCTCAATCAATCTATACAGTTAAAATTTTGATGAAAGACAATGAATATCTACAGGCGTTATGTTTCCTCCATTCCAACTTCTGAAATTATGTAAAATGAGGAAATTATTATAGGATAGTTTGTGACTGTGATTATTATGCTTAGCATTTTTTTAAAGAGAGAGAGAGAGAGAGAGAGAGAATTTTAATATTTATTTTTTTGGCAGACACAACATCTTTGTTTGTATGTGGTGCTGAGGATCGAACCTGGGCCGCAAGCATGCCAGGCGAGCTACCACTTGAGCCACATCCCCAGCCCTGCTTAGTATTTTTTAAAAGCCTAATAAACACTACCCTTCCATATTGAAAGTGACATATAAAGATAAATAAAATATGATTCGTGATTTTGTAGTTGTTCCTCAAATAGTTTTATATCTTTCATCTACTTTTGGCTAAGCATCCCATAAATCAGATTTAACACATCACAAAATTCTTGTCTTCTCCTTTCTTTCCTCACTATTTATTCCATATTAAACCACTCCCATATGTGGAGCCAGAGTCAGGCTTAGACACATGGAATCAAGGAAGTGGTGGCACAACAAAGCTATTGAGACAATATCTGGGCTGAGACTGGCAGGAAATTCTTCTAGAATGTTCTTCCTGCTTCAGCTTGTATTTTATATTTTGAAATGGTCTCAGGGCTCTCCTAAACTGTTTTTCCCTTTATGGATTGGCTCAAAAGTGCAAATTGTGGATTTTTGAATGTCATTATAGTGAGAGATATGGGCTAGTAAACCCAGTCTTATCTGGACCTGAACAAATTGACTCCTTCTGTTTTTTTTTTACAAGGGGGAAACCAATGTCATTTGTCTAGAAAGAACAGGCAGCTTTTTAACAACTTTGCTATCAAGTGTGGAACATAATTTTTTTTTCCTTTGGGATTCTCTAATGTCTCCTATAATCCCCCACAAAATAACAAGACATTTCTAATGTTTTTACAAATCAAATTAAAGTAATTGTTATCATTTTATTTCATTTTTGAATGCCATCCATCCTAATACCAGGAAAAGAGGATTAACAGCCCTTGCCATTCAGTTTTGGGGAATCAGACTTTTGTTGCTCTTGTCAGTAATTATATTTTTGGCAGGGGCTAACCACCGGATGGTTAGCATTTAACCACTAAGCCACATCCCCAGGCCTATTTTGTATTTTATTTAGAGACAGGGTCTCACTGAATTGCTTTGTGCCTCGCCATTGCTGGGGCTGGCTTTTAACTCAAGACACTTCTGCCTCAGCCTCCCGAGCAGCTGGGATTACAGGCATGCAACACTGCATTTGGCTCTTGTCAGTATTTCTAATGGGGAAGAAAGGTTTCTAGTGTTTCAACTTTTGGGTTAAGTTCCATATCACTGTTATCCTTCAGAACTGTGGTGCTGAAGAACTTGTTTGTGGCAACATGGACACACTGCACCTTCAGACAGAGAGTGTGTTGATCAAATGTGTGTACCCGATTGACACAGATTGGCACTGGCCTTGTACCTATGGAAAGCTGAGAAAAATGGAGGTTGGGGGAGGACACGTGGCAATGTGCTGGTCAGTCTGGCTCAACATACTGCATGGCTGACCATCACACAATTGTTCTTCAAGAGGGCTATTGTCTCACGTAACTTGTGTGCTGCTCACAGTGATCTGCATGGAACCAAGTTCACAAGGACTCAAGGACAACATGTGTGATGGGCTGTACTCACCCTGGAGGGGTTCTAGAACTATCCTGTAGGCCGTGGCATGACGATGCACCTCCCATCGAGCACACAAGCTGGTCATTTCAATCTGGCTGACTTGGAGATTGGTCACACCCAAGAAAACTATGATGAAATAGAAAGATAAATGCGTCACACTGAAGATGTTGCCACAAATGTCCCCAAGTCTGAAGACATTTGTAGTAAAATTCTTATGCCAAGCTCCACACTGAGGTGGGAAATCCAGTCCCAGGATTTTATCATTGTTAAAAGCTGAATAGTATTTCATTGTGATCTCACTCACATGTGGAATCTGACAAAGTTGATCTTATAGAAGCAGAGAGGAGAGGGGTGGGTAGCAGAGGTTGGAGAGATGAAGAGCAATGGGCAGAGCTTGGTCCACAGGGACTAAGTTACAGTTAGATTGGAGGAATAAATATAGTATGTGCACAGCAGGAAGGGTGGCCAGAGTTAATAAAAATGCATTGCATATTTCAAAATAGTTATGAGAGGATTTTGAACGTTATCACCACAAAAAAATGAAATTTAAAGTTATGGATATGCTAATTACCCTGATTTGATCTTTACCATGCATGCTAGTATTGAAACTTGCATTGCACCCCATAAACATGGGTAGTGATTATTTGCCAATCAAAAATAAAAGCAAAACAAAATGTGAATGAATGAGAAAGAACACATTTTTGAAATTTTTAAAATGAAAGAATTTATAGTGCAAATAGCTTAAAAACACATAGATTTGTATTAATCTTAGAACACTAATACGCAAAAGTGATTATTTTGACAAGCAATATAAAAATACTGTTTCTCTAGGATAAGATAAGAGTTGGCATCTGGGGTTTATCATTCAGATTCAAACAGAAAAACAAGAAAAAAAACCCAGAAAATTTTAATACTATCTACTTTCCTAATGGTCTTAGACTGTTTCCTTCCATATAATTTTCTCTGATTTCTCCATCTTTTAGGTAACTCATAAAATAAAACATAATTTCTATCTGTAGATTGTTTCTTATTCTTATAGCAGAGAGGGAAGTTTTTTCTAAACCAAATTAAACTACTTCTCTCATGTACAACAAAAGGAAATTAATAATGGTTTCTATACTAAATTAAAAAAAAACATTAAATTTACTTATGTGCCATTATGTGAGGTTTGTTGTTGCTGTTGTTAAGGAGAAAGATAATAAATAATAAGCCTATTTTTTTACATTAATGATAAGAATATATGAAACTTTAACACTCTCAGTTTTTTACAAAATGTTTGGAATGTTCAGTGTTTATTGAGAGAGTGGAGAAAGAAAAGAAAAGAGATGGAGGCAGAGAAAGGATAGAATGAGAGAAGAGAGGATAGGGAGAGAGGCCAGGAAGAAAAATATCACAGAGACTGAAGAAGTGTAATCCAAAGAGGAAAGTAAACCAAGAGAAGGAGAGAGGAGAGAGAGATGGGAAGATGCACAGCAGATCTGACATGAGCTGAAGGAGGGATAGTGGGGTGCTGGCATAGAGCAACACGGAAATACATCGAGGTTTATGTCAGGGCCCCGAATAGTGTCACTTCAGCAGCCAAGTTCAAGGTCATAACCACAGACGAAAGCCTTCCCAGACCTGTCAAATACAGAGACTGACTGAGATTGAACTTATTCAGCATCTAGCCTTTAAGACCTCAATATATTCCACAAAGGAGAATTAAGGAAGCCCCGTTTAATGAAGGGAAGTCCTCTATGAAATCCGGGATGGCTGGGGTCTAGTTTAGTAGAGGCTCTTTCTTGTCTGATATTGCCTATCAGAGAAATTATTTGATTAGGGATGAGGGTGGGTTATGTGTCCAGCATCTAAAGCACAATGATTATAATAACATATATGCTGGAATTTGGAAAATACTGCATATTCCGTGGGTGTCTGTGGTGCTGTGTGCCAATGAGAAGTCCCAGACAGTGCGCAGACAGCATAAAACCCCATAAAAGAGAAAAAAGTTCTTAGAGTGGAGTGTCATATACTTTTAATAGATGGTGTATGGGTGGGGGGCAGAGGCTGGAAGGAGAATGGTTTTGAAAAAAAGGTAAATTTCCCCTGGCCCAACTCTGACTGGCACTGGCCATGCCTAGTTACTTGCTGTTTGGAAAATTTCACTTATTTTGAGAAATGCCAGCGAAGACTTTCCAGAAGGAAATCCTATCCGAGATGGTGGAGCCAGTTTGAAAGCCAGGTGCTGACATGCCGCCTGCCAAGCAGGCCTGGGACTCCCCTGAGGAAAGAGCACACCTCTCTTTCCAGGAAACACCATCCAGAAAGGACGACACCGGGGAAAAGAGAAAGCAACTGCCATGCTGAAGCAGGGCTTGGGTTACCAGCAGCAGAGCCCCACACGGAGCTGGGGCAAGGGGACGGACGTCGGTCTTACGTGTTTTCACCAGGCCTGTCAGCGCGTCGCTGAAACCTGCGGCCTGGGAGGCGAATATCTTCACGTTGTAGTCCATTCCACTGAGGAGGTTGGTGATAAGAATGGTGTTAATGTCAGCGCCCACAAAAGTCTCCAGGGTTGGGCCAGGAACTGAAGGAGAAGGAGTATATCTTTCAGCTATGACAGAATGTGCAAAAATGCAAGGATTCTTGGAGCAAATTGGACTCAGTCAGCTGCTTTTCAGTTGCCCAGGATGTCCAGCAAGCAGAGAGCAGGGCTGAGATTCTGAACCTAGTACATCCAGTTCTAACACCCGTACCTGACCACCGGCCTGGAGATTATTTTTAGGCACCTGTCCCTTTCCCATTACGGTTTTTCCCTTTGTGTTTACTCAAACAAGTTAATCCACCTCACAATCTACCTTCCACCCTATTAGGAGTTATTCTGTTGGAACAGACATTTGAGGTACTTGCTCAATTAAAGAAAACATTATCAATTTTCCCAGCTTCATCCTAGCAAGCACCAAGTGGAAGGAACAGCAGATTTTGTCCTGCACACCAGACCAGACCTTGCCACGTGGGAGACTAGCTGTGAAAGTAGATGCTACAGTTTTATCTACCCCTTGTAGGGTTTTTAATATTGGACAGATGAAGCTGTATCCCAAGGCCCTTGATCAGCTGGCTGCATGCCTTTATAACTTCAACTCTGTCTCAACTCAGTTTCTGGTTGGTGCCTTTGATTTCACATTAAAAGCATTCTTTGCTAAGTTTTACACAAATTTATTGTGTGCGGCATCTTTCCATATGTGCCCATTCTCTAAGAGCTCTGAGTTAGAGAAAGTTCTTGAAATACTCATCATGTTCCTCCAGAAGCCCCTTTCCAACAATATATTCATGTATTTGTTTGTATGTGTTCAATCAGTAGCTATTTTCCCTTGCTCCATATGTGCAGGGCAAATGGCCACATACAATTCTCCCACTGGGCCTGGACAGGATTTCTCAACCTCAGCACTATTGACACTTAGACTGGATGCTTCTTTATTACCACTGTGAGTGGTAGAGTGTTTAGCAGTACTTACTACATGCCAGTAGCAAATCCTCATGCCCCCAAGTTGTGATGATCCAAAATATCCCCATTGGGGGCATATTGCATCAATTTGGGGAACCACCACTCAAAACCAAAGCTATTTGTACTCAGAAAAATTGATAAATATTTGTAAAATGATCAAAAGAACTTGGGCAAAGATATCTTGCAAATTAACATAAGCTTCAGTACTGAAGCAAAGAGACAAAACAAAAAGCAGACAAATATATAGATAATGGGTTCCAAAGACTCAATATACAGCAGGCCAGTGCATCCGTGCTCTATCCTTTCTATTTTATCTGTCATGGTTCACAAAGGTGTTTGTCTGGAGAAACTGGAAGTGAGACCATCTTATTTGTATGGGCACCATGACAACCGCTCCTGGATAATTAATTGGACATAACAAAAGAGGCTAAAAATTGATACAGGGACAAGAGCAACATCTCAGGTTCATCTCATCATTAGATCAAGACTAATGGAGTTTTCAAAGGCAGAAAGCATTTTGTAATGGCTCAAAATTTAAAATTTTCCTGCTAAGTTAAGAATAATTAGAGAAACTCTGTTGACCAACCAGAGTTCTGAAGGTCCAGGACTAGAAAATTGCAAAAAGGTTTACAATAGGCTTTCAGTTTCCAGCTTAAACATCCATGAGCACGCTAAACATAGGAAGATGATACTCTGTGGTGCAGTCCACATGGTCTCCTCTTCACAGGCATATGGGCCGAGGGCACAGTCACCCCCTATTTACATCTTTCTCCTTCCTTTAAGATATAATGATGTAGAAGGCAGAGGAGCAGGGTCTCCTTGGGCATTGAACTACGGGGCTGCTGTAAAAGCATCTTTCTGCTTTGCTGAGTTTTATCTCCCTAGTTTCCAGAATGAGAAGTTGATCAATGATATTTTTTTTCAACTAATCAAAGAGACAGAATTAAAAAAAATCAAAATTAGAGATTTCAAATATTTAGAACTTCCATATCCATAGAGCCATAAAGTTTCCTATCCTAGAAAATGAAGGTTTCCTAGGCTGGTTCCTTGTCTAGGGCGTGAGTAGGTCAGGTGTACGTCATTGCTGTGCCGGCAGCATAGGTCATGCTCCGCCCTTCTGACGATATTGGTCTGAACACTGTCCATGCTAAAAACACCTTTTTTTTTTTTTTCTGAAAAACAAGAGGCTCTTCCTATTTCTTTAAAATAGAAAAACAAACAGTTACATAAACAGAACAAAAAAATTGTCTTAAAATATACTTTAGATCCCTGCTCCTGGGACGGAGCATTACTTACCACTGACAGGTTTGTAGAGGATCCGATAGCCTTTCACAGGGGCAGATGGAGGATCCCACGTGATGCGCAACCGGTTATACCATTCCTCTGAGACCCTCAAGTTCTGGGGACCAGAGGAGGGCACTGAGCAGGGAGGAAAGGGAGAAACAGAGATTCAGTGTAGTTCCCTTCTTGAGGACCTCCACTGTTGTCAACAAAAGCTAAGATAACGTCCCACAGGGTTAAAGACATAGGGTGAAGTGCACCAAAACACACAGTGGGAAGCCTTCGAATCTGCGGTTGCTTTAAATATTAAATATATGGAAAATTCCTCTTGTGAAGAAAGGGTTCTGTCTGGAATTCAGAAATCCATTCAATATCATGCTGGTTCCCTTTTCCTCAGTTAATGTGAGGTAACATCAAGTTGGACAGTGTTATTAAAATTTACTATCTACACCACCCTCTGCTCCACGTGATCAAAGTGATACTGAGGATGCTGCTCACACAAAACGAATAATGATTATTCTTGGGGGCAAGTGTCTAAGGATTTCTATATTTTCAGCTTCATATTGTCTATATGTTTTTTAAATTCTGTATTATTGTTTTATCAATTTTTATAAAAACATTAAAGTCATATGGAGGAGCTCTGCTAACTGTGATGCGTCTTGACAGTAACACTATATCATTGTTGATAGAACATAGTTGTTGTACTAATTACTCTTCAAATACGTGGACCATTTACTCACACTTTGAAATAATTTTACTATCGAGAGACTGCTGCATAGAATGGCACTTTTGTAATGAGATTCAAGTCATGTTTTCTACAGTAATTGTCTACTTTAGTCTTTACTTGTGTGGGGTAAATACTGATTGATTTTTCTTCATGTTGTTTAAGTATGTGGGTTCCACACATTTATTTAGCAGCAAAATAAAAAAATATATAGTAAAAATCCCATTGTATAGGTCAAATCCAGATGCCACTGTCGAGCCTCTTGACACATACAATATATCCTGTGTAGAGGATGGATATCCACTATCCACAGAGTGGGAGGCTGTATCCAGTGCAGACAATGCAGTCAATCATCCAGTGGAGAAGACCGAATCCAGATACTGGCACTGGCAAAAGTGGAGGGCCAAGCTGGAGACTCCATTACTGCTCTGCTCTTCCCATGGCCATCTCTCCTTCCGCATGACCCCACAGGAAATAAATATGGAAGGAAGATCACATTACTCTAGGCGACCTTTAGAAAAATATGCCAGCTTGGATGGAGTCTGGGTGGAGGCACAATAGCTCAGACACAGGGGTGACAGACAGATGCCGATGCCATTGGAAGAGGAGCTATTAGCTAATAGCTGTTTGCTCAGTGGAGGACTCTGAGCAGCAGAATTTTAATGACTTGCGGAGACTCAGATGGAAGAAAAATCTACACTCAGCTGCCCTAGGCACAGAATTCAGTCTCTGACACTCTTCTGCTCATGGTCTCATGTAACTACTAAGTATTTATGATGGACTAAAGAGGGTCATAGATTTTTTTTTTTTTTTTTTGATCGTCTTTCCATTGAGATGTGGAAGCTACAACTCTCTGTTTAGTTCTGGCAGGGATCTGTGACTACCTTGACCAATACACTGCAGCACGAGTGACACTCATCCAGAGCCCTGAACTAGTCCAGCAGTCTCCACTTCCTGCCTCTTGGATATCTTGTTCTCATAGACCCGAGTCGCCATGAGGATATATGGCTACTTTGTTGAGAGAACCACATGGAGAGGCTCTGGCACTAGTAGAGAAAGGAGAGAGAGAACTGAGTCTAGCTGTCCCCACTAAGATGCTAGGTTAGTAAATTGTCATGGACCCTCTAGACCAAAGCAGCCACCAAGTGAATACCACTGGGTGATGTTAATTGATACCATGTGGAGCTGCCTAATTTCCTAATCCACACAATAATAAAATGGTCACTGTTTGAAACCATCATGCCCTACATTAGTCTTTATGCAAAATTAGATAGCCATTACAGTGATGAAGACCCCTGAGACTTTGGAGTACTTTAACCAAGTGTTTTCACACCCATTCCTCATTTGATTTCTATGGCCAAGTTATCTTAAATAAACATTTCACGATGTCTCCTCTGTGCCACACTCTGCTGTGGGAGCTTCGCATGCAGAGGCGAAGGGCACAGATGCGCTCCAAGGCTCTTGTGACTCCTGCCTTGCAGAGATGGGAGATGGGCAGTGAAGAAATCCATGAGCAAAAAAAAGGGAACACAAGGCAGTAAATCGTGCCATCACATGATCAAAAACAAAAGGCCAACAAAAAACAGGACAATGTCACAGAGTGGAAACTAGTTTGCATGAGATGTTCAAAAAAGGCTGGGGCAGGTTTGATACTGAACTAAGACCACAGTGAAAAGAAAAAGTAAACATGCCAATATCTGGGAAAGGACACTCCACAGGAGAGGACTGACTAGCTATAGCCCAAGGAGCAACAGTCATAGAGTCCCAGGCCCAGCAGAAAGCGGGCGAGAGCTAGGACTTGTTAGGAGGTGAGATCAAAGAGATCAGCAGGGTCCAGGTCAGACAGTTGTGCAGAGCTATTGGAAGGATGGTGGATTTATCCTGAGTCTAGTGGGGAATGAGAGTATTTTGATGAATCCACAGGCCTGTGATGAATCAGATGCTGGAGGACAGAGATTATTTGCTTTTCAAGTCTTAGTTTTCATAGAAAAGAAAACTTAAGCCCAGAGCTGTTGAGCAACTTGCCCAATGCCAGACAGCTTGCGTGTGAAGACAAGATTCAAACACAGATTTTTCTGTTTCCAAATCACTTTTGCTCTTTTCATGTCACTATGCTGTATCTTTCAGGATACATTACTGGGGAAAAGACATTTCCAGTTTATGAGTCAGTTCATGTTCAAAAGGAGAAAGCGTCACTTACAGGTTCTTCCAGGGGCAGAGACGCTGACACCTTCGCCATCAGTGTAGATAGGAGTCACTGTGACTTTGTACTCAGTATCTGGAAGGAGAGGCTTCAGAAGGAGATTGTTCTGGCTCCCAGGCACCATAACCTGAACAGAAAAGTAGGAACCATCGTCCTAGTAAGATCCCTCTTCCCACTGACCTACTAATGGAGACATTTAGAAATCATCAGAGACTGTAGACACTCAGAGACCATCAGAGCAGGGGACATGCTCAGGGCATGGTGAGAATAGAAAGGGCATGCATGCAGGAGCATTTCTCTAAAATTCCCCTCTGCAGTAACCCTTAGTCTATATCCACTGATACAGAAGGCTCAGGTTTGAAGCTCTTAAACTCTAAGGAGTATTCTTCTCTCAACATCTTCTCCGCATTTGTGAAGTCCTCAGAAGACAGAATAATGGTCTGTTTGCCTAGCAGGTGTTTATGGATTAGGAGTGTTCATTTTATAACTCATACTGCTGCTTATCAGCTGGGTTCAACTTAAGTATCCTCTTGCAAACTCAGCCTCCCCTGCTTTCCTCCCTCAGAGATAACCTGACCCCAGCATTTTTATTCTTTCAATTAGAAAGAATGGATGCTAGCCAAGAGCAACAGAGCCATGCACGGGAGCCAAGTTTTCCAAGTTGAAACATATTTACCAGCACTAAAAAGTGCTGCAATTTTTTTTATTTCCAAAAGGAGATGTCTTCCTCAATCTGCAATCATGATCCTTCTGTTTCTAAGAAGATGCCAAAAACAGAAACGCAGCACCAGGGTTAACTGCTCAAGCACAAGTGCCACACACCATAGTATGCAGCAGTGCAAACCTCACATCCCTAAGAGCATAGTGTGGACCAGAAAAGCCCCATATGCTCAATGCTGAAAGCACAAAACTTGCAGCCTGTGCTCCAGTAGTTAGATGCTGGCACATCTCTGGACCATTTAAGGAACAAAATCAGGCCTGGAAAAAACACTAGGATGTAAGAACTAACCCAAATGGGTTGAAGGGAGTCACAAGACCAGAACAGCTAGAGACTTTTCCATTCAAGGGCTGGGTGAAATGCCAGCAGGCAAAGGGTGGTGCTGTCTACTCCTGGATGAAGGAAGAAACCTATAAATCATGGAATAAGCCTTAGAAAGCCTCCAGTTGAACCCAGAAGCAGCTGTTGCTAAGATATTGCAAAGCTCTAAAAAGCAATGTTTTTAATATGAAAAAGGAAGTCTGAATTAGATGATTTTATATTAGATTAAAAAGATTCTGTTCCTTATAGGAAGGAGCATTGAAAGGTACAGAGTTGCACTGATGTGTGTACACAGGGTCCTGGGAAGGAGCAATGAAAAAGAGGGGCTCTGCTTTATTCTAAAGTCAGACGACCCTGGCATTCAGGACTTTTAAGGAAGAACTGTGACAGTGGGTGCCCTGACTTATATTACTCTGACAGTGCAGCTTCCTTTGGGGTATTTCTCTTAAATATAACTCTTTCAGAAAACAGAGCCAGGGTTTTCATTCCAAGCTGTCTTTCTAGCAAACCACCCATGTGGATGTTCCTTAAATAAGGTCATCTTTCATATTGAAAAGCACATGACCTTCCAACCAATCAAGTTCAGCCTGTGGTATATTGAAAAGTGGTGTGATTATTTTGAAGAATTCATTTGCTTGCCAGGAAGTTGTCGCTGTGAATTAGAACAATAGCTCTCACTTATCTAGCAAGTATATGTGCTGGGTGCCATTCAAGAATTTGAATAAGTTATTCACTTAATCTTTATCACCACCTTGTCATTTCACACATTTGCATATGGTGAAACTGAGGCCCACCCAGCTCAGTAAAGGAACATAAATGTGAGAATAGAGTCCACACCTTCCTTTAACATTGGCCTCCTACTTCACACAAATGTATTGCTTTAAACTTTCTACGCTCATGATACTTATTTGGAAAAGTGAAATGGAAATTTCTGGAGTATGCAAAGTTCTATCTGCTTGGCCTCTGCTTGTTTAGGTAACGCAGAGTAAAACAAACAAACGAACAAGTGTGTGTGTGTGTGTGTGTGTGTGTGTGTGTGTGTTCCTCAAGTGTTATTGTGCTCTGTGTGATTGTAAGACCAATGTTCTTTGGCATAGGTCCACATCCGATGGTCCTACCTTAGCTTCATAATCTAAACTTAGATGCACCCCACTTTCTATTCCTAATAATACTACTAATCCATTTGTATAGCACTAACACTTGAGGAAACAATCTATCCTTAATTGGGTTTCTATATAAATTAAGAAAGTGCTTGTAAGTTGTGTGCACAAATATATAGACAAAAGCAGACGGTGGTTGTATTTATAAAACTAATCTATAAAGGATGCTCATGGTTAAATAGAATGAAAATTTTGCCTGTAAACTTCATGTTTTTAATTTTTGCAGAAATGCAACTTTATCTGGCTCCATTATGACCCAAATTTCTTCAGAGCAGACTGGGCCACAAGCAGCAAATTTTTACCTGGAGTAGAAAAAGGATCCTCTGTATCTCACTGGAGTCTCATTTTATAACAGTTCTATCTGTTTTTAGACAGTGGTTTTCAAACTCTCTGTGATTAAAGACTAAGAGTTAATGGTTGTATTTTGATTTAACTCCAATCCACTGTAGACCAATATCTGCATAAAATACAATAATACCAGTTTGCTAGAAAAGTGATCATCATCTTGTTCTTGGATGGTTGCAGCAATGTCAAATGGCTATCCACATTTTTAAAAGCTTAATGTTAAATCTGAACTTATCATGTAGGAGACCAAGGCCCATTTTGAGTAGTCCTACTCTAGAAAATTCCTTACAACTGAAAATGCAGGCCATGGTTAATGCTTTTTTTGGGGGGAGAGAGGTACTAGGGATTGAACTCAGGGGCACTCAACCACTGAGCCACACCCCCAGCCCTATTTTGCATTTTTAGTTAGAGATAGGGTCTCACTGAGTTGCTAAGTGCCTTGCTTTGTGCTGAGTCTGGCTTTGAACATGCAATCCTTCTGTCTCAGCCTCCAGAGCCACTGGGATTATAGGTGTGCCATGGTTAATGCTTTTGAAACCCAGGCTCTAGAAAGTCTGGTTTTTAATAAATAAATAAGAGATCTCCCTGCTCTAACACAATGGAGACAATGTCGTTGCCACTTTTTCTAATTTCACAAAAGAGTTGAAAGTTAATCTTTATGAAATATTGGCAGGCAGTTTTATTTCTAAGTTTAAATTTTTTTTCTTGAAAGTGTCTGGTAGATTTGATTATACCTAGAATCTACATAAATAATTCACATACCTTAACTTAAAATTTAATTACCCTGTTTTCTTTGGTTTGCAATGCTGTATACCTGTACTATTCTCCAACGCTCTATTATTCTTTCCTTATATAAATACAATCAGTGTTTATAGTTAAGGAAAATTTGGAAACATGTTAGGAGTCATACCTCTTCTCTGGACACATTTCCTTTTGCTTTTATAATATGTTTTTATCATCTGTCTTTCTCTGTATGCATCCTTATTTTAAGGTATCATTTGGTCTGTGTGATTGTAAGACCAATGTTCTTTGGCAGAGGTCCACATCTGATGGTCCTACCTTAGCTTCATAATCTAAACTTAGATGCACCCACTTTCTATTTCTAATAACAACACTAATCCATTTGTATAGCACTAACACTTGAGGAAACAAGTTCTCAATCTATCCTCAGGTGAGTCCCTATATAAATTAAGAAAGTGCTTATAAGCTGTGTGCACAAATCTAGTTTAATTAAAATGCACAAAAAGAGTTTGATATTTAATGAATACTACAGTACATTTTTTAATACAGCAAAAGCAAAATACAAAAACAAATACTTCCGCATAGTAAATAATCACCACCAAATATATCAATATTTTTCATTTTTATTAAAGGTTTGTTTAACTGGGGCAGACTAAGACTTTGATCATTTTCCCCATTCGTGTAGGTGTCCAAGTGTTTCAAAAATAAACAGTGCTAAAGGAAAGAAACTAGCAAAGGGAAAATTATCTAGAAACAACCCAAAGTAAATATTATTATTATTTCACCTTGGTTTGTGTAGCTCACAAGTGCATGTGTGAGATTAAATTGTTACTGTTTCCCAATTAACAGGAATAATTCACCAAGAAGCTAATGTGTTTCTTGGAAAGAGTAAGAAAAATTCACAAAAACAAAAATGAAAAACTCATAGTCTGGAAAGTTTCTATGGATCTCACTTTTAGGAACTGAGCCACAAGAAGAGGACAATGTTAGGAAAAATAAAACACTGCAAATTATTACATTAATTGCCATACTTATGTACATTTAAAAAAAATTTGCCAGTCATGAATCATTTGAAATGTATGGTAAGAGTGGATTTTGTTTGAGATCATTCACTTTCCATAAGTATCCCCAGAGCAATTTATGGATCTTCTGGCTGTTCACAGGGATAGTGTTCTTGTGGAGGCCTTCATTGGGCCCTATAAGCTTTCCTCTTTCCATTAGAAATACAGTACTCTCCTGAAAAAAAATTTGAACTCAAGTAATAGTTTATGTATACACATAAATAAAAATGATTTTCCACCCAAGACTTTTTAAGTAAGGAAGGGAAAAAAAGAATAATGCTATTCTTGAGCAGTGATGAATTTTAAAAATTTCTTTCTTAGAGTGTCAAAACTAATGCAGCATAAGACCAAAACTTCAACTAATGAGACTCACTAAATCATACTGCATGATGAAAAAGACAAATTTCTTCTGGCTGAAAACTGGAGTTATCTGGTTCCTAGATCCACATCTACAAAACAGTTTCAAGTTAAATGATTTGGTATAAATTAAGAGAACATGTGGAGGCCATGATTAAGAGGGTGACATTTTTGAAATATAGAAAAAAGAAATAAAGATAGATCAACTTAAAGAAAACATGACATATAAAATCTAAATCCCTGAGGAGAGATACCCATGATTAAGATATATAAGAAATTACTATAAATCTTGAAATGAATTGATATCAGTAAAATTTAAAAAAATATGTAACTATTTGTTAATGGATGGCATTTTGTTAGAAACATTTCAACTACATAAAAAGGACCTTTCATGTGTGTATTGCTTGAAAAGCTTTTTATCTGATTGCCAAGTGCAAAAAAATGTTAAATACCTATCTTAAACTTTATCCACCTATCTATCTACAGATATAAGTATGTGATAGACCTTTTATGACCCAATTTTGGTATTCCAAGTCATTCAAGGCAGCAAAGCAATGTTAGAAACAAGATTTAGAGGTTTTATAGCTTGAAGCACATGTGTGGGAAAAAATTGGAGATAGAAAGCTAATCAAGAAATCAGCAGTGAAGTTTGAGTTTATCAAGAACATGAGCTTCTGGAGATGGAAGAGTCACCAAGCAATGAGCAGTAAAGCTTGAGTTAGTCTCTGGAGACTGTTTCATTAGTTCTGTTAGGAAAGTCTGTGGAGTTTCTATTTAGCTGTATTTATACAGACCGTTCCTACCACTTCTTCCGCAGGGTCCCCTTGTGCTGTCAGGTAGGTCACCCTAAACTGCTCCACATTGCTGTCAGAAATGTCCCATGTTACCCGCAGACTAGAAGTGGTTTCATCATCTACAACCAGGTTTCTGATTCCTGTCTGGAAAGCTGAAATAAACACAACCGGGGATTAAAGAACTTTCAACCCCTTCATATTCCAAAATGAGCCATGGAGATTACTTGTGGAGTGGCAAGGAGCATCACTGAAGATGGATCTATGATGCAGAGCCACATGAAGCAAGAACAGCTGCACTCTAGTGGTTCATGGGAAGACAAGGTAGCTACAGGTTTAGGAGAGCATGGGTTAAAGAGATGTTTACAAGATGAGGTCATGGATTGCTCTAGGTTATCAGCCTTGCATACACACTATTCAGGACACCCTGGGAAAATATCCTGGATTGAAAAATCAACCCATGAACCCAAAGGGGAGCATGGACATAAGCAGGTCACACTACCGCTGTGTTGGAGAAGTGGTCCTGCTGCACCGGATCTCATCACCCTTCATGTGCAATCAGCATCCAACACGCATCCCATCTACCTGTGCCCCATTTTGGTTTTGACACTTGTCATTCAAGAACATCCAGAGTGCCTTTATCCATTCAGCCCACAGATTTTATCTTTTTTCTCTGACACTTGTCCAAACTCTTTCGCCTGTGTCCTCATCTCTGGAGGTGCCTGCTCCTTCATTTGTTCAATTTTTGTTCTCCTTTCTCCCTTCTGCTCTGTCTTTTCCCCTGCTCATCTCCACTACATCTTCCTCTTCATGCATTTATTCACTTCTTCTGAAAACACCCATTGCATTCCTCCAGTGTGTTTGACTTCGTTAGGTCTTTTGAGATATACAGGACATAACCTTGACAAAAGTACGAAGAATGTCGCAGAAGAGATAAAAGATGGACATTTACCTGGCAGGATACCAGGGTGTGGGAATGGGAGGGAACTCCTCAATTTAAGGCAAGGAGCTCTGAAATGAGAGGAGGAAATGGAGAAAGAGTAGGAAATACAGCTGAGGACAGGAAGGGAAGCAGGAACTATCAGGAAAGATTTTGGATGTTACAATAAAGAGACAATAGGGCACAAAGGAGGGCTCAGTAAAGATTAGTTGAAGAGGAAATGAATGAATGAATGAATGGGTGACTGTAAACCACTGAAGTGATTGTATATGTTACTTAGTCACCTCTGGTAGCTAGTTGGGAGGTGTAATGCAGTGGAGGGGAGAGGAAATAGCTGATGGACTAGCCAAATCTTATTTGCCCACAAAAATGCACAAACACCATGACATAATAATTCTCAACAGAGCAGTAGGAGATATCTCTAAGATAAAGAGGGGGGCAAAGACCCCCAGTGATGTTATTATGTTAACATGCTCTGGAAGGTGAATGGGAATCTAAGGTAAAGATGAAAAAGGCAGAGAGATTTAACAGGGAGGCTGGAGTAATAGAAGGCTGGAGTATCATGGTAAAGAAGATTTTGAGAATTTGAGTGGCAGGAAATGTGAACCGGTTTGGTAGACATGGAAGAGGGCAGCATCTCTTCCCTAATTATAATATTAAATAAAATATGACTTCTGTATTGGAAAAATGGGCTCCTGTGTGTTCTTACCTGAAGTTACAGGGCTGGTAGGTACTATGGTTGTGGCTGGTTCTGTCCAAAAACTATCAACTAAAAAAAAAATTCATTATTTTAAAATTTTATAATGACAATACCTCTATATATTTGCATAAATCACTTAATGACTTTTCAAGAAAATTTCACCTCCATTATCTTACTTTCTTCCTACAACAAACTTGACTACGGTTGGAAGACAAGAAAAGTGAGTCACAAGTAAGGCAGGCATATCTGTTCCATGAATAAGGAAACCAAAGCCCAAAGAGGCTGGTTTCACATCACAGATACCAGACTTCATATAAACATCTGAATTACATCCACAAAATTATGAAACCTCCCAATTATTTTGAAATAGTGGCATAACCGTGATAATTAAAGGAAATTAAACCGACTTGCTAGACCAAGTTGTGAAAGGGCTGCCAAACAAGACCACCAAGGAGGGCAATGTGCTCTGGCAAGAAGTGCATGGTCTCTTTCCAGTACCCTCCCTGGGTGTACATGGAATGGAGCAGCAGAGGTGCTTTGCATTCATGTGCTGACGAACACATCTATTCACCAGGTACTGGAATACTGGCTGCCAAGTCTCAATAGCTCTAGGAATTGCCCCACCAAGGAACAATACAACTCCAATGATTGGTGATGTGCGGATGTAAAGGCCCAGCTCCTTTGCCACAATTTGGGGCAATTCAGAAGGGTGATTCTAGCCCTAGAGCTTTTAACAGGATGAGCTGAAGGCTCAGTTTCAGCTTCTCCCTATTCCCTATCTCACAGTTTTCAGTTTCTTACATAAGTGTCTCCTAACTGCACTCTTCAATAAACCTCCTGGATGCAATTTTCTGTCTCAAAATCTGATTCCAGGAAACCCAATCTAAGACAGTTTAATACGCAGTTAATAGCTCACATTTTAATAAATGAAGGAATAAATCAATCAATGAGTAATTTTTTTTTGTACAAAATTCTTGGAACCATGATCAACTTGGAAAATTCCAGAAACTCTTGGACCTGTTAGCCATAGGTTTATTTATTTGCCAATTTATTCATTCAAAAATTATTCCATCCTTTCTTCCACCCACTCATCCATCTGTGCATCCATCAATCCAATGAATATTTATCATCCAGTGAAAACAAACCAACAATTGTGCTACGTGTGGAGAATACAATAATGAATAAGACAGATATGATCACTTCCTCACAGTGTAAGGATTCAGAATGTTAAGATTTTTCACATGTCCGTTTCACGGAAGACAGGGATATATGGCGAACTCTGAAGGACAGAGAATAATTGAAGACTCCATAGCCAGGGACAAGGCAGATAGAGAGGGAGCCTGGTGTGGTGAAGGGAGCGTGAATGTGGATGGTGGGTGCTGCTGAAATCCCACTTGCCCCAGAACAAGACTTACGTGTGGTCCCTACAGCAGTCACCACCTCACTCTCACTTCCATCATCAAGTACGGCCAACAGCGAGACTTCATATTCAGTGCCAGGTTCCAGACCCTCAATAACATATGAGTCTTGCTCTTCCTTTAGATCAACCTAAAAAGCATGTAGTGCTTAGTAATCAGTTTTAGTTGAATTAAAAAGGGGGGAAAATGCGCTTTTGGAAAAAAATGTCATTCTGAGTGTAATCAAGAAATAATGAAGCATAACGAATTCCAAGGCTGCTAAGATCAGTTTTAATTATCAATATTATTAATATTCTAAAGGTGGTTCTTTGAAGTTTTTATTACACGTTCTGTAGGAAAGTAAAAGAATCTAGAAATATATTAGATACATGACTGAAGCCCTGGAGACAATGCATTTTAGTCTTAGAAAAATAATATGGTTTGACCTTTGTGACACTCCATGCCTTGCACAATATTAATGACCTTTGGGATTCCCAATCTGTTTTTAAATGAAGACCAACTCCGGTGCAGCACAGAACATGCTCCGGATCCATCTTCATCTCTTTCAGACGACTTACCTCTTCGGTCTTCCCACCGTAGACTGGAATCCACATCAACTTGTGTTGCCCTTCCTCGGCAGAGAGGGGATGCCAGGTCACTCGAAAGCCGTCTGTCTTCACCTCGTCGATTTCCAAGTATTGCTGGGCTGGAACTTCCTCTGGAAGCACAGGAAGATTTTGTTAGGGAAATGAAAGGGCAAGAAAGTCAAAACCAAACAGCTCCCAGGGGCTGTGGGAAGAAAAGTCTCCATAAGGAATCTTTTGCTTTTGGAAAACCATAGAAGGAAAGGCAGTGCCCATCAGTTACATTTCAACGTCCAGCATCTACCAACAGCATAAATTAGGAAAACCATGGAAATAGCAGACTTTCAAGTTCTGTCCCAGGAATTCCGGAACTCTTAGATTATTTATTTGCCTCTTTTAAGTATGAAAAAAAATAAAAATGCTATATTCATAATTTTATAAAGATATTATCTTCCCAGTATTTTGAGCAAATAAACAAAATGGTACCCCAGAGACTGGAGAAATGTTTCCTTTTAGGTTTTTTGCTTCGGTGATTAAATTATCCACTGATACTACGTTCTGGGGAAGAATCTTCATCTTTCTAATGTATTCACATGGATGTCATCAGGAGGGAAACGTTATTTATCAGACCTTCCACCATGTCACATCTTACACACTTTGGGGATGTCAGTGAAAGCAAAATCCAAAATAAAATTTCAAGTCATTGGTTTTTCATATTTCATATGAGGGATTTTGAAACTCGGACAGGACACGAGGAGAATTCCAACCAGAGTTGACCTCAGAAGATTTTGTGAAATTATTGCATCTTTCTGTAAACATTTCTCAATCAATACTCTCATTTCTTTCTGAATTACCTGTCATCTCTTCAATACAGAACTAAATTTGTGTCTCAGGCCAATTGACAGATTCAGAAGGCAAACAACACAGCTATTGCTCCAAGAGGCAAAATGTTTTATAATTTCTTGGGCAACTACAGAGTAAATATAGAATAGGAAAATCAAGTATGCATACATTCTATTTAAGTTTAGCATTTAAGACATTCTTTCTTGTGTTAATATTTTTAGGCTCCATGAAAACAGAAATAGCTATAATGATGCGTTAGGTTAAGTAATAAGAAATTGTCACTTTTTTGTTGGCCAAAAATGATTGGATATCAGCATTTGGAAGTGCAACTTAATGAACACACATGGATGGAAAAGGGAAGCAAAATGTTTACATCAAGGAATAAAAGAAGAAGGTGTGAGGTTAGAATAAGAAGAACGCACATGCTTTTTAAAACTTAGACCTTTTAAAGGGAGACAAACTTCTCTCTTTTCTTCACTCTGGTACAAAACAATTAGTACATATGCTAGCTATGTAACTGTTTGTTAATAATATTTTAAAAGTGAAAATGCAATATCTTTAAAATCACAACTGAAGAAGCTGTTTTAGGTTTTGGTTTCTATATGATTACTTTTGCAAAACTTCCAAAACCTAACGAGGCTTACCTGTGGTGAAAACTCCAACCAGAGGCAAAGACTGCCCTTCTTCATAGATGGAGAAAATGGCAATGGAATACTCGGTGAGGGGCGTCAAACCTTTCAGAGGGAACGTAGTGATCGGATCCACCTCAACCTGCAAGAGAAAAGCGTCACAGTAGCTGTATCCGATGTTCTCTAAATACAGCAATCATTTTATTATGGTCTGTAGTTCACTTGGCAGACAGCAGGGCTATAAAATACTTCAGAAAAGCCTCCTGAATTATAAGACCAGTCAGTTTTTATATACACTATTCTAAAAATTTTACACCCTTCAATAGATTTCCTGCCGGTTAATTCTCAGGACAACTTTAAAACCAATATTGTTTCCATTCCCGAAGGACATTAAGTGTGCACAACCTCAGAGGCATAAATACTTTTAATGTTTCCAGACAGATCTACTAGGAGCAGCTGGCTTTTGGTCTTACTTCCTGGGCTCTGCTGGTTCCAGGGCAGAGTAATGCATAGACACAGGAACCCAAGCCTGCAGAGGAAGGGTATTAATACTAAAGAAAACAGTCAAAACTAGTAAACATTTGAAATATCCCTTTATCTTTCACAGAAAGACTTATTTGGGAAAATATATATGAACCTTTTAGGGGTACATAGGGATGAAATCCTAAGGATAAGAACAAAGAATGTAAGAAGAGGAAAGGGTTAGAACACAACCAAGAATTGACTTTGAGGAAAGAAAACAAAGAGGAGAGGAGAGGAGGATCTATCAGGCAGAGTCCTAGTCAAAGTCACCCTTAAGGAGAGAGAAAGAGGAGTGGACCCATCTTCATCTTTGAGAAGCTAGGTGTTGGGCTGCCAAGGGGCACAGGACAGGAACATGTTGGGGAACCTACATGTGGTGCAAAGCCTAGGCCTTCACACGCCTTCTCAATTCATCCTCATGAAAACTTGCAATAACTTAAAACAAGGTACCTTAGCTCTGGCAATAGTCGAGACCATTGAAACAATAGTCTAGACCATTCATATGTATCTGAGAGAAGACTGCCAAATTAGGTTTCACTTAGAATGGTTTCAGGGGACACTGTTGAGTGACATCAATAAGTTCTCTAGTTTCAGTGCTGTCAATGTCATCCCCAATTTGAAGATGGGAAGAATAAGGATCTTGCTCCAGAGGAAACCAGCTAGGGCCACCCAACATTAAAAAGAAAACCATTCAGCCTTTGAGTTTGCTCGTGGCAATCAAAACAACCTTTACCCACTGGAACCTTCACTGGCTATCCATTGCCTCCAAAACCAAAGCCAAGCACCTGGGGTTTGGGTTTGGATGTCCTTGCATGATCTGGAGCACAAGTCCTCTCTGCTATAATCCTAATGAACCACGGGTCATTAAGCTCCAGCCACAATGGTTTCAGTGATAGACTCAACTTTTCCACCTCAGGGCCTTTGCACAAGCAATTCATTTTGTCTGTGACCCTATTACTCAGCTCTTTTCAAAATTAGGTCTTCCTCATCTGGCAGGATGTCCCTAAAGATCACCTCCTCAGAGGGTTTAGGTTTCTCTTTCCACATTTCTCTAACGCTGCCCTTGTAGTTTCCTCTCTGGCACAGTGACATTTGAAAGCTTTTTATTTCTTTGTTTATTTAATGTCTGTCCCCTGTTGAGCCCTTGTGGGCAGGGCCTCGATTAATTTCTTTGCCACTGTATGTTTAATTGTATTCTCTAATGAATAAAATAAATGAAAATGAAGATAAAAATCCAAAAAGCTTTTTTTTAAAAAAAAAAAAGAGATAAGAAAAGAAAAGGCTTATATAAATTAAGATCTGGTCCAGAGACCACAGAAAGAATCAACTGTAGGTCCCCAAAGGTGCCCACCTGGAGAGCAGAGCTTCCATTTTATGGAACTAGAACCCTGAGCCACTCTGCTGGAGGGCCAGTCACGCCTACCTTCCAGGTCACCCCAGTTGAGTTACTAGACTGGGGAGACGTCATCTTGGCAGTTCCAGCCCCCAAGTCCAGAGGGACTCAAGAGTCACCTCAGCTGACCCACAGGGTGGAGACGAGCCGTCCCTGCTGAGCTTTGCCACACTGTCTGAGCACGGTCCTCCGTTTTAAGCTGAGTTTCTGTCACATAACAATAGTTCACTGAAACTCTGCATTATCTTCTCCTAACACAGGGATCAATAACTTTGTAGCTTGTTCTTAGCATCTAGTGTTTGCCCCAGCCTGGCATTATCTGCATGCTTTATACACACAGAGGCACTTGAACCTTACCACAGCCTGTAGGGTCACTGACTGTTACCCCCAATTTGAAGATGGGAAGAGTAAGGATCTTGCCCCAGAGGAAACCAGCTGAAGCCAAGGACTTAAACCCAGGTGTTTCCAACTCTAAATCCTATTCTCTTTTTCCAGTATGGCTTTAATTTTTAAACTCAGAGAGAACATAAATCCATATTCAAAATATGAGTTCCAGACACATTTTCCAAAATTATACTTAGATATTGCTTTCTACTGCTTTGAATCTTCATAGCTAAGATGTATTGAGCACCTAGTATCAAGAACTTGACACGTTATTTTGTTTAGAGGTCCTTCCCATGTTCAAGAATGGGTTTCCGAAGAGAAACCTGAGGTCCAAAGAGTTAACTGACTTCAGTAGTTATAAAACTATCAAATGGAATTCCCTTAGTCCTTGACCACAGATTTCTAAGTCTCAAATCTGTGACAAATAGGAAGGAAAACATATCAAACATACACTAAAGTTGTTAAAATCATATTTCTTTAGATACACTGAGAGACTAAATGGAAAAAGTGATAGATACAGAGTCTTTTATATAGATAGTCTATTTAAAAGGATCTAATTTATTTACTAAAACATTTTATTTGATACTGAATAGACTATTTTAGACAATTTAGTCATTGATTATTTTATTTTATGAAGATTTTAGGTATCATTTATTTTTATTATAATAATAGGTGTTAAAATATTAGTTCTGGAACTGGTTTCGTTGGTGGTGATTTAAAGATGTAAGAGAAGAATCTGAAGAAAGGGTAACAAATGATCATGATCTCACTGTTTTGCAACTATTTTTTGAGAATAATTTTATGAGACCAGCTAAAAGCTTAACTTCGCCTAATTTGGGAAGGATGAATTGTCCTCGATGAGGGATTCGGGCTGCTCTCTGGGCTGTGCAATTGAGTCATTGCTGATGGGAACCACACTCTCAAGGGTCTAAAAATTGTGGCCTTTGCATTTATGAAATTCAAACGGCGGCACTAATTCTCCATCTCGTATGTGTACTTCCCAAATCCTTCTACAGTAAATGCAGACTGAGATGGCCTCTGTCCATCATTTGACAAGTCATGCTTTTCCAGCATTTGGTTCCGTAAAGACTGCATGAGATTCTCTCCAGAACACTCAGCTCCTGGCTCATGGTAAACATCCGAGCGGTAGCTGCCGTTATCATCAGCACAACTGCCACCATCGTGATCATCATCAGTTGATGTGTCCTGGTTTACTTTTGTTTTCCCAAAAAGTTGGCAGGAGGACCTTACAGAAAAGATAGAGAGGGAGGAAAGAAAGTGAAGGAGGAAGAGTGGGCAGAAGGGGAAGTTAGGTAGGGAAGGTAAGGGGAGGAGGAAGGGAAGTGGAGAAATGTTAACCGCTTTTAAAATAAAAGCTTTCATGTCATCTTCAAAGTAGATTTTAGTTCATTCCAGAATGTTTAGGGGGATTTCCTAAAGTCCCAATTGTAAACGTAAAAACTTAAGTTCATAGAAATTAAAGCAAAACTGGTAGAAATATTCACTCTCAAAGATCATATATTCCCAGGTCAGGTAAAATAGTACCTCATTTAAGTAAAAGATATACTTATGCAGCAATGTTGGATTTGAGAATCAAGAAATAAAGGCTGGGCATGGTGACACAAGCCTATAATACCAGCAGCTTGGGAGGCTAAAGCAGGAGGATCATGAGTTCAAAGCTGGCCTCAGCAACTTGGCAAGCCCTAAGCAACTTAGTGAGACCCTGTCTCTAAAATAAAATACAAAAAAGAGCTGGGGATGTGGCTCAGTGGTTAAGCACCCTTGAGTTTAACCACCAGTTACTGCCCCCCCCAAAAAAAGATCAAGAAATGAGAAAACATATGTACCAGTCAAAATAAATATTAAAAAATCCAAGCAGTATTAAATTAATCCAAGCATTCTATTCAAATAAAATTTTCTTAGATCTTCATTCAGAGTCCATTGATTCATATTTTAAATTCAATTTTACCATAGTTTCTAATTTCCCAGAAAAACACAAATTAGAGATAACAAATGCTAACGGCATCCCTAAGGTTGAACAGAACTACAAAAAAAAAAAAAAAAAAAAGTCATTCATACATTCTCAACAAATATATTTGTGAAAGGCCATTCTTTGCAAAAATAAAAAATTCAAAATACTAAATGAGGCCATAACTGCTACTAGGATCTGAATCTTTGTGTACCCCCTCCCAAATTCATAAGTTGATAACTAATTCCTGGTGTAATAATAGTAAGAAAAGGGGCCTTTCAGAGGTAATTAGGTCATGAAGAATTAGCACCCTTGTAAGCTCTATGGAATCATCTGCTCCTTCTACCATGTGAGGACACAGGTGGGTGTCCATGATGAGCAATCTGCCCTTACCAGACACCAAGTCGGCTGGTACCTTGATCTTGGGCTTCCTAGCCGCCAGAGCTATGAATAGTAAATTTCTAAGTTACCCAGTCTAGGCATAAGTTACTCAGTCTAGGCAATTTGCTACAGCAGCCTGAATGGACAAAGACAACAGTCTTTTTCTTTATATACTCATGTCATATAAAGGGTACTTCTATTTTATAGAAGTTATTACTAAAAAAGCATGCTCCACAATAAAGAAACATTTATTGGTAAATATAGCTGTCATGTTATTTGGGATGTTCAATTTTTAAATTGGTAAATTTTATACAGAAATAGAAGTCTGTCTATCTCTTCAAGAGTCCCATGACCTGGCAGCTCCCTGGGCGTGGTTGGAGCTGAGACCTGCTGCATCTTGGATGGCACTTGTGCTCTTCAAAGCCCATTGTCCATTATCCTTGATCACTGGTCTCAAATTGCCTTCCAGTAGAGAATTTCTTCTACATCTATGTCCTCAAAATGGGAACGCAATATAGAGCGTAATTTAACCTCATGTTTCAGGAAAAACAGGTGAAAGTGTATTTCTTTGCAGGTGTATCTGTTTGTGCATATTTATTTTATCCATCTGATCCTCCTACAGGGTTAGGTTTGCAACTCTTGGGAAAGTGGTTTCTTTATCACTGGTGAAAGAGAGACACCTCTCACTCAGCGGTTTTCATTTCAATCTTTTTACTGCACTAGGTTCCTGTCTTCAAACACAAAGCAACTAGTCCCAATGACCCCAACTCATCAAAACTATTTACCCTCAGAATTTATGCAGTCTTAATGAGAGCTATTGAGCTGTATTCCTGTAGGTTATAAATGTGCATTTATGGGCCATGCATTATATACAAGTTCCCTTGTAAAAGGTGCATTCCATAAACTATTGCCTAGATTTAACTGTAGAAAATTTTTATCTTGATATATGAAAAATACTTGCTTTATTTGATGATAAAATAGAAATGATGCAATCCAACATATTTATTTGTCCTAACTTCCTGGACCAAGATGAGGAAAAATAAAATAAAAATAACTTTGCTATCTTACCAAAACATAGTTCCAAGGAAAGAATTTCTGAAAGTATTAGTCATGGCACGCATGATTCTGCTTCTTTATGAGTTTACTAAGTTCTATTATTTGAAAGCACCTTTCTATACAAAAATAGAATTGTTCATCTTTTTAATTTTGTCTCATCTAACTCTTTCAGATGTCAGTTTATTCAAAAGCAGAGATAAACTGGATAATGTTGACTCTGTTTCTAGTTTGATTCGTCCATGAAAGTACACACTTTCCCAGCCCCATCCACCGTGGAAGATGGCATTTTCCCAAGATGGTCACGTCAGTGTACATCTCCCATCATACATGCTCCTCGTATGTGACTGACAAGCCTCCTGTGGTAGATGGAATCTGTTTCTCTGCCTTGTATACAGGCAGGGGCTTGTGACCTCTCCTAGTGGAGGAATGTGGTAGAGCAAATCTCGAATGACTTCTGAGCCCGGGTCATTGTAACTTCCACTTTGTACTCTCTCTCCCTAGACATGTGTTGTGGACTCCTGTGCCAACTCCCCTAAAGCTTCATGCAAGAAGCGTCATGTGAAAGGTCTACTTAGAGACACTCCAGCTGTTCCAGTCTTCCCAGAGCAAGTACCAGACATACAAATTCACAATAGCTAAGCTAGGGAGTCAACCTAGGTACCCTTCAACAGATGAATGGATAAAGAAAACGTGGTACAGATACACAATGGAGTATTACTCAGCCACAAAGAAGAATGACTTTATGAAATTTTCCAGTGAATGGATGGATCTGGAGACTATTGTGCTAGGTGAAACAAGCCAGTCCCCAAAAGCCAAAGGTAAAATGTTTTTTGCTGATATGTAGAAGCTAACCCACAATAAGGCATAGAAGGGAAGAATAGAGATCCAGTAGATACGACAAAGGAGAATGAAGAGAAGGGTGGGAGGATAGGAAAAGACAGTGGAAGGAATTTGAAATAATTTTTCTTTGTACATATATGAATACACCATAGTGAATTCCATCATTGTGTATATCCACAAGAATGGGGTCCTAATTAGAATAAGATATATTCCATGCTTGTATAATTATATCAAAATAAATTCTATTATCATGCATAACCAAAAACAATCATGAAAAAAAGAAGCCATTGAGAAGATGCCAACTCCAGCTAATATCTAACTTCATGTGTGACCCTGCAGCTACAACTGCACATGCAAGTCTCAATTTCTGACTCATAGAGAGGATGAAAGAATATAATTAGTATTGCTTTAAGCCAGTAGCCTTTGGATATGCAGCTGATAACTCCACACAGTGGCCTGAAAAAATTCATATCCTGTTCTGTACCTTACCTCATTGATTTCAGTCCCATCTGCACTGGTGTATAAAATCCGGTAACCACTGATCTTTCTTGATGTAGGGTCCCAGGATAATCGAGCACTGTTAGAGCCAATATTGGAGATTCTCAGGTTTCTTGGTGGAGATAAAGGCACTTCGCAGTAAATGGAATAGAAAATAATTAGAATTTTAAATCATATAAAAAAGACAAGAAACACTATCTTCTGAACTATTTCATATGAAAAATGTCACCAGGATAAGAATTTATAATCCAAAATAAACAGTGAGTCGTCTACTTAGCAAAGAAAAAGTTTTCCTGATAAAGAATTAAAGTAATAAAGATCTATATCCCTAGAAATAAATAAGATTTAAGTAATATTTTGTGCCTTTTTCCTCTGGTCAGTGCCATCATCATAGCCTAGTGTAAATAAGAATCCTAACGGATTAAAAACAAGGACACTGAAACAAAATCTCAGCTATTTCACTTGACTATCATGTGACTCTGGCAAAGTCGCTTGACCTCTCAGCTCCAGGATTTCTGTGTGTAAAATAAGGAAGACGCCATCTGCCATCTCCCTGTGGGTGTCTACTAGGCATCTCTAAATAACTTCAAAACCTGGCCCACGGACCCAAACTTCTTCCCCAGTCTTTCCTTCTGAGCAAATGGAAACATTATGCTTCCTGTCACTCAGGCCCAAAACTTTGGTGTCGTCCTGGATTCCTTTTCTCTCACAACCCACTTTTAATCCACCATCAGGGCTTTCAATAAATATCCAGATCGTGACCACTTCTCCTCGACGCCCACTGCTACTGACATGACGGAAGCCACTCTCCCCACATGGCTTAGAGCTCTCAATGGTCTCTAGCTGCTCACCATGAGTGGGCAGCCAGTGGGCTCCTGTAAAACTCAATGCCATATACGTTTGCTCCTCTGGGCAAATCTGTCCAAATAAGAACTCTAGTTCTTACAGTGACCATCTACCCCTCCATAACTGGCCCACTGCTGCTCTCTCTCCCACCATCCTGCCCTTGGCTCATGCCACTTGCTGGCATCTCCTCTGGTGCAGGAACCTCCAAGCACACTCACACAGGCCTCTGCACTTGCTATCCAGTCTCCTACGAGGCTCTTTCCCCAGGTACCTGCATGGCTGCTGTCCTCACCTCTTTCAGGCCTGGACACACACCACCTTCGTGCTGAGGTTTTCCATCCCGATGCTCCCCTAGCGATTTTCTCATTTTATGCTTTTCTCTGCACATTTTTTTTTTTTTGGTTTATTCTCCCTCCCCCCTCCCCACCTCTCTCCACCCTCCTCACCTATATTGAAATATCAGGGGATTGAAGAATTTCGCTTAATTTTGTTCCCAGCTCTGACTCCAATATATAATATACTCAATAAATATTCAAGGAATCAGTGAATAATTACCTGCCCTGGACAATCATACTGGCTTTTTGACACTAAATTAAAATTGAATACTCTCTTACTCTACTTTACTTTAATATTATTCAAAGAAATATTTCTGCAGACTCCTGGCTGTTAACTCCATAGCTTTTTTAACTTCTTCAAGGAACCTCTTCTGATTCAACATATTGAAAATTGTTCATAATATTTGAGAGTTTCATGAGACTTCAAGTATAGATTTCTAGTATCAATAAATGTTAACATTTATTGAGTACTTTCCATGGGTATGTGTGACACATAACATGTTATCCCATTAAACCTTTCATTAGACTGCAAGGATGAAGTTGTAATCATTCCCATTATATTGATAACTAAAGGGAGGTAGCTTGGTCAAAATCAGTTACTAGGAGCAGAAGACCAGTAAGAATTTAACCCAGGGAGTTGATATAGGAGCTGGTGATATTGACCAGTATGCTAGCTAATCTCTCTCTCTCTCTCTCTCTCTCTCTCTCTCTCACACACACACACACACACACACACACACACACACACACTCCACAATATCCAACGGTGCTGATAGAGCCAACAGAGGAAAAACTTTGAAGACAAATTTGACAATTACAGGCCATAGTCACAGGCATAATACTCCCTATCCCAAATGCCAATTCTTTCTTGAATGTAATACATACTGATTTCCTGCTAATAAAGAACTTATAGGAGTCAGTGACCTTCTTGATACTTAAGGGGCTAGAGAGAAAGTATAGGAAAGAGAAAAGCAATATAACAATCATTCTGCACACTTCACTCTACATTTTTTCTGCAATTCAGTTGTATTTGGTAACATAACAGAATAAAGTCCAGTTTCCTTAATACAGAAAAATGCCAGTCTCGGGGACTGTTACCCAGAACATCACCTTTAGTACCTCTTTTCTTTCTTTCTTTCTTTTTTTTTTAATCAAGTCAAGAGGTATATTAGATACTTTCTAGTAAGATTCATTTCTTTTCTTCTGTCCCTGTTTTGTTTGTTTGTTTGCTATTTTAATTGCATCAGACTTTCTCTGAAGTGTGAGAACACAGTATCAACTAACGTAGAATGAAGGTGTGAAAACATCTTTCCTTAGCATTAAACTTATGTATTTCCCAAGTAGAATTTCCAAGGCACTACAGAAAGTTGCTCTCATCTCTTCCCAAGGCCCAGAGTGGTGGAAAAGTACCCAGGGCCTCCTGAACTTTCCTATGTTTCAAAAGATGATGAATAGAACCATGTTTTCAGTAATTTATGGGAAGACTTATTAGTAAACCAGGGTAGTTACATAAACCAGACTATTGGCATATATTTAAAATATAGATAATGTCTAGATTTCCTAAAAGTATTATAAAGTCCATGTATTTACTAAAAATTAGCTATAGGATTGGGCCTGTAGCTCAGTGATAGAGCACTTGCCTAACATGTGCAGTACAGGGTTTGGTCCCCAACATGGCAAAAATCAACCAAACAAAAAGTCAAGACTAGCCTTGCCAAAAATTTCTTAGTCAACTAAAAAAAAAAAAAAAATACAATAATAGGCTCAGATAAAAGGATAGCAAAGATTTTTAGAAAAAAAAATTATTCATCTTGATATGTGGAAAACAGATATTGAGTAATTATGTGCTAAGTGCTTTCACATGTAGTACTATACTTAATCTCATATCAACCACATGTTGTAAGATATTGTTCTTCTTTTAATAGTTACGATATTTGCCCGTTGTCACCCAGCTGAAATACGACCTAAGCTAAAATTCCCATCCCAGCTGTTGTGATTTAAAACCCTTATAGAGCTCTTCTTTCTCCATCCAGAGTCAGCATTTGGATTCGGACAGAGACACAGGTGGAATTATCTGAAGGATACTCAAGTTCAGTTCTGATATCCATTTCACTCATTATAATACAAGATAGAAAAAATGCCTTTTCATGCTGGGGTTGTGGCTCAATGATCGAGTGTTTGCATAGCACGTGTGGAGCACTGGGTTCATTCCCCAGCACCACATTAAAAAAATACTAAATAATGGTATTATGTCCGTCTACACCTAAAAAATATATATATTTTTAAAAAATGCATTTCCTTCCCCTAGATAAAATACACATTTTTTTATATTACAATAGGTTTCTAAAAGATTTCAACCTAAACTGGTACTTCCAATCCTAACATTTATTTGAACTTTTATGACAGTATTTCATCAAAATGACTGAAATGCTCACATGTTGTTTCTTGTCCTGTAGCAGGATCACTGGCCTCTTCCCCAAACATGGCATAAACTGTGACTGTGTACTCCGTATTGGGGACCAACCCACTCAACTCAATGTCTGTGTGGGTCTCTCCAATTTTCATCTGAAAAGAACACATGTAATTAGATCATTTGCCAATGTGTTTATTCCTGCTGATCCAACTGGAACTTTCAAAGGTGAGGCTTTGTGGAATAAGACTTTGTATCTCCTCACAACCTCTATATCAAATAGGCTTCAGTCATCATTTTTTAAATTGTTTTGTATTTTATATTGGGAACACATAATATGGAACTACACAAAATTGAACATACCCATGCATCCTGTATTAGGATAACTCTTTGCATATGGAAAAATGGCAATTCCAACCAGAAGAACAATGTTGGGTATCTGGGCCCCAGAAGAGTGTGGGTGGAACTGAATCAGAAATATTCTGTAGAGATAAAAAGCCAGGCCAGCATGCTGGAGGCAGGGCTAAGCGGGCATCTGTCACTACTTGCTAATTCTAACCAGTACTCTGGCCAGATGCCCAGTTTTTACTTTGAGCTCAATTGAGTTGGGCTAGTTTTACCACTCCATTCAATATGAGGCATATCTGGTTGGATTGCAGGTCCCTTCTAGTGTTCAGAAATGATAAGCCCACCTTGATACCTGAGTTAACAATTTGCTTCTTGATTCTGACATACTATTTCTAATCTTTGCAGTTGGTCAACTAGCCAATAATCTCAGTTGTGCAACAACCAAGAGCCAATTGTGTGACAGGTTCACTTTATGTTTGGAAAGGATGAAAGAAAAAACTTCATAAACTGTCTCCAGCCCCACAACTACAAGTGTTACTGACAAGTTAGATTTTTAAACTTTTAAATATTACATCATATAACATGAGTGTGTAGAAAATAATATAATACACTCCAGTGTATCCCTTACCTCCTTAGTCAAATTCAAAATGAAAACTTTGTCATACCGATTTCAGTTCTTATTTTAGAAAGAATTAATATATTCAAATAAAACAGAAGTTCTTTCTCAATCTTTTGGAGATTTATATATATATATATATATATATATATATATATATATATATATATAATCTTTTTAAAATTCTGTACATATGTGTCTGAATCTATGGTCCTATATGTTTGACAAAACACATAAATGAGACCCTATCAACATGATCTTTTTATAATTTGTTATTTTTTCTCTGTCAATAATGTTTCAAGATTCATTGATGCATAGGGACAGATTTTACATTATTAATTCTTTTATTAGAGTCTTTTCTATAACTACATTACTGTTTTCCATTCCTCTACCCATGGTCATATTAGTTCTTTGTCAGGTTTTGTCCTGACCAAGTAGCCTCACTGAAAAAAGGTTTTGAAAACACTTCCCTATGATACATATCCAGACAGCATGTATCTTTAACAGATAAATATTTCAAGATATCCTCCAAAGCGGCTGCAGCAGCTTCCACACCTGCAGCAGTAGAGGAGTGCTTGTCTCCCATATGCTCACCGCTGCATGCTGTTATCAGACTACTTCACTAGTCTGTTGGAATCATTGCTCCTTTAATTATGATTTTTCTCTTTTCTAGTGTAGCTAAGCATCTTTCCAGCATCATTTTTAACTTTTTCTTCTACCAAAACAATTAAGATCAACTTTACATCTGAATGAAAAACATTTTTTAAGTCTTGGAAATAAGAAAAGGCAGGTGACTAATGCTCTGTTCTGAATACTCAGATTCACCATATTTTTCACTAATTTTTGCTGATTTCAACCAGCAGAGGCAGATTTTAAACAATCTTAGAGAACCAAATTCCAAATTGCCTCTCTTCTCTCTGGTCAAGACACTTCTTCTTTTTTCCATAAATGTTTGCATTCTAACAGTCCCCCGACCTCATACATTAAAAATGAGTCCTGAGTACTGAAAGAAATAATTTAGAAATCAAATATTCATGATTTAAAATAAATGCAAAATTCATACCAATGAGATATATTTGTCTATGTCTCAAATTAGTAAAAAAAATAATGATTCAGTATTCATGGGTGAAATAACCACTTATGAACTGTATATTGTAAGACAAATTATATAAACTTCCTCTAGAACCATCTGGTAATATCTAGGATAAGCTTTAATAATTTGCATGCCCCTTTGAAAAAAGAAACTTCGTTTCTGGGAATCTATCCCAAGGAAATAACTGGGAAATTATGCAAAGATTCACAATTATGCAAAGAATGTTAAGAACGTCAAGCATAATTTATACAAGTTATCTCTTATGTCCAATAATATGAGTATAAACACAATCTGTACAAACCAACAATGGATACTATAAATGCAAAATGACTATATAAAATATTCTCTAGTGGTACAGACAGATATTCACATTAAATGAGATGAAAATAACAAGCTACAAAACTGCCTTCATTTGTTGTATTAAAAATGCATTTGTGGGACTGGGGTTGTAGCTCAGCGGTAGAGCACACGCCTAGCACATGCGAGGCGCTGGGTTCGATCCTCAGCACCACATAAATAAATAAATAGGTAGATAATATATAGATAGATAGATAGATAGATAGATAGATAGATAAAGGTATCGTGTCCAACTACAACTAAAAAAAATTTTTTTTTAAATGCATTCGAGCCAGGTGTGGTGGCACATTCCTGTAATCCCATCAGCTTAGGAGGCTGAGGCAGTAGGATCAAGAGTTCAAAACCAGCCTCAGTAATTTATCAGAGAACTGAACAACTCTGTGAGCTCCTATCTCTAGAAAAAAATACCAAAAGGGGGCTGTGGATGTAGCTCAGTGGTTAAGCACCCCTGCATTCAATCTCTGATACCCCCCAAAAAATGCATTCATAAGACTGTTAGCTAAATGTTAATAAATCATTATCTCTAGATAGTAGGATTACAAATAATTTTTTTCTTGTTGTTAATCTGAATTTTTTAAGTTCTATACACTCAATTTTATAGAATATATATATAGAGATAGATAGATAGATATCTTTAAAAAGTCAAAGACTCTAGGACTCCAGTAGGACACAGAGGGTTACCTCTTTTTCATCCCCAGCCAGGCCCTCTGTGAGAGGAGCATAGAGGATCAGGTATCCTGTGGCCCCAGGAACTGCATCCCATCTGACACGCAAACTGTTTTCGGTCACATCGTATAGTTCAAGGTCAGAAGCCATGGGTAAAGCAACTGCAAGAGGAGATTCATTTTAATGTTCAGCTATTTATCAAATATAAGAAAGTTGTAATTTTGAGGATTGGTCTCTGTGTCCTCTATTCTGTACCATTGGTCCACCTGCCTGTTTTGGTACCAGTACCATGCTGTTTTTGTTACTATTGCTCTGTAATATAGTTTGAAATCTGGTATCGCTATACCGCCTGATTCACACTTCCTGCTTAGAATTGCTTTTGCTATTCTGGGTCTTTTGTTTTTCCATATGAAATAAGAGTTTGTGAGGGGAAAGGGAAAAAAACAAAAACAAAAACAAGGGAGAGAATTAAACAACAGCAGATGGGGTAGAGAGGGAAGATGAGAGGGAAGGGGAGCGGGGATAGTGGGGAATAGGAAGGGTAGCAGAATACAGCAGTCATTAATATGGTATTATGTAAAAATGTGGATGTGTAACCGATGTGATTCTGCAACTTGTATTTGGGGTAAAAATGGGAGTTCATGACCCACTTGAATCAAATGTATGGAAGATGATATGTCATGAGCTTTGTAATGTTTTGAACAACCAATAAAAAAATAAATAAATAAATAAAAATGTTCAGCTATTTATAAGTATCCTTGAGAAAAATGGAATAACCAAGAAATAAGGTTGGCCATGTTGAAGCAGGAGGCAGAAAGGGATAAGTTGCAAGCTCCTAGCTTAATGCTAATGACAAACACGAAATGTTGTTTTCAAATATAATTCTATATCCTTCAAAATGTGGCCCTGCCTACTTTTCTCACCACGCTCGCAAACTGAAAACTTTGCTTACACTTGCAAACTTTTGTTGATGTGTCTACAGCATTTCATTGCATCAGTGTGCTTATATGTCCTTGGTTTGCATGCCCACCCCTTACTAGACTAAAACATCCTCGAGAGCAAGGATGACCACTCAAACATTTCTGCAAAGTCGAGGCATAACACCCACCCTACAGATTCTTGTCAGCCATAAATCCAAAAATGTATAGAGAATGATTATCACAGTGCCTGGAATATTGTTCTTAGTGTTCTTTAAATTGTTACTGCTCCATCAGAGGTAGATATTCTTAGACAAAATTTTCAGAGTGTCTGTCATGTAGTAGAAATTCATTATTTGAAATTATTAAAAGAATGCTTGATCTTTTTAAAAACAATATTTCTTCCCATCATTCTTCCCATGAGTTGTGTATCTTGTGTGTGTTGTTTATATGTGTTATCATGGTCATAGTATTCAGAATCTGGTTATGACAATGATATGAACAATGAAGAAAGATGCAACATGATTTTCTTGGTAGTCTACTGGACAGAAGAGCCATAGAACTCTCACTCTACTTCTACTGACAGACTCTAACACAGTTCCTGGCTCCTAAGAGCCATCTGTTTAATAAATAAATGAATGTTTCTGCACCCTTTACCACCAAGGTTGCTCTCTCCTAAACATTCCAGAGAGTTATAACACCCATTTCCATATGTGGCACTGAAAAGCAGCAGCTACATCATGGGACCTGTACCACTATTTCCTATGAATTTGCCTTAGGATATATACCAGTACAACCTGAGCAGCCTGATGTAGGAAGGCCACCTAAGCAGTGGCCAAGTGAGAAGTGGTGTAGGATTAAATACGTACGTGTGGTTTCAGTTCCTCGTAGGCCTTCACTAGCAGTGTGAGCATATATTGCAAATACCGCTACTTGATATTCAGTCAAAGACATCAAATTTTTCAACACTGTGGAAGATAAGCTTCCATCCACCACCACCTGTTTGAAGAACAGTTTGAGAGTTTGAGGAATGAGAGTATGGGATATCTCATATGCAGAACTACAACCCAAAAGGCAAAAGTTTCCCCAGCAAGAAACATTTCATTGGCTATTTTATTATCTGTAACACATCCTCCTTACTCTTATGGCCACCAACTCTCCTTAAATTACCACATAAAGTGAAGCATCTTTTATGGAATGTGGCCAAAGTCATTTGTTAGTTCTTATCTAATGGAAATTGTGTCACTCCTGAGATAATCATTATCCTACTCATATCCACTACATAATAGGAGACAAATTATTTTTTTCCTTGGAAATTTGGGAAGCATCTGAAAGGTTTATTAGTCATGAAAAAGATAGAATGATTGGAAGCACTCTGGTTGTTTTTCTGACCAAATGATTTACTTCTTATTTTTAATACTTGAAAAGAAAAAAATTTGCAAACCCTGCCATAAAAATAATAATACAGAAGAAAATTATGAAACTTGCCGAGGTCAATCAGAGGTTAGAACAACAAAAGGAGATGGGGATTTCACCATGTTTTAATTAATTCCCTGTGAACAGCTGTATCAAAAGTAGGGATTGGGAAGGACCCAATCATCTGGCAAAAGGTATTCTCTTCTGTGTTGGCCAACCCCTGAAAAATGCTGGCCACAGCTGTTTTATTATGACTTTTTAATTGCACTGATCTCTACAAACGTTAGGAAACTCCAAATCCTGGAGGACTTGTCCATCATATCACCTCATAATTTGAAACACACAGACTTCATTCACTAGGACAGAAATCTCATTACTCCCAAGTAGGAAAAAAATGAATGAATATCAAAAGAGGTGCTGGCCAGATAATTGGCCCCTGATAAGTTTTACTTTAGAACTCACTAGCTTTAAGAAGAAGAATAAGCTAAGTTAGACATGCATACCTGATCAGTCCTGAGAGTTATTTGATGGAGGGATAAGAGAAGAAGATGGAACCACCATAATTCAGAGAGATGGGAGAACAATGTAGACACATAGAAATGTACTTCAAATGATTCAAAATATTAGTGACAGAATCGACTTTCAGATATACATAGGTCTTGTTCTCATTATTATAGAAGACTTCAGAGAACTGAAAGTATAGCTTAAAAATACTGTTTCCTTCTTACCTCTTGTGGTTTTCCACCTCTGGTGGGATAATACACAACTCTGTATTTTTCCACTTTTCCTGGGGCATGAGTCCAGTTAACCATAAAGCTTCTGGCTGTGACTTCAGAAGTAATCAACTCCGTAGGTGGCCCAATGGTGGTGAGGGCTGAGGCTAAAGCAAAGAAATATATCAAATAAACCATTTTCCCAAAGTTATCCCTGTAAGCCTAACAAATTTCATTAGTCAGAAATGACTGTTGCTTTTGTACTACCTCTTATATTTTTTGTCTCTAGGTAAGTTGATACAATAATTAATGTCTGTAATAGTTCATTCAAACCTTTTAGTGTCCATTAGATACTATGCACAATGCTAGGTTCTGAGGGTACAAACGTAAATAAGACACAGTCCTTGACTCCCAGGAATGTTCTTAAAGACATTTAAGAACATTGTTAATAAATAATAAAGTGAGCATTAATTGAACATGTGTGCAATCTAAAGATATCCTTCTAAGTTCTTCATAAGTATTATCTATTTCATTCTAAGTAGTTACTAATATCATTCACATTTTGTAGCTGAGAAAACCAATGCACAAGAAAGATAATGAATTTGATGAAGATCTCATCAATAGTAAGTCTTAAAGCTGAGAATGGTATCTGGGCTTCCTGGAGCATGTGTTTTTTAGAAGAAGATGATACAACCTCAATCATAAAGGCTTAAAGAAATGTCTGGTATAGAAATTTAAAAAGAAGAAAAAGCAAATAATATATATTAAATGCTTACTCTGAGTCAAAATACTAGATAAGCATTTTGTGCATGTTATATACATGTTAAAACAAATAGTTCTATAAAGACTTTGGATGTGTAAAATTCAAATGGAGAAAGAATAAAAGGTGAAAACAAGAATAACAAGTTTGACTTTTAGGATTTCTCTATACCTTTAAGAGCACTTACCCAAGGGACTTTAATAACCACAAAAATTTTGAACATTAACTATGACCAGGAACTGTATTGCATGCTTTATCATCAACCACATGTAGAGTTCTTCTGTGTGCATGAGAAGCTGGGATCTAAAGTAGTCTTACTCTGAAGTCCAGAGAAGTTTGTTCAGGATCCTACTGCTTAGACACCCAACCCAATCCTAAGAGATCTGGCCCAGAGAAAAGGGGATGACAGGCAAGAGAAGGACATGAGCCAAATAGAATCATATCACATTCCTGGATACAATAGAGGCAGGAAACAAAACCAGACTCTTAAAATAAGACTTCAACGTTGGCCCCTCTTCCAGATCACATAAGCCAGGTACAACCTGCAGACCCATGATATCATGATGGGCGAATGTTAAAAATCCATAATGAATTTGTTCCTGGGAAGACAAAGCAGATGTAATTTTCTCTATTCCTCCTTCAGAGTATAACTTAAAATTCTGAAAATTGCATGAGAGACAAGCAGAAGAAGACACTGAAATTAGAAGAAAGGTAGGAAGCAGGGGCCTGGGAGACTGCAGGACTCAAGTGGTGTCCCAGGGGTGAGTTTCCTGTTTCTTTTTTGCTCATATATTCTAGTCATGGAACTAAAGTATCTGTCAACCCAGAAACATCAAAAGATAAAGACAAAAGAAAGATGCTGCAACAAAGTCAGCTTCCCAAGACAGAAAATTTTTAGGCATTAACTACTCCCGAAAACACTACGAAAAAGCTGTGTCCACACCATCCATGACAGCAAAGATTAAATGGGGAGTCAGTGCTTCTACCCTTTCTTTGCTATAATCAACATCTCCTCATCCCTGCACCCCAGTCAGGGTGGTCCATGGAGTAATAAATCCTTTCTACCACACCCTTACCTGTGATATCAGTGGAGACCACATAAAGGGCCTGCCTGGTCTTCTAACCAGGGCCACCTCTTCACTCTGGAGGGTGTCAGGATGACCTAGTGGTGACTCAGAGCTTTTACCACTGTTCAGCAGTAAGGAGGTCATTTTCACAGCAGTGTTGGTGAAAGCCACCCAGGGACAAATAACGAGGCACTCCTGCTCCTCTACTAGGGTGGCATTAGTGGAAGGCTAGTAAATAGCCTCTTCTTCTAAGATGTTAAAGGAGACCTAGTCAGGAACCTGGACTTCTACCCCTACCTAGCAAAAGTGAAGCAGTGCCCCTACCTCCCTTGCCAGAGCAGTACCAGAGGAAACCAGATAAATCAGAGTCCAGTCATCATCGGATAATTCAATGCACAATTACAAACAACTGAAACAAATGAAAAAATTAAAACTCTCAACAAAGAAATAGAAAATCTTAGTAAAAAGTACATAATATGAAAAGGAACCAAGTTGAAATTTTGGAAATAAAAAAATGTAACAACCAACATTTTTACAAAAAGTTAATGAACGCAACAGCAGCATAAACTTGATTGATAGAATTACCTGATCTGAATAAGAGAAGAAAAGTAGACTTAAAAAATTAACAAAGCCTTAAAGATATGTGGGACTATAATGAAATACCTATTCATATCAGATTCCCAAAGGAAAAGAGAAAGAAGTCCGGGCTGAAAAAGGACTTGAAGAAATACTACATCTCCAAGGCCCTAATTTGACAAATCACACAAACTATAGATTCAAGAAAATGATTATACCACCCCCAAACAAGACAGACACACAGAAATTCATACTAAGATATACTATAATAAAACTTTGAAAAACTAAACTCAAAAAAAAAATCTGATAAGTAATGAGAGAGAAATGAGACCTTTCCTAGAAAAGGAGAACCATTTGAATGACAGATTTCTCATCAGAAACCAGAAGGAAGAGGCACAACACTTTTCAAGTGTTGAGAGAAAAGAACTTTCCAACCAGACCCCTATATTGAGCAAAAATATCTGAAATTAGGGGAAAACCAAGGCATTCTCATATGGGGGAAATTTAAGAGAATTTATCACCAACAGACATATCCTAAAAGAATGGCTAAAGAAAGTTGTCTAAACAGAAAGAAAATGATTTAAAAAGAAGAAAACCTAGATCCTCATGATGAAAGTAAAAATACCAGAAAGTATAAAAATAAGGAAGTATGATACATTTTACTTCTCTTGGGTTTTCTAAATTATGTTTGATGGTTGAAGCAGAAAATATAAAATTTCCGATGTGCTTCTCTATATATACATAAATATTTAAGACAATTACATGATACACAGACATGGTGATAAAGGGACTTGAAAACAGGTATGGTTTCTACTCCTATACCATCAAAATAAGAAAGGTATACTATAATACCTTGAGACATCAGAGTAATAATAAAAGAATACTCTGAAGAACACACACATTAATCCTACAAGCCTGATGAAATGGATTAACTCTTTGAAAATCAGAAAATTTCTTCCTACAATTGAGAATCAGGCAAAGATGCTTACTTACAACTGTTATATTCAATCAGTATGAGTAATTATAGCAAATGCAATAAGGCAAGAAAAGGAAATAAAATTTATAGAGATCAAAGGAAATAAAAATTATGGCAAATAAACTTGCATATTTGCAGATGATTTTATACATAGAAACTCTCTAAAATCTAGAGAAAAACTTCCAGACTACTTAACAAGTACAAATCAGAAGATCATAGCATAAAAAAAATCAACTTTATTTCTCCTTATAATCAATGAACATGTGGACACTGAAATTAAAAATACAATCAAAGGGGCTGGGGTTGTGGCTCAATTGGTAGAGCATTTGCCTTGCATATATGAGGCACTGGGTTCAATCCTCAGCACCACATAAAAACAAATAAATAAAATAAAGGTATTGTGTCTGTCTACAACTGAAAAAAAATTTAAAATACAACCAAAATCACCCAAATAAAATTAAATACTTAAGTGGAATTCTAACAAAACCTGTATAGGATATAAGTATATGAGACACATAAGTCCTGAAAATTATAAAAAGCTGATGAAAGAAATCAAGAATGTCTAATAAAGAGGCACAAATGTATTCACTGATTAGATGACTCAACAAGGTAAAAATGATTCTTCTTCCCATATTGATATTTGGTAATTGATATTTGATAATTGATCATTGATTTATTGTAATTCCTATCAAAATCTCAGTAAGATTTTTTATAAAGATTATTCTAATACTTAATGGGAAGGCAAAGGAATCAGAAGAGTAAAAATGGTTTTTAAAAAGAATAATCAAGTAGGAGAACTCAATTCTACCCAATTTCAAGACTTAGTATGTAGCTACAATAATTCAAGATGGTATTGGAAGAGGGTTAGACAAGTAGATTTAGTGCACCAGACCAGAGAACTCTGAAATAAACCCACACACAAAAAAATTATTCAACTTGAAAATGGACAAAAGACATAAAGAAACATTTTACCAATGAAAACATACACAGGAAGAAATAAGTATGTGAAAAGATGTTCTTTAGCCATGAGGGAAATGAAAATTAAAACCATAGTGTTGCATCTCTCCACACCTCTCAGAAGAGCTAAATTTTAAAAAGTAGTAGCAATAACAAATGTTGTGACAATGCACAGAAACTGGGTCACTTATACGCTGCTAGTGAGAGCAAAAAATGCTACAGCCACTCTGGAAATAGTTTGGCAGTTTCTTAATGAAAACTAAACTAAATATGTTACTAGGAAATGATCCAGCCATCATACTCCTGGGCATTATTCCAGAGAAACAAAAACTTATGTTCATTCGAGAAACCAACACACAAGTAAACAAACACAATGTGTTCATGGACTGGATGAGTCACAAACACATACACAAACATTCACAGCAGCTTTATTCACAGTAGCGGAAAGCTGAAAAGAATCCAGATATCCTTCAATGTGAGAATGATTTAACAAATTATGACACATCCATACCAGGGAATATGACACTGCAATAAAAAGGAAAGGGCTGTTGACACATGTAACGACTTAGAGGAATTTCTGGGGAATCATTCTGCATGGGGAAAAAATGTGCCTAAAGATTATATATTGCATAATTTCACTCACATAATTTTAGAAATAAAAGAAAATTAGAGATGGGGAACAATTTGGGGGGAAAGAGTTTGGGAAGGATGCTAGTCAGGGTGGTTATAAGTGGGTAACAGGAGCCACAGTTGCGGTGATGGAAATGTTCTGTACCTAGACTGTACCACCGCTTGTGATATGGAGGCTATAGTTTTTGTAAGATGCTACCATTGGGGGAAACTGGTAAAGAATGCACTCTCTATGTATTATTTTTTACAATTGGATGTGAATGCACAATTATCCTAAGACTTAAAAGTTTAATTTTAAAAACATGATGGTAAAAAAAAAATTCAATTTAATTTAAAAACTGTGGTGGTCTAAATGGAACACTATGGAGAAAAAAAAATCTAGTGGTCATAGCAGCCCTCCATCAGCCCTACAACGTTTGTCACAATGCTCCCTGTCTACTCTGATGAGTTAGGACCAAAAGGAGCCTTAAGAAGCTTGAAAGTAGGAATAGCGAGGGTTTTTATAGTCTGGCAGAGACTTTGTGCTTGACGACACTCACATCCCTGGGACTGTGCTCTGTCACCCACTTGCCTTTAATTTCCCGGTCCTGTTCTTCCACCCTGGAACACACGGTCCTCGTCAGGCTCTCCACCACCGTGTGCATCAGATCGAATTCGGCAACGTTGTACACGTGCGTGCTGTCTGGTTCTGAGGCGATTTCCTGCAGCTCGTTCAGGTCAGCGTTTTTCACCCCTGGCATTGAGCACAGCAGGGACAATGGTGACCTTCATGTCTCATTGGAAAGAGCAACTGCAGGGGGCTTGGCTTGACCCAGGCTGTTCATTTTGATAAGTAATGAAAATTTTTATTTTAAATTAAAACACATGCATGCTGGGTGTGGTGTTGCACACCTGCAGTCCCTGCTATTCAGGAGGCTGAGGTGGAAAATTCTCTTGAGCCCAGGAGTTTGAGGCCAGCCTGGACAATGTAGGGAGTTCACATCTCAAAAGGATGAATGAGCCCACCATGGTGGCACAGGCCTATAATCACAGTGACTCAAGAAGCTGAGACAGGAGGATCAGGAGTTCAAAGCCAGCCTCAGCAAAAGCGAGGCATTAAGCAACTCAATGAGCCCCTGTCTCTAAATAAAATACAAATAGGGCTGGGGACATGACTCAGTCAAGTGCCCCTGAGTTGGATCTCCAAAACTCCACTCCCAGCCATCCCTGCCTGCCAAAAAAAAATTCACATTTATCAAAAGAAATGAATGATTAAATAAATACATAATAAATGTATTTGAAATAAATTGAAAAATGAAAAATATACCTAAATCTTCTATGTCATAACAGGAAATAATAGCTTTGATTCTCTAACAAAGAATGTATATAGAAAGAAAATAAACAAGAAAGGGCCAGAGTAAGAATATGGATTGTTAACAAAATGAAAGCTATTATGTGCCTGTGTCCTGACAAATGGCAGCTGGGACTCCTATCTCAGGTCCCGACTGGTTACACTTCCCCTGCTGATAGACTTGCAGGCTTAGAGTCAGTCGAAAGCATCTGCTACTTTAAAGAGACATGTTTCATGTCAGATTGTTTTTTAAAAGTCAGCTTCTGAAGCCTTTTTTTTAAATGATTAGATAGTAATTTTGCTCAGAACATCCTAACAGGAAGATCATTTAATGAAACTAACCTCTGCTTTCATGAATACTGCAGAAGCAACAGTAATTAAACCAGGACTCTATACTATCAAAGCTTCTGGTTTAAATTTCTGTGAAATAAGGTTACTTAAATTGAGAGATATTCCTAGAATGAAAATCACATACATTTAAAATTATTATTATATAGGAGTGAGCCAAGAGAAAGCTTAGGGGGAATTTGTTTCTAGCATATTCAAAAACAACTTGCTGCCTAATAACCACTGAAATTTTCCTTGTGCAAAAAGGAAGTTCCAGTCCTTCCACAATATCTACTGAATTCCATTATCACAGGCCAAGCAAAATCCTGAGTCTCTGTAACATAGCAGGGAACAGAGAAGGGCAGAGAGCAGTGGACACTAACACTTGGAAGAATGTTTACTATGCCCGCAGCATTGAGTATTTTACATATATTAATATGTAAATTATTACATATTAATAATAAGCTGTGGGGTCAGCATTATTGTTTCTGCCAACTTCCAGATGAATAAATATGCAGAGAGTTTAATTCACTTGCTGGAGGTTACACAGCTAGTGAATGTACAGCTTGGATTTTATTATGCCATGCTCCATCACAAAAGAGTACATGCTAAAATTAGTAAAGTTTTACCACTGCAATTAGAGGTAGAAAAGGAGAGGTCCAAGGTTAGGTTTTATGGGTATTAAGGTAGATTTGTCTTCCCCAAGCTTTAACAGACAAGAAGGGTTTCTTTATAAATCCCTGTCATTTCAATCATCTGGAAGTATTAAAAGGAGGTAGTCTGGAAGCAAGGAAGAGAGATGACCTGAAGCAACATGAATTACTTCTTAGATGCCTAGCCGTGCCAAGTAACTTAGCTGTCAGTCTCGACATATTGAGTAACAAAGCACTAGTTGTCTCTGAACTTTTCTCTTTAGAAGGTTTTAAGATAATAAATACAGATGATTTCCAGGTAATTTCCAGAGAAAAAAAATAATACAAGTCATATCTGGATGAATTGACTTAAAAGTTTTGTTTAAAAACTCATCCATTCATTATTAACAAGAGAAGAGAATGGAGTGTAAACACACAAGCTAATCCCCCATGAGTTTAAGTCTTCTGTAGAGATTTCCTTTATTGGATGAAAGGACAAGAAAATAAAAAATAAACCTCTGTGATGTTTTTTGCCTGAGGATTTATTCTAAAATGCACATATGATTCCATATTAATTGAGTGCACAACTGAAGCAATCAGCCATGGGTGCTTTCTCATGACACTCAGTTGAAACTGACAAGTTTGGACTCATAAGAATATTTTAAGAAACATATCCTGAAATTAATCAATCTTCCTTTCTGAATAAAATAGTTTGCCTTGCAACTGCATGGAAAAGAAAGAAAATGGTGATAGTGACTTTGAAGGAATTTATTGTGTAAGGATTTTGCACCACACCACAATGCCTAAAACACAGCCGAAAAGCAAATACTTCTTGAATAAAACATTCCAAAATTCACATTTTGAGCAGCAAACCAATAATGGGCCAAAGGAATTTTTACTTTCATTGATAACGCTGAAAGATGTATTGTGGTAACTTCAGAATGATAAATGTTAATGCCAAGAAAGTTTAAATTAAGTTCCTCATTTATTTTAAGGACTGAAGTTATCATATAGTTAAAAGTCACTTAGATTATTGTCCATTTAAGTTCCATAAGTGTGCTAGTAAATATGGCAAATATTTAACAGTCCTCTTTCTGCCCAGATTTGTGATGTTTGCCAATCACTGCAGTATACATACGTAACTATGATTTATTTCAAACTATCCAAGTGAGGTCACAGGATACTGATGTAGGAAGAGATGTGCACAATTGTTTCTTGCAAACTGGTCTCAGCCACTCCTGCAGACCACTGAGATACAACACTGCCTTCCCCTCCACAAAACACAAACACATTAAAGTAATAAACTTATAATTTACTGAAACAAAGTTGGAACACAATACATTCTTTTCCCCCTAGATTTTTTTATTCTATGTTCTGTGAATGGCAAATATAACCATGCCAACTCTATAGGATAAGATGCCTCACTTATCTGCATAAAAATAATATGCTTCTCTTACATGTATCTTTCATGAGAATTTGGATTTTTAATACTAAGGGTAATATGGCTATTTTAGAAATCCTTGGGCCATCAAATCATTCCATAAGCATTTTCTAAACATTTGTTTTGTGTCGAGCACTGGATTAGGTGATAGGAATGAAGAAGATGCAATCTTCCCCCATAAGGAACCCATTGCTTAGAAATGCTATAGAGATAAGAAAAAGAGAGGAAAGAACACAGTTTCTACAACTTCTGCAGCTGTTCTTAGACTGTTCTTGGCTGGACACTAGTGAAAAACAGATACCAAACACAGTATGTCTGTCCTAATTGATATATAACTCCAAGTGGAGTTCATTGCACAAATTAATGGGTTTCACATGACATTTCCACATTGAGGATATCATGCTTTGGTCATATCTACACTTCCTTTTAAGGGGTTAGTTTCAAATCAGTAATACTGCATATCTAGAACTCCAGGCTTTCTTTAAATAGCTGCAGGACATTAATTCCTTGAAAATAATAAATTGGTTTTGCCCTAGACAATCAAAAAAGAGATAAACTGATCCTAAAGAGAATGTCCTAACTAATTAAATGGTATCAGACATGCACCTGACCTTTTATGTCAATTCATGTTTTTCATGTGTTATGGTCAATATCCCATCTAGAGGTCCTGTCACTGTGCAGTACATGACAGTTTGCAACACTCTCATTTTAAATGCAAGGAAGTTGAGATCTAAGAACAGCTGACTGTGAGAACCAGGACTAGAAAGCACTCCGGTGTATGGCTTTCCAGGAACTGACCCTTGCATTGCATAACAAATGAATCAGTGGGTGTCTCGGTCCACAGTGGAAGAACACATACCTATAGCAAACAGTTCTACACCAGACTCACGAAGGTTTCTAGATGGCGGAATAATATCATCTTGAGATTTTCCATCTGTGATTAAGATGCCAATTTTGGAAACTCCAGTCCTTGATCCTGCTTCTGGTTTAAAGCTATTTTCAAAAATGTAGCTCAAAGCAAGACCTGGGAGGAAAACAAAGAAAAATCAACACAAAGCTACTGTCTCTAATCAAAAGCCTTCTGATCTGAAAAATGTAACCACAAGATGCATAACTTATTGAGCTAAAAGATGTTTTATTAGATGTTGAATCTTCATTTTCAAAATGACCTTGTGCTTGACATATCTGAAGAAAAACTAAAATCCATCAGAATAAAGGCAATAAAGTAACTGAATAGTGCATCTTTGAGATAGACTATTATATACTCTTAATTGAATATATTGACATAGAATAATGCACTTCACTTATTCAAATGATAACAAAATACCTCTCCTACGTCTATCTTTCATGTGCATTTTGATTTTTAATACTAAGGGTACTGTTGCTATCTTAGAATTCCTTTAGTCTATCAAATCATTGCACAACAATTTGCTGGACGCTTGTTCTGTGTCGAGCACTAATGATAGGAATGAAAAATGAAAGTGACACATGACTTGCTGTTAGTCTACAGCTATGTTCAAAAATGTAGTTCAAAGCAAGAGCTGAGAGGAAAACGAGGAAAGATACCGTCCCAGTGGTTTCACCCCCAGATGAGAGGAATAAATAGAGAAGATTCCTGGCCTCTGCCTGCCACTGTGGGCTTTCACAATATTTTACTTCATAACTGTAGATGCAAAGACACTGAATTCATGGCAACAGATGCTAACAGAGCTTATGTTCAAGAAAAACAAACCTTTATTCTTATGATGAAACAATAACTCCCACACATTAGTGACTGTCCAAAATATTATCACTACACTTTCAATTTTGTTCATGATGTTCTAAGAAGCAAAAATTTCTCTCTCCCTTTATTCCTTCCCCTCTTCTCCCACTCCTCTCTGCTCCCCCACACACACAAGTAATGGGAACATATCTAAAATCATAAAACTCCTACCTTCTGAGACAATTTCCATTCACAAAGAAATAAGAAATACTGCAATACTGTTACAGCATTTGTGCTTAATAAACTTCCATTTTATTAACAAAAATTCTGCTACATTTTGCATCAAAATAGCAAAGAATTATCAAGATTTCAGTGGTTTACCAAAAAGTTAATAAGAGAATCTTCATTATTGAAGCTGAGTATCTATATCATGTGTTAGACAATAACTTGTACTAGGGTTAAAATAAGAAGAACAGGGCTTGAGGTGCATGCAGCTCCATGGTACAGCACTCGCCTAACATGCATGAGGCCCTGGGTTCAGTCCCAGCCCACAAAAAGTTATAATAATAATAATAATATAATTATAATAATAATTACAAACAACAAAACTACACAAACCCTTTGGATAATTGTAATGTCAATATTATTATATTAATCATTTTTCAAAAATACTAATGAGCCAAAAGTCCATAAATATTTTCTTGATAACTACTGATTTCAGAATAAGGGCAAAAAAAAGTATCTTCTTTAAAAATAAGAGAGAAATTTGTTTTAATTTAAGAGCCAGGATGAATATACATGAAAAGAGGGGGAAAGAAAGGAAAATGAACTAATGAAGGCCAGCAGGCTGCTGGCCTGGGTGATTGCTTTATTTTCTTCTAGCCCAATCAACCCCTTACAGGGACATGAAGTTCCTATAGCAGGACAAATGAGAGGTCTGGGGTTTAACTCTTACCACTGAGTTCAAAGAGCTACCTAAGAATTACAGGTGCTGTTTGGTTAAAAAAATCAGTATGCTAAGTCTTTAAAAGTAGCCAAATATGGTAATACAACTATTCTTTGGAAATAGATGTTGCTTAAAATGTGGATTGAGAAAAACATACCTGTTAGGGTATTCCCTCCCTTGTATGGAAGGTTCCGGACAGCTTCAATCACTTCATCTTTGGTGTTGAAGGCATTCAAGTGCCATTCTATTCTGGGGTCACCACTATACTGTGCAAGGCCTGGAAAAGATGAGAAATCCCACAAGCAATGATGTGTTGCTCAAGAATGTCACAGACCAACCACTCAAGAAATCAGAAGGGGTGAGGGCCTAATTTTGTACAACATTTTCTTTTTCTTGGCTTGACTATAGACTTTCAAAAAGAATTCCTGACATCAATTAAAGAAATTAAGTTTATGTATGCAGGAGTAGAAGGAGGGTACAAATTTTCTAACCCTCTAGAAGTTAGCACCTAATTAGGTATTTGACATTCAAAAGAAAAAAAATCCCTGGTCACATATGTGGATAAAAGGTCTAGAATTATTTTTTCATATTAAATCTAAAAGGAATGATTTTCCTCAATTTTTCTATTTAAATATGAGTTAAACTATGAGACTTTATATTATAAAAATACATTATTTTATTATATATAATATTACTCAAAGATTTGTAATTTTTTGCTTTTAATCTTGGCTAGCATTAACTTAGCAAAGATTATCTTGTACAATAAAACTAATTCTATTTTTTTCAACATTTCCCTGGATTCAGCTATCTTTTTTTTTTTTAAATAAAAGCTGCTATGTGACAAAATCATAAATAGGCTATACCTTTAAAACTTTATTATTGTTATTAATAGAGAAGATTCTGACTTTTCAGAAAATTAAAATGTATTCAATAATTAATGGGATGATATTGCCATAGCAAAAATTAGTTAGGAATAAATAGTTATTGATCCAAACATGCACTTTAAGGAACATCAGTATAGTTGCTACTGTAATTCTAAATAAAAGGCAGTTTGTAGAGTTTTCCAGTGGTTTTATACTGATAGCTGACTAGTATTGTCAGTAACAGAAGATATACCAATTCGTGTCTTCTCTGAGCCCACATTGAATGCTGTAACCAGGTTTTCCAAGAAAAGCCGAACCAGTCTGAAGTTGAATCTTCCAATACTCCAAGAACCATCAACCAAGATTACAATATCAGCAATCGCTGGAGTTTCACAGAAAAATTTCACTTCTGTGAAGCAAAAACCAGAAAAGCACACATGTTAGTTACTGTTGGAACCTCTAAAAGACTTTCTTTTAATGTCTCTCAAATAACAGTGCTAAGGTTACAATAAAGTTCCCATTAAAGCAGTCATCTTTTTACAACCCTGCCCTTAGATGCATTCTTACTAGGAAAAAATTGTGGTAACGGTTGGCAGCAGAGTCAGTGTTCTGGAAATAGTTAGCAAAATACTGGCAGGTTCCTGCCAACCTGGCAACTCGTCCTTCTGGGTGTTTTAGAAAGTAGTGTCTGTACAAAATCATCCAACTTTGGGCTCTGGCCTGCAGATTCTTTCCAGGAAAGGTCTTAGCAACACCAGTGCAGGTCAGTCCGCCAAGATGGGAAGATGGCCAGGAAGCCAAAAGGTGGCACTCCTAGTCTGGTAAGTCTATGCTGGAGGAAGTGATAGGAAAGAGAAATTTCCCCAAATTCAAGGAAAAGTCAAGGCCAAGCATTTAATCTAAGAAAGGTACACAGACCTCTGCTAAAGTAGAAAGTTTTCTGGAGAAAGAAAATTGGAATACAACCCAAGAATTTCCTCTAATTCCAAAAAAAAAAAAAAAAAAATGTATATTGTCCAAGCAAGATTCTCTCCTTGATAATTATCTAAGTAATTGACTTTCTTTTGTTGGTGGCGGGTACCAAGGATTGAACTCAGGGGCACTCAACCACTAAGCCACATCCCCAGCCCCATTTTATATTTTCTTTAGGTCTCACTGAGTTGCTTAGCACATTGCTTTTGCTAAAGCTGCCTTTGAACTCGCAATCCTCCTGCCTCAGCCTCCGGAGCCTCTGGGATTACAGGCCTGCACCACCATGCCCGGCTAAGTAATTGACTTTTTAAATGGCTCTATGAAGACTCTAGATCATGATCCAGAAAAGGATGCCCAGTGACTGGAGTGGCATGACAGAAGCTTGTCCACCAGAGAATGTCCCCCACCCACAGGAATCCTGGGAGATGAGAGTAACCGGCCATGTTTTTGCTACAAGGAGCAGGCTGCTTGACAAGCTGAAAACCACCACTACTGTTCACAGACAGCCAGCATGAGGGAATACTCTTGAAGTGTTTTACAAATCCTTTAACACGTCATGGTATTTTTAGTGCCTTTAGGAGCATTGCATCATACTCTAGTCTGTGTTTCCAAAGCACTGCTTGACTCGGCGGCAATTACACATTAAGAGAGGAGATCACGCTGCGTTTGTGTATGTGTGTGTGCATATGTGTTTATCCACTTTGTCTCTTGAAGGCCTAGAAAATCCCTACTTAGTTTGTTTCCTTGGTATATATCCAAAGAACTTAAAATCAGCATCCTACAGTGACATAGCCACATCAATGTTTATAACAGCTCAATTCACAATAACTGAGCTATGGAGCCAATGTGAGGGTCCTTCAACAGATGAATGGATGAAGAAAATATGATATATTTATACTATAGAATATTACTCAGCCATAAAAAAATGACTTTATGAAATGTGCCAGTAAATAAATGGATCTGGAGACTATGGTACTGAAATAAGCCAGTCCCCCCAAAACCAAAGGTCCAATGTATTCTCTGATATGTGGAAGCTAACCCACAATAAAGGTGGGGGCAGTGAAGCGCATTGGATGAGACAAAGGGGAATGAAGGGAAAGGAGGGAGGAAAGGAAAAAGAAAGACAGCGGAATGAATCTGACATAATTTTTCAATGTTCATATATGAATACACCATAGTGAATCCCACCATTGTGTACATCCACAAAAATAGGGTCCTAATTAGAATAAGATACAGTCCATGCTCGTATAATTACATCAAAATGAATTGTACTGTCATAACTAAAAGGACCAATAAAAAAAACTTAGGGTTATACCCACTGGAAGATGGGCATTACTCTCAAATTTCAAACTTTAGTTGTTAAAAGGCATTGTTAACCATGTACGTCCTGCTAACTAATTAAATTTGTAATATGAAAAAAAGACAAAAAAATATTTAAAATATAATTTGTATATTGAAAACCAAAGCACAGGTGTGTTAAAAAACAAAACCAATATGTTTATAACCTAAAGAAAAATAGCTGAACTACTATGGTTGGCATTGGCAGCTTAATATGCCTTTGCACCTACCATACCACTTTGCCTTAAAGGGTCTCGGGTTGTTTTATTTTCCAGAAATAAATATGCGTGGAACATCTAGATACTTTTACCAGATGGGGGGGGGAATATATTTGCCAATGAAACACTCCAGTCTCCTATGGAGCTCAACAGTACACCTCACTCCAAAAGTTAATAGTTTATATTTTTTTGGCAATAAATTCCCATTTTTTTAATAAAAGAAAGCTACCAGCTTTGTATCTGGGAGTCAGCCCTACTGTAACAAACCAAGAAAAGTCTAAAATGGAATACTGCCACGAATCATGGGATAAAAATTAATGTGGGTTTTGGACATAAGCAGGGAAAATTGAGGTCTGATTAAGCTTTAAGGACCCATTTCTTTAATTTTTTTTTTTTCTGGGGAAAGCCTACTCCCAAATGAAGAGTAGTTCTCTTCCAAAACTGCTAGAAATACTCACACAATTGTTAAGGAACAATGCAGAAAACCTCTTAGAAAGAAACACTTTCTGTTTATGTGGAAGAGGAGTAAGAAAACTGGTATTTTATGTCTTGAAAAATGATCTCCAATAAGAATGTTCTGTTTATTGAGCACATTGAAGTCATAGTAACTTAGAGATATAAATAAGATCTAGCCCAAGTAAGGTATAAAATTAACTGACTATAAAACAAAAGATAACTTTAATAATACTAAAATTTTAAAAGTTGTTCATCAAAAAACACCTTAAAATAAAAAAGATGAGTTCAACTGGAAAAATGCCTGTGTAATATGTAAAACCAAAAAAGAATTTATATTAAGAAACATAAGCAGATTTTATAGAGAACAGAAAATACACATGGCCAATAAATGAATGTAGAGGGTTTTCAAGATGGCAGAATGGAGGTCATTTTCCTGGCTGCTCTGTGGTGTGAAACCCAGAAAGCAGATAGGCAGCCCCTCAGCAAGGTGGGTGAACAAAAATGGGGCTGGGGGTGGGGTTATCCTGGAATTTAATACTGTATATTCAAAGCAGATTAGGGACTCAGGAAGTTAGATATAATAAGGAAGAAATCCCCAGCGCTACAGCTGCCACTGCAGCCAGAGGCAGGAGCCACAACAGTCCCTCTGTGAGCAAAGTGGAAGGAAAAGGGAATTAAAGAAACCCATATTTTTAGGAGGCCTGAGGCATGTCTGGGTAAGGAGAGTTTAGAGATCAGAGACACCGTCTGACTAAACTGAAAGGCACACTGAACACAATATCCTTTTGTGGGGGACAGGGGGAGCCCCATTTCCCCCACCTGCATGTGGAGGAGAGAGGAAGGAACTATTTTGAAAGCACAGCACAGTGGGCAGCAGCTGGGGGAGCCGATTCCTGGCAAACCTGAGTTTGGCCCAGTATATAGGCCTGGTAAACCAACATTGCACTACACAGAATGTGCCTAAGTGACCAGGAGAAAATCAAACATGGAGAGAGGTTTACACAGGAGACAGTTGATCATATAAACCCATCTGGCTCTCCCCTCCCCCTCTAATCCTGCCGCTTTCAGGACCAGCTGGAAAAATACCTGTGTAATCTGTTAAACCAAGAAAAAGAATTTATATTAAGAAACATGAACAGATTTTATAGAGAATAGGAAATATGCGTGGTCAATAAATGAATGTAGAGGGTTTTCAAGATGGCAGAATAGAAAAATAGAAAAGCACCTGGCCAGGAATTTGAAAGGGCAGGGTTGGAAGAGATTGAGTTTGGAAAGTGAACCCACCCGAGACCAGAAAATGTGGGGGCTGCCGATGATCCAGTGGACTAAGAATTGGCTCCTCCACCACATGAGTGGAACCAGGGGGTGATCTCTGGGATGCAATCTTCCAGTGTGCACTTGCAACTGCTGGGCCCTGGAAGTGTGCAGATTTAAAATCTCCAGACCAGCGGGAATGGTAGTGCACACCTGTCATCCTCGCAGCTTGGGAGGCTGAGACGGGAGGATCACGAGTTCAAAACCAGCCTCAGCAATGGCAAGGCTTGCTAAGTAAAACTCAGTAAGACCCTGTCTCTAAATAAAATACAAAATAGAGCTGAACGCAATATCCTTGTGTTCAAAGAGATGTAGCTCAGTGGTTGAATGCCTCTGAGGTCAATCCCCGGTACTTAAAACAAACAAACAAACAAAAATCTCCAGACCAATTGGCATTCAGCAAAGAGCCTGGAGTATACCTAAGCCTAAACCTTGACTCCAGAAATTCTGCCTATAGGATAACCTCTCTTTTCTAACAAACCCCCAACCCCAGGGTGGAGCAAGCATCACACTCCAGACAACCCCACCTATCACTTCTGAGAGGGAAACTGAAAATCCTTTGAACTCCAACAGAGACGATTCTTTAACTTTTCATCAAGATTTTTCCTTTTTTCTTTTCTCTGTTTAATTGATCTTAATGGTTCATAGCCATTTATACACATTCACATTTGTTTTTTTATCTTATTATTATTTCTAGCATTTCTGAAGCCATTATTTTATGGATCATTTTTTATGAAGACTAGGAAGTTTGATTCATATATTTCAGTTTTGCTTTGTAGTCTATTATTTTTATTTTTAATTTTAATTTTAAAATGTTTACTTTAAATACATTTTTTGTCTCACATATCTCTTTCCCTTGATTTTCTTTTTCTCTTTTCTGCTGTTAACAATCAATCTCTATTATTCTCTCTTTCACTCTTTCATTATTTTTTACTTATATCTTCTCTCCTCCTCCCTTATAATCATCACATCCTAACCACTTCTGTTCTCTCCCTGTCCAACATTCAAAACTGTAAACCCATTTGTAAATTCACTGTTTTTATTGTAGGCAATTGTTGGCATTTCCTTCTAAAGTTAAATATTGAACCGACCTTATCACCCAGCAATTCCACTGTTGAGTCTACAACAAGGGAAATTCTTTCACCCATACAACAGGAGATAAGTAGGTGGAATTTAACAGTAGCACTGTTCACAGTAGTAAAAAGCTGGAAACAACTCAAATGCCATTAATATGAGAGAGGATCATTAATTATGGCATTGAATGGAATGTAATATAACAGCAAAATTAAATGAGCTATTCCACTGAAATACAGCAGTATGAAGGAATCTCAGCAACCTACTGCCATTTGGAAAATAGCAATATTTGGTGGTTGAAAAAAATGTAGGTACAAGAACATTACATTTAAATGTAATGGTAGACCCAGGTAAAAAGGACAGCAAGGGATCAGGAAAGAAGGGATCCAAGGTGGACAGCTTGGGTGAGAGGACCATGGATCTGGGGTAGTGCCAGCACCAGGTGGATAGATGTGGGTGGTAGTCAAGATCTGAGATCTTGAGGAGGAAGGGTGGGCTGCTTATTATGTAGGCCACACACACAAATATTCAAACTAACTAATTAAAAGAATAGTGAAGTAATTCTAGCTGGCTTGCAGAAGACATTATCTAGGAAAATACTTTTATGTTTATGTCATATAATGCAAGCACCCAAAATCCTAAACGCAAGCTATGATTTTAGAATATTGTATTTGAGATTAAGACTGGTGCCCTGTTTCCTAATTTAAAGTCTAGCATCTGTTACATCAGCAGAAAGATGTTCTTCTCAAGGACTTCAGATGTCAAAATCTACTACTGGTTCTGCATTCCAAAGTATGATTTTTCTACACACTCACAAGGGAACTATAAAAACTTTTTTTTCCCCAAAAGTCCTAAACCCAGGTTATTATTCTAAGATAAATCCAAACACGATGAAACCTAGTGGCTATTTTCCGTTGTAACAAGCACGAAGGCAGTGCATAGGTCTTCAGGCGGGTGAGTGTCGGTGGACCTGCACACAGACAAGTGTCACAATTGTCCTGTCAGCTGGTTTACCTTTGCCAGAGGCATCTAGACACTTCAAGTTTCCTAACCAAAGCTATTTAAAGAGCTTTAAAGCTGTTATGTTCAAGTTCTATGATTACACATCTCAAACATAATTCTAGCTGCTCTAGTAGATATTTTGAGAAATATACCCAAATTCTTGTCATGATAAAACAAGCCCAGTTTCAAAACTGAAGACAAAATACTATCACCTTCCACTGGCAAACACCTTATCCATCTCAATATTCATTAAGGGAAAGAGGCCAATCAAAAAGAAAATAGCAAGTGACTTAAAATGAATCAGATGGTAGGGGAAAAAATACATATGCCTGGGGGACCAGGTTAATATTGCATAAAACCCAGTAGCAAAATATAATTTAAATTGCATTAAAGAGGAATAAGTAATATACTCTTTTGTTAAAATAATAATCAGGGCTGGGGTTGTGACTCAGTGGTAGAGTGCTTGCCTAGCATGTGTGAGGCACTGGGTTCAATCATCAGCACCGCATAAAAATAAATAAATAAAACAGATGTCTTATCAGCAACTAAAAAAATTAAAAAAGACAATATTCAGTGATTCATTTTTAAATAAACTAAATCCCTTTTGCCCTCAATATTGTATGTACAGTTAAAACATAGAGAAATATTGTACACTTTGGATATTTGCAATTTTTTGACAAACATCCTAGTCAGTAAGTTTTTGCATACACCAAAAAGAAAAATAAAGTTAAGCAAAGGGATAAGGAGAATGACCTCTTGAATTATATTCTATTTCAGCTTTTGGCAGAACATAAACTTTATCAAAAACACAACTCTGAAAAAAAAACAGAAAGAGTAAAAATATAGATATATGCTTTAACAGCTAAATGCAACACTCAATATATGAGGCAGACTGCAAAGCTCACCACTGTCTGATATCAGATAGAATCAACAGGAACAACTGCCCAAGTAGAGAAAGAACAGTTCTCACTCAGTTCTGCACCTTCTAAAGCTGCAAGGTGAGGAAGCCTGGGAGAACTAACAGTTTCCTGCCATTCCATATCTGAAGGCTACATTCATCATTATATTGAACGGCGTGCCCTTCACATCAATCTATTGATTTAATAGTTAGTACTATGAGACAGGTACTATTATTATCAGTCCTGAAAAGTATGTCATATAAGAATTCTGTGATTTGCCCAAGGTGTCAGATAGCTAAGTGGCAAAGCATGGATTTGAACCCAGGTAACATGTCCCATATCTCATGAAGGCACTCTACAGCATATACACTTAGAAAGTGGCGGGGGGGGGGGGAACAGTTGTGGTTGTATACAACTATAACCCAGAGACTTGGGAGGCTGAGACAGGAGGATCGCAGTTTGAGCCCAGCCTCAGCAACATAGTGAGACCCTATCTCAAAATAAACAGAAGAGGCTAGGGATGTAGTTCAGTGGTAAAGTGCCCCTGGGTTTAATACTTGGAAGGAAAGAAGGAAGGGAGGGAGGAAGGGAAGGGGGAGCCTCTAATATAAAGCAGTGTCTCTGTAGGCTTGTCCTGCTGTGTCTGCAGCTAATATGTGCTGTCATATACAAGAATCTCCAACTGTCTGTCCAGAACTGTGTTCTCCTTTAAAGGTATGCACTTGGTGCAAAAGTAGCCTGTAAAAAGTGGCTCTTTACCGATAATTTCATACTAATTTAATTGTGTTATTAACATAATGAGAAATTCTAAATCTGTGTCTGTTAATTTGAGATTGTACAACCAATTTCCCAGATGAAATTTATGTGTGTGTATACACACACACACACACACACACACACACACACACACACATATATATATATATATATATATATATTTTAATTGTGTAGTACCAAGAGCACTGTTCTAGGGAACAAGGAAGGAATGTAAGGAATGTGACAAATTTCCCCTTACAGGCAGTTTAAATTCCCAGTAATATAAAATAACTATATTAAGACAACATACACTCAGATTTTTTAAGGGGCCTATTAACAATAAACAAAATCTTATTATCTTATAAAGAGTAACTACATGTGAGGGTGGGGCTGCTATTTTAATGAAAAAGGTATAAAATTACCAAATTAAAAGTCTTCCCTTTAAGCCACATTAGTTCTTTTGTCTTAATGGCATTCAGATTAAAGATCTAGTTTGGGTTTATGTAGAAATGTTTAAAGTGTATTTATGGAGAAAAATATTCACCCATAGAAGTTAATAAAAATACCAAAAAAATAAATAAAAAGGACTACAGGAGTTACAGGACTTTTTCTGCCAGGTGAACTCTTACTCATCCTTCAAAACCCAGGTTACCCTTCACTACCTCCATGAATCTTTTTCCACTGCCCCCAGAGGGGACTCTAAATACCCTCATTTCCTTCCTAGCATTTTTATATAGTTACTGTACTTGTTACAATGGAATATTGCATTTTGCAAATATTTCTATCTCCCTGACTAGACCTCGAACACTTTGAGAAGTAAGGAATTTCATGCATTACCTTTTTAGACCCTTTGGGCTGCTCAACCCTTGTCACATCAGTGAATGTGAACTAAATTGAATTGTGTTCTTTAAGAAAATTATGTTTTTGTGTAATTCATAACTTAAGCATTAGAGAAATGAACCATGATAGTTCAGTTAAATGTGGTCTCTCCTCCTGCCCTGCCATGCAACTGCACTGGGAAAGTAGGCTACAGTTATTTAGAGATCAGGAGGTTTTATCAGAGTTGCTTATCTTCCTTGATGTTTTCCCAATGCTAGTGGCTAAGCTGAATGAAAAGCAAAAGTGTACTATTTTTACTCACACTGTCTTAATATACAGTCAGGAAACCTCATAATGATTTCACCACAACTAGTCTAGGATTCATTTAGTGGCTTTGAATTATTTTTTCTATGCCACTAGCAAAATATCTAGCAAGGCCATTCATTAATCAAGACATTTGAAGAAAAAAAAAAAACTGTGGTTGCAGAACAATTTTTCACTTAAGCCTCCTGTGAGGTTGACTTCAAGTTTCCTAACCAAAAGCAAAAGAAAATCCCTAAGAATTTGGTGCAGCAGAACTCTTGGAAGTTCACTGTTACCAAGCCATGATTGGCTACAGACTTCTCACTGAAGAGACATTTAAAAAAAAAAAAAAGAGTTAAGATCATTTTCTATTTGTCAAGAGCTCAAATTGTTCTAAAAGTTTTCTGATACATTGGCATATTCTGTTTCTCACAACATTCCCATAAAGAACAACTATTGTCCTCATTTTTGGAAAATGAAACTGAGGTTCAGAGAGGATCAGTGATGGACTCATTGGTTACGAGCCGAGCTAGGACAGGACACCAGGTCTTCTAAATGTTTGGTCCAATCTGCCTTTTCTAATGCACCACGCTTTCTTTACCACAGGTGTCCTCACAAAGGCAGCATGAATGGTCACTGTTATATGAAATAGCATTGGACTAGTGGATGTGGAGCTAGGGGCTCATTTCAGCTATGCTTGGAGTTCATCTTCAACAAGGTGAGCTTGGTGCTCATCTAACCCAGTCTTGGTGGAGAGGTACCTGTCCAAGCATCCCTGATAGATGACTTACCCTAATATGAAACAACTCTCCCCCAACATTCTCTTCTTTTACCTGCTTCTATTTTTCTTCCTAGAACTTCTTTCTTCCTAGAAATATGCATGATGATTAAGCATGATGGTTCAGTTCTTGTGTTGACTTGACTGGGCCACGGGTGCCTCTGCATTTTCCCAAACATCATTCTGGATGTGTCAATAAAGGTGTTTCTGGGTGAGCAGCAAAGCAGATTGCCTGCTCTGCTGTGGGAGCGACTCACAAACTCACCTCAACAGGGCAAAAAAGGATGGGCGAGAGGGCCAGAGCTGCTCCTGCCTGGCTCCTGGGGGAAGATCAGTCTTCTCCTGCCTGCAGACCTGACCCGAAGCATCGGCTCTTCCTAGGTGTCAAGCCTGCTAGCTTTTGAATGGGAACTTACACCAATAACCTCTGTGTGCTGAAATGACACCTTGGCTCTCCTGGGCCTCCAGGTTGCGGCTGTGACTCCTCAGCTTCATAATCACACAATCCAATTCCATATCATAAACCTCTTTCTACCTACCTGTCTTTTCCATTTATGCTCAATATCAATCCTATAAGGCAGGTGTTCTCTCCCTTCATTCAGGAGGAAAGGCTAAGCAACCAGGGAGATTAAAATGTGCTCATTGTCACACACTGAGAAGTAGAAACACCAAATCCAAATCCAGGACTGACTTGCAAAGCCTGAACTGTTTAGCTGTTGTGCTGTTCAGGTTCTATCAACAAAGAGAAGCATTAGAAAGGAGAGAAGGAAGAAAGGAGAGAAGGAGGATGAAAAGGTAGAAAGGAAAGAGGGAAAGAAAGCTTCCCATGCCTTGGAATTAAAGACAGCATGAAATCAAAGCCATGGTCTTATGTTTGACCTGGAGTGAGTTCCACCATGACAGCCTCCAGGAGTGTGGAGCTGAATGGCTGCACTACAGCAGGAAGACTGTTCCGCTGTCACTCAGAGCCCCGCCTCTTCATAGTAACTGGCAATTACTAAACACCACATTCATCGCATTTCTTCTCTGCTCTAAACCGTAAGGATATGGGGAAGACATGACAGCTGTCTTCAAATATTGAAAGGGCTGTCATATGGAAGAGGGATTAGGAACATTCCGTATGCCCACAAGGCATGTACGAGGAGACGGATCTCCACTCAATTACAGACAGGAAGTCTGCTTGGGGAAACGGTGAGATTGCTGTTCACAAAAGCAGGTGCAGGACCACCCCCGATGGAATGCTCAGATTCAAGACCTCTCAACTGTCTCAGCTACAGGAACTTCCAGCACTGGTGTTTATGATTACTTCCTCCCTGCCCCACCTACTGAATTACACCTGAAATATCTGTTGTGCTTTTCAAGGCTCTCCTGAATTCAACTCCACTTGACTCATCCATGTTTATTTTTCCCTTTGTCCCAATATAATTACCTTTGTTTTCCTGAAAAGCATTACCATCTCTGAGACTTGCAATTCAATTTCTATCCCCCTCATCTCTCACATATCTTCTCCGAAATCTACCTGTCTACTTTGTCTGACCACCACTATTTTAAGATGATATTTGCTCCACTTTAGAAGCCAGCACATGACATTTCCATTTATTTGCAGTTCTGCATATAGTACTATATGACTTGACTATATGTTTACTTTTTTTGTTTAGGTGATTTTAGTGATTTTCTGCAAAATGCAACAATTCAGCCATCCCTGTTATTCCAAATCATTAACAAACAGATTGTAAAATTTTGCAATTTCTGAAGCCAAAACGCCTGCTCAATTTGATGCAGTCAATCCTGAAGGTATAGAGACAAGATGTTCAATAAAAAATCCTTCAACAAGAAGGAAGTTATCAATTGCCAAGCTCCAGAATTCCTGAGAGATGGATTACACCAAAATTTATTTCAGATAGAGATCCAATGAGGTTGCATATAGAGTCATGTACTGCACGACGGCATGTCCATCAACAATGGACCACAGGTGATGGTGCTCCCGTGGAACTATACTGAAGCTGCAAAGTTCCTAATGACATCACAGCCATTATAATGCCACAGCACAGTTCATTGCTCACGTGTCTGTGGCAATGCTGGTGTGAACAAGCCTAGTGCACCACCAGTCATATAAAGGCAGAGCATGTACAATCACGTGTACATACAACACTTGAAAATGGTTGGATCATTCACCAAGCCACCTAGTCTGAGTAAGTACACTCCATGATGGTTGCACAATGACCAAATTACCCAATGACACATTTCCCCAAACGTGTCCTGTGGTTAAACAAGACATAACTCTTCATGGACTGTTTTGTGCTTAAACTAGTTACAATGCGTTTCAGCTGAAGTCAAAAGATTCCTGACTAATATATTACCTAGAATTGTTCAGTGAAGGCAGATCATAAACAAAAGGGAAACAGTCTAAAGAAGAAAAGTTTAGTTCTCACACAGATCCTGAGAACTAAAAGGATTTCAATTAGCTCTGTGAGGAACCATGTGTAAACAGGGTGAATTCCAAGGTTTATATCAATTGCCTTCTTACATTTAGGTGACAACACAGGAAATGCTATGGACTAGGAGTATTCTCACTGGAAGGGATTCCTGTCCTCTTTTATCTCTGCTATCATGGTTTTATGTAAGTCACTGACATTACTTTTTATAAACAGTGGTTTTACTGGGTGTGGTGGCACATGCCTGTAATCCCAGGGATTCGGAAAGCTGAGGCAGGAAGATTGCAATAAAAAACAAAAAAGGGCTTCGTATGTAGCTCAGTGGTTAAGTGCCCCTGGGTTCAATCCCTGATAATGAAAATAAATAAAGGAATAAAATAAAAAGAGTGGTTTTATTCAACATCTCAAGGTACTGAAGAACAAATCATCACAGATAACTAAATCTCCATCAATTAAAAAAGGGTTCAACAAGACCTTTTCTTCCTACTTGATTCTCTTTCCTCTTTCAATATCTTCTCTTTGTCCTTGGTGTCCTACAGTCTCAATAACATGGTAGTGAGTGAGACCATCTTTTAACATACACTCTTTTTTTGGTCCCTTTTAAAATTTATCTATATCCTTTGTTACAGTCTTTTATTCTTTCTTCTGTTTTGAATACTTCTATTACTTATTAATATTGTTCTTTATTATATACTCTTTAGGTAATAGTTCCATAACTGAAACTCATTGAATCCAGAGACCACCCAGTATGTGTTCTCTGACTCTTACTCAGCTCATGATTTATTTCTGTGATTTGAAATACTGGTTATGAATTCTTCATTCATTTTATATCTGCAGCAATCTAGAAGTTGAGCTGAGTTCGTGTGCCTGAAATCCGATTTTATGTTTGCTCCCGCCAGGCATCCCATGGCTTTTAGCAGCCCTGAGCGCTTTTTATATTCATTTCTTGAATGGGAGGATCCCGAGTTTGTGAAGAGTATAACTGAATGTTGAAGCTGTGTGTGGCCAAGGCCTGTGGCGACGCACTCTCAGGGGCCTTTTCCCTAATGCAGTGCCCAGGCACAAAGGCAGAATTTCCTCCTATTCCCCTGAACTGATTAGCAATGATGTTCTAGTCCACCTTGGTTGAGCTGGAATGCTGTGACGAGTGTCTAGACAACGGTGATTACATTAACGGAGAGAACAGGAGAGGACAAGAAGAGGAAGAGGAAGAGAAAGAATGAGGAAGAGGAGGAGGAGAAGGAAAAATCCCTTACAGAGGATACTCAACAAGCCAGGCAACATTCTAATCCTTTTAATGCATGAATCTCACCCCTCAGCTTAACCCCAATGTCCCATTTATGACCAGAACCAGCCCCTTGCCCCTTGCTTCTAGGAGTGGAGTCAGGATCTAACTGGCATTAACTTGTGAAACCCACCTATCCCCCTGTGCTTTAGCTGATCTTCTGACGCTTGCCTAACTGAAATTCAAATCTCCATCTGTTCAAGCTGAGCTCACAGCCCTGGGTTTGGCAGATCCAAGGCCTAGAATACCTAGCAGGAAAGGAGACAGAATTTTAAATCAATCTGTGAACTATGAGTCAAGGACCATTAAGCGTTTATGGGAGATCAGCGATCCCAGTAAGTGGAAAACACACCTTGAGGATAATCATGTGTGTTCACAGCTAAAAGCCAGGGATGCCTAGCAGAAGCAAACACAAAATTGGATTTCAGGCACATAAGCTCAGCTCAGATTCTAAAGATTGTCACACTCAACCATAATGACTGTGTATACTTCAGAACTGGCTCTTCAGCAAGAGGAGGCACTGGGTACATATGTTAAGCTGCCACTGGGCCACCTAGGCTCTGTCAGGGCAGAATTTGGTGACCATGCTCACCATTTACTCCCCAGCCATTATCTCAGTGCTCAGGACTAGGCGCAAATTATCAAACCTCAGCTATGCAGTCATTGTTAAATCAACATGAAAGATTAGCTATGATGGCATCAACTCATACAAAATATGCACTCTAAACAGCATATGCTTATCTGGCATTTACTATGTTCCAAGTACTTTACATATATTAATTCATTCGATCCTCACAACTAACTCCTGGGAGTTCTCTAGTTTCAGGTAAAATAAAATGTGAGCATATAAGTAGAATCCTTCAAAGGTATATAAATGAGAGTACATCCTCTACAATTCTTACTAGAAGTAGCAAAACAGACACGCTGTCCTTGGAATAGCAATTAATCACTCAGTATAGTGAAGGGTTCTATTCCAAAACATTCAAAAGTTTTAAACATTCTAAGGAAAAGAATCAGCAACCTTGTTCTAAAAAGGGCAAGACAGAAAATATTTTAGTCTTTTCAGGCCATATGATCTCTGTCGGAACTTCTCAACTCTGATATTGTGGGAAAGCAGCCATAGACAATATGTAAAGGAATGAGCAGAGCTGTGTTCCAAAAAATCTTTCTGGAAAAAAAAAAAAATAGAGGACTGGACATGGCCCATGAGGCCATAGTTTGCTGACTTCTGGAAAGAATAACAAACTCATCTCATACTTTTCCCCTAAAAAGTGAGAGCTGTAGGACCCACCCTTCTCTGTCCTATAGAGAACTTGAGACAGAAAGAGAATGAGAATCAGTGATCACAAATGAAAAAGTGATTAAGAGAAAGAAAGAAAGAAACCCCATGCTGCTTCTATCTGTCTCATAATCTTTTTAAATCAGGTTCTGCGTTCTTATGCAAAACTCCAAAAATAACTAGAAAAAGCTGTTTGGACACAATGAAGAAATAGCCATCATGCAAATGTGCCAATATTATGCTCAAAGGCAAATTCCACTTTTGTTTGCAAGCTAGTTTTAGATTATTGAAGAAACATGTACAGTAGATTAAAAACAAGTAACTAACTGCATCGCAACTTCTGCTAAGGATCTCAGCTCCTTGCATTTAAACTAAAATTCTAAAATATGTGAACTATGTCTGATTATATCTGAGCCACTGTCAAAGTAGTCTCTCGTACCAGAAAATTATAGATTGTAAGGCAAACAATGAGCAGCACAGTTAGAAGAGAATCATGAGGCTAACACAATTTGGAGGGATACTTATGCTAAATCCTGCTTGAAAGACCTGCATGGGGAGGGTCTCCTGATCTCCATGGCTTCCATTAGTGCTCCCCACTCAACTCCTTGGGAGCTCTAAGCTGGCCTGGATAGTCAGTGTTTATAATTCACTTTTTAAAACAATCCCCCCACACAACCAGGCCCCTCAACATCCTCACTGTCTCCCTCCCCACCTCATGGGAATCATCACCATTCCACTGAGTGGCAAAAAATGCTAATTCATTAATATCTTTCATACGCATGTTAATTTTTTGATTACAATCATACAAGAAAATATGAAAATCACAAATACCTTTCAGGTCAATAGAGGGGTAAAAATAATTTAAAGAAAAAAGAAACTTGAGTGAGTTTAAGTAAAGCATAAAGGAGAAAAAAAAAAGGATAGGAAAATGTGAGATAATAGCACAAAATAAATGGTAAGCCCCAAAATTATCAGTAACTTCTACCAAGTAAACTGAAGTTATCAAGTAAAACACAGAGATTGTCAGACAGAATATTTAAATGCCTCTAAATCTTCTTTATAAAACTATTCACCTTAAACCTGAGAACACAAATAGAGTGAAAGTTCAAGAACAGGAAAGGGATGTATTTTTTGAGTACTAAACAAAATAAAGGTGTTACACCTACATTATTACTAGACCAAATAGTCTTTGAGGCAAACATTGAATTTCTAAGAACAAAGAAATCATTAAAAAACAAGAAAAAGAAAAATTCACTAGGAAAACATAACTCTTATTGCGTATTCATTTATCATTATAATTATTGAAAGCAAAATTGCAAGAGTTATAGATGTAAATGGATAAATATTAGTGATAGAGACTAAAACACATTTTTCTCAAGGACATGTGGAATGGTTTTAAAAATTGACTACATCTAAATAATAAAATGTTTTTAACAACTGACAATATCTAAGTAATAAAATGCCTCAACAAATTTTAAAGAATTTCCCTATACACCATATTCCCTGTCCACAGTACAATAAAGTTAGACATTAATAACAAATAAATATGTTTAATATCTCCATGTTTAGAAATTAATAACATATCTCAAATAATTTGTGAATCAAAGAAGATAATATAGTAATAATTAGAAAACAGTAATTCTGTATATCAAAATCTATATGATACAGCTCAAGCAGAACTTATACTTTTATAGCCTTAAAGTGCATATAATAGAAAGGAAGAAAGACCAAAAATTAATGAGATAAGTATTCAGTTCATGATGTTACAAAAGGAAAATACATTAAAGAATAAAGCAAGCCAGGCATGGTGGCACGTGCCTGTAATCCCAGCTATGTGGGAGGCTGAGGCAGGAACCTCACAAGTTCAAGGTCACCCTCAGTAATTTATCAAGACAATCAGCAACTTATTGAGACCTTGTCTCCAAAAAAAAAAAAAAAAGAATTGGAATGTACCTCGATGGTAAAGCAACCCTGGGTTCAATCCCTAGCACCAAAAAAAGAAAGAGAGAGAGAGAGAGAGAGAGAGAGAGAGAGAGGGAGGGAGAAGAGATGCAAAAGTTGTAAGCCAACTTCAGTCCAGGAGAAGATATTTGCAGATAAATAGCAATATAACAGAAAAGGGTTTTATATACAAAATACTTAGAAAGCTTCCAAATACTCATTTTTTAAGTGATTGGAATAAATTTTTTCTGGTAAAAGTATTACAGAATGGAACTAAAAGGCCAAATAAAATACATTCCATTTCATTACAGATAATTAGCAATGCATAATATTTAAAAGAACCAATAAGAAAACAATTCCAGATATTGACAAGGGACAAAAAGTAATAATACTAAATAAGAACTTCAGGTATTAAATAGAAAATATTTTAAAAGGTACCTCAACACAAATATTTTTGTCACCAAATATTCATTTTGAAAAGACAACACAAATATTAATACAAATAATAATAAATGCTGGCAGGGATGTGGGAGGAAAGGTACAATCATTCACTTCTGTTAGGACTGAAAATTAATACAAACATTCTGGAAAGCCGTATAGAGATTCCTCAAAAAAATTAGAATGTCATCCCACTCCTTGGTATATATCCAAAAGATCTAAAATAGGCATACTATAGGGATATGGTCATATCAATGTTTATAGCAGCACAATTCACAATTAGACAAATTATGGAACCAACCTAAGTGCCCTTCAAAAGATGAATGTGGTGGTACATGTACACAAAAGAGCATTACACAGCCATAAAGAAGAATGAAATCATGGCATCTGCTGGTAAATGGATAGAACTGGAGGGCTTCATGTTAAGTGAAATAAGCCAGACCCAGAAAGTGAAAGGTTGAATATTTTCTCTTATATTCAAAAGCTATCTCCAAAATAAGGAGAAAGATGTGTGTGTGTGTGTGTGTGTGTGTGTGTGTGTGTGTGTGAGTTAGTGAAAGGAATCCCATGAAAATAGGAGGGAGTCAGTGGAGCAGAGGAAGGGGATTGAAGAGGAAGGAAGAGGAAAGAAGATAGGGAGGCATGGTAGAATGAAATCGACCAAACTCTCCTATGTACATATGTGAATAGACCACAGTGAATTTCACCTTTATGTATGTCTATAATGCACTAATTTAAAAAAAAAAAACTATAAATAAGTAGAAGAAATACCAGTAGAGTAGAGGAAAGGGAACAGGGAGAGGGAGGAGGAGACGGAAAGCGGAAACACTAGGAACTGAAAGGGAGCAAATCATATTCTATGCATGTATGATTATGTCAAAATAAACCCCAATACTATGTATAATAAATGCACTAATAAAAAATTAATAAAAACAATTACACAAGCCAGGCGAAGTGGTGCATGCCTGTAATCCCAGCAAGTAAGGAGACTGAGGCAGGAGGATGGCAGGTTCAAAGCCAGCCTCAGCTTACCAGCAAAGCCAAGGTGCTAAGCAATTCAGTGAGACTCTGTCTCTAAATAAAATACAAACTAGGCTGGGGATGTGACTCAGTGGTCAAGTCTCCCTGAGTTCAATCCCTGGTCCCTGCCCCCAAATAATGATAACACAAAACAAAAATGAACAGGAAAATAAAACACTAATGATTACTAAGATTAAAAAAAATAATGCTCAATTTCATTAGTAATCAGAGAAATGAAAATTAAAGTAATTAAGTATTATTGGGGAAAATTCAAAATATTGTGTATTTCAAATGTTAGAAATATATAGAAATAAGCACTGTCATACATTGTTGGTAGAAATATAAATTATATAAAAAATTATAAATTATAGAAAAAATTAAGACAATTTAGCACACTCTAAATTTGGCAGTACAAAATTTGCAAATCCTTTAGCCCTGCAGTGCCACAGTTAGAAATACGCTCATTGCAGTATGTTTATGATAGAATTAGCAAACATTTAAATGCCCAATCATAGGGGAATAAGCAGTACATTTCATAGTCTATCCCACAAAGATTATCTGGCCATTTTTTTTAAATGAGGTAGACTAATAATAACACCTAACATATTCAAGGGTGGGCAGCATTCTGACTATTTTATGCATATCGACATGATTCATCCCAAAGAATTCTCTAAGGTGTCCTGTTCCTATTTTGCAGATGAGGAACTAGAGACACAATCATTTGGGTAACTCGCATAAGATCACTCAAGCTCTCCTGTTTGCCTCCTGAATGCAACAGTAGGCTTGTTGCATTCAGGAGGCAAATGGGAGAGCCTGAGAAGCTTACCACTGCCCCACCTGACTCCTCTACAGATGGATGGGGAAAGTACCCTTGGGAAACAGCAAGGCACAGAACAAAGACCAGAATGGGAAGGCTGCACATGTATGAATGTGAAGAGAGGTGACCAGAGAGTCATATGCCTAAGTGTTGACTGTCATTAGGTTGGGGAAGGAAGAGGGTGGAAAGGCCCCAAAGGTGATTTTTATAGTCGATTGTATACTCTTCTGCTGCCACCAACAACCACGCATGCATGTTCAGCCTGCCTCATTGAAACAATCAACTCCCAAAGTGAGCCAATCAAAAAAAAAAAGCAAGTCTGACCTGGTACAGAGGGTTTAGTCCCATTTCCTTTGTCCACAACCTTGGCTCTGGGCTTTGTTGGATCCTTTCTTTTCTCCAAATCTTTAACTGGAAGAAAAGTAGAAATACAGCTATACATTAAGGTCCAAAAGAAAAAATATTCAATAAGTTTTTACTAAAACCCCTGAAAACCCTTAGAATATTAATAGAAATCAGTTCCATGGCACAAGCACGTCCCCAAATATTAGAACTGCTGAGTTTTTTCAACCTTTTCAGGAGAAGGTGCAGAAAGCACTTAAGGAATTTGTGTTGAGTACTGACAGAGGTATCCACTAAATTTCTTCCTTCATACCCGCTGCGAAATTAGCATATTACTCCCATCTCATACACAAGGGTATAAAAAGCCAGGAGGCCAAAACACATCTTATAAAAACAATGGGTGCTGGCCTAGGATATATGCCATATCTTCATGTCCCTGGACTTGGCCTATGAGCTTGACCCCCTTTCTAGAAAGATATTAGCCATGAATAGTTTCCTTTGAAATGACTCCATCTGCAACAGGAGAACCCCATAACAGTTTTCTTTCAAACTTAAAAAAAAAAACTGTTTCTCTATTAACAAAGGGAAGTGTTTCTTTGTCACATTAATAGGAAACAGAGACCAAAAAAAGATCTTTGGCCCTTTGATACATTACCATCTTAACACCATTAGCTTAACTTTGTATTTGTATTCTCTGCTTAAAATCCACAACAGTTTTCCTGCTGTTGCTTGAAAGCTTAAACAGTTGGAGTCATTCACGACCACCACCAAATGGCAAGTTCTGCACAAACAAAATGCCCTGTGACTATGCAGGAGCAAGCCAACAGCAACACACTTCATTTACTTGTACATTCACCTCACAGAATCAGCACATTTAGGACCGGGTAGGCTACACGGGGAAAGCAATGGCTCTCTCCCACCCTTCCTTGCTGTCTTCTCCAGGATGTGGTTCCAAGGCTCCTGTCCTTCTCATAGCCTCCACCTCTTTCTTTCCACTGGCTTCTATCCCTCTGCCGAAAGAGTTTGAGACCTGTCATCCACCAAGAAATTCTCACTCCAACTCCATTGTTCCTGTCTTTGAAAACCTTCCTTGGCTTTCTGGTTCCCAGAAATTAAATTACAAGATTTAGAAGAAAAAAAGTAGTTAGATACTTTGATCATGCTAGTCCTACTGACCTAACTTTTTACATTCACTTTAGAGCTCATTCTCTAGCTTCTTTATAAGCATGGGCCCTTTGGAACACCACTTTTATTATGGTTTAGACATGAGCTGTCCCCCAAAAGCTCACGTACAAGACAATGCAAGAAAGCTTTGGGGTAAAATGATCAGATTATGCGAGTATTACCTAAACAGTGTGTTAATTCACTCATAGGATTAAAAGGCAGTAACTGTGGGCAGGTAAGGTATGGCTGGAGGAGGGGGGTGCCTGGGGGTGTGTCTGTCTCTCTCTCTCTCTCTCTCTCTCTCTCTCTCTCTCTCTCTCTCTCTCTCTCCTTTCTGGTGCCATGTCCCCAGCTGCTTTTCTCCACCCACATACTTCCACCACGATGTTCTGCTTCACCTAAAGTCCCAAGGAATGGAATGGGCCATCTGTGGATTGAGACCTCTGAAACCGTGACCCCTCAAATAAACTTTTCTTCCTTTGAGATTGTTCTTATCAGATCCTTTGGTCATAGCAGTGAAAAAACTGACAAAAACAGCTTTTTAAAAAATCTTTTTCTCAGCTTTTACAAAGGCATTATCCTGGATAACCCCTCCTTTATATTCTCATTCTTTGGATCTTTTTCTATTTCATTCCAGGAGAAAAAAAAAATGATCATCTGCAAAAGCTGCCTTGCATCTCTGTAAACTCCGCCTGTAATTGTATTATCACACAATCTAAGTTCTCATCTTCCCATGAATAATTTCCAAATCTACATCTTCAACTCCACCCACACATGGACTTTGGCCCCAAATTACTTATATTTTCTCAAAGAATATGTGTTGGCAAATTTAATATAAGAAACATTGTGCTGAGTACAGCCGGAGGTAGAAATAGATCTGGGAAAGAATAATAATTCCAAAGATGGAGTTTGGAGAAATTTCACTGGAAAGGTGACATTTAAGTCACATGGGCAGAATTTTGCAGGCAGAGAACAGCAAAAGAGCATTCCAAAAAGGAAAAATGGTCACTGAAAAGAAAGTTTGCCATGACACACCATAACCCCAATTATGGATAAAAAAGAAAAATAAATCACTTTGAAAATTGGGTCAATGGGTCACCTAGAAGGTGCAGCAGATATATCACACCTAGTTGCTATCCTATTCATGGAAGGACATAGCTAGAAAACTGTTGTGAGCAAAGTGGTTTACAACAGTAACTACTATGTCTTACTATGTGCTGAAGTTAATCCACACAACATTACATACATGCTGTCATCCCCATTTGCAGATGAGGAAACCAAGACTGGAAGTGATTCTCATGTGTGGCAGATTTGGATGCCTAATATCCTGCGTTTGGACATGCCCTTCTATCTTTAAAATCCAAAGGTTGTATAGGTTTCCTATATATCCAAAAGAAGACGGCTCATAAAGAATCCAAATCCCTACACTAGCTGCAAACCTATACCCACAAAGCTTTGTCTTGACCACAGTTTTCCTGGATCTAAGTTTGAAATATTTCAAGTCATAGAAACCAGGCTTTAACTCCATCTTACAGGGAGGAAGAATATTACTGACATGCAACATTAAAAAGGAAGTCACGCCAAAAAAAAGTTAACTGAATTTCTTTCTTAGAAACTGTTATTGAAGTCAAACTAATCCCTCTTTCTTGCCAGTAACAATAACATAGCTAAGAAAAAGTCTGCATATAATTTTTCTAGCTAACCAGTTAGACCTTTGCTACAATTATTCCTCAGAGCTAATCAAGCTGTAAACAAATGAATTTCTTTTTGAGTACTTTGAATAAGTAGCTACTGAGAAAGTTTTTTTAAGGGTCTTTGTTTCTTCTACTGCTCTGTTGGTGGAATATTTGAAATATACAATTGCAAAACCTTCGGACTTCAGCTAAACAAACCATTTCACCTTTTACTGCTTCTCACCGATTTTAAATTATTTCATTCACTTATATAGAGATATAAGATGCTAAAAACTGAATAAAAGAAGACAAGAGGCTGATTTATACTAAAAATAATATTAAAAAACTTTTCCAGAGCTTGTGGACAATGAGAGTCTCAAAAGAATATAATATATATTTATATTATAGGTGAATATATCAAATGTCTTTGTTCACACGTTTCAAGAGGTAGTAGGTTAACAAAGTTTTGTTTGATTTCATTTTTAGGGTTTTTTTTTAAGTCACCAAATGTTCACACAGAACATTACTCAGGGAAGGAAGAAAATAGGAAACATGGTGTAGTAAATCCAGACAGAACACTGATATACAGAGTTTCAGATTCTGTGGCCTCCTGAATGTGTGGATTGATATTACAGCAGAATTGAAAAAGCTGTTGTTTGATATAAGGAAACTCTATTTTAAATAATGTCTATTATTTGCATCAAAACAATAAGGAGAGTGTGGCCCTATATAGGAAGAAGACTGACCATGAGTGGCTAATTGCTAAAGCTGGATGATGAAAACTTAGGGGTTTATTGTACCATTTGGTTGATTTGGGGATATTATGTTTTAAATTGCTCTTTGGCAATGAAGTAACAGAAAGTTAACCAGGATGGATTTCTTCTGTTCTTACTCACAATACAAGAATTTTGTCCTTCACATTTGAAAGATCACCTCTGGGAAGAGCGCCTCTCTGGTAACTAGAATACCCAGTCCATAGAGGCAAGGATTTAACATGTGTCTAGCACGGAGAATATGGCCTGCTGCGTGGTAGACATGTAGTATATATTTTTAATCAAAAAAGGAGTGAATAAATAAATGAATGCATCCTGATAGTTATAGAACCAGGGTCTGTGTGAACTAATTTTAAACTCTATTTTAGGGGAAAGCTTTCTAATAGAACTATGCAGACCTGAATTGGGCAACTTCAGGGCTTTATCCCCTGGTTACAATATCCCCTGCACACTTACATTTGCTAAATGATTCTACAGAGGAGATGCAGGCATCATCATATAGTTTTTAAGTATTTATCGAGCACCTATTATGCCATGCATATGATATGCAGTTAGAATATAATGAAAAATAGAAGGAATTGAACCTCTGACTTCTCAAACCTTATAGGCTTGTTTGTCAGGGACACAGAGAAATAAAAAGGCATTGTGATACAATGTCATTTGAACCAGAGGGGAAGCTAGTACAACCAGAGAAGGTACATAGGAGAGATGAGTAAGTAAAACTCAGGAAACAATGTCAGGGAGAGCATTTGGAAAGTAAAACTTGAAGAATTGGAGTAATCCACCACAATAAGGAAATGGAAGGGTAGAGATAGGAGGAATACATAGAAGGTTGGAGTGAATTCTTTTAAGATCTCTGCAAATTTAAAAAAAAAAAATCTACATTTGTAAGCATTTAGAATATATACGACAGATTCAAATCCAATGTTGGAACAGAGCCCCACAGTGGTTCTTTAAGACCCATAAATACATACTTCTGAATTGGCCTTGAGCTGGCTTGCTTTCTTTGTCTTTATGGTATGCAATAAGTTGAACTGTGTAATTCTGCTCTGGCATAAGACCTTGAATAATTGCTTTAGTTGCAGTGTTCTGGAGATTCAATTGATTGGTTTTTCCTCCTGTAATAAAACAGAAAGATAAACAGTTCTACATAAGGTTAACTATGTGCATTATGAAATAATAAAACAAGATTTTAAAAGGCTAAGACACTTTTAAAATTCATTTTCACTGTTTACTTTTACAGTGTACAGCATAATGTTTTGATGTACATTGAAAGGTAAAGGCGTATAAAAATGCATATAATAAATAGTATGTGGATATAGTTGTATTCCTTGGAATACAACTTTCTCATTTTCAGCTGTTCTTTTTTTACTAGAAAACTTGGACAACTGACTAAATTAGATAAAAGCACATTAATGAAAATCTTCCATCACAACATACTATGACTTGTATTCTCTAGGCAAAGCCATGATACAAAGGCAGAAGACAGCAGGCCCCCAATATCAGATATACTCTTCAAGGAAAAGAGTTCCTCTTAAATGTGAAAAGGGAGCTATGAGCAGGCTGAACATAATTATCCACACTGGAATTTTTCCTATGGCCTCTCTAAGTAATTCAAAGCATCCTGGAAACATGAACAATTGAATTATCTTAAATCTAGCCACCATGGGCTCAGGATGCTGAAGAGATCATGCATTGCCTTCCCACTTAAAAGTTTCTGGTACGGATTACTGCATCTGAGAAAAGGGAAATTAATTTAAAACTCTGTCCCTCTAGCAGTAACAGCAAGAGAGGTCTGAAATTTGCCAAATTAATCAAAGGTAACACAGATTATAATATATTTTAATTATGTTCTAATAAAATGAATGTCATTAAGTTTGAAAGGTGTTTTTGCTGTTACTTTTCATGCTGCCTGCTACTAGAACAGAAAGTTGGGTCTTTCTCTTGCCAAAGTCCCTTTCTTTAAATGCATTTGCATCCAAGATGTTAAATCTGGTTTCACAAATTTCTATCATTTAAAATTCACCCACTACAAAATTCACCAAAAGTAAATTCTCATAATGGGTGCTTTCCTAAAAACAGAAAGTTCCGTGTAAAACCCTGTGTATTAGAGTCTTCTGTTGAGAGTTACATAATGTATTATTTTATTAAAGGCTTTGAGAATCCTTCCATTAAAAAGTTTAAAACTCTGTCTAAACTAGCATTTCCCAAATCTATTTGACTATTAAACCATTTGATTGCATAAGGGCTATTAGCATCCTTGCAGAATATCATGATGAAAGACTGGCATAAACAATACTTGGACTATGTTTCAAAGTACTAAAACATCTATAAACAGTATGTGTCTAGATTTATTTATTGCAGTTTTATTTACTATGTCTAGTCGAGTAGATACCAGAGTGTCAAGTTGTTCAATTGACTTGGGGCACTGTAATAAGGACATTATGCAAAGTAAACTCAACATTCATCAGGAAATAATTTGCTTTCACCCCAGTTTTTATTTTCATTTTATCCATATTTTTATTTTTATTTCACTGTGGACATTTAAGTAAGAGTTGGGCACATACATTTTTGGATGCACAGTTTCAGAGGGGATTGAAGGATCAGGTTGAGGTTTGGCTCAGAAGCCATCCAAATCACTTCTAAGATTGCATGGTTCCTCATTACATTCCAAAATCTGACATAGGGAATTCTCAAAAGTACCACAAATTAGTAACTTGTATACTGACATTTAGATAGAATCATAATGGTATTCAAGAATCTCTTAAATTTTAAACTTCCATGCTGTCTTTTTCTTTTAAACCAAATAATATATATATACACACACACACACACACACACACACACACACACACACACATATATACAACTAACATATATATTAGTTGTTAACAGACCTTTATTTTATTTATTTATATGCTGAGAATTGAACCCAGTGCCTCACACATGCCAGGCAAGTGCACTACCACTGAGTCACAGCCCCAGCCCCTAAACCAACTATTTTTAAAAGTCCAAAAAATTCAAAATTGGGACAGACTCCAAAATGTAGTGTCTGACCCAGTCTTGAGAATCAAGAGCTTCTTTCTCCAAGTGAGTCACTTCTCTAGGCCACCACAGGAAAAGTTGGCATCTGCTGTCATTCAACTGAAAGTCACTCTAATGAGCCTATGCATAGTATTTCTTAATTTTAAAAAATGCCCTTTTTAGTGACCAAGCAAGAAGCCAGGTGATTCAGCTATCTGTCTTGTTTCTCAAATTTAATACTAATAGGAATTGCCTAGGGACTCTTAAAATTCAGATGCCAATTCAGGATTTTGGAGTTGAGACCTAATCTTTAGCATTTCATAACAAGCTCCAATGCCAGTATTACAGGTCCCCAAATCTACCTTCATGAAACCTTCACAAGGAAGTCACTAACATTGCCTGACACATTGCATAGAAGAAACAGAGGCACTAAGATATTAAATACCTCTCCAGAATCACACTACTTAAAAATGACCAAACCAGGGTTTGAACTAAAAAGTTCAGTTGTTGATTCCTTCTTCATTTCCACGACACCCATGCAATCCCCCCACATGCCCTCTGTTCAGTTTATCATACTGGTATAATAGAAGCATAAATATGAGAAAGAAAAATTCAACTAAAATTTAATTAAATTTTTTTACATATTACTTTATACTCACGATTGATAAGTTTGTTCAACTTGTATTTTTTCCTGCTTTAATTTATCATTTATTTTTACAATGTCTACTTAGCCTTTACAGTAATAAGGTATAATTTCTGAATAACATTCTATCAAGTTAATTGATTATAATGTATTTAAATAGTCATGACACCTAGGTTTATTATACATTTGAAGCATCATTGGACTTGAACAGAGATTCTTCCATGCTCTGGAAATTTGACCTGAAGAGAATTAATTACAGAGAGATCAAGATCACTTTTTGTACTTTGGAGAACATAATTTCTTTGATTGCAAGGTGAGATTTCAAGCTCAAAAGATTAAACAAAACAAAGAGCTTTCAAATGATCCCTAAAGCAACACTTCCAACTACCTATACAAAAGAAGGTGCTAAAGCTCTTGTTGATTGTTTTTACCTGAAGCTGGAGTCACAAGAAGTTTGTATCCACCAAATTTCCCTCTTGGAGCCTTCCATGAAATCTGTATACTGTCCTGAGATAAGACATTATACCTTAACCGTGTGGGTGGAGCCACTGAAAAGGAAGAATAAAATGGTTTAAACCTGGAAATGTCCACACTTCATTTGTTAAACTGAAAAATCAAAGTAACATTCAAAATATACATGCTTCATCAACCTCAAACTATGCTCTCTCTAAAATCCCATTAATGTTCAGTTTGTAAAATAAGGCAAATGGGAGGGCATTTGTTTTTTACTTAACAGACACCTATTTGTCAAATATGACTCCTTATGACAAAGAACTAAGTCTTAGTGTTAGAATTTAATTCTCTATCCTAGTTTAATAATTGAAGCCAATTTTGTAAAATGTCTCTATTATATTGTAAAGATGAATTTCCTACTTGGAACTTGTGAGCATTTATAATCTTCTCCACTGGGACCACTGTACGCATGACTTTTGGTTTCTCACTGTGGTAATCCAATATTTTTAATGATATAATATTTGAGAAAGATATTAGAACATATTATGGTAATAAGATAGTCACTTAAAACATATGAGAAAAAAATTACAAAGGCATTCAGGATCAAATAAAAGATAATTGTTTTGGAAACTTGGATCAACTCTTCAAGATTAACTGACTTAAACCTGTCAGATACATAGTACATGGGTCATGATTCCACCCAGAATATTTAATAATCATTTTTTGACAGATCATCAAAATGGGTAGTGGCTTTTTGAATAAGTCATTCAAATTTTAAAACACGTTTTCAGCACCCTCCATAAATATTCCAGAATTTTAAAAAAAGGACTTTAGTTAAGAAGGTTTTTATTACATACTACCTAAAAATATCTAGTTTTTTTATAAAAAAAGAAAAAAAGAAAAGTTAATAAATAACAGTAAAGTTAGCACTCATTACCCACTCTTATACCCAGCCTTTTTATCTCAGGAAACGGAGTATAGGGGAAGGAAACAAGTGTCCTATAAAATAGCATGTGGCATCATATGGGGCTTGTATGTCAATATGATTCCCAGTTCCATCACTTATTGCCTAAATAACATGGAACAAGTGATATGATAATTTTTAATAAGCTAATGGATATAATGTACTATAATGGGTGGTCAATAAATATCTCCTCCCCTTTTCCCTTGTTTCCTCTAACTTTGAGCTCAAAAATCCTCAAACATCTGTTGAGTTCATTTAAGTCCTCACAAAAATGTATTGCTAGCCCAATTCTACGGATAAAGGAACCAAGCAGTACACATCAGCTTCCCATTCTGAGTTTGATAATGAACAGAAGAAAGAATTTACCTTTCATTGGTTAATGGGAAAGCAGGAATTTTTTATTGATTCTTTTTAGTTTTACATGACAGTAGAATCCATTTTGACATAATTATATAAGTATGGAATATATCTTGTTCTAATTCAAACCCCAGTACCTCTCCTTCCCCTTCCCTCCCTACTCACTGTTTCTCCCTCCCTCTATTGATCAGAAAGTAGAAATTTATCATAAGGACAACTATTTTCAAATGGAAGTGGAAGGTGGCTAAACCTAGGATGAATAGAGAAACTTTTAGTATATTGCTGTCTTCAACTTGGGAAGAAACCTTATTCATGATAAGTTATTGTTACTTATGGGAGAAAATTAAAAATAAGAATTAAAAAAATTAAATACTAGATCCAAGTTTCTGAGTCAAATCAACTCAATGGGCTGGTAGATATCATTGGCCAAGTTCTGCATTGACTGTGCAGTTGAAAGAAAAACAGCCTGAGAACCATCAAGTGGAAAAGTACATCAGATGGGGGCCTCAATCTAGGTGGTTCCAAAAGAGTCAACTGATTCTACCAGCACCCCACTACCCCTACCAGGTGCATTGAGATCTCACAGAGAGCAGAGAAATTCTAAATCTATAGAGCCTTTCCCTGTAGGCTACTGCTTTATTATTTTCTCTGTGTTAATAGCCCTCAACATCTTTTTATTCAATTGCTAACCTTCTAAACCCCCAGCAAAAAGTATAGAGGACATCATAGACAGTGCTCAGACAATGCAGATGGTGCTCTAGAAACCAGATTAGCGTTGGCTTGCATAGGATTGCTGAAGGACACAAAGTCTGGAGAAAATGAACAGCCAAATCCAACAACAGTCAACGTTTTTCTTAATTTACAAATGATTCATATGACTACAGCTGCATTGTGACCGCTAGCAAAAAGCAATATCACTTGTGACCTTTTATCAACACATTACATTAATGTCTATAGGATTTAGATAACTCTCATAATTGCTACAAGAAAATCATGATTAGACACAAAGTTCACAGTCCCTTTAAGTTTTTGCCTTTGGGGAAAAAACACTGAAGAAAGAAATGCTAGTTAAAAAAGAAAGAGGCATGAGGTCACAGTTGTGGATTTCAAAGTTAGTCCTTTTCCCCTTTTGGAAGGTCCTGGGACCTGAGCCAAAACCAAGGGCAGCAAAATTGACAGAAACACTGTTAGTTTCATGGAGAAATAATTGCTCTTATCTCATGGAACAAAAATTTGTATATAGTTAATACCAGACCCATGATTTTTTTTTCTTTTAGCAAGCACAAAGGAAAGGCTTTCTATTGCATATACACTATACTTAACTTCCAGTAAGTACAAATGCTTGCCTGAACTTGACTCAAAAGCTAACTTGTGTCAGTTTATGTCCTTATTTTTCAAAAAAAAAAAGAACAAAAGTTAAATGTATAGTTATATTTCTGGCACACACCAGGAATCTAGAGGTAGCTGACAAACTCATCCTTTGCGTGGGGAAGCAAGACTCCCCTTGCCAGGTTAGGCCCAACAGAACACTTGTGAGTACATGACCTTCACCCCAAAAGGGAAGGTGGAGGATCCAAATCATTATCTTTTCTGGTGCAGAGTGAGTCTTGTTGCTAAAAGTATAGAGTTGGTTGGTTGGTTTGCTGTATGGGTGTTTTAGTCAGCTTTTCAGTGCTGTGACTAAAGGATCTGACCAGAACATCTACAGAGGAGAAAAAGTTTCTTTGAGGGCTCACAGTTTCAGAGGTCTTAGTCCATAGAAGGCTGCCTCCATTTCTCGGGGCTCGAGATGAGGCTGAACATAGTAGTGGAGTGTGTGGCAAATGGAAGCAGCTCACATCATGGTGATCAGGAAGCAGAGAGAGAGACTCTACTTTTCAGATACAAATATATACCCCAAAGCCTCGCCCTAATTCCCACCTCCTCCAGCCACCCCCTACCACTTCAGGGGATTAAATCACTGATTGGGTGATTTCATTGGCTCTTACAACCCAATCATTTCTCCTCTGAACCTTCTTGCATTGTCGCACACGTGAGCTTTTGGGGGACACCTCACGTCCAAACCATAATAATTGGATCATGATTTGTTTCAGAAGGAACGCTTTCTTCAAAGCCAAAGCATTTCACTGCAATCTTTCCCTTAGGAGCCCAAAAGCAGGAGAGGCATTTTCTGTCATTCTGTTGAAGCCTCCCTGTCATCGGCATTTATGAAATTCTATTTCACAATCTGACTGCTAATTAAAGGGCAATTTTCTGCTGTTTCCTCCTTTTCTTTCTTTCTTTTCAATTCATTTTGAAATCTCGCTGTTTTGACAAGTAGTAATCTATGTAAAGATTTATCTCTTTTTTTGTTTGTTTTACTTAGTTACACATGACAGTACAATGGTCTTGACATATCATACATTTGAATCAGATGAGATATAATTTCTCATTTTTCTGAGTATACAGGTTGCAGAATCACATTGGTCATACACTCACGTATATACATACAGTAATAATAATGTCTGTTTCATTCTACTAACCTTCCTATCTCCCCATCCCCTCCCTCCCCACCCATCACTTCTCGCTACCTAATCTAGGGTAACGCTATTCTTTTTTTTTTTTCTCTCACATTGGATGGTGGAAGGAGACCCTAATTGCTATACAAAATACATGTATGAAGATGTAAAGATTTATTTCTAACGAAATATTCTCATTTGTTTCTTAGAACACGCTCTTCCACACACAACACTGCTGCGACAGACAGCTGTGGTCTTTCCTAGTACCCATTAACATCTCCCCTCTTCCTTACCAAACAGCACCCTGCTTTTCTTCCAAGGAAAACCATCTTTCTACTTCAGGGAACCTTGGCTGCACTGCCACTCCCCATGCTCCCCGGGGTAAGTGGGAAAACGACTCACACCAGCTCAAGCTGACTCCCCCAGAATCTGAAACTTGAGTCCAGTTATGAAAGAAGGGAAAAAATGTCTCATTTCAATATCTTTATTTCATTTATTCATGCTGTGTGCAAAATTGTTATCAGTCCCACAAACTGTATCCCCATGGGTTCCCATGTTCTTATCTTTGTCAAGTTTGATTACTTAAATTTTATTTTAATTATTTGAGCTACTGCATGACCTACTAGTGTATACATTTTTTGTTTAAGATGGCAACAAAAAAAATTCCTTTTATGTGCAACCAAAAATCTCTTTTTGATAGAGACGTTACAGTAGAGGTCACACTGAGAGAATTTTCCTCTATGAACACAGTTAAGGGTCCTAAATTAATGAGACAATTTATTATATTTATTTTTTGAAAAAAACTTTAAATAGCAGAGAGTTATTTGGTTATTTTTTCTAAGGAATCTAAAACAAAAAACAAAACCCTTAGTCTTTTTTAATTGTCAGTGGACCTTTATTTTATTTATTGATATGCAGTGCTGAGACTCAAACCAGTGCATCACACATGCTAGGCAAGCGCTCTGCCACTGAGCCACAATTCCAGCCCAGACCCTTAATTTTTATGTCACTTATTTTTTCTGTTACATACATTGCCCAAATATCTTATAAATAGGACTAATTAAATTTTGAGAGACATTCTTTCAATCATGCTGGAATCTAATATTTTATAATTTCATGATCCATTACAAAAATGCAGAAAAAAAGCAGTAAGGAAAATACTCTCAATGTTCAAATATGTTTTACTGCAAAATACATACGAAATGTGTGGACACAGAGGCCTTTATAAAGTGACATCTAGTCTCCATAAAAAGTCTCCAATTTCATATGTTTTGAGGTTTTTAAGTGACAGTCACTTTACCTTCTGTGGTTCCTTTTTTTAACCATCCAAAACAAACATTGCTGAAACCAAAGCATATTTACTGTGAAATTCGGAGAAAGTGTTGATACAACCATTCTGTCATTGCTATATACATCTTTTCCCTACAGTCAACACCTTACTTTTCCTGCATACCAGTTCATTTACAACTTGTCTTGTAAAGAAGATGCCAGAATAATCCAGGTAAATGCAACTCCTCAAGCCAATGTGGGTTTATAGTTTTTGGAGGGGGAAAGATTTTTATGAATTATTACATGAAGAGACCAAGTGATAAGGTACATTCTGTTGATCAACAATTTAAGAGGGAATTGATTTCCTGTAATTTTTTTTAAAATGTCTATTTTTTATTTATAGGTGGACACAATATCTTTATTTCATTTTTATGTGGTTGCTAAGGTTTGAACCCAATACCTCATATGTGCTAGACAATTACTCTACCCCTGAGCCACAACCACAGCCCCACCCCATCCCAGCCTGTATGCCTTTTTAATGTTAACTGTATTAGTTCCCTACTGCTGCTGTAACAAATTTTACATTCTTAGTGGCTTAAAACAATAGATACTTACTATCTAATAGCTTTGGGGATCAGAAGTCTGAAATGGGTATCCTGCACTAAAATCAAGGTACCAGTAGGCTATATTCCTTTTTCTTTTTTTATTTATATATGAAAGCAGAATGCATTATAATTCTTATTACACATATAAAGCACAATTTTTCATATCTCTGATTGTATACAAAGTATATTCACACCAATTAGTGTCTTCATACATGTACTTTGGATGATAATGATCTCACATTCTACCATCATTTATAACCCTATGCCCCTCCCTTCCCCTCCAACCCCTCTGCCCTAACTAGTGTTCATCTATTCCTCCCACTATGAATCAGCCTCCTTATATCAAAGAAAACATTTGTCATTTGGTTTTTTGGGATTGGCTAACTTCACTTAGCTTTATCTTCTCTAACTCCATCCATTTACCTGCAAATGCCATGATTTTATTCTCTTTTATTGCTAAATAATATTCCATTGTGTATATATGCCACATTATTTTTATCCTCTCATCTATTGAAGGGCATCTAGGTTGGCTCCACAGTTTAGCTATTGTGAATTGTGCTGCTATAAACATTGATGTGGCTGTGTCCCTGTAGTATGCTGTTTTTAAGTTCTTTGGGTATAGACTGAGGAAAGGAATAAGGAGAATCCATTTTCTAGCCTCTTCCAACTAGAGGTCACACACATTCCTTGGCTTATGGCCCTCTTCCACCTTCAAAGATAGCCATATTTTAAGTCTTTCTAGCATGGTACTCTAGACGCTGGATCCTCTGCCCCCATGTTCCATATTTAAAGCACTTTGTGATTATATTGGAGCTACCCAGATAATCTAGGATAATCTCTGTAATTTTAAAGTCAGAAGATTATCAAACTTCATTCAATCCAACATGTTAATTCCCCTTTGACATACGCTATAACATGTTCATAGTTTCTGGAAACCAGGAAGTGAACTATTTTGTGAGCACATTATTCTGCCTACCACATGACCTTTTTTCAATTTTGTTCATAAACATGACTTTTAACATGCCTACATGAATGAAATTTAGCATCAGCATAGCTAACTCACAGGAACTCACAACTATATTTGCTTCAGAAGGAGAAAACAAATCCAATAAAGCAATTCATATTCTTTATCCCTTGCTCAAAATTAATCATGTAACTAAAAGGTGTTATGGTAGAAATAAGATGAGTTTTCTCAACGATCTCATGTATTTTCCTAAACACTAAAGCCAATAGATGTTAAGTTTTTCTTTCTGGGATTTCCTCCAGCATATAGCTGCCATCTTCCTCCTTGAAAGTCGTTTTCAGCCTTCACTTCTAGGCCACAGCACTCTCCTGACCCTCCTGAGAGTTGAATTTGTTTTAGACACTTTGAATTGTCATTTTCTTCTACTAAACTCTTAACTGGTAATTCTCTGCAGACTTCACACTCCTTCTTCCCATGAGCTATCCCTTTCTAACTCTACCTCAAAGGTTTTTCTCAGCTAATTCCCAGGTACAAAGAAATTCAAATATAATCTCCTGTCCCGAACTCCTTCTCTTAAACTCCCCACCAAGTGTCTACCAGTCATCTCCACCTGGATTCCCCTCCAAACAACTTCAGCTTCATATATTTTTCTAGGATTGAACTCATTGTTTCCCCTTCAAATATCTGCTTCATTTATTAATCTCTTCAACAAATGTCTATTATGACTGAAGCAATCATTCTGTACTGGAGATAAGACACCAAAAGAGAGTTCACTGCCTGTAATGAGGTATAGTAAGCCATCATCAGGCAAACAAGCAGAAGCAGTTAACAAAAGGGTTGAAATGAAAGGTCCCATCCACTCAGGTCTCGATCCCGGGGTTTTAGACCCAGACTCGTAGCTGATGTTTCCCATTTCTGCACCCGTCTCCATATTGAACCATTTTAATCTTAAATGATTATTGGATTCATTCTCTTCTTTCTATCATATCACCTACTTCAGATTCTCCACACCAATTTCATTAACAATTTTATGTCTTTTAATGGTCTAACTTCTCTTACTTTTTCCAATCCCTCAAACCCATATAAGTTACAAACAGAAGTAGAACCACCAATATTGTTATCAAAGTGTTTTTCTTAAAAAAAAAATAATAATAATTGTTTAAAATCTTCCATAACCTGGCTTCCATCTATCTTTCCCCCTTCATCTTTTGCCACAACTGCACAAAGTTTATATTGTGACTTATCTGCCTATATGTCTGTCTCTCTAGTAGACAGCGAGCTGCTTGAAGGTAAAATAAATAAAATCCTATTTGGCTCTAGATCTTGAACTGGACACACAGAATGTGCACCATAAGTGTTGTTTTAAACTGGCTAACAATGAATACCTGGTAGAGCGCACCCTTGGAAATAACCCAGAAGAGCTCTAATGATAAGTTACTCCATGACTGACCACTGCAGAACTAAGCTAGACTGAGACGACAACACTGAAGAGTTGAGCAACATGCCCATGCTTTGTTCCTCAGGACCTGTATCTTGCATCCTTGAGTTTAGAGTGAATGGTTTATGATTCCTATCATTGCTTCTCCAATCATCACTGCTGAAAACATTCTTTTACCAATGTAAATAAATAAAGAAAGCAGAATTTGTCTACCTAATTTCCTACTATGTGCAAAATGAAGCCGTTGAAAATACGGGTATAAAAACACACCTTGTAAAAGCTTTTTGAGCTTGCAAAGAGTTTAGTTCTATTCCTTTCCAGACAGATAAGCCTCCCTTTAAGGAAGCAGGGTGTGGTGGTTCATGCATTTGAGTTTTCCACAACACTCAACTCCAAACATTAGGCATTAACATTCCTAAAAACGCTTTGTCACACTTATATTTCCTTGCTCTGTGATAAATGACATTTCATCACCAACACTTCAGTCTCTGCAGGATTATCATGTTTGTCTAGTTACATCACTACACACTCATGAATACTATGCACTTATTTCAGGTATTAGCACGATTTTTCTGTAAAGGGCCAGAGAGTAAATATATTTGACTTTGAGGGGCATACAGTCTCTGTCATGGCTACTCAACTCTGCCATCATAGCATGAAAGCAGCCACAGAGAATATGTAAACAAATATGCATGGCTGTGAGCCCATAAACTTGATTCATAAAAACCGGCAATGGGCCAAGTCTATAGTTTCTCAACCACAGATTTAGGTTATAGAATAAGATTGAAATAAAAAAATAAAAACTAGGAGCCCAGTAATAATGCAAAGAGTAGATCTCACAAAGTTCAATTAAAACAAAGCTAGTATTCATTACAAATGCTTAACATGGATTGCCAGGAGCCTTTAAACTATGTGCTCCATTTTCAAGGAAAGGAGCAAAATTAAGGACCAAGTATGAGTGGGTACAAATATTTTATTGACACTTTATATGGGGGATGAAGTATAATTAGGATAGACACACATGCATATTATAGCTCTATTAAAAGAACTGATCTTGTAATATGAAAATTTGTTTTTCACTGATTAAACTTGCATGGTCTTTTCAGAAGGAGCTACTTAAGCAATGACCTCAAAATTAATATACCTACTTAAATGGTGAGGTGGTAACACTCATCAAAGCTATGGTACCTTTCTACAGTACAAACAGTTGTAAAACTGAGTTGACATATTGGTCTGCCTAGAAACACAATTAAAACCAATAAAGCACTATTAATCCTAGTAGATTAAAACAATAATCATAACCAAGAGAGCTACACTCTCCGGCCCTACTGATTAAAATTTTCAATTACCTTGACCCTGGACGAGAGTGCAGAAATATGCAATTGCCAGAAAAGCTGGAATCAGCCAGTACCGCATCTTGCACTGAAAAATCTTCATTTTATTTTCTGCCTTTTACATGGGGTGTAGCAGCTGCCTGGAAACAGAAAGCACAGGGACGGTTTTTTAGAAGCTGAGAGTAAGTATACATGGTCATCTAGGACAGGCAAATAGCCAATGTGGATTGGCTTTGTTAGGAAATAATTAATTCCCTAGAACATTGTGGATGACAGTCTAAAATGCAAACTGATGAAAGATTTTTTAGAGGAAGTTGTAAATGGAGATAGTGATCTGAAGGCATTCGGGAGAGCGGTTCAGAATGTGCTTTGTGACACTTCTCTAAGGACATCAATCGCATAGCAGATCTCCCAAAGAGATAAATTCCATCAGTTTACCTGAAGTGAGCAGTAAAACCCGTCACAATGTCCTATCCGGTCACATGTCCCTCTCATATTTATCACCTATAGTTAGTTAGAACTCCGACCACCGCCTTAGATTGCCTACAGAGTACAAATATACAGGACCTTTCTACTAGCGATCAAGGAGCCCTTGTAAGCCCACTTGGTGCTCTATGACATCATTGATCGATGTTCTCTTGATTCAGTTGAATGATCTCTAATCTTTTCGTCTTTTCTCATCGCTCTTTTTTTCCTAATATGTGAATATAAAACCCTTCCAGATTTTTATTTTTCCTTAGAATATAAGTGAAAGAGCTACCAAAAAGAGAGAGAGAGAGAGAGAAAGGGAAAAGAAAAAGAGGGGAGAGAGGGAGGGAAGGGAAAGGGTCAAAAAGGACATCATTTACTATTAATCTTCAAGGTCCACCCACACACTAAAATTCTATTTCAGGTCATTATGGAGGAGAAATTCTGAGTCCTGTCCACAGAGATTAAAAAGATGTACTTAGAATCATCTTTATATTCAGAGAGGGCTCAATACATTTTATGGTGAATAAGAAACAGGGAACTGTTTTAGATGAACCATGAGGAAAATTCTGCTCAGCTTTCAGTCTGAGGAAAACCTATACATCTCCTGAAACATATGTCTTAAAATTTAATCTAATATTAAAACAAATAAAAAATTTTTTAAAATTATTATAATAATATAGTAGTCTTAAAATTAGCATATTCTATCTTTCTTAGTTTTAGTCTTGAAATTTAGCATATTCTTTTTTTTTTATAATAGTCAGAAATTTGTGGTCAAATTCATAGTCACCTCTACTAACTCTATAGGACCAGATAACTTTTCTATGCATTCCTTTTACTCATGACTTTATTGTTTTCTTACCAAACTCCCCCTGTACCAGAATTTCTTTTTTAAAAATTCCATATTGCTTATTTAATCTCAAATATTTTTTGAAATTGCTACCATGCTACTTCTCCCAGTCCTGGATGGTATTCTTTTTGAGGGATGCTGTACCAGCCCACTCTTGGAGACAGGTTATATAATCTAGTAAGGTACAGAGCAACTATGCTTTAGGTCAGAGCCCAGCATGGGAAATAAATTTTAGTCAATGTTTGCTTCCATACTTTCTGTCCGTACAGTGCAGTGAAACACTGTCACCAAGGGGTATGCTGGATCCTGTAGGAGTCCTAGTCCTGTTCAATGGAATAGACGAATGGAATAGACGGGGAAGATTAGCACCATGTCATGTAGCAGCTATAGATACTAAAGCCCCTGATGGCCCCCTTAGAGGAGACTCCTAAAGTTAAATCTGGCCTCTTCTTGGGGACATTTTTGGGGACACTTGGACCTGACCTTGATAGTGATAGTCACACATGGCCTTAGGTTCAGCTGAATATCACCAGGTCAGGAAGTGTCAGTGTTACTTTGGATCTGAGTTAGGGGTAAGCTGAGGATTCCTTCCTTTTCTTTGTAAAACCATACGTCTCCTCTGTTTCCCTGGCTTCTTCTAACTCCCTCATGATCTAGTCCATGGCCTTGTAGCTGAGTGTCTTTTCATCACAGAGCTGGGAATTTAGGAGATAAATTCCTGTTTAGAACACTTTGTTTCAGAAGGGATTTTTTAGGATTCCATTCCAATGCAGTAGTTGCAAAATGGGCATTGCTCCTCAAATTTCAAATGCAGCCTCCCCTGTGTTTATTTGATTCCAAAGGATATATAGAGTCCAGTGCTGATGCCAGGTCATCAACAAATCTAAAGTGCCACAGGAGGAGGTGACTGCTTCCTGAACGCTTCCCATAATGAATTAATTTCTTGGTTGATCCTGCAAGCCGGATCAGTGGAGAAGGATTTGATCAGGACCACTTTAGCTGCCTCCCATTGGGCCTCTGCTGTACTTAACTAAAGCAACACTCAATGTTGCCAAAATAGCTTCTCCACAGGAGGATTGCATAACTCACAAAGAGTCCAGAAGATGGCCTCCGCTTATGCCTTCTCTTGGAAACGCTGCCCTTTGCTGCTGCTTGCTTTAACCAAATTCCCGTAACATCCAAAGCTTTGAAGACTAGACCTGGGTCCCTGTGAGGAGAGACTTGGACAAGGATGTGTCTCAGGGATTCCAAGGTTCTGTCCATCTGTGAGGGCCTCCTGCACAGAGTGTTCTGATGCCTGAACTCTCAGTCCTGAGCTGAATTTGTGCAGCCAGTAATACACCAGATTACCATAGAATCTCTTTTAACAACTACCAATCAGACATTTCCTGGAGTCTAAAACCACCTGGACAGCCCTCCTCCCTCTCTTATCTTCACTGTATCAATGTAGTATCATTTTTATGGAATGTCAAATTCACATAGGTAATTTTCAAATTTATATTAATAACCAATGCTGACTTTCAATTTTCTTTTCTTAAAAAATTTTGGTATCCAGATATTTCTAGCTTCAGAAAATAAATTAAAGCTTTCTTTATTTTCAGTGTTTTGCAATAGTTTAAGTAGTTTGAGATTTACCTATGAAAACCTGTAAGTAACAGGAGTAAGAACATCAAATGGACATGCTTGGTTTGGGGGGTTTTTTTGTTTTATTTTTTGATGCTGATTCTTATACAACTTTTTCAAATTTTTTTTGTTTCTTTATATATTTACATAGGTTTTCCACTTCTTATCTCTAATTTGGATATTCTTCCATGAAATTATTCTTTTTATTTGGATTTTCATATTTATTAACACAGTTGTATTATCTCTCAATTTAAATTTTTTTTTCTGTTTATCGCTATATTGTGTGTATTAAGTTGGTGTTTTTCTGACTTATCTCTTCCCTCCTACGTAAATAAGCTACAGATTGTCCAATTTGCAATATTTTAGAACAACTATTTTGCTAAATTGTCGGTACTGTTTTGTTTACCAAAAATTTGCATTTATCACTTATAGTTGCTTTCTTATGCTTTTATGCACTTTTTTTTTTTTAGTTTTTGTTGTTCTTTTATCATTGCTGTTTTTGTTTAATCCTTAATTAATATAATGCCATTCTGTAGTTGAGGCCATTAATTCACCACTTAATATGTGTTGGCAGCATCATATTACCTTTAATTTCCTTTTTAACCCCGGAGTTAGTACAGTGAATATACCAAAACAATTCTGTTAACCTTCAAAGCTATATGGTTTACAACTTAAGCCTGACATTCAAGCTTCATTCCAGAATAACATAGTATATAGAGAGTAATAAATGAATAATAAAGAAATTTGAAAAGAATAGATAACATACTAAGTGACCAATATCTATAAGTCATTTTAGCCTGATTTAATTTATTACATATTATATTAGCAAACCAATTATTTGTTAGGACAGAGAAGACATGGAGTAAATAGTATAGAAGTTTTGATAAAACATCAGATGAAAAGTCCTGGAACATACATAGAACCCTCACCCTACAGAGGCAGGTAAATCAAGCTTAGTGGATTATCCAGAAGGGTGTGAGCAACTCGTATGTAGACAGAAGGCATGAATACAGGTGGTCCAAAAGATACAGCAGCCAGGTTCAGCCCTATCAAATCAGTACATCAGTAAATATGCTAGGCACACAGGTAGCTATCCCATATATTCAAGGAAAAATATAGCGGTAGAACCATTTTCTCAACTCAAATGAAGTGTTCGTTCTAAAATTATCTGTCTCCAGTGATATAACCAGAGGGGTCAGCTAGAACAAGGCATGAGACGAAAGGTAAAGAAACAGGCTACATTTGGGTTTCAGGTATGCACATTTAAGTTCAGGACATGTCAGTGGCTCAGACCTATAATCCCAGTGGTTTGGGAATCTGGGGCAGGAGGATCACAAGTTCAGAGCTAGCCTCAGCAACTTAATGGAGCCCTAAGCAACTTGGCAAGATCTTGTCTCAAAATAATAAATAAAAGGGGCTGAGGATATGGCTCAGTGGTTTACCCCACGGTTCAATCCTCGGTACCAAAAAAAAAAAAAAAAAAAAACGGATCAGGACACACATATCAGACATCACATGATACTACTTTAAAGGGTTATTTTTCAAGTCATAGTCAGGTGAACAGTCTTTTCTCTGTTCTCATCCAAGCACTGAAATATCTGTGTGCAGATGTTTCCAAGCAATAATTAACATATAACACTGGAAGTTAATCTGCTTTCACTGGCTTTAAGAGCTAACTAAACAAATAAATCAATGCTACATTAGCCTTGGCAACATTTGGGGGAACTAAGTATTATTTACATGGAAAAAATTGTAGGCAGAGCCTATCTTTAAATTCTGCTCTTTTTTGTTGTTTATTTTAAATTAGGATGAGCAATGACATATTGGAAAAAGTGGAATTTTAGCTTCCCAAGCTTTTCTGCTAAGTCCCAAAACTTTTGGACTGAAAAGTAGGGGCAAGAAAAATCCCAAATTCTACTAACATGCCATGAGATATTTTAACGTTTACCAAAATGTCAAAGTCAAATTTGTTGAAACTTTGCCCAAAAGCCTGTACAAAACAAGAAATCCTGCCTTTATTTTCCCCCCCTGGGTTTTAATATTTATTTATTTATTTATCTAACTTTATTTTGCTTGAAAGCATCATGCTAGAAATGGCTACCTAGCTCTGAGTTCAGAGGTATAAACTAAATTTGAAGAGAGGTGATAATATGTAACATAAGATATCCTAAATGAAAAATAAGTCACAGACTGGTATAAATCATCCACAAATTGTGTATCTTTTAAATTACTTATATCCAGAGTAATAAAAACTCCTTATAACTTGAAAAAAGCGATCATAATCTTAAATATCAGTAACTTAAAATTAGCCTCATTAGTGCTAATTTGTTCTGCCTCTATTCTGGATGTTTGGTATCTGTAATTTTATTTGTGTAGCTAGGTTTTATAAAGAGCAAAGACCTTGAGTACAGCCATTAGCCAGTGATCCCAGACATCACATGATACTACTTTAAAGGGTATCTACAAAACCTCTGACCTAATACACAACCATTTTATCAAAATGCATTAAAATATTTCTTCTAAAGCTTTTGCAGAGCTCCCTCTCTTTCATCCCCCACCTCTAGGAGTTATCTACATGTACACATACAAACTTTGGGCAACATTCTGTTCAATGACTCCCACTTCCCAAAATACACTATAAATGTAAACAAACTTTTGCCATTAGCCATCTAGCACATGCACACCCAGAAACTCTATGCCCTGAGAGGATTTTTTAGTATTGGAATCTTCATTCCAACAATCACTTACTGAGAGTCCTTCAAATAACAAAAACATTGTACTTGGTACTAAAGAAGATACAAAACCTTACGCCATGAGTTCCCTTTAGGGAGCTCACTTGCAACTTAGTTGAGAAGGAAGACTATAAGCAAACATGTTGAAAAACTAAAAGAAATAAGAATGAAATACAAAGGAAAGTTAGCACAGATGGTATGAATGGAAAAGTCGGATGTCACTAGCCATCCATGAGCTGTGTGTGGGCCACCGTGCATCGAAGGCTACTGAATAGGAACATGTGGTGTCTGGGAACTACCAGTGGACATTTCCTCCGTGGAAGATTGCCCAGAGACATTGCGAATTGCTATCCAGCTCTGCCATGTCCCACACAGCACCTGAGATGGGTGTGACCTGCCAAGATGCCAATCAACCTGCTGACTGCAAGACATTGCAAAGCAAGACTCTGCCCTTGAAACCTTACCCCTGCCTTTTATGTACCCCCTTAAATAAACCACAGAAGCCATTTTGTCTTTTGTCTAGTGCCAGCTCCCTTGTGGACTAAACCTATCAGGGCTCTGCTTTTGAAAATATATATTTCTGACTCTTTGTCTTTTGTTCTTCACTAGTTATTCTAGACTTTAATTTCTCAGGTGGCTTATATCCTTGGCAAGAAGAAGACCCCCCCCCCGCCCGCCAACAAGATGCAGGCCATCACCCCTAACCCCTAAGTGGGAGTTAGGAGGACAGTTCTGACAATAATCTGCTGGGGTCCTTAACTAACTGGTTTAACTACTCTATGATTGTTTATCAGTAAAACCGTAGAAGATAATATCTATCTTTAAGATTATTTGACAGAGTAGCACTCAAAATGTTCTAATTGGTAGCAATGTCAGCAACAGGCTGCAAGAACACAAAAGAAAGGGTAATAATAATAACCAATGAATTTGTTAGTTGGCAGATGCTAAAGAAGGAAGGACAGAAGGAACAAAAGACTTTTTATTCCTCCATCATATTAAGGTTATGGGACTTACTTGGCAGAAAGGCTTAAGCAGAAACTGAAGATTCAGATGAGTACAGGCACATCAATTATTTGCATGAGTGACTTGCTTTAGATTTTTTGAAATACATTCCTTTCCATTTTTATCACTCTCCAGAGGAGAGCTCTATAGAGGTTTTAAAAAATCAACTGTATGAAAATGTGGGAAACCTGACTTAAGAGCAATGCACTGGCTTAGAAGAAGACTTAGCAGTTAGTTGACAAGTTCATGCAAACAAAGTTTGAAGGAAAGGTAATAATTAAGCAGGCTTTCAACCTAGGAAAACTAAGAACCAGAGGCACATAACAGATTTCTTCGTATACTTGAAGAGCTTTCATCTAAAAGATAAAACCGGTTTCTTTCGTGCAGATTTGACAACAAAACTTGAAAAAGTGGTATGATCCAAATCCAAATTCTAATTTTAACAGTAAGAATAGTGTGTTTATTTGTTTACTGCTACTGGGGATTGAACCCAGGGGCACTCTACCACTGAGCTAAATCCCTAGTCTTTTTTATTTTGAGACAGGGTCTTTCTAAGTTGATGAGGCTGGGCTTGAACTTGCAATCCTTCTGCCTCAGCCTCCCAAGTTGTTGGAATTACAGGGGTATGCAACTGTGATGAATTTATTTTTCTTTTATTATAAGTTTGGGGACATAGGATGGGTAAGTTTTTATCCAACTTGGGGCAGTGATCATATGGCCTCTAAATTGCCTTCCCCAAGTAGATTTTTAATATTTTAATATTCACTTTATGGTAGAACTTTACAGTCAATTTATGATCTAGGTCATGAAGCATTAAAAATTAAAAAAAAAAAAAAACAGTAACAACAACAATAGGCCCAACCTAGTATCATACATTTTGGGTATTCCTTATTTCTTCTCTCTACTGAAAATACCATCCTCCCCACAGACAGAATCATAAAGAACATTTTCAGGATTAGCTAATGAGGTCTTCTTAAAAATAAGCCCTAGAACCAGAGGAGTAGACAAAGAGGGACAGGGAAGAAAGGAAGAGAATGCAGAGAAAGGGCAGGTACCAGGGAAATAAATCGACTGCATTACATAGATATATTTTTTTACCTTTATTTTGTTTATTTAGGAGATATATATATATATTGCTGGGGATCGAACCCAGTGCCTCATGCTAGGCAAGTGCTCTACTGCTGAACCACAACCCCACATTATATTACGTGCACATATAACTATGTTACAATGAATCCCACAATTATGTATAATTATAATATACCGATAAAAAATTTTTTAATAAGTCCTGACAGAAACCATTAATTATTACCCATCTGATAATGTCATGATCTGTTAGCATCATAACATAGAAGAAGAAAATGATAATTTAGGAAGGAATAAAGAAAATCTACTTTTATTACTGTCAGCTTAGCTGTTAGCCTGTCTCTTCCTGAGGAAACTCTCCACTGGGCATGAAGTGGCTACTGACATCTTTTCCCTATACCCAGGCAGAAGGCACAACAGTCTTATTAGCATGAAGTGTCAAAGGGCAAAGTTCATAAATGCCAGAGAAAAGAAAAGTGAGAATGGAAATGTCAGAAAAGAGTGAGCCACAGTGCAAGAGGGGGCCAAAACTGCATAAACCATCCCCCTCAAACCCTGGACATTTTAGAATGATATAGGATCAATTAATCAGAACAACTCAGTGATAAATATAAGTACTTACTACTAGAAAATATGAAGCCCAAACTGATAGGAATAAAGAAGTCATAAGTGGAATTGGAGATTTAACACTCTTTTGAGGAATTGAACAGATAGGCAAAATATTAGTAAAAATGTGAACAACTCCATCAACTAATTGATATTCATTGAATAATACTTCTAACGACTGCAAAATGTGCATTTTTTAAGTGTATCAAGAAAATTTAACCAAATAGGCCAGACTCTGTACCATAAAATGAGGCACAATAAATTTCAACAAACTGAAACCTGGGGATGGGGTTGTGGCTCAAGCAGTGGCACACTTGCCTGGCATGCATGCGGCCCGGGTTCGATCCTCAGCACCACATACAGACAAAAGATGTTGTGTCCGCCAAATACTAAAGAATAAATATTAAAATTCTCTCTCTCTCTCTCCCTCTTTCTCACTCTCTCTCACTCTTTAAAAAAAGAAAAAAAGAAACTGAAACCTTACAGAGTATGTTTTCTTACAAAAGAATTAATTTTAAAATAATTATTGATAAAGAAAATATAAGTTCAAACTATTTGGGATATAACAACCTGCATCTAGATAATACATGGGTTGAAGAGGAAATATTTCAAAAGGAATAAAAGTTAAAACAAAATTCATTTAAAAATTGTGAAATGTAACTAAAGAATTAGAGAGAAATTAATAGGCTTAAGAATTTGTATAAAAAAGATTTTAAATCAATGCTCTAACTTTCCACTTGAAGAAGCCAGCAAAAGAAGACCAAATTAAATTGAAATTAATTTGATAGAGAATATAAAGATAAAAGTAAAAATTAAAGAAATATAAAACTAATTGAAAAGTAGCAAAATCAGAATTTGCTTCTTTGAAATATTAATAAAAATCATAAACCTCTAGAGTGTGATCAAAAAACACACCTAGATAGAAAACATAATCAACAATTCAAGAAATAAAAAAAGATATCACTACCTATTCACAAACTAAAAGCTGATTTTTAAAAAGGGCAACATACTAAATGTATGTTATTAAATAAACAATTTAAATCAACAGTTAGTAGAAAAAACTGTTGAAAACTCAATTTGCTGAAAGAGATACATGAAAAAATAGAAAATCCAAGCAGTCCTATATGTATTATGAAGATTGGATTTTTATTAAAATTATTCTCCCAAAGAAAGTTATAGCCCCAGATAGTTTCATTGGTAAATTCTATGAAATATTTAGGGAAGACATGATACCAATCTTACTTACTCTTAGAAAAAAGAGGTAAAAGCTAGTATAACCTTTCTATCAAAACAAAATATCACTATATAAAATAAAAATTATGTAAAAATATCCCTCATGACCATGGGTACAAAATCCTTACAAAAGGAATGTTGTTCGCAAATAATTTTCAACAAATGATAAAAATGTTAAAAAATGATAATAATCATGACCAAGTGGGATTTATTTTCAGGAATGTAAATGATTGATTTAATATTTTAAAATCAATATCATTTATCATGTTTACAGACAAAAACAATCATCTTAATAAATACAAAAAAGGATTTGAAAAAAATCAATACCCATTCAAAATTAAAAAGAAATTCAGTAAACTAAGAATAAAAGGGCCTTCTTCAATATGATAAGGGGATCTATGAAAAACCCATTGCTATTATCATATTTAATGGTGAAATAATGAATTCCATCCTTCTAAGACCAAGGATAGACAAGGATGTTAACTATTTCCATTTCCACTGATCATTGTACTAGAGGTTTGATCCAGTGCAATAAGATAAGAAAAAATAAAAATAAAAGAATGAGAAGAAAGAAGAAAAAGTGATTTAGTCACAATTAACATGATTATTACATGGAAAATCTAAAAAAGTCTATGAAAACCTATTTGATCTAGTAAGTAAATTTAGAAAGGCTGAAGGACATAGATAAGTAGTAAAAAGTCAATTCTATTCCTATATAAGAGCCCCAAATGAATAGAACTATAGCATTTCCCATATTTTCTCTTATTATTCTTATGTATTCAATTTTTACACTTAAATCTTTAGTTACTAGAATTCATTGTGATGTAAATATAAAGATTTTAACTTTTTTCCCCCTTGGTATCTAGCCAATTATTCCCATACTATTTATGGAAAACTCTGTTTTTTATATACAGGTTAGAACTGTTAGATCTTATTTTCTATTGATCCGTCCATTCATGAGTGACTAGCAAATAATGTAAATATCAAAATTTTATGATACCTTTTAATATCTTCTTTTAAACATTCTTTCTGACTACTCTTGTTACTGAAACTCCTCAAAATTGGGATTAAGTTAAATTAGATCAATTTAAACACAGTAACTTTTTAAATAATATTTCATCTATCAAGATGGGTATATTTCTGTTTATTCAGACCGTTTTCATTTTCTCACAGGCATTTTATGTATTTAGACTTATAAATTTGGCAATTAAATTTATTTCTAGATTATATATATATATATATATATATATATATATATATATATATATATATATAAAATCTAGAAAAGAAAAACATATATGTTTCTTTTCTTTTTTTTAACCAAGGACTGAATCATCCAGGGACAGTCAACCACTGAGCCACATCCCCATCCCTTTTTTATTTTTTATTTTGAAACAGGGTTTCACTATGTTGCTTACGACCTCACTAAGTTACTGAGCCTGGCTTTGAACTTGTGATTCTCCTGTGCCACTGTTCACAGCATAAATAGGTTTTTCTTTAACCAGATTTTAAACAAGTTGTTGCTTAATAAAACTGTTTGTTTTAATATTAGTTTTGTAATCTATCACTTTAGTAAAGTTTTTTAGTATTTATAATAGCTTAATATTTTGTCAAAGTATAACAGTTGATTTCCTAAACATTTTCTGCAAATGATATCTTTCCTATACATTCTAAATTTTCTGCTTTGGCTACTATTTCCAAAATATTAATAGTGGCCATCTTGTCTTGTTCTTGTTTTTCATAGAAACGCTTCTTTAATATGACTTTGGTTTTAATGATACGTGGTTACACAGAAAGGCAGATAGAAGACAAACATATATATACTGATATAGATGAATAGCCATCTGTGTAGACCTTATCATCAGTCTGAAAAAATGCTAAATTTTTGTAGTGGGCTATAGAGAGAATTCTCTATAGAGAGAATCATGTGATTTTTTTCCCTTTCATCTATCATTACAATGAATTATGTTAATCAATTTCTAATACTAAACTTTTATTTGAAAATGTGATCTCAATTTGATCACTGTGGATTATTTTTTTGATGTATTACTGGGCTTTCTTTGTTAATATACTATTAACAACTATATTGACCAGTAAGTGAGATTAGTCAATAGCTTCATTTTTTATTATGCTGTCAAGTTTTTATATTAGTTTTATTTTGGTGGTTTTACAAAAGGCTTCAGTTTTCCTTTTTCTACATACCATATGATGGGACAGCTGTAGTAGGAAGACATTGGTATCATGGGGCTTTCACCTTTTTGTTAGTATGCTATTGCAAAACCATAAGATTTGGTACTTTGGGGGAGATGAGGTTTTAACAACTTTTTCACATTTTGTTCCTATTTATTTATAATTTCTGTATAACCTAGGATGAATCGCAATGACTTATATTTTGTCCAGTTTTTGTAATTTACTGACATATACTTATTTTAATTACCAAAGTTTTAAATTGCCAGTAATGTGTGATTGTTTTCCATTCTCATTTCTTACCTTGGGTATCAGGGCTCTCCTGGTTTTGCTTTTTAAAAGACAAAAAGCTCAAATTCATGGTAATTTTTGCACAAGATAGAAACATCAAAAGAGAAGAGAAAGGAAATAGTAAAGTGGTAGTGAGAAAAGGGAGAAGAGAAAGAGAAATGGTAAAGAAGAGGATGCAAGGCAGGGGACACAGGGGAAAGGGAGTGAGAAATAGGAAGAATCCCCTTCCTCACCAGATGCAGGCTTCTGTCCCCACAATGGACTCTACTTCAAAGAGCCAGTCTCTAAACTGTTGCTGGTACAGTGAGATAAGGTGCTTATTACAAAATATAAATAGAAGAATTGCCCTGTTTCCTTCATCAGGAAAGCTTTACCATGAAAAAAATACCTCAGCTGAACCAACAGCGTGCTTAGTGATCTATGTGATTTGTATCCAGACACAATTTTATCTCATCAGGAGCAGGTAGCAATTCCCATGGGCACCAACTAGCAGTAGCACTAACCAGGCCTCCAACGAATGCATCTGTTCTCCATCCCATTGCAACTCTCCAGTTAACTCCATGGCCGTGGTAACTGGTCTTACCATCTGGATATTGGACACCACAACACCTCTAGATGGGAAGTTGAACTCATAATGAAACAAATTCTCATACATAATGGGCAACCAATAAATAATGATTTAATTATCAATGTTTGGATGCTCAGGGATGATGCACATACAGTCCAAAGCTGAGGTACTGCACAATTTGTACTTGGTTTAGGGTAATGACACTTGAAATTAGTACTCTCCTTGCCAGTGTGTGACTCAGTTCAGAGCTCTGCTACCCAGTGATGCTTCCTTCTCCCAATGGCATGGACCCGGAGGGGCTGACTTTTTCTAAATGACAGAAAGACCCTATTAAGTTAGCAGTCCTATGAGTTACTCAAATGCATGACATTTGACTGCACATTAGCCTCAGAAATGCATCTGTTCCAGCAGTCTCAAACTAGATGCTCTAAATTCTATGTGATGGGAGCCAGAGCTATTCCAAAAGTAAGGCAAATTGGACTGACAGTTCCCTGACACAGGAATGTTCCATCATCTGGCTTCTACCCGCCCTCCCCACCCTTTCTGTTTTTAAGGACTGACATAGAGCCTCTTTCAAAGAAATGGGAGATTTTTATTTGTAACCAAATCTCTTATAGTCAGTATAAAAGGTAGCTGGGCTTCTCAGCTTAGACATCTTTTCCTTCAGGAAGAATTCCCTGATCCTCCACATTTTTGCTTTTGTTTTCTGGTTCCTATAGGAATAACCTTTATTTCCCATTCTGTAGCATCTAATACTGTACTGTACCTGATTCTATTCATTTCTACTTAACCAATTGTATTACGCACTATTCTCTCTTGAAAGTTTAGCACAATGCCAGTATATGATAGAAAAAAATCATCAGTAGAATATCCTTTTTCGGGGCTGGGGATGTGACTCAAGCCGTAGCGTGCTTGCCTGGCATGCGTGCGGCCCAGGTTCGATCCTCAGCACTACATACAAACAAAGATGTTATGTCCGCTGAAAACTAAAGAATAAATATTAAAATTCTCTCTCTCTCTCTCTCTCTCTCTCTCTCTCTCTCTCTCTCTTAAAAAAAAAAAAAAGAATATCCTTTTTGGAGATCAAGTCAGTGTTCTCCTCTTTGCAAAAGCAGAGACAGAAAGGAACAGATCTTCATCCCATTAACGGTCTCGTGACCACCCCTAGACAGATGTGTCCTAAGACATTCTAACAGATTTGGCAAAGTCCAGCCTCCCTCTGGACCAGTTTTCACAAGCAACCCAGGCAATTCTTGGGAGGAAAGAGATCAGACACTGCTCCCTAAAATTCAAAGTTGAAGACACCACCAGGGGAGTGCCACCAAAGGCCCATGGGCAGAAAGTGCAACAAGTCCACTGATAAAAATATGACCTTGCGGAAATGGAGACTCTAAGCTCTATACCTTAGCTTAGAGTCTTTGAACTTCCCATACACTCTCCTTTCTATTCATTATGCCCACAAAACAGTGGAGGCAGGAAAGAAAATAGTGAAAAGAAATTTATGTGAAAAGAAGAAAAAGAAGCAGGAGAAAAGAGAACCCATTGTTGTCTCCCAGGCTCTGTACTAAGTCACCTTAAACCACCCTATGAAGTGGCTATTGTTATCCGTGTTTTCCAGATGAGAAAATAAAACTAGAGATGTAAAGGAACATGCATAAGAGCACAGATGCAGCAAGCTGACGTCTCCCTCGTGGCTGCCTTCCATCCGCTGCTCCAGCGCCCAGATTGGGTGGCCTCAGTTCCATCATTCCCAAGCCACTTGCAATCACAAGTGACTCCCCCGTCAGGGAAGCTGTTCAAGACAGTGTCCAATGTGATCTGGGTCCAAATCTCCATGTAGACTTTTCTTAATCATCTTCATCTTAATCCCACAAAAGTTTCTTTATCTCCATGAAGCTCAGTGGTTTCATCACTAAAGGAGAAATAGTTACTTCTCCAAGTACATGAAAGACAAGTGTGTTTCTAAAAGAGAAAAGGACAGATACCTAACAAATAACTATGTTGAGATTTCTGCTATGTTTTGGATCATAAATGTGCCCCAAGGGCCCACGGGTTAAAGGCTTGGTCCTCAGGGTGTATTATTGGGAGGTGGTACAAACATGAGGAGGAGGGGCATAGTGGAAGGTCTTAAGGTCATTGGAGTGTGCCCTTGAAGGGGGTTGTGAGAACCTGGTTCCCTCCTCTCTTTCTCTCTCTCTTAACTCCCAGACCTGTGACATAAGTAATTTTGCTCTACTATGCTCCCACTGTGATATACTATCTCACTACAGGCTCAAAAGAACAGGGCCAGCTGCTCATGGGCTAGAACCCCTATAACTGCAAGCCACTATAAACATTTTCTCTGTTATATAAGTTTGTTATCTCAGGCATTTTGTTATAGTAACAGGAAGATGAGTAGCACAGTTTCTTACACACATTCACACACAGAGAGACACACCAGTCACCCCCATAGAAACAAGAAGCAGTTTCCACTCAAAGTTTAGTGTATGTAGAAGAGTTTCAAAGTGGATACCTGCCACTTTTTATTTACTTATAGAAAAAGTAAAGGAGAATGATTGTTTTCCTGATATTCAGCACTATCTAGGGGCAAATGTCCCAAGAAGAAAATTTATTTTTGTCAATTCTCTTTCTATTCCCCTTGCCCCCACTCCAATGCCAGTTCCCCTGGGGGACTCATCTTATGTCTCATTTCCAATAATTTTGTTCTCCACAAACTGCCATAATCCCAGATAATTTGTTAACTTGGAGTTTTTTTAAATAGTAATGCCTCATCCTGCAGCGATTCAAAGCGGCTCTTGTCTCTTTAAAGGAATCTTAGTTTATACTCCATCCGCCAGGAAAACAGCAGTCATTTGGCTGAATTTGGATAAAACTGATGGCAAATGTGGCTCTAGTCACATCACTGCAGAGACTGGCAACTGAAAATAAGCAAAAGACCTTTTACTAGGTGACCTTGGGAAATATTTTAGATCCAAAGGGAGAACACCCCTAGGGGTCTTTCTTCACAGGCTGAGGACTCTCCCTAGTACCCCTTAAATCACATCAGTTTGCTCAGCGCATTCCTAAGGCTGACCCTGGCTGAGTCTGAGAAGCATGGGGAGGCCCCAAGCGTTTTCTGAAATCTTCAGCTGGACTGTTAACAACAGGAGAAGGGCCAAAGAGCTCCTCCCATCAATCCTAAAGCCCAGGACCCATCCAAAACTGCTCCAGGAATCCTGATAGGTTCCAAGGAATCCTGCCCAGGGAATTACTAAGAGGCCTCACCATTGTGGCTCCTCATTTCAAAGGGACCTACAGGAGGTCAGGGCTACAGTGGAGGTCCAGGTCCATTCTGGCTCAAGCCTCCTCAAGCACAAGGACGGCTGCCCACTGATATGGAGAGAGTAAAATATATCTTATGCATCATGGATGAAGCCTGAGAATATCTTGCTAGTCAAAAGAATCAGTCACAGAGAACCACCTATGGTATAATCCATTCCTATGAAAACCATAGAGCCACGGTGGCATATTAGGAAGAATTGTAGAGTCACTGCTTACTCCACAGTTATAGGCATATAGGTATATAATCCTGTGTTAGTTCTACTGTAGGTATATAATTCTGCAAACAGGTATTTCTTTGGGGGTACTAAAGTGTTCTTAAATTATGGTGATAGTTGCACAATATACTAATATAGTTGAAGATACTAAAAACCATTGCATCATTGCATTGTATAATTTAATGGGGCAAATTGTTAGGTATGGAAATTATTTCTCAATAAAGATTTTTTTAACAAAACTATCCCAAAGTCTATCTTACAACAAGCAAGTCACTGGATCCATGTTCAGAGGTGATTCATCCAAATTGCTCTTTTGAACAACAACAAAAAAAAATCCAAATTCCATTCATTCATTCATTCTAAATTGCCCAGCAAGCTCTCTGCGTGCAGAACTGAACTACTTGTTAGCAATCAAACACAGCCTCCTTGTTGCAAGCAGCTTAAGCCTGTTCCCTGGACTAAACTGGCAACTGGTCTCTTGACCACATGCTGCAAATGCAAAGTGCCCTCCTGGCCCTCTGTCTATGAGGGGGTCCTATGCTTCTATCAAGGGGAATCAGGAAAACTCATTTTCATGTCTGCTCTCCATTGAGCCACCATATTCCCCCCTTTTCCACCCCACCCCTACCCCTTTAGCTGCCGCCAGCAGGGGACTCTCCAAAACTTACAGAAGGGAGTCCAAAACTTTCAGAAGGAATGGAACTGTCAACAGCAACCCCCAGAAACAATGTTCAGGGAAAATCAGGCCCCTGTGAGAGCTATACACAAGCTTCATTTGGACCCTTTCCCTAAGGCCAGGTCCAAAGCCAGCATGGATCTTAGCTGAGCAACCCTTGGCTTTTGCAACATCGGACATGCTTCCCCCAGAATTCAGTGCCTGTAGTCTCAAATTTGCAGGAGGCCTCCATGTCCTGGCTAAGTTTACTCTAAGGACACACACTGCTGCTCTTGAGCTAGCTGTTACCCTGTTCTGCCTGTGCTGTGTGCACTGTGAGCCAAAGTCCGGGTTCTCCACCCAGGTGCTGCATACTAGAGGACATAAAAGTTGGGAGGGATCTAGAGGAATACAAGAAAAGAAGTGAGGGAAGAAGAAGCTAGGCAAAAAGGGTCCTCCAACATCAGAGCATGGAAGTGCACTTCAGCTCAAAGCCACAACCTCCTTGATTCAAACACCAAAGCAAAGCATACTGTGTCCAGGTTTCCTGCAGCAGAGACATGGAGGAGCGCATCAGCGCCACCATCCTCCATCATTAAGCTCTGCCTGGTTGCTCCCCTTTACTTCCAGCACCTGGTCCTTGGCTACCCAAATCTGTGACAGTACAGTGGATGGTTGCGTGAGTCTTGCCTCCCATGATCTCCATGGGCTGCTCTCCCAAACTACACCAAATACAGACTAAATACGAACAGTGTGTTCACTATGCACACACAACTCTTCAAGACAAATCACTAAGCCCCTTGTCCGCTATATAGTCGCCTTTACTAAACCCCTTCTACATACTGGAGACCCCACCTTCCCCCAGCCAAATCCGGCTTCTTCAGCGGCGTGCTCCCTGCGAGCAAGCCCAGGGAGAAGCACCCAGGAGCAACAGTATCTCCACTGTCACCGCACCCTCATCTCGCTGCCCAGAGAGCCTGGCGAAGAGGATCTGGGTGCATGGTCCTGTCCCACCACAAGGCTCCCCACGCCATCCTGGGAGCGCGCGCGTTCAGAGAAGGTCCAGGGAATTGCACTGCGTCTGCAGGTGGCTCGCTTTCTCCACTTTTCCTTTCTCGAGAAGAGTCTTTTCAAAGCCAAGCCAAAGAAGAGCAGAGAAAGTCGAACTGACCTGTGCAAGGCAAGCTTCCAGCCCAGGCTGGAAATCTCTTGGCGACTAAGGAAGATCCGCCTGGAGTTGGTTCCCAGCGGCGCACCGCAACGCACGGTTCCTTGTTCGCTTCCCTTTCCTTTTTTTTTTTTTCTTTTTGAAATTTTTTTCTATTAGCCTTTCTCCCTCTTCTTGTTCCTCTCCCTCTCCCGCTCCCCTCCGCCCCGAGGTGCCTCCGCCTCTGCAGCGCTTCCCTCCCGCTGTGCGCCCAGGATCAGATAAGAGAAAAAGGAAGGGCTACGGGCAGCCAATTATAAAGCGGACGGTGGCCTTGGGGGCGGGAGGTGAGGAGGTGGGAGGCAGGCCCAAGCCCCTAGCGCCCCCCACTTTCCCTCCTCCTCCTCTCCCGCATCCCCGCCTCCACCAGAGAAGCAGAGGAGCCCGGTCCCCGCCACACACCCTCTCCCCTTAAGACCTGGCGACCGCCCCAGGTGCGCACTGCAGCGGTGTGTCGTGCACCGGGAGCGAGCCACTCTCTCCCAGGGACTGGACCGAGGCTCAGGCAAATCTCCTAAAACAGCCCCCCTGAGCTCTACGGAAGGTCTCTGTGTCCTCCTGTTTTCAGGCATTCTGGGTCCACTTCTCCATCCCCCAAAACCCGCCTTCTTTTCCTTCGCCTGAAAAGACTGGGCTCCTATAAAAGCCCCCTCTCCTTCCCAACTAGTCCAAGTGGGATATAAACGCCAAGGCAACGATTGTCAAACTTTAACGTACAGGAGAATCATGTGGGGGTATTAAATTGGCCATTTTTGTTGGAAATGAAAAGACGAATGTCGACAGGTTCGTGTGGTTAGACCACGCGCAGAGATTCTGGTTGGCAGGTCTGTCCTGGGACCAGGGACTGCATTTATCAAACACTGGTTCTGATCCATGCGGATCATTCTTTGGGAGGTTCTACCCTGAGGCTTGAATATCATCAACTCCAGGAGCTCCAGAGCCCCTCGCTGGTTCCCTGGGGAATCAGGCCTACACTCTCGCCCTCTGGGCCCTCTTAAAAAGTCATCTTTCCCATTTTTGAACCCAACTTAACAAACGCCACGCGTCCAATTCTTTACACTATTACTTGTGATTTGCTCACAAATGTTAAGAGAGGCTGCGTAGAAACTGGGGATTTAGCAAGACCCTATTTTTTGAGAAATCACCTTCTCGCCTTGGAAAACTGAAAAGACAGTATTTCGTCACCGCGGAAAGCTGGTGATGGAGAGAAGAGAAAGGGCAAGGGGTACCCTTAGAAAGTCCTGGAACCTGCCTCCTTCATGCTCAGCTGAGAATCCAGCAGAAGGAGCTGTAATGTTTGACACCCTGCAAAGTGGTCCTTCCCACACTCCAACCACCCCAACTGCTCAGAGCCGCCTCCTCTACGCTCCTCGAATTTAGTGTTTGCGCCCCTGCCCAGGCTCTCAACTTCACCTCGTGTTGCGGTTGGAGTGAAAAGGGCGGGCTCCAGCTCCCGCCGTCGCCCAGCATGACTTTGGGGTGGAAATTGGCGTCTGCTCAGCCACAGGGCGCGGCCTCAATAAGGCGCCGTTCTGCTTCCGCGCTTCACTGAACCCCTTCCTCTGGGGTCAGATGGCCAGCCTAGTAGCCCTTTAGAAGAACAGCGCCCACCGAGGCCTCTGGACGCAGTACTGCCAGAGCGACAGCGCCACCTGGTGTCTGCGCGGGGTTTTGAATAGGGCGGGAACTAGAAAGATGCCTACCAACTCAGGAGATTGACAAGTAGCATTCCCTAAATGCAATTCCTAGAGACAGTTATTACTTTGGTTAGATCTTTCCCCTCCCCCCTCAATACAAGTGCTTATTCTATTCCCCACTTAACTAACGAAAATTTACTCTTATGCTCTTCGTTCTTACCAAGATGCTGATGACGGGTACAAACTTCTCTTGTAATTCCCTTGGGGGAGGGAGTTGCACGTTATCACAGATGGAAAGGAAAAGATGGGAGGGGAGTATGATTGCTTCATTACAGAAAATTAAGAAAAGAAGATTACCTGATGGTTTTAAAAACAAAAAAACATATACAAAATCCCATAATTACAAAGAAATCGTGTTTGTTAAATAAAAAGTCTTACATGATTTGTATTGATTTAATGACCATATAAAATCTTATTTTTTAAAAAAACCTAATTCATACTTCCTTTATCTCTTTAACCTGTTAGTAAATAAATTTCAGTTAATGTTAGCTCAGCATAGTTGGTTTCAGTCAGTTTTCCATATAGTTGCAGTTGTGTGTAAATTTCCAGTCCTCGCAGGAGTGTTTATTCAACATTTATCTTAAATTCATCCCTCAGAGTGTGGTAGAGTACAGAGAACTGAATCATAGAAACAAGACCAGAAGACCCTGCAAAAATCTCTCTCCTTTCCATCTAGGAATTCCAGTTTCCCACAGTTGATGCTCATCCTGAGTTTGTGACATGACTATAATTCTATTTCATTTCTCCCCAGTCTCTCTCTCTCTCTCTCTCTCTCTCTCTCTCTCTCTCTCTCTCTCTCACACACACACACACACACACACACACACACACCCTGCCCCTCTCCTCTTAGTCCCCTGAAGTCTTGCAGGAAGGCTTTAGACTTAAACCTAAATTGAAAGGCTCTGTCCTTTACCTGTTCTCACCTGCTGAAGTATTTTGCCTTGCTAAACCTAACTCTTCATGTATAAGAAGGAGGTGGTTATTTAAATCTTAGGGGATTGTCAATGGATTAAATGACATGAGTTTATGAAAACTACATTACTCAAATTGGTATTCTACCCCTTCTGCCCATTGCATATGGCTATACACTCTTCAGCAGTTCCTTCTGAAAGATTTTCTGTTCAATGTATCCTGTGTGTGCTGCTGTTGCTGGGTATCCAACCCTGGGTCTCCTTGACAAGTGCTCTACCACTGGCTAAATCCCAGCTTCTCGATGTGTCTTACAGGAAGTGCTGCTGTCATTTTGGGCAGGATAACAGCATTATCCCAAACTCTGTAGAATATTTGCCATTGCTAGTCCCATAGGCCAAATTCTAGTAGCAGCCACCCTATCTCCTAGTCATGATGAAAACCAATAATACCATCACATCTCAAGCATGCTGTAGCAAACCACAGTGCCCAGCTGAATGAGTTATTTGCAGTTCTACCTCAGTGGCTCTATAACAGTCAGCTGTGATCCCCTAGAGCCCAGCACCCCTTCTCCCTTCATACTCAATCAACAGATAGGAGCCAGCCATGCCTATGACCAATCGCCATGGCCCAAGTCCCCAATCCCTGTTCTGATGTTCCATTACTCAAAGTTGACCTCCTGCTCCTGTGACTCTGGTATTTTCCTCTTGTAACAGCACAGCTGGTTACAGTTAACTTTAGCATAGTAGGGAGCCTTCAGGACCCAGCCCCAAATTCAAGGATCCATGTTCTTCCTAATTGACAGAAGGACCTGCCATAGCAGCTGTTGAATATTTTGTATTTCACCCTAGAGTGAGATATGAAGAGCTTTGCATTCCTTTAGGAAACTGCCTTCACTTCATCGGATGCAGTTGCAAGGATGTAGGGGGGTGTCTATCATTTGGGGGTGTCAGTGCCCTGTTTCCCCACCCAAGTATAGGCATAAACTGTAAACTAAGCCAACTGAATACTCTCCTCCCTCAAATATGAGTATTAAGTGGTGGGAAACAAGAGCAGAAAAAAAATGTATTAGCTAAACTTTTATCTCAGCTCATCCTAACAGTGAGAATGGTAGGAATGCCAGCTCCCCACATTCAGATGCTTCTCTTATACCCAGTAGGAGCTCTCCAAAGTGGCTTACTGGTTGTTAAAATATCAAAATGCTTCAAGGCCAGTTGGTGGATAGCTGCTGGCTCACAACCCTGAATATCCTCTCTACTATCACCTTTCTGGGGCCACTGCCCAGATTTTTCTCTGACCAACAGGTCCTTGGATCAGCTTAGGGCCTCCAGGTCCCTGCTGAAGTCTGGCTGTAGGCATTCATTCTGATTGAATGGTCCGTGTGCCATCCTGGTTGCTCAATCTCTGGCATACCAGTGCTGCCCAGAGCTCCTGAACACCTACCTGACTCCTGTCCTTCCTGAAGCTTTGCTCTTAGTCCAGTGGGCAACCCTACTTATGCCAGTTTTTATTTTTATTCCCCTGCTAATGGGAGAAATGCACCCAAGTCATCCTTTAGTTTTCCAGTCCTGAAGTGAGGACAAAGGACATAAGAGAAGTTGTCCATGTTTCCCCAGATTGCTAACAGCAAAAATCAACACTAGAATTCAAAATTCTTAGCTCCCAGGCCAGAGCTTTTCCTACCATAGTGTGCTAACGACTTTTCAAACATTAGTAACACCTCTCATGCCTATACAGAATTTTTGCTTTACAAAGTGTGATGAAGTATATCACTCTATTTTATTACATTAGTTCTTCAAGGTAAGAATCATTCCAGGGGTTCAAACTATGTCGTCTTATTCTTAATGTCATGGAGTTCTCTTCTCATAATTTCACTTCATGGTCTTGGACCAGTGAATAAGACATTCTTCATCTTTTCAGCTCCATGGCCCATATCAAAGTCACGACTTTGACCGCAGCCAAGTTTTTCACGTGTGACAGCACCCTGTCAGCATATGCATATTGCATAAAAGGTTCTATTCATACCATAATAGTGCTGGCACAGGCCTGTGATCACATATTTGCCAAACCTCCTTCACTTTACAATGAAGAATCTGAGGTCCAATCCCTGTCCAGATCCCCCGAAAACTTCAGTGGCAGATATTGTTAGATCTTGTGTCATCTGAAAAAGCAAGACTGGTTCACATAATAATAACATCATGAAAAGAGTTCACACATGGGAGAGCTAGCATGGGCTATTTTAGCTTTTATTATTTTATGAAAATAATTCATATGTGTAATTTTTAAAGTCAAGTGATACTGAACATTTGCAAAATGTAAATAATACTGTCTTCCTCTCTAAAAGTAACCCATTTTTTAGTTTCAGCAAGGTAAGAATTTTTTTCTGACATTTTCGAGTATCTGTACTTCTAAATAATATGTATATACTGTTATGTGTCTTTACTATCTTAAACATCATCTATTTTATTTTTCTATTATGATAGAAGAGGAAATTTTTGTATGCTGCCCTGTTTTATTTTCTGTATGTGACTGGATTACAATTTTGGTAAAATTCATGTTCAGAATTTCCATTTTTATGTTGTGTAAATATCACTTATATAAAAACATCATTATGTATTATGATTAGTTTCCCTTTCTACTTTCAGTTTTCCCAAAATTAACTTGACTAAAGAAAGGAATATTTACCTTATCTTGCTTTTTTATTTACTTAATTTTCTTTTTGCTTTTTTGCCATTTCTTCCTATTATTTCCGCTAATGTCTTAGTACAATGATCCATAAGATCACATAGACCAGGGATATGTTTTAAGCCATTTCTCCTTCTCTGGACAGGGTTCCTTTTAGAACAGCTGTATCCTGGCCTTTGTTTTTCTACTAAACATTCCCTCTGCCTTTCTCCACGATTGGATTCCTTATTTCCTGGATATCATTTCTTCTTCTCTTTTAGTATATCCCTCTGATTTGGTAGAGTATGTCCTCCATGAATTTCTCTGGTTTAAAAGCTGGTTCAACGGGTATGACATCATTTTCTGGTGTAAGCTACATAAAGGGACCCAAAGACATGTGTTTTGAGTTTCTCCAATGAAATATGGCCTCTTAAGTTTGTTTTCTCACAAAGTTGATCTCATTGCATGATGATAAATACATTTGACCTTAGAAAGCTAGCAGCAATGTAACCATACACTTCCTTAATAACCAAAATAAAGCAAAAAGAGAAAGAAAGAAAAAAAAGGGCTTATAGTAGCAGGCATAGTGACAGCTCTGAACAGCCTCTCTTTTGTCATGCTACTTCAATCTGAAAGGTTTCTATCTTAGTCAGTTTGGGTGGCTGGATGGCTGAACCATCAGAAAGTTACTTCTCACCGTCTACAGGCTGGGAAAGACTAATGTCAAGAAAGCTCCAGATCCCACAACTGCATATTGGTTTGCAGATGGCAATTATCTTGTGTCCTCATATGGTGGAGAGAAAGATCACACATTTTACACACTAGTCACGCCCAGGAGGGTTCCATTCACATAATCTAAAATCTTCCAAAGGTCCCACCTTCAAATACTGTCAGATAATGGGACTGAGCCAGCCACCACAATCATTATTCCATAGGTTCTCCCTATTTCTCTCCTGTGCTATATACTCCCCTTTCAATTTTTCTGTCTTCTGAGTTGTTTTACCCTCTAGTTTTCAATAGGGACAACCCCTAGTGGTAGCCTAAGGTAGGTGCATGATGCCCGGGAGATATATTTTTCAGGCCTTGGATGTAGCTTGCCCTCACATCTCATTACTAGCTTAACTGGGCATGGGATTCTAGTTTAGAAATGATTTTCCTTTAAATTTTTTGAAATTTTTGCTTCTTTATTTCTTGCTTTCAGCATTGCTGCTATGATTGAGAAGCCATTGTGACTTTTGGTCATCCTTGAGTTCGTCTCACCAACCTTTTCATTCTAGAATATTGTAGAAGCTTCTTTTTGCCTCCCGTTTTGAAATTTCACAGTGATATGCTTTATTATGGATTTAGTTTAATCAACTTTACTCTGAATTCCATACATCCTTTTAGTCTGTAAATTTATACCCTTTGGTTCTGGAAAAGTCTCTTTAAGCATTGAACTAATGAAATTCTCCCCTCTGTTTTTCTCTTCCCTATGTCTGGATAATCAGCCTAGTAAGCCTCTGAGAAAAAAGAAATATATATGTATATATATTTCTTTTTTCCCCTTTTTCTTCCTGTTTCCTATCTCTTTGTCTCTTAGTTCTTCCTTCTGGATTTTGTCCCTGGGTATTTAAATTTTATTTTAGTCTCTAATTTCTGCTATAATATTTTAATTTCTAAGAGTAATTTTTATCATTTTATAGTTTTTCAAATAGCATCCTATTCTTTTTTTTCTGAAGATATTAATGATAATTTTTTTCTTAGACTTTCTCTCTGTGTAAACTATTTCCCAAAAGACTGTTTCTTTCTTAGTTTGGGATTCCATCTTCCATAGAAACATTACTGAGATTTCTGTTATTCCTTGGTGGGTCTGCTTAGTATTAAGTATGAAAAAGTACCATATAATTCAGAAAATAGTGAATATGTGTAAAGAGAGAGATTGAAAAAAAATGTTAACCTTTGCTGAACCAATGTAAAAACTGTATGGGTTTTCTTCATAATAACCTTTCAACTTTTCTGTTGATTTATTTCTCAAACAGCTTCTACTCAATCCTCCTTGTTTTAACACCAATCCTTTTCATCCCAAAGCTATGAATGCTTGTGTCTTCCCCAAATTTGTCAAGTTGAAATGTTATTGGGAAGAGGTGCCTTTGGGAGGAATTAGGTTTAGATGAGTCACAAGGTGGAGCCCCTATGATGAGACTAAAGCCCTTATAAGAAGAGGAGACCAGAACTTTCCCCTCCCTCTCCCTCCCTCCCCTCCCTTCCTCTCCCTCCTGATAGAGCTAGAAGGCAACCAACTGCAAACCAGGAAGCAGGCCCTCACCAGACACTGAATTTCTAGAACCTTGCCCTTGGATTTCCCATCTCTACAACTGCAAGACATAAACATTTGTTGATTAGACCACCCAGTCTACAGTATTTTATTATTGCGACCTGAACCAGCTAAGACATTCTGTGATGCTGCTATTTTGGACTCAGGCTTTTGAAGAGACTGTGATGTAGACTGAGTGGTTTCTCAGCTTACCTGACTCCACTGCTCCTTAGAATTAGATTTTCTTCAACACATCTGTCACCAACTCATCCATTCCTTTTATTGTGATGCTAACATTTTCTCTCTTAGTACCTTTTATCACCTAGATTCAGAAGGTTTGGAGGAGGAGACTATGAGATGTGTATGGTCAAGATACCATCTCAGCTAAGAAGCACCTCAAAAGACCTCTGGGGTGGAACACTTATACTCTTGCAGAAGCAGGAACTGAGAAGGAGGGGGAAATTATCTTGGAGGTAGTAAGTCAAAGAGATACAACTAAAATCCTGTCACCAAGGCCAATATCACCTGTCACCAAAAGAACTAATATCCTTATCACTGTGTTAATAATTCTTCCTTGTTAACATTCTTTTAATCAACTTAAATTCATGTGGATTGCTTTTTCCTGTCAACTGAGGAGAATTGACTATTCTGAGGAAATCATAATAATGATAACCCCAAAGAGCTCCATAGAAACTAATGACAAGGATGAAGTACTGTTTCCTGCCTGTCTCCTAGTGGACAAGCCAGGCTGCTAGAGGAAAAGGAAGAAGTTAAAAGCATTTACATTGAGCCAAAAACTACAAATTATTCCCTTCCGTTTTTGTTCCTGCTCCCATAGATGGCACACTCCATGGGTATCCATGAGACTTCCTCTGAAAATACACACCCCAGAGAAAATTCCAGATAATATAAAGCCATCAAGATATACCCACCAAGACCAAAACAATATTTAAAACACTACTAACAGGAGCAAGACTTGAAACCAAATTCTGAACTATTTATATTCCAGTACCTTTTATATGATGAGGTCTAATATATGTGTGCTTTTAAAACTTATTCTTAGGGCTGGGCATAGTGGCACAAGCCCAGCTACTCAAGAGGCTAAGGCAGGAAGATCATGATTTTGAGGCCAGCCTCAGAAACTTGGCAAGACCTTGTCTCAAAATAAAAAATCAAAAGGACTGGGGCTGTAGCTCACTGATAGAGGGTCCCTGGGTTCAATCCCTGGTACCCCAAAAAATTACTCTTTTAAATGATTTAGATGGATATACCAGAAATAAACTATAAAAATATTTGCCAAAAAAATGGGTCCTAAATATTCAGACAATAATAAGAAAAACTTATAAAAATATTAATTATACACACACACACGTATTGCTCATTTCAACCAAAAATGCTCATCAGTGAACAATGTGTGTACATATCACCATAACAGAATTCTAATAGCTTTAATATTTGTACTTCTAGAAGCACTTAAGTTAATGCAGCTCTGCAAAGGCCTATAATTTATGCTATATTGCTGTACTGAATTTTCCCCAATATTAGGTTTTCCATTATTTAAAGCTGAAAAAGTGAGGCTGATATGAAGAATGTCGATAAAGATTATCAGTGACACAGTGCCCTGCTCATAGTGTGGTTTCAACAAAGGCTTGCCAAGCTAAACTTATTTCTACGGAGATCAGAAGAGGGAATCCCAAGTGTCTGGAAGTCTTTGTACTTTTGGGTTTTCCTATGTAGAAAACATCAATTATAAGCTTCTTTAGAGAAGTAGATGTGCTAATAGCATCTCCAACATAGAATCTTGCTCATAATAAAGGCTTGCTAAATGTTTACTATACTGAGTAGGATGAAATTAATCAGTTATAGCTCTTTGATTCTTCCCATGTGGCCGTCATCAGTTGTAAGTCATCTATCTAAATCCATATGTGTAACACATGCGGGTTAACTAAGAGGGCTGGTGGCTCTAGACTCAGGACCCATACACTTATTTACATATTCATCCAACCAGGAAATACTTATCTACCACCTTTGCCCTACCTGGTGAGATTCACGGCAACAGGAACACGCAGTGAAGATGTTCCTGCTCTCTTGGAGCTTACTCATAAGGGAGATTGACGGAAAAGACATAACAAATAAATACGTAGAACAACTTCACTGGTAAGAGGTGGAAAGAATAAGACCAGGAGGTCAAAATGGATACGAACTGCTGTGTTGCATGGGGTGGTAAGGGTGAGCAGACACCAAATGAAGACAGGGAGCCTGCAGTGGAACTAACAGGAGGAAAAGAAAGGAAACATGAATGCAAAGTCTTGAGGATGGGAGAAGAGCAGGGAGGCACAGAGACTTAAGAGGAGTGAGCAAGTGGGCCGTGGCTACCGAGTGAGGTCAGAGAGGAAACTGACTCCAGATGCCGTCAATATTGTAGCTAAATCCAGGGATTGTAGACAAAGACTTTGAATTTTTTCTCTGTGCAAGAAGGGGAATTGTGAACAGAACAATAATATGGTATGATTTAACTATGAGAAAGATCATTCAAGCATTCAGATCTGGCTTTCTTGTATTTTCTTCTTATGAAAATCTTGTTTTGTGAGAGACAATTATAAGAATAATTTTTATGAGTTGGCTACTTTGCTTTCAAATCTTTGTGAAATAAACCATCACACATGATCCTCATCATGATCCTGTGGGTACAGGAAAACACTTAGTATCATCCATTTAGGAAAAAAAGAGAAAAAAGAGGCAGAAAGAAGGATGTCTTGTGACCATGTGGCAGATTCCAAGATTCCTCACCAATATGGGGGTCAACTTGCGAGAGAACTAATGGGCTGGATTTCTCAAACAGCACAAAGCATCCAGAGGAGGTTCCAGATCCGTAAAGGGTTAGATGGATCCTGCTCAGGGCCTTCCCCTTGAACTGAGGAAGGCATGCTGACGAACTCTCAGTTCATTCCAAACCTCCTGGAAAGCTGACTTGCCAAGTCTGACCTGTCAACACTTGTGATAATGAAGTAATTCATGAGGCAGCCTGGGATGAGAGGGTTGAACAGAGTTTGAAACTCTTTCTTACTCCACAGGACAAAAATGCAGTTTCAACAGAGAGGTTTTAATCGATGATCAAAACAAATGAATCTGCCTGATCGTTCAAATGAACACATGCAGGATAGTTGATATAACTACAGGGTGCCGTTAATATTCATTTGTAATTCTGTAAGGACTTTCAGTTATTTTATTGAGGACCTAAACCCATCCACATCTTGGAGAAGCAAATTATTCTGTTGAAGAGAGTGTTAAATGGTGATAAATCTGAATTGTTCTTCCAAAAGACATTCTCTTTAAAAATTATAAATATATGGGGCTGGGAATGTGGCTCAAGTGGTAGCACGCTCGCCTGGCATGTGCAGGGTGCTGGGTTTGATCCTCACCACCACATAAAAAAATAAATAAAAAGAAAGTTGTTGTGTCCACCGAAAACTAAAAAATAAATATTAAAAAAATTCTCTCTTTTAAAAAAATTATAAATATGGTTTATATATTTACACAATTGAACTTCATAGTTTAAATGACTGCCAGCAACTGTCTTTCTTTTTTTGTATATTTTTATGATGTATGCAAGTGGAATTTCCCTAAAGTCTCAAGTGTACTTTTTTTCCCAAAAAACTTTATTTTGTAACAGCACCTGCTTCCACATACAGTGGATCTTGCTGGAGTGGCATTTTCTTGCACATTTGCCCAAGAAAAGGGTGTGTTATGATATCGTTAGAGCTCACGATCTTCTGGTTTTCACCCTAAAATTTTTTTTTTATATGCTTCTCTGCTCCATTCCGGGAAGACCCATGAACAAGAACTCCAAAAGAGTGCAAAGTTGTAAGATGCTTCATCTGGAGTTACTGTTTCCTATAATGAGGTAGTGGAGAAAAAAACAAGAGACAATTCCAGTCAGGGGATACTCCCACAAAATAATGGAATGGTCCTCCAGAAAGCACCTGGGGGACTGATGACCTCCTCTGTTCTCTGCTTCCAGGCAAGACATCATCTAAGCCTTTTCAACTCCTCAGACTTTTGGAAGACTCCAAAGAGAGAGCCACACCCTCTGCTCCCTTTCCATCAATAGCCTCATTACTGGGGAAAACTTTCCATTTCTGGAAATCAAAGAGCCCTACAGAAGATAGAAGCCTATACTCCACCGATTTTTTCCCAGAGTCTCAAAAAAAAAAAAAAATGTTTTTACAAGTCCAAAAAAAAAAAAAGAAAGGCTTTAAGTCAAAGCTGATAAATTATAAAAGATACTATTGAAAAGACAGCTGGGCTTGGTGGTGCATGCCTATATTCACAGTGATTTGAGAGATTGAAGCATGAATAAATAGACAAACTAATGGTAGAAACTAGAAAGCATAAAAAGATATGGAACTCTAATGTATGATAAAGTTGGCATCTCAATTACTGGGAACAACATAGGCTTTTTAGTAAATTGGGTTAGGAAGAGAGGAAAGCCCTTAGGAGATGAAATTCTATCCCTTCCTCACATTTCACAAAAGGAAATTTTAAAATGAATGAGAAAATTAATTATAAAAATTAAGTCATGCAAATACCAAGAGAAAACAGATAAATTCCTTTGAAATCTAGTGAAGGAAGACTTTATAAATATGTGTACAAATCCAGATATGATGAAAGATTCATGAATCCAACTGTAAAAAATTTATTTTTCAAAAAAATAAAACTCGCATAGCACAAAACTCAAAATCATAAAGACAAAAAACAAACTGGAGAAAATGTTTCTTTACTGCAGATAAAGAATCGATATCCATTTGCCAGCAAATGACATGATTTAATTCTTTATGGGTGAGTAAGCTCAATTGTGTATGTATACCACATTTTTTAATCCAACCTTCTACTGAGAGACCACTAGGCTGGTTCCTAAATGTGGCTGTTATGAATTATGCTGCTGTAAACATGGGTATGCATGTATCACTATAGTATGCTGCTTTTAGTTCTTCTGGATAAATAACCAGGAGTGGGATATCTGGTTCATATGATGAATCCAACACTAATCTTTTGAGGAATCTCCATTCTGCTTTCCAAGGTTACCAATTTGCTGTCCTACGCAATAGAATACTGTGTGTCTTTTGAAAAAAAATAAGTATTGGTTTTTAAATAACTTCCACAACACATTTTTAAATAAAAAAGGCAAAATACAGAAGAGTACACCATAATGTACAATACAATAATGCTATTTTATTGTACAAGAGAGGAGGGAAAATAATATATGCGGCGTGGAGGCAGTGTTTCTGATTATTTAACAAAACAAAGCAAAAAAGGAATGAAAACTAGAAATTAAGAAAATCCGACCGGAGCAGGAAGCCGCGACAGCCGCCCAGCCAGACCGGAGCAGGAAGCCGCGACAGCCGCCAGCCAGACCGGAGGAGAAAGTCCGGTCCCGCCCAGAGCGCTAGTCTCCAGGAAGCCCATCAACCCTTAAAACCCATCAAAGTGGGTGTGGCTACCAGCACAGTTGCGGCTGATCCAGGTACCCGGTTTCCAACTCCCCCACCCTTAGCTGCGATAACTCAAAATATTTCCCACAAGCTTTTGGGGATTGTAGCTATCAACACAAAACAACAACTGTAGAGGCACCTGGTTTCTACCTCAGAGACTAGAGTAGGGAAGATACAGGTGGAAGCTCATTTCCCTTCACACTGGCTATACCCACCACCCTGAATACAGAGGCTCAAACTAGGAATAGACAACGCCACCTACTGGAAGCAAGGAAAACAGTGTTCTGAGAGACTTTTTTTTTTTTTCCTCTCTTTCTCTTTTCTTCTCTCTCTTCCACAACTTCAGCATATGTGAAACCAAGAACTGAGCATGAACAACTGAATTACCAAAGTAATATAATATAGAGGAATTGCATATACCCCACCTCCCCCCCATTTTTTTTCTGTATTTCTATCTTACTTCCCTTTCCCTTCTCTTATTTCTCTTTTCTTCCTTGTTATTTCTTTTCTTTTCTTTTTTTTTTTTAAATTCATATTCTCTCTATACCACTTTCAATCTCCTAACTTTTGCTATCTATACATAGGGTAACTATCTAAATAGGAGGTTGAGTCTATACATTCTTCCATAAATTACCAGTCGAGTGGTTAGAGTTCTCCAAAGGTGCTAAGTTAGTTTAACCTCATTCCCTCACTCCTTTCTCTTTAAATATAACATCCTTCGTCTGAAATTAAGTTTTCTATATGCCACCAGATATGGTATGCCTTTTATGAAACTAAGGAATATATTCTTAAGTAATAATTAAATCCAACATCTATAGTCTTAGAATCTAACTATAAATGTATTAATAATGAAAACTTGTCCTTAGATAATGTACTGTTGATATTGGGATCTGTTAACATTGTCTTTCTCCGAAAAAGAGGGATATTGGAGCTATTCAAGAACAATACAAATATATAAGGGGAAAAACATTAGCTCAACAGTTTCACAAAGCTAGAAAGAATCATGAGCAGTATGAAAAGACAAGGAAAGAAAGGACCACAAACAATACAGGTCAATTCAACATTAGATGAGGTAATATCTGCAGCTGATGGCATGTCAGACAAAGAGTTCAGGATATACACGCTTCAGATGATCTGGAGTCTCAAGGAAGACATTATTCATCAAATTCAGACAATGAAAAATCACTTGGACAATGAATTACATAAACAAATCCAAGAAGCAAAAGATCAACTCTATAGGGAGATAGAGGATATAAAAAACAAACAAACAGAAATCCTGGAAATGCAGGAAACAATAAACCAAATTAAAAACTCAAATGAGAGTATTACCAGCAGAGTTGAACACTTGGAAGATAGAACTTCAGACAACGAAGACAAAGTTTTTCAACTTGAAAAGAACATAGACAGCTCAGCGAGAATGTTAAGAAATCATGAGCAGAACATCCAAGAATTATGGGATAACATCAAGAAACCAAACCTAAGAGTTATTGGGATACAAGAGGGTACAGAGGTCCAAACCAAGGGAATGAGTAATCTATTCAATGAAATAATACTAGAAAACTTCCCAGACTTAAAGAATGAAAAAGAAATCCAAATACTAGAAGCCTACAGGACACCGAATATACAAAATCATAAGAGATCCACACCAAGACATATAATAATGAAGATGCCCAACATACAGAATAAGGAGAGAATCTTAAAAGCCACAAGAGAGAGGAAGCAGATTACATTTAAGGGTAAACCAATCAGGATAACTGCTGATCTTTCAACACAGACTCTGAAAGCTAGAAGATCCTGGAACAACATATTTCAAACGCTGAAAGAAAAAGGGTTCCAACCAAGAATCATGTATCCAGCGAAATTAAGCTTCAGGATTGAAGATGAAATAAAAATCTTCCACGATAAGCAAAAGTTAAAAGAATTTGCAGCTAGAAAACCAGCTCTTCAAAACATCCTTGGCAAAACATTACAGGAAGAGGAAATGAAAAATAACAATGAAAACCAACAACGGGAGGTAGTACAATAAAGGAAAAACTAAGCATAGAGGAAAAACTAATCATGTTAAGTATCATACATAACCAAATATGGCTGGAAATACAAACCATATCTCAATAGTAACCATAAATGTTAATGGCTTAAATGCACCAATCAAAAGACATAGGCTAGTAGAATGGATTAAAAAAAAAGATCCAACAATATGCTGCCTACAGGAGACTCATCTGATAGGAAAAGACATACACAGACTGAAGGTGAAAGGTTGGGAAAAATCATATCACTCATATGGACCCCGGAAGCAAGCAGGGGTGTCCATACTTGTATCAAATAAAATAGACTTCAAGCCAAAGTTAATCAAAAGGGATAAATAAGGACAATACATACTGCTCAAGGGAACCATACACCAACAAGACTTGACGATCATTAATATATATGCCCCAAACAATGGTGCAGCTACGTTCATCAAACAAACTCTTCTCAAGTTCAAGAGTCTAATAGACCACAACACAATAATCATGGGAGATTTTAATACACCTCTCTCACCAATGGACAGATCTTCCAAACAAAAATTGAATAAAGAAACCATAGAGCTCAATAATACAATAAATAACTTAGACTTAATTGATATATACAGAATATACCACCCAACATCAAGCGGATACACTTTCTTCTCAGCAGCACATGGATCCTTCTCAAAAATAGACCATATATTATGTCACAGGGCAAAGCTTAGCAATTACAAAGGAGTTGAGATACTACCATGCATTTTATCTGATCATAATGGGATGAAATTGGAAATCAATAATAAAATGAGAAAGGAAAAACCCTACATCACATGGAGATTAAACAATATGCTACTAAATGAACAAAGGGTAACAGAAGACATCAAAGAGGAAATTAAAAAATTCTTAGAGGTAAACGAAAACTCAGAAACAACATATCGAAATCTTTGGGACACTATGAAAGCAGTACTAAGAGGAAAATTCATTTCATGGAGTTCATTCCTTAAAAGAAGGAAAAGCCAACAAATAAATGACCTCATACTACACCTCAAAGCCTTAGAAAAAGAAGAACAAATCAGCAGCAAATACAGTAGAAGGCAAGAAATAATTAAAATTAGAGCAGAAATCAATGAAATCGAAACAAAAGAAACAATCAAAAAAATTGACAAAACTAAAAGTTGGTTCTTTGAAAAATTAAATAAGATTGATAGACCACTAGCCACACTAACAAAGAGAAGAAGAGAGAGAACCCAAATTACTAGCTTACGGGATGAAAAAGGCAACATCACAACAGACAATTCAGAAATACAGACGATAATTAGAAATTATTTTGAAACCCTATACTCTAATAAAATAGAAGATAGTGAAGGCATAGATAAATTCCTTGAGACATATGAACTACCCAGATTGAATCAGGAAGATATAAACAACCTAAACAGATCAATATCAAGGGAGGAAATAGAAGAAGCCATCAAAAGACTACCAACCAAGAAAAGCCCAGGACCGGATGGATATACAGCAGAGTTTTACAAAACATTTAAAGAGAAACTAATACCAATACTCCATAATCTATTTCAGGAGATAGAAAAAGAGGGAGAACTCCCAAATTCATTCTATGAGGCCAATATCACCCTGATTCCCAAACCAGAGAAGGACACCTCAAAGAAAGAAAACTACAGACCAATATCCCTAATGAATTTAGATGCAAAAATCCTCAATAAAATTCTCGCAAATCGTATACAAAAACATATAAAAAAGATTGTGCACCATGATCAAGTAGGATTCATCTGGGATGCAAGGCTGGTTCAATATACGGAAATCAATAAACGTTATTCACCACATCAATAGACTTAAAGATAAGAACCATATGGTCATCTCAGTGGACGCAGAAAAAGCATTCGACAAAGTACAGCATCCCTTTATGTTCAAAACATTAGAAAAACTAGGGATAACAGGAACTTACCTCAAAATTATAAAAGCTATATATGCTAAGCCTCAGGCTAGCATCATTCTAAATGGAAAAAAACTGAAGGCATTCCCTCTAAAATCTGGAACAAGACAGGGATGCCCTCTCTCACCACTTCTATTCAATATAGTTCTCGAAACACTGGCCAGAGCAATTAGACAGACGAAAGAAATTAAAGGCATAAAAATAGGAAAAGAAGAACTTAAATTATCACTGTTTGCGGATGATATGATCCTATACCTAGAAGACACAAAAGGGTCTACAAAGAAACTACTAGAGCTAATAAATGAATTCAGCAAAGTGGCTGGATATAAAATCAACACGCATAAATCAAAGGCATTCCTGTATATCAGCGACAAATCTTCTGAACTGGAAATGAGGACATCTACCCCATTCACAATATCCTCAAAAAAAATAAAATACTTGGGAATCAACCTAACAAAAGAGGTGAAAGATTTATACAATGAAAACTACAGAACCCTAAAGAGAGAAATAGAAGAAGATCTCAGAAGATGGAAAAATATACCCTGTTCATGGATAGGCAGAACTAACATCATCAAAATGGCAATATTACCAAAAGTTCTCTATAGGTTCAATGCAATGCCAATCAAAATCCCAACGGCATTTCTTGTAGAAATAGATAAAGCAATCATGAAATTCATATGGAAAAATAAAAGACCCAGAATAGCAAAAGCAATTCTAAGCAGGAAGTGTGAATCAGGAGGTGTAGCGATACCAGATTTCAAACTCTACTACAAAGCAATAGTAACAAAAACAGCATGGTACTGGTACCAAAACAGGCGGGTGGACCAATGGTATAGAATAGAGGACACAGAAACCAATCCACAAAATTACAACTATCTTATATTCGATAAAGGGGCTAAAAGCATGCAATGGAGGAAGGATAGCATCTTCAACAAATGGTGCTGGGAAAACTGGAAATCCATATGCAATAAAATGAAACTGAATCCCCTCCTCTCGCCATGCACAAAAGTTAACTCAAAATGGATCAAGGACCTTGATATCAAATCAGAGACTATGCGTCTGATAGATGAAAAGGTTGGCTCCGATTTACATATTGTGGGGTCGGGCTCCAAATTCCTTAATAGGACACCCATAGCACAAGAGTTAAAAACAAGAATCAACAAATGGGACTTACTCAAACTAAAAAGTTTTTTCTCAGCAAGAGAAACAATAAGAGAGGTAAATAGGGAGCCTACATCATGGGAACAAATTTTTACTCCTCACACTTCAGATAGAGCCCTAATATCCAGAGTATACAAAGAACTCAAAAAATTAAACAATAAGAAAACAAATAACCCAATCAACAAATGGGCCAAAGACCTGAACAGACACTTCTCAGAGGAGGACATACAATCAATCAACAAGTACATGAAAAAATGCTCACCATCTCTAGCAGTCAGAGAAATGCAAATCAAAACCACCCTAAGATACCATCTCACTCCAGTAAGATTGGCAGCCATTATGAAGTCGAACAATAACAAGTGCTGGCGAGGATGTGGGGAAAAGGGTACTCTTATACATTGCTGGTGGGACTGCAAAATGGTGAGGCCAATATGGAAAGCAGTATGGAGATTCCTGGGAAAGCTGGGAATGGAACCACCATTTGACCCAGCTATTGCCCTTCTCGGACTATTCCCTGAAGACCTCAAAAGAGCGTACTACAGGGATACTGCCACATCGATGTTCATAGCAGCACAATTCACAATAGCTAGACTGTGGAACCAACCCCGATGTCCCTCAATAGATGAATGGATAAAAAAAATCTGGCATTTATACACAATGGAGTACTACGCAGCACTAAGAAATGACAAAATCATGGAATTTGCAGGGAAATGGATGGCACTAGAGCAGATTATGCTAAGTGAAGCTAGCCAATCCCTAAAAAACAAATGCCAAATGTCTTCTTTGATATAATGAGAGCAACCAAGAACAGAGCAGGGAGGAAGAGCAGGAGGAAAAGATTAACATTAAGCAGAGTCATGAAGTGGGAGGGAAAGGGAGAGAAAAGGGAAATTGCTTGGAAATGGAAGGAGACCCTCATTGTTATACAAAATTACATATAAGAGTTTGTGAGGGGAATGGGAAAAAAATAAGAAGAGAAATGAATTACAGTAGATGGGGTAGAGAGAGAAGATGGGAGGGGAGGGGAGGGGGGATAGTAGAGGATAGGAAAGGTAGCAGAATACAACAGTTACTATTATGGTATTATGTAAAAATGTGGATGTGTAACCGATGTGATTCTGAAATCTTTGTAATGTTTTGAATTAAAAAAAAAAAAAAAAAAACACCTAAATGTTAACTGCATGTATTTGAACAAAATATTCAAATATTAACTATATAATTCAAATTTTAACAGGTTGCACTTAAAATAGATATATCAAACAATTGGCATTTCCTCCTTCAAAGTATTCTTAATAGAGCTCTATTCTTATACTGACTTGAAATTGTTAGAAATATACAGGTATCTATATACATGGAAACAAAAACATCGTTTCACCCTGTGAAGTGATTTGGTTTGGGAAGGTAAATAATAGGCATAATGTATTTTTAATTGATATATTAAGCACATATACTTTCATAGCCCATAATTATTAATTGTTGAACTTCTTTATAAAGTCTCATTAATTCTGATGCTTAGTGATTGAATTTTGGACAAAACTGAACTCATTTAGTATCTCTAATACTGTAATTAAATTCATTGGAATAAAAATTTCTAGTGATATATGTAAAAAAAAAATAAAAATAAATATTTGTTTAGTTGTAAAAAAAAAAAAAAAAAAAAAAAAAAAGAAAATCCTTATCCACAAGATAAATTAGGAAAAAAATAATAGGAGAAGAGGATAGACTTCTCAAATAAACCTTTCATTATAATTTTCACTATTGTAAACTATTTCGTGTTTTGCATAATCAAAATACAAAATGGGATCAACGAGGATGGATCTAAAACCTAAAATTTAATATAAACAGGAAAAAAACCTGATCTTTACAATATTTCCAATGAATAATATAGCCACACCAAGGGGAAAATGAAAACAGTCCAATCACATCTCTACCACTGTTCTTTGACTACATGTTACTCATATAAAGACAAAAGAACAACTAAGAAATCTTGAATTCTATTTCATGGGTTTGCTTTTGATCGAAATATGGGTGCAGCAAATCTGATGCTATCTTGTGTGCATTGTGAGTGAGTAAATCAGGAAATAAACTGATGTTTGGGGAGTTCTTCTTCCCACTGTGGAGAAGGGAGATAGAAATACAGAAGGAGGGAAGCCAAGGAAAAACCCTGTGGGAATGAGCTGGGAAGAACCAAGAAGCAATGAAGTCCCCATGGTGCCCTGAGCTTGCTTTCTAGGTACTCAGCCCCAATAAAAGGAGCCAGTTTGGAGAAATAACTGACTCCAAGATAAGAAAAGAAAATACAAAATAAGCCTGGAACATCTTGTTCCAGAAAGTACAGAACTACTCAAAGACTGATGAGGTCATGTTAAACAGACACAGCCGGTCTGAAGTGGTTCCCCTAGCCAAATCTGGAATAATTTTGAGAATGAAAATAAATTATAATAGTAATGGGTTATAATTCACTGGATAAAATATTTTAAAATTCATGGGTCTGGAGATAGACAGCAAAGAAAAGTTTTTCCTTACTGTAGAATGCCAAATAATGGTTGTAGAGGGACTCCCTATTTTGCACCATATGTAGTAAAAATTGACTTAGACAAGAAACATCACTGGGTGCTAAAGTTATTAAGTGGTGGAACAAGATATTTACACACTAAGAAATTATGTTATTGGCACATTGCAAACCAGTGAAAAATGAAGAAACAATTTGCTGGAACTACTGGCATTATCCTCCAGTGGCTTCTCATTGCTGTTAAGATCAAGTCAAATGTTTTTAATACAACCTGAAAGATCTGACATAACAGCCCACACCCACCTTCCCCACTCACCAACTCGTCACACCCCTGCTCTCTCATACTGCCTCTGTTCCAGCACACCCATAATTCTTAAATCCCCTGGTTTCCTCCTATGTCAGCTTCCTATTCTCCATTGTGAATACTTCTCTCTTTATTCTTCATCTAGGTAGCTCCTACTTTCTTCAGATCTCAGGCCACTATCATGGTAAAGCTTCCTGACTCTCTAGAACCAGATCAAATTCCCCATTTGGAGGTATTCATATTAGCTCTTCTGTAGAACTTAAACCTCTTATAATTCTACATTAATGTAAGTCTTCTCTAGCTAGAATTTAATCTCCCTGAGGTTCAGAATCATTTAATCACTTTAGTATCTTACCACATTGGCCAAAATCCTGAGCCAATAGCCTTGATAAAATAAAGGATGGCTTTCTACAGGATCAGCTATGGTACCAGCTAGGTGGAAACATCTTGTAAGTCTGGACAATGTCTTTGAGGAAATGTTCTGTGCTCTCTATTATTCTGTTGTCTGGGCTATAAAAACTTACCTGTGACTGGGTACTTACAAAGAAAAGAGATATATTTTACTCACAGTTTTGAAAGCTGAAAGTCCAAACTGCACAGCATTACTTCTGGTGAGGGTCCCCTGGCTATATCACGTTATGGTGGACTTCGTGGCAGGAGCACATGTATAAGGGAAAGGTCTTATCTTAAGAGAGGAAGCCAGAGTGTGGGAGGGGCCAGTAATGACCTCTCACTAGACTCCATTTCTAGGACCAAAACTCCCAACATAGAAACCATGAAGGGACAAATTTCATCCAAACCATAGCATGCTCTAAACCAGTCTCCAATTTATGAGGCTGTTTCTCCCATACCCATAATTCTTAAACCCAGGAATTAAACTCTGGAAATTAACTCCTCTCACCCTTACACTCAGTACCATTAGCAAAATTTTTGCATATTATCCCTGGAACTTCAGACTGTTGCTCTAGAGGCCTTGTTTCCAAAAGGAGGAACATTTCTACCAAGGCATACAACAGTTGTCTGAACTAGGAACAGACCACTGGCCACCATGAGCTCCTCATGCTAGTGAATCTACAGGCAAAGAATATGATTACATGGGCTGAGATGATCTCTCTGACTATAATGTTGCTTCTACACACTGTGGATTAAAAAATATGTTTGGAATGAAGGAGGTCTTGCAGGGAATCTCTTAATGTTTAAACATCCTATGATTAAAGTCAATAGAGAGCTAGAGGGTGGAATACATGAGGCTCTAGGCTCAATCCCCAGCACCATAAAAATAGACGGATGGATATAGACAGAGAGATTATGATGATGGTGATGATAGATAGATAGATAGAAAGATAGATAGATAGATAGACAGACAGACAGACAGACAGACAATGGAAAACTGTAACAAACCCACTAGGCATGGCTACTAAGCATCTGACACTTTGGGATTGAAGGCCTGGGCTGCCCCATCAGGATTTGTATTGAATTTGCTTGGCCAGGCTAAATTACACTTTGCAGAATTCCTTTCCCTGTATGGGGGACCACAAGAGTCTTGTGGACTTTCAGAAGGCAGGAATGAAGCAGCAGGCTTTGCAGCATATACATTTTACTACTAAGATGTGGTTTACCACATGAGGCAGTGGCCAGGTCTGACATTGTTCCCCTTTTTCTGGATCTTTCTTCAGTTCCTCTGATTTCTGGGCCAAGCATAGGTTTTGCTGCATGGTGAAGAAGGGCACCAGGTGTTCGGCAAAACACCCACATTATAAGGTTGGAAGTGGTGAGAACTGCCTTGAACACCAGTTTGCTGCTTCAGGTCCCCTCTTGTTCTTGCTCACACTCCTGATCTCAACTACCTTGCAGATCTCAACCTCAGCCATCAGATTTGAAGGCAGTAGCATTACAAAGATCATGAATGATCATAATAGCTCCTAATTTCTCTACACCCCACTGATAAAAAAGTCTCTTTTAAGAAAATGAAATTTGAGCCATACCTCAAAGCACAATTAGTTGGATTTCTCATGTGAAATTTGCTATTTGTGAATACACAAACCAATTGCTTTTGCTACCTTGCAACTTTTTTTTTTTTGGCTTCAGTTTTTTCCTCTTAGTGATAACCTTTAGAAGTCAAGTTCCCTTGACTGCCTTGTCATTGGTCATGTTTCATTCCATAAAAAGCTAATTCCCCTCTACTAACTGGTTACGCTTTCAGTGTCTAAACACATGCATCCATGAACTTCAGTTTGATATATATATATATATATATATATATATATATATATATATATATATATATATAATCATCAAGATTGTCCTGTGAGCTCATTTTAATCATATACAGATGGATAAAAATATTTGCATTTGGGGGAATGAACAGACATTGTCTTTAATCAATTACTTCCTCATCAAATGGGCATGTTATTGACTATAACAGAACAACAACAGCTCTTTGAGTCTTGTCATACTTCCAGGGTGATTGTGAAGCTTTGAGAGGAGAGGGAAGACTAAGGATGTATATGTAAACTGAAGAGAGGACCCTCACAATATGTGCACTGTTTGAATCCGGAAAGAGATAAGACCATTGTATATGAAGTTTAAGAGACAAGAATAATTCTAACAACAAAACAAAACAAAGTATGTGTTATGTGCATGAAGAAGGTCTGAAAGAATATAGGTGAAAGTATAAACCATGATTTTCTCTGGATGATGAGATAATAGGTAATATAGATTTTATTTTATTTTTGTATTGCTAATGTTTTTTAAGGTTATTTTCCCTTACTTTTACAATTGCTATTTTTATTTTTTTTAATTTGTGCCTTTTTTTGAGCTCAAAAGCATTTAAAAATGTTCTCTGCTCCAGGAGTAAGAAGTTAAAATTTTAGGGAAGAAGAATCTAGTTGCACAGGGAAGTCTGGACATCCTCGGACTGTTTTGACATTTCATCAGGTCTTGTCCAGCCCACTCTTCTACTGCCATGAAATACTCCCACTATTTCACACAGACACCTGCAAAAGGCAGATTGAATCTGTTTTGGCAGCAAGTCTGGAAAAAAAAAAAAGGAGGATCCTTGCCAAAAATGAGTTCAAATTCCTTCTGAGTTTGTTTTCCACTTCACTAGACTAGATGACAACCTGTCTTCTCCTCCCCAAGAATCTCCCTTAAGCTTGGGCATTTAGTCAGATCTCAGGTGTGAATCACTTGGAAGGAAATCATCCTGCGAATACTCATTTTTCCATACCAAAGATGTGTCAGACTCTGAATCCAGGGTTACTTCTGGTCCCTAAATAGCTCTAAGATTCCCCAGGAGTGGAGAGGATCAGAAAGTTGTCATGATGGATGGTTATGTGAGAACCAGGTGGGACAGTCAACAGAGTCCTGTCCATCATGGACAGAAGCATATTGGGAGCATACTAAATGCATTCCAGTGATGTTTTGTACATTAGGAGACATGGGCTTCCTCGTGAAGAAAAAATGTGGAGACTCTCTCAGCCTTTCCCAGAACACTCTCCTACTGAAGAGTAGTAGGTGAGCAAGCTTTAGTTTTAGATGGACATGATACCTTTATTTTATTTATTTATTATTTATGTGGTGCTGAGGATCAAATCCAGTGCCTCCCACATGCTAGGTGAGCGCTCTACCACTGAGCCACAGCCCCAGCCCAAGAAGGAAAACTTTATTTGGGGGCTCATGGTTTCAGAGGTCTCAGTCCATACATGTCTGACTCTGTGGCTCTGGGCCCAAGGTAAGGCAGAACATCATGGCAGAAGAGTATGGTGGAGGAAGGCAGCTCAGGACATGGAATCAGGAAGCAGAGACAAAGGCACAACCCCAATGGCCCACCTCCTTCAGTCACATCCTACCTGCCTATAGTAACTACCCAGTTAATCCCAACAGAGGACTGATGCACTGATTAAGTCGGGTCTCTCATAATGATTTCATCTCTTAAACTTTCTCAAATTGTCTCAACATGAACTTTCGGGGATAACTAATATTTAAACCGTAACACCAACTTGACTTGGACTCATAAAAATTATGGTTGGGAAAGTCACCTAGATATCTCTGTCTCCAAAAACACGTTCTGCTTTGTTTTCTTTTAAGCCAGGTGATATTGTCACATAATACATCAGTGTTTTAAAAACAACTTTTTCTAGGTACAATGGCACATGCCTGTAATTTCATGAGTTCAGGAGGCTGAGGCAGAAAGATTGCAAGCTTGAGGCCAGCTCAGCAATTTAGCAAGGACCTACACAACTTAACAAGACCCTGTCTCAAAAAATAAAAAGACTGGGGATGTAGCTCAGTGGTTGAGTGCCCTAGTTCAGCCCCTAGTACCAAAACAAAACAAAACAAAACAAACAAAAAGAACCCAAAACTTTTTAATCACAGTAAAGACATTTATATCATTACCTCCTACATACATTCTAAAACATAAAAGAAAAACTTCCCAAAACAGTATATGCTTTTCTTCTTTTTTCTCTCATCATTTTTTGTTAGTGGGGATTGAACCCAGGGGTGTTTAACTACTGAACCACATCGCCAGTCTTTTTTTTTTTTTAAGACAGGGTCTTGCTAAGTTGCTTAGGGCCTCATTGAATTGCTGAGGCTGGCTTTCAACTTGTTATCCTCCTGCCTCAGCCTCCAAGTCACTGGGATTACAGGTATATGTCACCAAGCCCAGCTCAGCATACTCTTTTTCTCATGTGCAAACAGATAATAACTGTTCTACTCTTTTTCTATCTTTTTTTTTTTTTTTTTTTTTTTGGAGGCTGGTTTTAACCCACTACATAGTTTCTCAACCCAATAATAGATGGAAACCCACCTACATCAATTATGTAATTTGCTTTAGGCAATTTTTTTCTGAAATTAGCCTTTACATTTTCATGGGTTTATTTTAGACACAAAATTATCTTTTGATCAATATTTTCCAGTGCTTCTGTTATCAATACAAAAAGGTCAGAGAGTTTGTTCTGTTTGTCCACATTGCTAATAAGTTCCTCATTCCAACAAAACTTTCTCAATTTTTTTATCATTAAGTGTATCATCTTGAATTCCTTGTGTAGAATCCTGGTTACATGAATATTTCAGACATTGCATGTCTAAGACATTAATATTTGTGGATTTAAGAAGCAGCAAGCCTCTAAGGACTCCTGTGTAAAAACAGACCTGAATACCAGTTGATCCTAAAATGAAGAATCCCAGGGATCATATGGTATTAAATCTTATGGAATCTCCAAGGGACCATTTCCTCATCTCCAGATAAAACCATTTCATAGAGTCATTGGGAGGGTTATTTAAGGTATTCCTGAAAGAGGGCTGGATTAAGAGGGCACAATTTAAATTCATTTTGAGACAAGAGCAATTCATATTAGTGTCTTAAATGAAATCTTTTGTGTGGGACTAGGTCCTCCGGAAAGCAGAGACTGAAATAAGAATTAAGATCCTAAAAGTAAAAGCCAGGGCAGGGAGAGGAGAAGGGAAGAGAACGTGGGAACAGAAAAGACACAAAGGCACACCAAGGGCTGTGTTCCATGCTGCCTGGGACTGATTCACTGCACATTGCCGAGAGACACAGCAAGTTTGCTTTGCTTGGGGACCTCTCTACGAGGGTCACAAGGAACAACTGCACATAGAGCAGCCTCTGAAGGAGAAAGTGGGGGGGCTGGGGCTGGGGCTCAGCGGTGGAGCGCTTGCCTCGCACATGTGAGGCACTGGGTTCGATCCTCAGCACCACATAAAAATGAATAAACAAAGTAAAGATACTGTAAGTCCACCTACAACTCAAAAAATGATGTGGGAATTGATTCACTCCACTTCCCCATTTCCTTTTGTTTTACCTTGTAAGAAGCTAATTCCTCTGTACTTCCTGGTGTGGTTTCTAACCTTTGGCGGCTGCTCAGAAAGTCAGCTCTCTCCTCTATTTTGTGATATTTCCTCGCAGCCTTAAAATGAAGGGCCAACGTCGCTCAAGTTGGGTACCACCAAGAGAGAGAACAACAGAGGCAATTGAAGATGGTACATAAAAAGGCTGGGGCGGTCCATGTGCATAAAGGGCTCTTACTGGATTCATCTAATCTTCTCAGTTCATGACACACCACTATCATTGTGCTCCATGTTTGGCCAATTTTCCCTAAAATGATGTCATATAATAAAACGACATCTATGAATCCAGCACCACACTGAAAACCAGAATACTGATAACTAATTACAGATATGCATCTGTGCACACACACGTATGCAATAGGTACATACTCGTTACACACATACATAGACATAAATGTATGTATACACATATATATGGACTATTTAGTTCCAGTTATCTTGAAATTTTAGAAATCGATATTAGAAACATTCACTCACATTGATAGGTTCAGTTATCCTGTAATTGACTTTCAGTGGTGTGTACATTCAGTTGTACTGAAATGTGTCTAGTTATTCATGCTTTGAACAATGGGCTTTTAGATTGTTGTCAATTTTCTTCTTCTCCTGTGAATAGTGATGCTGACACAGGAATGGAATCGTTGGATCCTAGGGCTTAAGAATATTCAACTTTATGAGATATTGCCATATTCCTTTTCAAAGTGGTTGTGACAATTTATTCCTTCTCCACAAACTTATGAGATACTTTTCCATAACATCTTTCTAAAGGTTGATATTGGGCTTTTAATAATGATCAATTATAGCACAGTAAATAAATATGAAATGAAATGAAATACACGCCTTTCAGACCCACAATGGAATGTTACACACAATAGAATGTTACACACCATTATAAAAATTATATATGTGATCAAATATATGCATTTCACACCTATTCATTTTATATATAAATATATAATTATATAAAAATATATAATTTAAAACACATAAAGCTTCTTTGCAGTAAAAGAAATGATAAACAGCATGAAGAGAGAGCCTACAGAATGGGAAAGAAATCTTTGCCACTCACACCTCAGGTAAGGCATTAATTTCCAGGATATACAAAGAACTCAAAAGCTTAACAACAACAAGAACAAATAATCCAATCAATAAATGAGCAAAAGAACTAAACAGATACGTTTCAAAAGAAGAAATATGAAGAGTCAACGAATACATGAAAAAATGTTCAACATCTCTTGCAACTAGAGAATTGCAAATTAAAACTACACTGAGATTTCATCTCATTCCAGTCATAATGGCAAGTATTTAGAATACAAGTAACGATAAATGTTGGTGAGGATGTGGGAGAAAAGGTACTCATACATTGCTGGTGAGGCTGCAAATTGGTGCAACCACTCTGGAAAGCAATATGGAAATTCCTCAGAAATTTTGGAACGGAACCACCTTTTGACCCAGTTATCCAATCCTTGGTGTGTATCCAAAGGATTTAAATCAGGATACTTCAGTAATGCAGCCACATCAATGTTTATAGCAGCTCAATCCATGATAGTTAAGCTATGAAACCAACCTAGGTGCCATTCAACAGATGAATAGATAAAGTAAATGTGGTACATATACACAATGCAAAATTACTTGGCCTTAAAGAAGAATGAAATGATGACATTTGCAGGTAAATGGATGGAGTTGGAGAATATCATGCTAAGTGAAATAAGTCAAATCCAAAAAACTTCAAAGGCTGAGTGTTTTTCCTGATAAGTAGATACTCATTCATAATGCAGGTATGGGGGTGGAGGAACTTTGTTTGGATTGTGCAGAGGAGAGTGACAGGAGGGGATGTTGTGGGGATGGGAAGGATAGTGGAATGAGACAGACATTATTATCCTAAATACATTACAGGTGTGACTCTACACCATATTCAGCCAGAGGAAGAAGTTGTGCTTCATTTGTGTACAATGTGTCAAAAAGACATTCTACTGTCATGTATAACTAATTAGAACAAATTTTTAAAAAAGAAAAGAGAATGTGGTTTATATACACAATAGAATATTACTCAGCCATAAAGAAGAATGACTTTATGGCCTTCGCCAGTAAATGGATAGATCTGAAGACTATCATACTAAGTGAAGTAAGTCAATTCCAAAAAAAACAAAAGTGGAATGTTCTCTCTGATATGTGGATGCTAACCTACAAAAGGAATGGGTAGGGTAAGAATAGAAGTTAATTGGATTAGACAAAGGGTAATGAAAGGAAGGGAGGACAGATAAGGATAGGAAAGACAGTGGAATGAAGCAGACAGAACTTTCCTATGTTCATATATGAATAAACCACAGTGAATCTCAACATCGTGTACATCCACAAGACTGGGATCCTAATTAGAATAAGAATATACTCCATGTTTGTATAAATATGTCAAAATAGACTCTACTGTTGGGTATAGCTAAAAAGAACAAATAAAAAAATTTTTTAAATAAAACATGCACACACATATGTATATATAAAGGATATGTGTAATGGATAGAGTTTATACATACATACATAATGGTTAGATGTAAAATGGTGTGTTATTAAGGAATAGTAAAACAGCTTTAGAGAACCTAGCAGAGTTAGAACTCTTGGGCTTGGAAAAAAGTAATAGGGAAGCAAAATTCTTTGCAATAACAACTGCAATAGAAGTAAATAATAGCTACAATTGCCTCATCACCCAAGCACTCTAATGTCATAGATGTTGGTGTCAAAGTAAATATGTAAGGAAAGGTTTATTAGAGTTACATTACAGAAAACTGAAGTGCATATGGAAAAAGCCACTTGTGTTAGGAACTGGAATTCAAAACTAAGTCATCCCAGCTCTAAATGCATAGTGATAAGAACAAGTAAGAGAGCTGTAGTCATGTAAAGGTTTATTAGGGACCAGAAAGCTGGGAATCTAGATAAGGTGCCAACATATTTATGCCAACCTACATTATTTTGATGTCTAAGGATAGAGGATAGGAAAACAGTAAGTTATATTGCTAGGATCAGAAAGATAATTTAAAAATGGACTGCTTTTATGCTTTTTGTATTTATCTAAATTTTATCTTAATTTTTAACATTTCAGCTCTCGATCCCCAAACTTTGACTAGCAAATTTTGTTTGGAAGAAAACATGTGCCATTTATTTGTGAGTCAGAACAATGGGATCTAGTCTAGGTCAACAATGTCCACAGATGAAACACAGGCATGTCCTGTGGATGGGATAGTCGCCCTGTGCAATATGGTAGCAGGAGCCACTGTTGGCTATTGAGCACCGGAAACGTGTCTAGTGCAACTAGGGATTGAAATTTTTATTTTATTTTAGTGACTTTTAAATTAGATCTAAATTGCCACATGAGCTAGAGGCTATGTATTGGACAGCACAGTTTTATGAGTTTTGGGGGTGTATGTGTGTTTCCATTGTAATGACGAATGTTACTCATTCCGTTAGTCCAAGGACAGACAGCTCAGAACAGAGCTTTTCAGCTGACATTGGAAATAAACTTTTGTTTTAAACCACTGAGATTTTTTTTTCCTGCATTAAAATCTAGCCTATCCTAACTGATGGAGGAGTGATTAGATAAGAGCTTTGGTGGAAAGGTTGGAACTCAGTTTCTCTGCCCAGTGGTAGAGAAGTAGTGGTCGAGTGCACAGATACTGTCCCTCTACTGCCGCCCTCCTGGCACCTACATTACAGTCTCTCCAGGCCTGAGCACTGCTGTAAGCAATGAGAGTGAAGCTCAGGCACTTGGCCATTTTATGATCTAACTTGAATTAATTATGGGAAACATATACCAGCCCTTGAACTCCAGTTCTGTTGTCTGTACGTGGCATAATGGTAGACCTTAATTGATGGAGCCGTCATGGGGACTAAGATAATGTGCATGAATTGAGTGACACAGTATATTCTTAGGAAGACTGGCTATCTCATTCTGTTGTTCTTATATTGCTGTTCTCATTTATGTTCACAGAGGCGCAAAACGTCATGTGTCATGGACAATCTGTGCAATCATCACAAATTCTGACACTCAGTTGTCTGACCTTAAGTAAATTATTTAGTCTCTCTCAGCTTATTCATTTCCAAAACTGAGCGACATGGAGTTGCAGTGAGGGTTTAAATGAGCTGGTGGATAAAGTGCCTGACACAGCAGGAGTTGAACAGGTGTCCTTCCCCTTTCACAGGCTTCCCGCTCTGCACTCACAGCTGCATTTCCCCACTCCCTTCTCACCAGTCCACTTCACCTGGGCATAGGTGGCGGGGCGATTTCCGGCTACAGTAGTGACATCTAAGCCATTCCACGCTCACCACACCCTGCCACCCTGCCAAAGTTGACAAAGGTAAGCAGTAGTAAAAATGGCAGGACATCGGGGCCACCGTTTAGCCAGCCTTGAGGGAACAGCGAAGATGTCTCTTGAATTTCCAAGTTATAGGATGGAGAAAATGCCCATGGGAATGAGTAGGGTCAGCTACTCCTTGAGAGAAATAATGGGGACACATCTCTTTGGTGGCGGAGGGTGATTATAGTGAGACAAAGTGGACCTTGAAGAGAAAACCTAGAAAAGTGGAACTCCAGGTCCAACCTCCAGAGAGGCTGCTAAACGTCCTGAAGTTCCAGAGTGTGAGTGGATTTGTGGGTCTATCTAAAAAAGAAGGTGTGGAATGTTCTGCTCACGGGTGGAACTCTTATAAGCTGAAAGGGGCTAAGGAGAAATAACAGACAAATAGAATGTGCAATCCTCAATAGGATCCTGGAACAGAAAGAGGACATATTTTAGTCAGCTTTTTCACTGCTGTGACTAAAAGACACAATCAGAACAACTGTAGAGGAGGAAAAGTTTATATGAGGGCTCATGGTTTCAGAGGTCTCCGTCCATAGGAGACTGGCTCCATTCCTCAGGGCTCAAGGTGAGGCAGAACATCATGGTGGAAGATATGGGGGAGAGAGGTGGCTGACATGATGATCAGGAAGCAGAGACAGACTCTACCACCCAGATAACAAAATATATATCCCAAAGCCACGCCCCCCAATGCCCACCTCCCCCAGTCACACCCTACCTACCTTCAATTACCACTCAATTAATCCAATCAGGGGAACGATTCACTGATTGAGTTAAGGCTCTCCCAACCCAGTCACTTCTCCTCTGAACTGTCTTGCATTGTCTCACATGGGAGATTTTGGGGGACACCTCACATCCAAACGGTAACAGGACAATAGTTGAAAAACTGATTTAACTGAAGTCTGCGTTTTAGTTAACACTGTAATACTGATTTTAATTTAATTCTCCTGGTTTTGATACTTGTACTGTGATTATGTAAGGTGTTAGCATAATGGGAAGGTTATTTGGGGCCAACCCTACCATTGGGAATAAATGAATAAAAAGCTGGAATAAATGATGAGGTATAATTTGCATGCAGCAAATGCACAAATTTTGAATACAGAGTTCAATGTATTCATGCATATGTAATATACCCATGTGATATCCCCTCACATTTTTAACCCAGATTAAGCAGACCACACCCCTCACCTTCAAAGCATAAGTCCATGATATTAGCAGTCAAGACAGAGGTTACTAATGGAGTAGTGATTAGGAGGGCAATCTAGGGAGTCTTCTGGGGTCCTGGTAACATTTTTTTCCTGACCCAGGTGTAGGTTATTGGGTTGGGCTTATTTTTTTGATAATTCACTGAGCTGTACACTTATTTGTGTATTTTTCCCACATGTAGGTTATCTTTTATTAGAAAATTTACTTTTTAATCATTTCAGTGAATTTGTTTAAAAAGAAAGATGAGATGGAGATTCACATACAGTAGGACTCAGGGAACTAAGCAGTGGCAATCATTTTAAAGTCCTTGAACGCTCCTAGGCACTGGAATTTGCTCCTGGGCTATGATTCTCTGTCCCTTAGAGAATTCCACTGTCCCTTAGAGAACCCTCTAAGGGACAGTGTCCCCAAGTGGCTTATGGGCTATCACAGTGTGGTTCATCTGCACAGATTCAGCTTCACAAGTGAAAAGATGACTGCTTTAGCAGAACAAGGCTGGCATTTAGAAGGGACTTTGTTCTTTTCTAAACCAAAGATCAGGAGTCTTTGATCTAAGCTGAGTAAGTCTAAGTTCATGTTACAGGTCCAGGAATGAACAGATTTCAAGAGAATCCTTATGGATGAGGATTGGCAATTCTTTCTTTCTTTCTTTCTTTCTTTCTTTCTTTCTTTCTTTCTTTCTTTCTTTCTTTCTGTCTTTCTTTCTTTCTTTCTCCTTCTTTTAGTTATACATGGGCACAATATCTTTATGTTGTTGATTTATTTTTATGTGATGCTGAGGATCGAACCCAGTGTCTCACATGTGCAAGGCAAGTGCTCTGCCACTGAGCCACAACCTAGCCCTTATTGTCTGTCTTTATCATTAAAATGGGAACAATTGCATTTACATTTCACTTAAGGATATTGTAACTTTTTTTTTCATTGAATTAGTTGCAGCAGTAGCTGTGATCCTATAACTACTTGCTTTGTTTTAGAAGTTGAGAAAAACAGGTAAGCCTTAAAAAAAAAAAAAAAAAAAGATCAAAACAAAGTTTTAACATTCGATGTGTTTAAAATTAAAATTTTATTTTAAAACTAAGCAAACACTGAAAAACACCAGGGGGCAGTATTTCATAACCTTATGAATGAAGAGTACTGAGTAAGTGGGCTTTTCTTTTGTACAGCCTCATAGATGGAGAATAGACCTCCTTAAAGAGTGTGTTTTATCTAATAAGGAAACAAAGTCCAAATACCTCAAATAAATCACCCTAAATTAATTTAAATCCCAAAGCTCAAGACAGCAAAACAGGACACTTGTTAGTTCTTCTTGACTGTCAATTGAGGGTTTTTCAACCCTGTATTATCATACTGTTTCCCTTGGTCACTTGCTGATGGTGACTGACTTTTTACCAAAAGACCCATGGACCCTGATTAGGGCAAAGGAGCTTGACACCTTGTTACTGAAGATGCATAGTTCATTTGAGCAAAACATGAATCAACTTCCAGAACAGAAATAGGCTTCCAGTGTAATTCTGCATTAATCCTCAACATAAAGGAGGTCTGAAGGGAATGGTTAGATGATAAGCATTTCAAAATGTTTTACAAATATTAAAGCTGTGTCCTTTAATTTCTCCCTTGAATCATATTTTATTGTATTCTCTCACTTCTGAGGATGAGCCATTCTAAAGCCTCGGGGTGATAGATATGGTGCACTTTCCCTCTTTAGAAAGACAAGAAAATGGGGCTGTCTGGGGACAGAAGATGAGGGTTTGCTATAGCTCTTTATCTTTAGAGCCTGGTACTATATCAAAGATAGGCCTGGTGGACTCGTTTGCAGAGTTTCTGAAGCTTCTCTCCCTTCCCATAACAAGCAGGCCAAGAAGTTTGAAGCTCCTTGCTTAAAGATGACCCTGGAGTCCAGGAAATAAGAGAAAAATGTCACTTTTTCTTATGGGGAGAAGTTTAATAGAAAGAAAGACAAAAGATGAAGTGATCAGCATGCTTGCCCTGTTGCCTGCTCTGGAGAAGAGAAAGTTCTCTCCTCCTCCTCAGTCAGACCAAGGAAGCAACAGCCACTTCTCAGGCCGCCCAACTGTGCGACAACCACAACACAGTAAATCGGACAGTGCATCGTGGTTGGCTGAGTGAATGGCTTTGAGCCTCCCTAGGTAATTCTCTGTTCCTGAGGTTCCTGGGACCTCGGAAGGCAGCAAGGTAGAGAGGGAGAGCCTACATACCCACACACACCCACTGTGGCAAAGATTGAGGCTGCTGCCCACCATCCTCAGGACGAGGCAGGTCCTGCAAGTGGACAGCAGAGTCGAGGGCTGGGTGGAAGACAAAGTGGAAGCCAGGGAATCTGTAGGTCCAGAAATAGCCAAAGTGAGACCAGACTGCCAAAGACCAACCCGGACCTTCACCAGGCAGAGAGAAAATGGATTACAGACGACAACAACTACAGCCTATTTAAAGGCTGAAGTTGAAGAAATACCCTCCCACTTGGACCAAATTCCTTTTTCTTTTTTTCTTTTTCTTTTTCTTTTCTTTTCTTTTCTTTTCTTTTTTTTTTTTGATGAGTTAACATCAGAGTATTTATTTTGCTTACACAAAATAAGGACAAGGGAACTTCACTATTTCGCCAGTTGAGAATGGCTGTTCTCCTTCCAATCCAGATTTCTCTTGGAGGACCAGATGTGTCAGCTTGGTTTGATTGACTCCATATTTTGTTTTTTTCCCCCCTAGAATATTGTCTCTGTTGAAAAACTGGCTTCACAAAGAAGGTGGCAGCAGGAAAATTTCAGAATCCAAAGCTTAAAAATAAGTATTGGGGGCTGGGGATGTGGCTCAAGCGGTAGCGCGCTCGCCTGGCATGCATGCGGCCCGGGTTCGATCCTCAGCACCACATACAAGCAAAGATGTTGTATCCGCCGATAACTAAAAAATAAATATTAAAAATTCTCTCTCTCTCTCCTCTCTCACTCTTTCTTTAAAAAAAAAAAAAAAAAAAAAAAAAGTCTTGGGCAGTGTGGGGTTATTTTCTGTCTCTGGGGGGATCATCCAGTGTCTGAGGTCTGGAGACAGAGGCAAAGTCCCCAGCCGCCCATCCAGGAGATGTCACTCTCAGTAGAGTCTGGTATCCTGACCTGTGCTCGCCCAGGATGACAGTGGGTAAGGAGCAGCAGGTCACAGAGGCCCCCTGACCCTCTGGGAGACAGAGCTCTCCCTGGGCAGACCCCAGGGCTGAGGGTCAACGGCCAGGGGAGAACCAACGACTGTCCCCACCTGTGGTCCCTGAGGTCCTGGGGCAGGGATGTAGGAGGCAGCTAGTGTCATAAGACGTCCCCATCCCCAGCCAAGCTGGGCACTTGGCTAAGGGAGGAGAAAGACGGTGGCCTGGCCCCTGCACCTGGTCTCACTTCTTCCCCTGCACCGCCTGGAAGGGGAGGAAGTGACACCCAGGGGAAGGCCAGGAAGTGAGGCCACCGTCACATTCAAGTTCAGGGTGCGACAGCTCAGTCTGCCTCCCAACAGGCCCCATACTCAGCTCCCCTTCATGGGCCACGTCCCTTCTGAGAGTCACGCCCTGCTCTTTATAGGCACAAGGACCCAGAAGTTCCAGGGACACGTCCATGTTTAGGCCCCCGAATCTGGAAGTTCCTCAGACATCCATGTTTAGGCCCCTGGATCCAGATCCAGAAGTTTCAAAGGTGCACATCCATGTTTAGGTGCCCGGATCCGGAAGTTTCTCGGGCGCACATCCATTTTTAGGATGTAGCATCCAGAAGTGCCTCAGGTGTCCATATTTAGGCTCTAGGATCCAGAAGTTCCTCAGACATCCATATTTAGGCCCACGGATCCGGAGGTTCCTCAAGTGCACGTCCATGTTTAAGCCCCCGGTCCGGAAGTTCCTCAGCATCCATGTTTAGGCTCTAGGATCCGGAAGTGCCTCAGGCGTCCATGTTTAGGCCCCAGGATCTGGAATGCCTCAGGCATCCATGTTTAGGCCCCAGGATCTGGAATGCCTCAGGCATCCATGTTTAGGCCCCCAGATCCGGAAATTCCTCAGGTGCACGTCCATCTTTGGGCCCTCAGATCCGGAAATTCCTTAGTCCTCCATGTTTAGACCGTAGCATCCGGAAGTTCCTCAGGTGCACGTCCATGTTTAGGCCCCCCAGATCTGGAAGTTCCTCAGATGCATGTCCATCTTTGGGCCCTCAGATCCGGAAGTGCCTCAGGTGTCCATGTTTAGGCCTCAGGATCCAGAAATTCCTCAGTCCTCCATGTTTAGACCGTAGCATCCGGAAGTTCCTCAGGTGCACGTCCATGTTTAGGCCCCCCAGATCTGGAAGTTCTTCAGGCACACTTCCATGTTTAGGCCCCCGGGTCCGGAAGTTCCTCAGATGCATGTCCATTTTTAGGCACCCAGATCTGGAAGTTCCTCAGATGCATGTCCATCTTTGGGCCCTCAGATCCGGAAGTGCCTCAGGTGTCCATGTTTAGGCCTCAGGATCCAGAAATTCCTCAGTCCTCCATGTTTAGACTGTAGCATCCGGAAGTTCCTCAGGTGCACATCCATGTTTAGGCCCCCAGATCCAGAAGTTCCTCAGGTACACGTCCATCTTTGGGCCTTTGTATCTGGAAGTGCCTCAGGTGTCCATGTTTAGACTGCAGCATCCAGAAGTTCCTCAGGCGCATGTCCATGTTTAAGCCCCTGGGTCCGGAAGTTCCTCAGCATCCATATTTAGGCTCTAAGATCTGGAAGTGCCTCAGGTGTCCATGTTTAGGCCCTCGGATCCGGAAGTTCCTCAGGTGCATGTCCATGTTTAGGCCCCCGGATCCGGATCCAGAAGTTTTAAAGGTACACGTCCATGTTTAGGTGCCTGGATCTGGAAGTTCCTTGAGCGCATATCCATGTTTAGGCCATAGCATCCAGAAGTGCCTCAGGTGCACGTCCATGTTTAGGCTCTAGGATCCGGAAGTTCCTCAGCGTCCATGTTTAGGCCCCCCAATCCAGAAGTTCCTCAGGCATCTATATTTAGGCCCACGGATCCAGAGGTTCCCCAGGTGCACATCCATGTTTAAGCCCCCGGGTCCGGAAGTTCCTCAGCATCCATGTTTAGGCTCTAGGATCTGGACCGAAATTCCTTTTTTAAGTCATAGCAGGACAGCACTGCTGCCTCCCCTTCCTGAGGGTGCCTATTAGTCTATCTCTTTTATTCTACTGAATTTACTAATAGTTTCTTTATGTCCTTACTTCACTAGGGGCCTGATATCAAGTCCCTGGGGTAGTGAGACAGAAAACAGCTTGCATGGCATTGGTCTCAAAAACTTTTGTTAATTCCCAGATATTATCCTAAACTTCTGCACCCCAGAGCATTTTCACCCCTTATGGAAAGTGCCTTGTGTATCTGACACACTGTCTGGGAGGTCAAAAGGAAGCCATTGGTCCTCCAGTGTTTGGGAAGCCTTCACCCTGAGGTCCAGCCATCACTTCTAACTCATCCACCCAGGGTGCATCATGCGCTCCTGATAGCAGGACTCCTGGCGCCCTGCCCATGCACACCCCGTGCCCAGTGAAATGAATAGTCATCAGCAGGTAATTAGACCTTTGTTCTGAACCCCCTGCCATTGTTCTGAGAGGCTTCAGCAGTGATAATGATAACTCCACAAGAAACATCTCAGGAGACTACAAAGAACTCATCTTCTGAAATCTCTTCCTGCCAGGTTTACCTAAAACAAAACAAGGGGTGCCTGTAGGTCTAAGGCTCTGGGGTCACTCCCCCCACTGGTAGAACTCCTGGGGGGAGAAGAGATTTGATAATAGTTAGTTGGATTTATGGATGATAACTTGGCCACACCTCCTGAGATCAGGTCCCATCTCTGCCACTTACTGAATGACTGGAAACTTGCTTCTCCCATGAAGTCCCAAGTGTGTCATTCTGTGATCATTTCAACCAAATTGACTTAGGGGCATTCACATAGGTTGGAAACCATAATCTAGAGTACATATATATTATTATATCAATTTAAATAATCACATTATAATTATAATTATAATATAAACTGATTATATTATGCTGAATATCATACAATTATCTAATATATTCTATTCTATATTTAAGTTTTTATCTCACATCTGGGATGATGAGACAGAACAGGTGAACTTTTCTGTCCTCAGCATCCTCATCTGTATAATGAGGAGAGTGACACCACCTACCTTAGAGGGTTGTTGCAAGGATTAAATGTGAAAGGAAGAAAAAGAGAAGGAGGGAAGGAAGGAAAGAAGGAAGAAGCATGTGGTGCCCAACATAGAGAAAGGAGAGAAAATGTATATTATGATTATTGGCTTAATGGTGTTAGCTTTAGTAAAAAGGGAAAATTAAAATTTTTATTTTATTTTATTGATGCTGTGGATCAAACCCAGGCTCTTGTGACTGATAAGCATGTGTTCTATCATTTGGCTACATCTCCGGCCCCTAAATAACTCTAGAAGCCAATGTATGTTCATATCCAGATAGACTTTGATTAGTACAAAATTGCCTTTAATTTCTATTTACTGGCATATATTCTAAACCCTAGCCTGCTAAACAGCCAAGTCTGAATATATTGACATGATTCATTCTACCCTCATCTTCAGGAAGAATTGTCACAACGTTCTTGGTAAGTTGCCCCAGTGAGACTGTACCTAGGAATATCGTGGCAAGTGGCAGCAGCACTCAATGGGAGAATCCTCACCTTCAGAAGACGCTGAGATCCCGGTTCGCAGGGATTATAAACGGGTGGGCTGAGGAGGGTCCTGGGCCTGCAGAGGTGTTTCATTTCACTTAAGGCTGTGGTTTTGTTTTATTTTGTTTTGACACAAACATTAATGGAGTTGGAATGTCTTAGAAGGAGCAGGCATTTTAGGGCTCACATAGCCCTACCTCCCACTGCCTCAGTCCTGTGTCTTCCCACATGTCCATATCGCCTGCTATTAAAGCTTTTGAGTTTACCTAAAACAAAATAAAACAAAAAAATACATGACCTTGGGCGGAGAGAATTTTTCAAACTAGTCTCTTTCTTCAAAAGACCATTGTCCCTCCTCTCTCACCACCGCAGAAGGCACACACAAGAGATTCACCAATTCCCAAATCTGCCCTTCCCTCTTTCCTCTTCACAGTTCCCCTTCAGCTCACCAGCCAGGTTGCAGGCTGCATTCAGCAGAGGAGAGGCGTCTCCACAAACCTTTCCAATGTTTCTTGCCTTTGAAATAGATAAGACGAATTTCTTGTTTCTTTTGGTAATTCTTCAACACGGTGGTTGTTGGTTTGGTATTGGCCTAAGTGGACAACGTGGCAATAGATAGATCCAGACTTTCAGGTGTTTTCTGATTCACTGGGAAGCCATAGGGCAAAGACAACTTCCAGCTGCCAGCTACATGGAAGACACTTCTGAATTTTAGGACACTATTTTGGCATTCCATGTTTTTTTTTTTTTCAGATAGAGCAAAAAGCTCTTGATGACACTATTTTATATTTTTGTACTCATGTATCATGAGTCATGTCAAGTTCCCTGAAACTGAACTGCAACATTCATTGAAAATTTAGACATTTCTTCTACCTTTTTATACCTATGTTCAATTATGTATTCCCAGTATTAAGAGTTTGGGGGATTTTGTTTGTTTGTTTGTTTGTTTTGGACCTGGGGATTAAACCCGGGAACACTTAACCATTGAGACACATCCTCAGCCCTTTTTAAAATATTTTATTTAGAGACAGGGTCTCACTAAGTTGCTTAGGGCCTTGCTAAATTTCTGAGGCTGTCTTTGAACTTGGCGATCCTCCTGCTTCACCCTCCTGAATCACTGAGATCACAGACAAGTATCACCACATCCGGTGTGAATGTATCTACTTTAAATAGGAAGGTCTTTCTGTTCCATAAATCTATTTATAATGATTCATAAAGAGGTTCTTTAACTTGGGACATTTTGAAATAACAACAGAACTCGTTGTTCTTTCTTGATGAGCAGATGAGACAATGAAAATTCTTAGCACCAGGTCTGGTCCACGGGAACTAATCAACTGGAGTAGGAAGAGCCAGGAATTCATGCAGAACAGGATTTCTTGGCTACAGAATTATTGAAGTTTGGGACTAGATAATTCTTTGTGGTGTGCAGGGCTGGAGGTGTTGCCTTGTGCACTGCAGAATGTTTAGGAACTATATTAATGTTTGGCCCACATGGCACCAAAGTTCTTAAATCCTGCATTACTGACATAACAAGCCGAATCACTCCACTTTGGAGCACTGTCCTGTACATTATAAAATGTTTAGCTGTGTCCCTGTGTCCACCAGTTGCTCATAGTACCTAGTTGTAATAACCAAATATCATTCCATATACTGCCAAATATCCCTGGAAAGCAAAAGCAGTCCCACTTGAGAACCACTGGTGGAGACCCTGGGCTTTGAGTCTTTTAATTATTTCTTCTATAAAACATTGAACAAGTTTCTCTCCGAGGGAAAGGTGTCTGAACCTCCCTGATGCTATATTTTATTGCAGCTACCTGGTTACTGTCCACCTGACCCACCAGAACAAAAAAGCTCCAGGAAGGTACTCTTGTCTACTGTGTCCACAGGGGGCAAATCACCATGGACATAGCAGATGTTCAGTAAAAACCTCTCTAAATGAATTCACGAAATAACATTTTTTTTCTGCAGTCCCTATCTGCTAGCTAATAGGTCATAAGGTTCCTATAGGCTCCATAGGTTCAACTAGGTCTGTGGAAAGTATCTCCCTTCCCTCCCATCCCTAATATAAACTCTTTCTCAAGAGAACCTATTGTTGCAAAATAGTAAGATCTTTTCCAGAGCACAAGTGCCAGGATGGGGGTCTGAAAAGAATAAAATGGGATCCTAGTTTCCAGGGTCATTCATAGGGACCTGAGAGTTCTTTCAGATCAAACTGGATCCAAAGCAGGATCCAACATAGCTTTAAAATTCTCTGCATCAAGGATACAAAATCAATACTCATAAATCAAAGGCATTTCTGTATATCAGTAACAAATCCTCTGAAAGGGAAATGAGGAAAACTACCCCACTTACAATAGCATCAAAATAAATAAAATACTTGGGAATCATCTTAACAAAAGAGGTGAAAGATCTCTACAATGATAACTACAGAATGCTAAAGAAAGAAATTGAAGAAGACCTTAGAAGATGGAAAGATCTAACTAGTTCTTGGATAGACAGAATTAATATTGCCAAAATGACCATACTACCAAAAGCACTATACAGATTTAATGCAATTCCAATTAAAATCCCAATGACATTCCTCATAGAAATAGAAAAATCAGTCATGAAATTCACTTGGAAAAATAAGAGATCCAGAATAGCTAAAGCAATCATTACAGGAAGAGTGAAGCAGGTGGCATCACTATACCAGACCTTAAACTGTACTACAAAGCAATAGTAACAAAAACAGTACCAAAATAGACTGGTAGACCAATGGTACAGAACAGAGGACACAGAGACTAACCCACCTAATTACAGTTATCTTATATTTGACAAAGGTTCCAAAAACGTACATTGGAGAAAAGATAGCTGGGAAAACTGGAAATTCGTATGTAGTAAAATGAAATTAAGCCCCTATCTCTCAGCATGCATAAAACTCAACTCAAAATGGACTAAGGACTTAGGAATAAAACCAGAGACCCCGTGTCTAATAGAAGAAAAAATAGGCCCAAATCTCCATCATGTGGGATAAGGCCCCAACTTCCTTAATAAGACTCAATCAAGAATCAATAAATGGGATGGACTCAAACTAAAAAGTCTCTTCTCAGCAAAAGAAACAATCTGTGAGGTGAACAGAGAGCCTACATCTTGGGAGCAAATCTTTACCCCTCACACATCAGATAGAGCACTAATCTCTAGGATATATAAAGAACTCCAAAAGCTAAGCATCAAAAAAAAAAAAAAAAAACAACAACAAATAACCCAATCAATAAATGGGCCAAAGATCTGAACAGACACTTCTCAGAAGATGATATACAATCAATGACAAATATATGAAAAATGTTCATATCACTAGCAATTAGAGAAATGCAAATCAAAACCACTCTAAGATTTCATCTCACTCCAGTCAGAATGGCAGCTATTATGAAGATAAACAACAGTAAGTGTTGACGAGGATGTGGGGAAAAAGTCCTATTGCTGGTAGGACTGCAAATTGGTGCAGCCAATCTGGAAAGCAGTATGGAGAATCCTTAGAAAACTGGGAATGGAATCACCATTTGACCCAGCTATCCCACTCCTCAGTCTATATCCAGAGGACTTAAAAACAGCATACTACAGGGATGCAGCCACATTAATGTTTACAGAAGCATAATTCACAATAGCTAAACTGTGGAACCAACTTCGATGCCCTTCGGTAAATAAATGGATAAAGAAAATATAGTATATATACACACAATGGAATATTATTTAGCAATAAAAGAGAATAAAATCATGGCGTTTGCAGGTAAATGGATGGAGAATATAAAGCTAAGTGAAATTAGCTAATCCCCCAAAACTAAATGCTGAATGATTTCTCTGACTTAAGGATGCTGATCCATAATATGCTGTGCAGGGCAGGGGATGGGAGGATTAAATGAATTCTAGATAGGGCAAATGGGAGGAAGGGGAAGGGGGGCATAGGTGTAGGAAAGACGGTGGAATGTGATGGCCATCATTACACTAAGTACATGTATGAAGACTTGAAGGATGTGACTCTACTTTATGTACAACCAGAGATGTGAAAATCTGTGCTCTGTATGTGTAATATGAATTGTAATGCATCCTGTTGTCATATATAACAAATTAAAATTAAAAAAGAAAAAAACCCAGTAAGCATGTCATGTAACTAACAGAAAGGAGAACCAAAATCACCTTCTTAGATCATGTCTATAAAACTATAGATTTTAGCTGGGACACAGAAGCATCAGGCCTATGACAAGAGGCAGAGGATCCCAAGTTTGAGTTAAGTCTGTGCAAATTATTGAGAACCTGTCTCAAAACAAAAAATAAAACGGGTTGAGGATGTAGCTCAGTAGTAGAGCGCCCCTGGGTTCAGTCTCCAATACCACAAAACAAACAAACAAACCATAGATTTTACATATCGATGCCCAGATCAAACCAGTGAGTTCCTCTCTAATGCCCACCCACATTCTATTCTGCCAGTGTGTGCTACTTGCTTTCTTTTAATAAAGTTGACTTGTGTATCAAAAAAAAAAAAAAAAAAAAATTCTCTGCATCAGGTCGGGACAGGTACGTGAAGGGTCAGTTTCACAGAAAGGCAGAAAAAAAGCCTCAAAGTCACTATGGGTTTGACTCCAAGCCCCTCCTGCTAGTCAGGGTTGTGGGCTGCTCCCCGGGACAGCACTGCCTGGATAACGATGTTTTTGTGTTCTAGGTCACTCTGCCCTTGTTGTTTATTGCTCAAATGTGGTGGTTGACTGAGCCTGAAAAACTTTGTACCTTCTCTTCTGCTGGAAAACCACACTATCCACTCACTCATCTCATAAGTCCACCGGCTACCCAAGACCAACGACAACTATTCTTTTTCACGCTAATCTCTTTTTTGGATACTATCCAGGAAACAGCCTTTTCTAACTATTCTGGCAATCAGGAGGACATTTCTCATGTGTGCAGAGTCTCATATGTTGAGTGGATTCCTGTGATTCTTGCTGGCACCTGCCCAAAGCCACCACTTGGCTTTCCTGAGTCCAGCAGCTGGACCCCATCTGTGTCGGCAGCTTCTCTCCACCAACTCCATCTACTGTTCCCCACGTGAGTCTATGGCTTTGCTGTTGTGGATGAATCTCATGTCTACTTCCTTTCTCCAGCAGCTTCGAAGCCCTGCTTTATCATCTGTTTATTCCTCTGCACGTTTTCTTTACCTATTCCCAACTTTGTCCTCTAACAAAATACTCCTCCTTCCCTCTCTACCAAAGATGGCCTCTGTAGGGGATCCCAGTGGTCAAAGGCTAAGAGAAGACTATCTTGACCACTCAACAGAAAATGGGCAACACTTTGAACTATTCAAATAGCCAATAAGCACGTAAAAATATGCTCATTTTCATTGGCTCCAGGGAAATGCAAATAAAGGCCTCAATGTACAGCTACCACACAGCTGGCCATGGTGGCTGAGATTAAAAGGACAGAAAACACCAAGTGTTGGTCCTAATGTTCCTGTACTGCAAATGGCAGTATAAACTAGTATCATCACTTTGGAAAACTGTTTGGCAGAACTGTGCCCACTAAAACTAAACAATGAAATTCCTTACAACAAAGAGTGCTTAGGCCCAGCCAAAGACATTTTCTAGAATGTTCATTATGCTGCCACTCAGATTGGCTTCCAAGTGGAACTACTCAAATGTTTGTCAACCAAAAAGCTAAAAAACAAACTGTATCATCCTCACAGTGGAATACTAGACAGCAACGGTAGTGAATTGTTCACAAACCCATGCAACAGCACCAACAAATTCCAACAAAATATTGAGCAATGGAAGCTAGATAGAGAATGTATGATATGATGTCATTTATATAAAATACTAGGACAGGCAAGGGAAATCAATCTATTAGAAGTGATAAGTGATGAGAAGAAATCATGTGGGATATTCTTTTTTTGGGGGGGGGGTGGTACTGAGGATTGCAAATGTAGGGGCACACTGAGTTACATCCCCAGCCATTTTTTATTTTGAGACAGAGTCTTGCTAAGTTGCTTAGGGACTCACCAAATTACTAAGGTTGGGCTTGAACTTGCAATCCTCTTGCCTCTTCCTCCCCAGTTGCTGGGATTACAGGTGTGTACATCACACCCAACTTGTGTGGTATATTCTTGATTTGGAGACTGATTATATAGGTGGGCTCATTTTGTAAAAATTCATCTAGTGGTACGACTATGACCAATGCATTCTTCAGAGTTTATGATGTATGGTATTGGGGTCAGGTTGCTGGAAAGCAGACTGAGATAGACATCCATGTACTAGTGCTTGCCTGGCATTTGTGAAACCCAGGTTCAAATCTCCAGTTCTGGGGGGAAAAAAGCTAGAAGTTAATTGGGGAAGGCACACTTCAGAATGATATCTGTGACAAAGGAAGGCTTAAAGGAGCAAAGAGAACAGGTGAAATATGAAATGTCATCACAAAGCCCTCAGACAATCCCCTCAGGGGTTGTGATGAATTGGGACTTGGAGGTTAGATATTTACATGCCCCTATTGATCACATGATCTCTTTTAAGCAGGGTCTTTGCAATTTCTGTCCAAAAAGTCAGTCCTTTCTCTTAAAATGTGGGCTGCCATGAGGACGGCAGCAGGACCTGGGAGGAGGCATCTCTCTTTAGCAGAGGGCTTGTGCTGGAGAGAGGCTCAGTCCAGAACTACTGGCCAGGCACACATGAGAACTTCAGTCTGGAAGGCAAACACAACTAGCACTAAATACTTGAATAAAAAGCATAACAACAAAGATTCTGACTTGAACGATGACAGAAGAAAGAAACACTCGAAAGAACGAATAACAAGATCGGGCAGGCAATGTACACACTGACCACACACCATGACTGAAATGCTTAAAACAATTACCAGTAATTTGTCTCATTATCCTGAACCCTGGGCCAAGGTGGCCTATGGCGTATTTTGTTAGTAATTTATTACAAACCAAATGCTAACAAATGCTTTTCTAGCCACACATTTTTTAATTCCAAGAAGAATTTCTGTGGTTTGCACAGATCCTTAGAGCCTAGCAAGAGAGACTGTACCTATTAGTAGCCCTTGGTAGACTCTCCCTTTTATAATGTGGAGCCCCAAACAATGGTTATGGCTTCCAGCATTTTCAGTTTTGTCAGCTACTGTCAGAGGGCAGGGCTTGCAGCAGATGGTCGTGTTGTTCAGTACTGTGGCCAGAATAATCCTATCTGCTCCAACAGGGCTTGGGCTGAGCTGGTTAATTATTATTGGAGTTAAGGCTGCAGTTTCTTGGAAGACACAGCTGACTTGCAGGCTAAAGAGCTCTCTCCAGCAAATGCTGTGTTCCCTGGAGTGGCGAGGCCCACTGTGGAATCATGTTCTGTTGGATTGTGCTCCCCTTCCTCCGCCGGGCTGAGCCACCTCATTGCAGGTGTGGGACCCATCGCCATCTAGACAGCCTCCCACACATGTTTCCACTCCCTCTCCTAGGGAAGGGTTGAGCCGGGGAAAAGCAGATTTCTGATGAGTTTTAACATGAAGGAAAACTCTTCACAGGGGGAAGGATCATACCAGGATGAAAAGTAGCACCTCTTTCTGTTCCAAATTTCATCATACATGGTTGTGGTTTCAGCAATGGATTTGAAGGAGGGTATGTGGTGGATGCGGAACTAGGAGCTTGGCGAATCTGGGATGGAAAGAAAGTTGTTTCTACCAAACCTCTTCTTTCAATCATTTTCTATGGAGTCCTTACTTTCCTTCCTGTTCCCTAACTCTCCATTTAAAACTCAAGGTGCCCAGTGTCTTCATGGCTCTGCCAATGGCTTTTCAGGGCAAAGCCAAATGAGAAAAGCAGAGCAGAATCCAGATCCATCCTTCCTGTGTCACCTCCTACTGTCATTTCATTTGAAAGGTGCTTGTTGCTCATGGGAGCATTCAGCTCTGGGGCCTCACACATCTGTAATTGAGTATTATATACTGGATAATAAGTGAATAGGACAGGCCTATGACTTTTTGTTTAAAAAGATTGTGAAGTAGGGGTGTAGCTCACTGTGAAAGTGTGTCATGTCTGAGGCCCTAGGTTCAATCCCAAACCAGACCCTCCCTAAAAAAGGCAGATTTCAAAGGGCTTCCAGGGCCACAAGGTTTTTACCCTATTCCCAGGTAGCTCCAGCATGTTTTATGTAACAGTTAACAGTTCTCACTGCCAGCGGACTTGGCAGCAGGCACTCTATAAAAAGACTGTCTTCGTGGATATTTATGGTTTTGTCTTCCATAACAACAGCCTTTCTCTTTGGGGAAATGCTGCTTCAAGCTATTGGGACTGTTAATCATTGTTCTCCCATGTCCTCCAAGCAGGAAGGACATATAAGCCAAGATGAACTTGTGGTAGAAATCCATCTTTTTTTCAGAGATGGATCCAGAAATTCATGTGAAGTAGGCCAGACTACATGGAATTCACGGACAAGATATTTTCTCAGTGGAGCAAATGGAACAGCACTGTTTCCTTTCTGACTGGTAAGCTGTATGCATTTAACCCTGGAGAGAGCGGGGCAAGGAGGTGCACATCTGTAATCCTAGGGACCCAGAAAGCTGAGGCAGGAGGATTGCAAGTTTGAGATCACTGAGACCCATCTCAAAATAAAAAGGACCAAGATGTAGTTCAGTGGTAAAGTAACCCTGGGTCAGATCCCTAGTATCCCAAAACTAAGGAAAAAGAATTCGAGCCTGGTGCTTCTGCCAGCTGTGTCCCTTGCTATATGACCTTATTGGAAATAGCTCGCTCTAGATACTCAGAAAAAAAGCAGCAAAGAAAGGGGGAGAGAAACTCGGCAGCTTTTTAGGTTGTATTCATCCTGATTTTCTGTACTAAAATGAGCAGGCCTCCCAGTCTATACAGGCAGTTCTAGCTTACACCCTGTTGTCTCAGCTCAATCATTAACAGCTCTCACTTTCATTCTCAGAGTGTCCCATAAATTATTTAATCATTATCTCTGTGCGATGTGGTTAAAGCAATCAAGTCTTTTCTCCCTTACATTAATTTAAACTGGTTTTCTGTCACTGCAACAACAAAAAAGTCTTACTGAGTTACCTTTATTTCCCAAATTAATCAGGGAATTTTTCCAAACTGATTTCTGGATTTGATTACTTACACTTTTTCTTGAACTCCTTGGCAGATTCCTGATTCTACATCTGATGCTTGGTCTCCACTTACTTTGTAGAATTGGCTTCTTGGACCCTCCGAAACCTTTCCAACCATCATGGCCTGATCATGAGTTCCTTTGCTTCATACCTCACCCCAAAGTCAGCAGAGTGCACAAATTTCATCTGGAAGCTCTGGGACCATGGTTAGAAAGGATAAGAGCCAAGGTTAGCCTAAGAGACCACCTGGATGAATTAGCTTCAACTGTGTTTTCCATAATTGCATTATCCAGCTCAAAATTCATTGTCCTGGAAAAGGATCAAATGGCATAAGTTGAGTTTGGGGCCCACTGGTTCAATAGGAGACAGTGGGTATCATGATAGATATTCCGTTATAACTACATGAAATTAGGGAGAGGCAATCCACCCTCTAAGAGACCAAATATATATTTAACAATGTGCATTTACTTATTTAACCAGCTATTTGTGTGTCTATACCAACAAGAGATGAATGAACTCTTATGTAACAAATGTGACTGGTGCTCAGAAGAACTGGTGATGACATAGTTGATCCTTCTGGAATAATGAAGAACCACAAATATGACCACCCCCAGTGATGATGAAGCTAATATTTATATGTATTCTGCATTTCTGCATTCTGCAATGATTGAGTAAAAATTTGGGGTTGGTGTTTGTAGAATTTTTTTTTTAGGTTTCCCGATGTATTCATTCCTCTGCCTTAAATCCACCCTGCTGGGTCCTGTCCTTCATGGCTTCCCCCTTAGTCAATATCACATTAGAACCAGCTTCCAACATCTTCCCATGGTTTCTTTTTTCTTGATGTCAATTCCAGGGCTCTACACATCTGCCCTGTTCCCCTTTTGGCTTCTGACCTCACGATTTGATCTCCTTAGTAATGCACATCTCACCGCTCTGACCTTTCAGCACTGCCTCTAGAGCTCTCCACCATTTTTCATCTACAAAAGCTAGTGGCTAATCCACAGTTCACCCTCATTTGGCCCCTGAGACCTTAAGCCTTAGCACTGATGCTAGCAGAAGGCATTTTTTTTTTCTGGCTCTCCCCTCAAACTGATGGAAAACATGAGGAAGAAAGTTATTGGTCCTGGAGTCAGGCACACCTGATTTATGTCCCAGCTCAGCCATTATTGTCACTGTGAAAACCTGAAACTTAACCTCTAGCAGAATGATGCTGTATAGCTTTCCAAAAATCCCACAGTTTTGAAGATTTTTTTTATGTGCAAATCTTCTGCCTTATTCGGTAATTAGTTCTGTCAAAATAAATACATATTGTATTAATAAGGATAGGCTCACATACACTATAACAACAAATAAATTCCCCAAATCTAAGTGGTTTGGCACATTTCTGCCTCATGTGAGTCAGGATGGTCTCCTCCATGCACAACTCAGGGATCCAAGCCCTTTCCATCAAGCATCTCCTCAATCCAAGAATCCTTCTCTTCAGGCCCTTGAAAGGGGAGAGAGTGAGTGTAAGGTTTTACAGGACATGGTAGGGCTAACTTCTAACCACATAGCATTGGCCAGAACTGAGTCACACTGTCCCACCCACATGCAAGAGGAGCAGGGAAATGTACACTTCCTGTGTGCCCGAAGGAGGAAGCAGGATTTGGTGAGCAAGTGTCTAGTCAGTCTACCACAAAGTCATCTTACAGTTGATGTGTGTTAAAATAAAACCACATAATGATATTATATACTTATTATAACTTATATAATGATATTATGCATTGATATGCCAAACACATATTAAGCTTTTTACATTGGGTTATCTCATTTCATTTAATTTTATAACAACTTTATGAGGTTTGGTAAGGATTAAACAAGGCAAATGCGAAAACAGCGGATGCCAACAATTACTCATATCATTTTTTGTGCATTTCACATTCTACGAGGAAACTGCCCAAGTTAGCATATTAAAACAGCGCTTGGATGAATACTGTCTTTAACTCATATTTAATTCATGTAAGATGAATCACTTTATTATGGAGTTATATGCAAGAGATTGTAGGATATACCAAGATGAGTCTGCTAGGGTCTTCAATGATAGGACAAAACAGTATATATAAATAGAATTGATACAAAAGACACCATTGTAAGGGTATAAAGAGGTATCTGTTCAATTCCGGGATTTAACTTTAACTGAGGTTGATTCACAAGACACCACCGAGCTGGTAAAGAGGAGAAAGGTGTTCTGAACAATGTTGCTCATGATAAAAGAACTTGCGCCCTCTTCCTTCTTTTTTTTTTTTTTTCTCCTAATGCATTTCCCCTTGTCCAGATTATGATTTAGGGCTCCTTCTCCAATTCAGATGGAACCTGGGCTTGCGATCTTTCTGTTGCCAGGGTGCTGACTTTCACTCTTTTTCCTGTTTGCCATCTTACACAGACCGACCATAGGAGGCAGCCTCTCCATGTGGATTCACCCAGTGCTTCTTCCATTACTTATCTTTGAACCCAAGCTCATATTTATTCTTGCCCAATTTTAGACAGCATCCCTGAGACAGAGTTCAACATTCAACGAGTGCTGGGAGAGACGGATGAAAAAGCTGATAGGGAAACATAACAGATTTTGAGTCAAAATGGGGAAGGAAAGGGTAAGACAGGGCCAAAGTCAGTTGGTGGTCCAGGAGCACAACAGGCAAGGAGAATCAAAAGAAATAGCCTTGCACTCTAACTCCCAGTCTGCATGAATTTTTTAAAAAGGAAGCTTTACTTGATTTTTATCTAGAGCCTAGACACTAACTATAAAGAAACGTTTCCAAGAAAGGAGCATATTGTATGAGAAGCCTTGTGAGCCGTGTTTTTATTTTTGCAGAATTCTCTTTGGGGTGGCAAGGTTAGGAGTGGGGGAGACTCCAGCAGGCACAAAAGAGGCAGCCTCTGTTCATGCAAGTGGTGGTCTCAGCCCTCACAGAGCCCTCCCATTGTCTGACCCTCACAAAATTTGCTGGACAAGCCAATACATTCTTTGTTTCTTGACTTACTTTTTCATAGTAAGAGGTTTACATCACTCCAAGTCATCCAAACACAGTTGATGTGAACAGTCATTTCCAAGGAATGAGAAGAGCACTTCAGCCCCTGGTTGAAACTGATTGATGGCCGATGTGTACATCCTGGCAGCCCCCTTGCATAACTGGGACTAGAGTCAGGAAGCCCCCAACAATGGTGTGCATTATGTTAAGAAACCATAAATGTGCATGTCCTTTGAGATTTGTTTACTTCTCCTTCTTCTCCTCCTCCTCTCCCCTTCCCCTCCCCTTTCTCTTCTTCCTCTTCCTCCTCCTCCTATTCTTCCTCCTCTGTGGGCACTAACAATCTTTGATTTTTTCACAGTCACGTTCTTTCCTAATAAAACTCGGTGAGAGTCAATAACCTAGCTAGAAGACTGAGGTAGATCCCAAGAATCCTTTAACATGTTCATCTTTCTAAATGAAAACTAACATATTCTTTTTGACTTCTTTCATTCATGTAAGAAAAGCATGACAAATCCCAAAATAAAGAATTTGTCAGGAATTAAAAGACAGCCACAACTTTGTTAAGAATGCTTTTTTTCCCCTTCAAACATTTGTGGGTGAAAATTCCAGCTTTACTAGCCTGCTTTGTAATCTGTTTTGCATGTTTGGAGGTCAAAGAGGAAGCCAAAGGTCAGAGTTTAGGGCAGGATTGAAGCGCTGTAGGAGGCATTACCAAGTGCTGACTTGCATTAGAAAGTGGTTGCTTGGACAATGTACACAAAGTAAATATAAAACACTTAATAGAGGGCATAAAACACTTAGCATGTCTGTTACATTGCACATAGTGGACACTTAACTATTGCTACTATAAATGAAAACCATGTTCTTTCTCATAGCCTAGAATGTGGGGGATTTGCCTGGACTCCTTTTGTGGTGGATAGGTGATCCTGAAGGTCTGTTCTTTCAAAAAAAAAAAAAAAGTTCCTTTGCTTCTTTCTCCTCCATCTTTTCTATCCGCTCACCATTTTTTTCTCTCTGAACTCCACGTCCCCTTGTGCTCCACCAGATGTCAGTCTGGCCTTGTTGGTGCCTTAAGGAGGACCAAGAGAAAGCGAAGACACACAAGCCTGCTTCCAAGAATGATTGAAAAGGGGAGTGGAGTCTCTGACAGGCCATCTTTAAGAAAGGAGGCTGGAAACAGGCATCAGCAAGACTTCTATTCTAGGGAAGACTAAGGACCACTGCAAACTGAGGGACATTTTTACAAACACATGCTTTTATTTAGCAAATATTCATCAAGTGGCTCCTGTGTCGGGGTACGATGAGGCCCTGGGTATATAAGTATTCACTAATGCAGTTTCTGTCCACTAGAACTCGTGGACTTGCCAGGTTACTTTTCATTGCTGCTTCTAGTGATTAGCACTTAATATTTAACACAGCAGAGGGGTCCAGCAAAGATGATTGTGCTAGATGAAATGAAAGGAAAGGAAATGTACATATGAAAACATTTGCTTCTAGAATAGCAACTGTCAAGGAAGCTAGAGAAAAAGCTACTGCACCCCCAGTTTTGGAGCAAAGGAGACTCTTGGAAGGAGTCAAGTGATAGTAGTGATATCGAGAAGGAAGAGCGAAGCAGATAAAATCACCATGTGTGCAGATGAAAAGCAAGGATGCGATCCAGGCACCAGGTTAGAGGAATAAGCCTAGGTCCTCATGGCTCAGGAGGGGACTGGGTAGCTCCCCAGCAGAAAGTAGGGTGCTCTCAAGGAGCAAGTTCTTATTCCAGATTGTTCTCTCCATTTCTGTGCATGTGTAATCTCATGCTCAAATTGGATGGCAGATTCCCTCCGTAGTCAGGGGCTAGGTTTCAAGCCTGGCCCCATCACTTGGCCAATATGTGATCTCCACTGACTTAATGACTAAAGAACTGCAGTCTTTGTAAAATGGGAACTTTACTAATACATACTTCACGGAATTGTGAGGATTAAATGAGATCATCTGTAGAAAACATTTAGCAGAGGAGCTGACATGTATTTAGAGTGCAATAAATACTAGTAACCCCCTACCCCCCACTGTGTGTGTGTGTGTGTGTGTGTGTGTGTGTGTGTCTGTGTGCAGTGCTGGGGACTGAATCCAAGGTCTTGAGTATGCTAAACAAGCATTCTACCATTAGGCAGCATCCTCAGTGTAATAGTACTAATAGTAACTATCATTATCAGTTATTTATTTTTTGAACATTTATTTTTAGTTGTAGATGGACACAATACCTTTATTTTATTTATTTATTTTTATGGGGTGCTGAGGATCAAACCCAGTGCCTCACAGGTACGTGGTAGGAAGTATTCTACCGCTGAACTACAAACCCAGCCCCCATTATCAGTTATTTCTAAGACTGTTTGTCTGGGAATAAAAAAATAGCAATTTTTACCAGAAAATTTAAAGCATCTCTTAGATTCTAACAAAGTTTATCTTATTCATTTCTTTGCACTTTGCACTTATAGAACAAGTTGGGAGTGTGTACAGTACTGGTGGGAAGAAAGCGAAACAGGTGGATGTAGGGAAGAAAATGAGTGGATTTTCTTTTGCTCGTAAAGAAAGAACATGAACTTTAATGAAGATAGTACCCAACCTCTTCCCATTCCACGTCAATACCTAAAGCACCAGAAAGCTCTCGCAACTGATGTAGCTCAAACTGGCTGGAGTAAAATCTGAAAAAAACAAGGGTTCTTTGTTTAACACAACAGGCTGGTCTCATGTTCTCAGACTCCCATGTTCCTTACAGCTCATCAGATTTGCTTTCCTCCCTTTGTGCCGCTACATAACAGATCTGGGGGGCTCCCTACTTAATATTTAACTAGCCTCAGTGTCCCCATGTCACGCAGCTCGTGAGTTTTTCAGGTGTAGGTGCTAGTATTCTGCTTTTTACCATTCATAGCAGCAGAAACATCTGGGTCTTTTAAAATTCCGGGCTCACAGTTTTGGCTACACTCACACATCCATGTTCAAGTTGTGGTCACAGAGCCAACGTCCTCTCTCTCTTCCCAAGTTACCTGAGTGCTAGTCACCCGATGTCCCATCGAGTCAGACTGGACCTGGAAAGGTGTCACTGTCCACCTTCATAAAGCCCCAATTATGAATTGACCTCTGTGGACCCAGGCAACTCAGACTCGCAGAAATGAGTTTAATATTTAACTCTGAGGAAGCAAAGGACATCTAGAGTAAGATATGGAGTCCCCGGATTCAAAGAGAGAGCCACAAAGACAGAATAACCTGCCGAGGAAAAAGAGAGTTGTCAACTTCTGGAAACTAAAGAAAGGAGACACTTGAGCCAAGTTCTTTACAAACCTTCCTTTATTTTGCTCAGTACGTTCATCAGACGTACACGGCAAGCAGTAGCCTGTGCTTCCGCTCTGACCACAGAAAGCTTATGCAAACAGAAGCACAAGGATGTGTGTTGCTCATGTAATTCTAATGAAGAACGATGTCTCAGTTCAGGTGTGTTCAAGGGGCATTGGGGGGAAACCACCTCTATCATCAAGATGAACTCTCCAATACCCCCGGAGAGCTTTGCCATCTGATACAATGACCTACAATAGTGAAAACATGTCGATTGTTTTTATTGCTTTCCTACCAGGCTGTAAAACTGCTGGGAATCGGATAGGGTAAGAAATAGATATTGTTGTTTGTGAAATTATTCTATAGGAAATTTTAAACTTTAAAGATTATGTTTGGTGAGTCATTTCCACATATGTTTTAATTTCAATAGCTAGGTATCTGAGTAAGATAAGGATCCAAAAGCAAATTTATTTTGGCTTCCTCCCAATTTACAATCCAAAATTCAGAGCTATGTTTTCTATTAACCTGTGAATCTCTTTATTCCTCAGTAACTGAGAAAAAAATAGTCAAAGTGACAGAATGAGATACACATTGAAGTAAAAATAGCCTCTTCAACAAATGATGCTAGGAAAACTGGAAATCCATATGTAGCAGAATTAAATTGAATCCCTGTCTCTCACCTGCTCAAAACTCAAAGTGGATCAAGGACCCAGGAATTAGACCAGAGCTCTGGGCCTATGAGGAGGAAGATATAGGCCCAACTCTATTACATCAGCTTAGGAACTGACTTCCTCAACGAAACTCATAAAGCGCAAGAAGTAAAATCAAGAATCAATATATGGAATAGTATCAAACTAAAAAGCTTCTTCACAGCAAAAGAAACAATCAAAAACATGAAGAAAGAGCCTGCAGAATGGGAGCAAATCTTTGCTACCTGCACCTCAGATGGAACATTAATCCCCAGGATATATAAAAAACTTAACACCCCAAAATTTAAAAATATAAAAAAACCCACAAATAACCCAATAATAAATGGGCAAAGGAACTGAACAGGCACTTCACAGAAGAAGAAATATGACTGGTCAACAAATATATGAAAAAAATATTCAACATCTCTAGCAATTAGAGAAATGCAAATTAAAACTATACTGAGATTCCATCTCACTCCAGTCAGAATGGCAATTATCAAGAATACAAGTAATTATAAATGTTGGCAAGGATATGCGTGGAAACGTGTACTCATACATTGCTCGTGGGACTGCAAATTGGTACAACCACTCTGGAAAGCAGTATGGAGAGTCCTCAGAAAACTTGGAACAAAACCATCATTTGACCCAATTATCCCACTCCTTGGCATATACCTAAAGGACTTAAAGTCAGCGTAACACAGTGACACAGCCATGTCAATGTGTATGGCAGCTCAATTCACAACAGCCAAGCTATGGAGTTGGTAAATGAAACTATGGCATTTGGCAGTAAATGGATGGAAATGGAGACCATTATGCTACATGAAATAAGCCAATCCCCCCAAAAAACAAAGACCAAATGTTCTCTGATCTGCAGATGCTAACACACAATGTGTGTGTGTGTGTGTGTGTGGGTTGGGGGGTGGAGAATAGAAGTTCACTGGGTTACACACAGGGGAAGGAAGGGAAAGGACAGTGGATGGGAATAGAAAGGCAGTAGAATGAATTGGACACAACTTTCCTATGCTCATATATGAACATACCATCAGTGAAACTCCACATCATAGACAACCACAAGAATGGGATCCTAATTAGAATAAGTTATGCTCCATGTATATATGATGTCAAAGTACTCTCTACTATCATGTATATATTTAAAAAGTACAAATTAAAAAATGTAAAAAAAATAAGTGACAGAACGGGCCTTTTTAAGACACTCAATTGAATGTAGAGTAACAGATTATTTGTTGGAGGTTCCCGAATATATTATACAAACTCTCAATAATCCTTGCCTCAATTGATTCATGGAGTTGTAGGATACAAAGGTTGAAGACATCCTGCATATGATGAAGGCATACATATAGTAAATTAGGATGGCAAACTTAGGTAAGTCTGTGCTTTAGTTTACGAGCTCTGCAGCACCTTAGAAACCTCAGTATCATCGACCACACATACACTCATTTGACAAACCTCAAGAAATCTCAAAACATGAAGAGTTGGAGAAGATATTAATATACACCACTTTTGTATTTTGAGTCAGTTTGGAAGCTCATTAGTATAACTCTATAAAGTTGGACGTTCATATTTCCTACAACTCAACAATTCTTTTCCTAAGTGGACATCTAAGAGAAACTCCTCTATTGTTTGGAGATGGCATGAGAATGTTCAAAGCAACCACACTTATGACAATAGCAATGAGAATGACTCAAATGCCCAGTGACAGGAAACTAAAGAATTTGTGGCACAGACTTTACTGAGTTGTGAAAAAGGAATGAACTACTATACACAAAAACCTGGAGAATAAAATGCAAATTGCAGATTACATAAAACTCGATGCTCTTTTAGTAAATTTATTTAAAAAAAACTAAACAATTAATAAGAACCAAAAAAAGCAAGAAGAATGGTAAACTTCATGTTCATCACTGTGTTTTCCTTGATTAAAGGAAAGTCAGAGACAGGAGTGGGAAGAAAAATACAATTAAATTATTAAAGTATTATCAGTATTGTGGTTCTTGAGTTGGGTGGTGCTCTCTAGCATTGAACCAGATGTTTTAGCTGGGTGCAGTGGCACACGCCTGTAATCCCGTCGACTTGGAAGGAGGATCACGAGTTCAAAGTCAGCCTCAACAACTCAGTGAGGCACTTAGCTCACCCTGTCTCTAAATAAAACATAAAAATGGCTGGAGATGTGGCTCGGTGGTTAAGTGCCCCTGGGTTTGATTCATGGTACCCCAAACAAAACAACAAAACAAAAAAAACCCAGTTGTTTTAACACCTTGCTTTCTTATTCCCCCATCTACAGAGAGAGTAATTTTAAGAGACAAGCCCAAAGGTAACTCTTGAAGGATGAGCTGTATGTCTGCTCCCTTTGTATTCCCAGTGCCTACGTGCAGTGTCTAAAATCCAAGTCCTCAGTAAGCTTTCCTGAATGAATCAATAAGTGAATAAGCAATAGAAAATTAAATGTCCTTTTGGTTAACTCTGAGTATAGTGTGAATAACCAGTAACCCCCCAAAACTTTACATCCCCCCAAACACAGAATTATTTAACTTATTTCCTAATCCATTGTAATCAGTTTTTTAAAATGACAAGTACATGGTATTTTTCCATATAGAACATCCTACAATACCCATCATATAGGGTATCTATATAGGAGAAAATTATTCTGAATCAAATATAGTACAGAAAAAAAAAACTTTTTAATGCATATTTTTTTTTCCAGGCAAAAGACCTCCAGAAAACATCCATCAAGAAGTAGGTTTAAAAATGGCATTTTTGGCTACCTTAGAGAATTAGATATGAGTCCCATGTGTTTTCTCTGATAAGTAAGTAGTAGATCAGCTTATAATGCAACCCTTTCTTTGAACAAAAATTGGCTAATTTGTTTTAAATGACAGGAAAAGCTGAAACCCTAAAGTCATTGTTTTAAAAATGTTCCATTTATTTCATGCCACATGCCTCTGTTTTTTATAAAATAATTCTAAGTATTATACTACCATTTTAATAAAGGGCAAATAAATCTCAACCCAATTTTAAAGATATATATTAAGTACATTTATTAATTCATTTAACAATACCATATGCTATCTTTGACAATGAACTTCATTTTGGTACATAGCGCATTTGTGTTTTGGTATTGAAATGAAGAAAGACACATTGCACCTGAAAATCTGCCTTAAGTGATTAAAACCATGGTCAATGACAGTGACAGATTTCAACCAATTAGCAAAACCAACATGTTCTAGAGTTATTCTGATCATTTATAATAAAAAAAAATAAACAGGATTAATACTCAACAGGAGAGAATAGTTAATCTCAACAATTTAAAACAGGTCTCTCTTTAAGACAGCAGATTATTTTCACAATACATTTGAAAGGAAACAGTATTTAAAAATGTGAGATTCCAATATGAACAAACTTTCAGCAGTAACATTTTAAATATGAATTACCTGTCCCTGTGGTATAGCCACCTTTTATAAGATGGTGTGAAGTCGACCACACTAATCCACACACATAATGATTATCATCTCCAAGTTATTCCCCATTTTTCAACTTAACGTCTTATTAATTTTATACAATTGTTTAACAAAGATTACAAATAAAACCTCAAGACTCAACCCAGAAGGTAGCTGCATTTCTCTCTATAACAAAACATGGCTTTCAAATTTGCACACATTGAATTAATGAAGAAACAAAAACTATATTCCTTCCCATCACCAAAAGATAAACTCATCACATACACAAACACCTGAAAAGTCAAAAGTGTTTTCAGGGAGCAAAGAAAGATATCAGAGGCCCCCCGGTGTGAGTAAAACCTCACACAATACCTGTGCCCTATGTGGGGAAGGCACAGTCCACACACACACACACACACACACACACACACGAAATAAAAGCTCCTAGAAACATTGCTCTTATTCATTTAAGATATTTTTTGTGCTACATTTAAAAATGGATTTTTAAATTTTAAAGCAGAAAACTGTGAAAATATCAGGTAGAATACTTATTGTTTTATGATATGATTTAACAATTCAAGACAGATCAATTAAAACTCTATTCCCTTGCCTTTACAGACCTCTTTCCTTTGCTGAATACCCGCAAGCCAAAGGCCCATTCTGGCAACATTACCCTGGGCTACACAGCAGGACTGCAAAGGCCCTGGTTTGGAGGAGCAGGGCCTCTGGCCTAAGCTCTCACCCAGCAAGCTTCATGGGTCTGAGCATGTCACGTGACCATTCTGTTTCCTTGGTCATCAAATGAAAAGACTGAGCCATGCCCCACATGGCCTCCCATAGCACTATCATTTTAGGATTTTCTGACTTGAAGTTTTCATTAGAAACAGCTTTGATTCAATATTGTACTCTACCCAGGATGCTGACTAGTAATTTGCATCTGGATAGAGAACAGCTTTCTGTAGCTAGGTTACCTGTTGGGATTTATTTAACAAATGGGGCGGGGGGGGGGGGGGGAGGGGGGGGTGGTGTCCCACTCTAGGTGGATTAAAAATGGCTACAAATTCTTTGAAATTGACCCATAAAAAGGAGGCATCTTGTTTCCCACCCCTTAGTTCTGGACTAACTTTATGACTCCTTTTGGCTCATAAAATGGTCTGGAAGTTAAACTATGTAACTTCTAAGCAAGTAGAAGAAAGGTATTGCAGTATATTTAATCTCAGCCTGGGCTAGTTCTGGGGAATAGTCAAATGAAGTGGAAATGTAGGCAATTTGGCCCACAGTCCCAGCCCACTATAAGACATATGCATAAGACCATCTGTGTTAGCTTTCCATCAGTATAACAAAATACCTGAGATAATCAACTTATAAAGAGAAAAGGTTTACTATAGCTCATTTTGGGAGGTTCCAGGCCATCAATCGGCCATTGCTTTGGGGTCTATGGTGAGGCAGGATATCACAGCAGGAGTAGATGGTGAAACAAAAGTGCTCAACTGATGGCTAGGAAGAAAAAGAGGAAGGGCTAGGGCCTCACAGACCCTCTCTAGGACATACTCCTATGACTTAAGGACCTTCTACAAGGTTCCACCTCTCAAAAGTTTCCACCCTTGTCCCAATATTATCACTCTGGGGATCAACACATGGGACCTCGGGGGTTTTCAAGATTGAAACTGCAGCACCATCCAAGATCAAGCAGCCTCCACCACCTGCTCACTAACCACAAATGTGGGGCAGTGGTGGGCCACCTCAGCTTAATTCTGCCCCAACCGACGACAACCCGTAGGGTCGGGAGCAAAAAAATTTAGGGGGAGGTTGTTGGGCAACAATAAACAGCTGGAATTCTCCTCTGTGTCAGGAACCATGTTAGGTAAAGGGATATCCTCCTGGGTACCAAGACATCCTTATTCTGCAGATGCTCAGCTTCTAGGCTGGGAGACAGTCCGGAGGCAGAGCAATTTCAAAGGAATGTCATTGGTACTATAACGGGGTTGGGGTGGGGACTTACTCAAGGTTTGTAGGAATTCAGAGAAGGGGCATGAATGCCAGAATTAGGAAACTGGCAACAAAGGCTTCTCAGAGGAGATAATATGTAAGGGGTGGGTTAATAAGAAGAAAGAGATTCCTGGGTAAAGAAGGAGATAGAACCTTCTAGGAAAGAGAAACAGCAGGTGCAACCCCTGAAGAGAGTGAGATGAGGACCTGGGAAACAGGGGCATTCACTGCGACTCATGTACGAGGACCCTGGGGTGGGCCGAGGAGTGGCTAACGTAAAGCTCCTGTGGCCTTAAGAGACCCTCTGGCATTTGGCCTTTAAACTGAGGGTGATGAGAACCAAAGAAGAAAACCTGCTCTCCCTGCCTGCCTGCCTGCCTGCCTGCGCTCCCTGGCAGGAGGAGGCTGTGTGGAGTACAGGTGCTTCTCTGGTGCTCAGATTAGCTAAAGGGAAGTTATATTTCCCAGGGTTCAAGACGGTGGGCCTTGGGATCTCAGTAAAATGTACAAGCAGCAGGGGAGAAGACGGCATTTTTTGAAAGGCGTTCTTTCTTTTCTTGTCAATTAATGAAGACCTGGAGAAACAAAGCATCTAAGACCCATCTTTAAAAGATGCTACAAGAAATGTTGTTAAAAACCAGGTGGTATCCAACTACTACACATATAAACAGCTAATAAAAAATGGAAAAAAAAAACCCAGGTGGTATGTTTTCCTACTGACTAGCTGTGTGGTTTGGGCATACGACTAACCTCTTTACAAGGGGGTTTCCTCACGTGTACAATGGGGATAACTCTGGCCTTGACCTCACAGCTCATTAAAGACAAACATGTACAGTGTTAGCATGGCACCTGGCATAGGAGAGCTTCCAATATAAGGTCCCTACATGGGGAACGTTTGGAGGGGAGGGGTAACTCGGGCTTTAGCATGAAACTACCTGGTGTTTGAACTCAGGCTGGATGATGCAGTAGTTTGGGCAGCTGTTTGAGCTTAGAGAACATCTTCAGTCTTGCTCAGACTTAGTTTCCACATCGGAAAAAATGTGGGTGGTGATATCTACCTCAAAAGACTGTGATGAGGAAGGAAGGAAATCATACACCGCAAATACCACAGCACAGAGCCCGACATGCAGTAGAAACGCACACACACGTGGAGGCAATCATCTTTCTCAAATATACACTGACAATATTAATGCTAGACATTCAATATCACTTCAAAATCCTATCCTCTGACTACAGCTAGAAAAGTTGGATTACCAGGAAAAATATATATATATATATATATGTGTATAAAATCTTCAGCATGTTTTCCCATCCGCTGGTACCTATGTATGGTGATAACCTATCACCAAGAAATGACTGAGGTACAACACTCTTACTTTGTTAGAGCATATTAAGAAAGCAATCTTGTTGTTTATGGGAAAAGATAAAAAGAATTTAGCATTCCCAGACTCCCTCATTTGGCACTTTGAGGAACTACCTCTACATACCAAGACGCAAGATGTACTCTTTCCTAGATCAAAAAAGGAATCATGCATATGTACAACGAAGATGAAAAATCCCTACCCCAGATGGCAATTTCAGTGAAAATAATCCCCCTGATGAGCAACATGTCATGTCCTTGGAATATGTTGCATTAGAAGGCCAGTAACAATTTGGGCTTGAGAAAGCAATTTAGAGTTTCAAGTTTTATCACACAGAAGCTGAGTTCTAGAATATTTACCTTAAAAGTGGACACTTGCAAAGTAAAACCCTTGCTAGAAGGCTTGATTTTGAGCTTCACGTGTCGTCTATGCACAAACTTCTTCTTTTCACATTCAATATATTTAGGATTAATTCTAGAAAATGGTTATAGCTGATTTATAGAACCAAATGATTTAGGCTCATAAGAAGAATAATCATCTCAGTAAAAGATCAATATTTCCCTATCTACCTGCTCACAGCATGACAAGTTTTCTTTCTTTTTTTTTAAATCTAATGTCCTAATTAACATTAAGTTAAAAGTTGATATGAAGGCAGTAATTAAGAAATTTGTCATTTTATAATGGCTTTTAATCACTTAAATGCTTTAGAACCTTTCTGGAAATGCTGGTTAACAGGTCATATTCCTATGGATGTCACTTTCATTTGAAGCTTGGTGAAATCTAGACCCTTGATTAAACAATTCCCTGCTAATTTGGGTGGAAGTTTTTGTTTGTTTGTTGCTTTTGTTTTTTGAGATGGGATCATGCCTTGTGACCTTGGAATCCCTGGGCTCAAGCCATCTTCCTGCCTCAGCCTCCTATGTAGCTGGGACTACAGGTACATACTACTGTGCTCAGCTTAAAAGTACAATTTAAAGTCTGTAACAACTAATGACTCCTAAAAGGGGAATTTTAGCATGTTGCTATTCTGGGTAGAAAAACAGTTTAACAACTTTCTGCAAACTAAGATTTAAAAAAAAGATGAATGAGAACTACACCTAGAAATCTAATAAGGCAATTCCATCATGTAGGAAAACTCTAGTTCCCAAATGTTTTCTACATTGACTTTTTTTAAAAAAGATGTGTTACCCGGTTCTTCCACATTCAAACAGTGTATGAAACTCAATTTTAAGATGTGTATGCACAAAGAAAAATGTCCTATGTCCAAAGCCATCCATTCGCATGAAGTGTTGTCATTGTGTTATTGTGTCACTCTGGTCACCCATGGGCCACTGGAGGCCTGGAGGGACAGCTGCTCAGCACTCTAACTCCTCCATGACTTCCATGACAATTGTCCGTGGGCCTGTCAGAATCAGATTGCTCACGGTCCGGTAGTCTACGTGCAGCACATTGAGCCCATTGACAGAGACGACGAACTGACAGACCTAAAGGAACAAGAAAAAGAAAGAACATCAGTTATAGCTGCAAGGTTTTTACAGACCTTTCATAAAGATAGTGTGCAGCCATAACAGGTAAGTCATTCTTAAAATATCCATCCAAACCCACTGACAACTCCAATTCAACAATCTCCAAAAAGCCACATTTTTCCTGGCATTGTGATGGGAAAAAACATGTATTTTATGTTTTTATTTTCAGTACTGGGGATTGAACCCAGGGGTGCTCTACTGCTGAGCTACAATACTAGGCCCACCCCCTTTTAAATTGGGACAGGGTCTAAGTTGCCCTGGCAAACAATTTACAGTCTTCCTGCTTCATCCTCCTGAGTTCCTGGAATTACAGGTGTACGTCAATAATGTGCCTGGTGAAGAAGCATTTATTTTAGGGTTTCACAAAATTGGGCTTAAATCCTAACTCAGAACCTTAAGCTAGGTTATTTAAATTTCTGAGCTTTATTTCCTTCAATTCTAAAATAGGGATGTTACCTACCTTATGAGGTTATTGCAAGAATTAAAGAAGATGAAATACACAAAGCTTCGTTACAGTGCTCCAAACCTGTGGAGATGCAATGTCTCCTTACAGTCACTGTGTTTTTTTTTTATGGCTGTAATTATTCATATGGACTCAGTAGACAAGAAGACCCTATGGTCCAGTGTTCTCTAAACAGTTCTCTTTTTATAAATATTGTTTCTACATGATTATTAATAGTGCTTCCTAGTACTTCCTTCCATTTGTCAAGGGGTCCAGTCATTTTTTCCAGTATTGTGTATGGAACCCAGGGGCACTTTACCAAGAAAGCCACTTTCACAATCCCCACCCCACTCCTACTTTTTTTTTTTTTTTTTTTTTTAAGACAAAATGTCCCTAAGTAGTTAAGGCTGGCCTCAAACTTGCAATCCTCCTGCCTTAGCCTCTGGAGTCACTGGGATTACAGGCATGTGCCATCACACCTGGCTGAAGTGTACCAGTTGTAATGATAAATTCTACACATATCCCTACTTCCTATCCCCAGAAAAGTGGATGAGGCTAACAAAGGCTAACTTTTACAGTGAGTGGTAACCTATGGGCAGGAGAGGGAACCACAAAACAATGACAAGCACCGTTCATTTATGTGCGCCCACTCTGTATATATCAGTTAAGTTTGGTAAGTCTGTGCTTATTTGTTATAGCAGCAGTACTTATACATATTCAGTGTTGAATGAACTGAATAACTAAATGCATAAATAAAACAGCACAATTAGGATTGAGTCTGAAGGTCTTCTTGCTCCATATAAATCTCTCCTCTCACTGGGAAAATAAGAAAATAGGAAGAAGGAAAAGACAGCAAGCAGGAGAAGGGATAGAAACAGAAAGAAGGAAAAGGAAGGATGGAAGATGGTTGAGATGAACTAATTGAGTGATGAGTCCCATATCTGTGGTTCTCATCATCTCACTCCTGTTAGTACAAGCCTGAGTAACTAATGTGTGCTCCTGCTCCTAACTGGTTATTAATTAATTTAGTGTTGAAGGATTCAACCAAACAATGTGGAAAATACAAAAACATTCTGAAACTACCATTTCCCTTTAGGTGTTTTCTGAATGGGTGTTGTAGTCCGTTTTTTCATGGCTGTGACCAAAGATATGACAAGAAAATTAGAGGAGGGAAAGTTTATTTGGGGCTAATGGTTTCAGGAGTCTCTGTCCACAGGTGGCTGACTCCATTCCTCAGGGCCCAAGATAAGGCAGGACATCATGGTGGAAGAGATGTGGAGGAAAGAGGCTCAGGTCATGGTCACCAGGAAGTCGAGAGCTCTGCTCCACACCACAAAATATACACCCCAAAGGCATGCCCAATGGCCCACCTCCTCCAGACACACCCCACCAGCCCCAGGCACCACTTAGTTAATACCTATTGGGGGGCTGACCCACCAATTAGGTTAAAGCTCATAATCCAATCATTTCACCTCTAAACCTTCTTGTGTTGTCTCACCCATGAGCTTTGGGGGGAGCAGGGTGATGGGATACCTCACATCTAAACAATAACAGAGGATAATTTCAATTTAAATTTAAACATTATATTAAGTCCCAAACAATCTATACCTACTACTTAGGTACACCAAGTTTGAAAGTACTAAAAGGTCAGTTCTGCCTCTGCAGAAAAGATGTGGGATTTAGAATCCGACAATTAGATTGACAGCCTTGGCCCCTTTGATGGACGACTTTAATCCAATCACTTCTGTTCTTCTATGTCTCAGAATATGTTTTAGTCATTTTTTTCGTTGCTGTGACTAAAAGGTCTTACCAGAACAATTTTAGGGAAGGAAAGTTTTATTTAGGGGCTCATGGTTTCAGAAGTCCAAATCCACAGACAGAAGACTCCATTCCTAGGGGCTCAAGGAAAAGGCAGTTATCATGGTGAAGACTGTGGCAGACGGAACCAGCTCACTTGATGATCAGAAAGCAGAGAGAGAGAAAGGACTTCACTTGCCAGATACAAAATATATCCCCCATAACCACACCCCCAGTGAACCATTTCCTCCAACCATACCCCACCTGCCTCCAGCCACCACCCAGTTAATCCCATGAGGGACTAATTCCTCCTCAATCATTTCTCCTCCAAACCTTCTAGCATCGTTTCACACATGAGTTTTTTGGGACACTTCACATCCAAACAATAACATGATATGTCTTATTTTTAAAAGAGTCAGGTAAACATGCTCATCCTCACAGGTTCAGATTAGAGAATGCACTTAAAACCTTTTCCTTAACACCAAGCAATACAGTAGTGCTGGGTTCTATTCATCTTTTTCCTTAAAAACACTCCCTTCAAGGTCACATACAAAACAGAATAGAGAGTGGAAGGTCATAAGCAGACTGTTTATTTACTCAGTGAACAGTTGCTATTTCTTCTTGAATTTTCTACTCCCCAATTTACATCACTAAGGTGTTTCACCTGCCCAAGGCCACCCCATGATCACCAGTTTTCCTGTTCCTTTTCATTAGTCTTTCCTCTTGGATTCAGGGCATGTCTTATATAAAATCAGCAGTTGTCATCCATGGTCAAGGTCAGAGTCATAATGGAGATCATGCAGCAGGTTCTAATTCCTCCCCAAGTGGGTCACAGTAATGCACAGGACAGTTTAGCTCTAATTTCACATAGGCATTAGCCTGAGCTTTGTTTTTGTTTTTTTGTTTTTCTTCTGCAGAGCAGACTCTCCAGCCAAAGAATGGGAGGAATTTCACCCCCTCCCATACCAGAGAGTTGGTCTTTAGAGCTTGATTCTTCTTTCCTCTTTGTATTGCCAAATAATCCAGTCATTTTGAAGGCAAGAATTTCCAGGAAGTCCAGCTCCAGCTCACCCTTCACAGGTTCCCCAAGATTAAATGTGTCTCTGCATCACACAGGGTCACATTCAGAATGAGTCATCACCACACTGGGTTTTGTCTATAGTTTGTTTTAATTGACCAACAATAAAGAAATAGAAATTCTTCAGATAAAATCCAGATTGGGGCCTCTCTTGGACAAGGGGAAGACCTGATCACACCAGGCCTGGATGGCCACTGGACAGGGGCTGGGTAAGGGCAGCCCCTTCTCAATGGGGCATACGCCACCCTCTCATTTGCCACCGTAATTTCTACTTCCTAACTTATGCTTAGCTGATGGGCATTTGAGTTGGAAGTCCCCTATCTGGAACCAGCAGAGAAAAGAAGCCAAAGAGACAGCGGCTTGAAGCTTCAAGAACTGAAGGAGAAATGAAATGTGGAGTATCCATGCAAGGGGATGTTATCCAGCCATAAAATGGAACAAACCACACGCTGTAACACGGATGAGCTTAGAAAACATATAAAGTGAAAGAAGCCAGTCACAATAGCCCAGAGAGAGAGGATTCCACTTGCCAGATACAAAATATATACCCCATATCCATGCCTCCAGGGACTACTTCAGAGGAGCCATCGGTAGGAAACGTTTAGAGTGGCTGAGTCCTATGGGCTGCAGAGGGCTGGAGAACAGGGGTAGGACCTGGGAGTGATTGCTAAAGGGTAAGGGGTTTCCTTTTATTTATGATTTTATTTATGATCTGAACATCATAAATCTTGGTGAGTGGTGGCTTGAATTAAATTTAATTTTAGGCAAAGGGAGAGGATCATTTCTGGGTTTTGGTTTGTATGCATGTGCACACATAGGCACATTTCTCAAATACCAAAGTGTGACTTATTTGCTTTCTCATAAAATAAGGCAATAAGACTGGGCAATTAGACATTCTCACTCCCTTGCAAAGTAGCAGGGGCAATAGGGGGTTAGAACAAATGCCCGGTGAACAGCTCATACCCCACAATCCTCTTTACCTGTGCCAACACCTGGGTACACCTCTGGGAGTATAACAATCAAGGGGAGACCTCTGCCACCAAGGGGAAAAGGCTAAGACATCTTGAACCAAAGTGAGTGTGAAGAACTTAAAAAAAAAAAAAAAAGATTTAACCACCAGAGTCCTTGCTTTCATGAAGCTCACAATTTAGTTGGAGAAGCAGAATATCACAGGTAGGGTCCTTTCAAAATTGAGGGCAACTTTTCAGTAAAGTCTGTCCATTGACTGAAAACCTGTCTTTGGGGATGGGAATATAGCTCTGTGGTAGAATAAGTGCCTAGTATACATGAGGCCCTGGGTTCAATCCCCCCAGTAACACACACACACACACAGGAGACGGGAGAATAAAACATATTCTTTTCCAAGCACCAATCCAGGTACTTTAAATACTTAATAAAAAATCCTCCTGGCCGGGCGCATTGGTACACACCTACAATCTCAGTGGCTTGGAGGCTGAAGCAGGAAGATCACAGGAAGCTCAAAGCCAGTCTCAGCAACTTAGCAAAGCCCTAAGCAACTTGGCAAGACTGTCTCAAAATAAAAAGGGCTGGGGATGTGGATCAGTGGTTGAATGCTCCTTGATTAAATTCCCAATACCAAACAAACAAACAAACCAATAAAAAAAGAAAGAAATTTCCTAATAACCATGTAGTGACATATGTTAGGTTCTGGCCAGACACCCAGCTGTCATCCTAAAATCAGCTTGATATCTTTTTCAGAAATCACCTTCCCTCTGTCTCTACTGTGGGCAATATGGATAGGAATGTCAACGGAGGTGCCCTGTCACCTCCCTCATTCATGGGGTCACCTGACTCAAGCTTGGCCATTCACACTCACTCTCCCTGAAGCACTGAATCTGGATGTAACACTAAAGACAAACTTCATTTGCATTGGTTCTTAGGTCTCCAGGTCATCTCTATTCCTGTCCCTTGCTTATCAATTGTGGTTCTCTAGATTTGCCTTTGATTGTTTTATGTACTTGATATCCTTCTAATCAGTTCTTTTTTTTTTTTTTTTTTTCTTATCATAGCTGGTATCTCTCATTGGCAACCCATAATTCCCAATACAATCCTTGTGAGCAAACTGAATGTCAGGGAGGTCAAGTTACTTGCTCAAGGTCACACAGCTAAGTACCACATCTGGAATTTAAACTCCATATGAATCCACAGCATTACACAGATACAAATTTATGAAGTACAGTATGTACACGTGAATTCTGAGGGATGCAGAGAAGAGTGGAAGATAGGTATTTTTTTTCTCTTTAACTGTTAAATAGTTGTAGATCCACTCAAATCTCTTACAGTTTTGATGTTTAGGATCTTTCAACTTTTTAAGAAGGTTTTTATTCAATTAGGACTGGGTTGCTATGTGTATCATTTGTCATTCTCAACAACATGTAGAGTTAGACACTTATTTCACAATTTTCCTTAAAGGAAGAAAAAAAGGCTTCAAAACCTTTATCATGCTTATATTCAAGGTAGTATTTTTAGAATTAGATTTCAGAAAGACGTCATCTCTCCCCAAGTGTTCTCAACACTGTGGTTCCTGCAGTTCCAATGTCCTGTTACTAAAAATGTACAAAACGATCTAGAACTGCAGTCTTACAGTGTAAGGTATTCAGTCATAATGGACCTCCAATTAGCATCCATGGTACACTATGTTTTGCAAATCAACATGCATTATGAGTAACCACAGGAAGTACACAGCTTGGGGGGAAATGACTTCTCTGTATTAAAAAGCAAACAGACCCCAATACAGAGAACAGGTGCCTCTGAAATGGCCCACCTGAGGAACATATTACCCCCTACCTGGGCTGGAGGGCTCAGATGAGAATTCAAGCGTGTTCAGAACACTTTTCCTTATAATCATCTTTATCATGTCTATTTTCAAAGACTGGGCTGCAGTTCTTTCATTTCCCCAATTCTTAGAAAAGCGATCAATCATGAGTTTGTGCAGCTGCTCTGTAACTCATCTCCCAGGAGTGTGTGTGCTGCAGAGGATTGAGTCCAGGGCCTCACGCATGCTGGGCAAGTGTTCTACCACTGAAGTTACATCCCCAGCCATTTTTATTTTTTATTTTGAGACAGAATTTCACTAAATTGCTCAGGCTGGCTTCAAATGTGGGGTCCTCCTGCCTCAGCTTTCAGAATAGCTGGGATTACAGGTGTTTGCTACCATACCTGGCAAAGTTTAGGATCCAGTCTCTCCCATCTGCTAACTTTTAAATGAAGCGACACGAAACATGTTATCATCAATGAAAAGAAGAACAACACCTTCGTCTGTCACAGTAAGCTTAGGAAAGAAATGTCTCTGAGCAAGCAAGCAGTGGAGAAAAGTGTAAGGAATTGAGTGGGCCTTGTAAGAGTTAACAAGAGGAAGGCAGGACTAAGCACATTTCAGGGTGTGATCAGGTTGGAACAAATACCTAGGCAGAACTCCAGCCTTCCTCCTGATAGGAAGCCAAATCAACTAAATAATCTTGCCTCTAATTCCTCTCCCTGCGCCAGTCCTGGCAGATGGATGATAACCCTCTGGACAGGCTGAGTTCCCAAGGGATTGTGCAACTGCACATTTGTTCTTACATGGCTGAAGTCCCACAATTACTCAACTTGATTCATCCAAAGTGGGAGCGAGGCTGGGGAGAAACACAGCACCTACAATTACAAGAAGGTCTTCTCCCTGCCCTGGCAATCTGTATCCATTCAGAATGGTGCACCCTGCCACTGCTTCATTCTTATGAATGCACTTTGACTTGTCTTTGCCTCTTTTGTTTTTCTTTCTTTCTTTCTTTTCTGATCTTGAAATGATTGAAGGGTGAGCTGCTTCAGACTTTCTCTGAAGATTACAGAAAATGTTTAGAGAGATAGAGGCAGATAAAGTTTTGGAGACAAAATCAGAAGGAAGAGAGAGATAAAAGAGACAGAAACAGATGCAGAAAATAATCAGGAAGAGCTGGTTCCTAGTTATGGGGTGGGGAATCCTGTCCATCTAAATGACAGAAAGCAGGAACCAGATGCCAGGCAGCAAACCTAAAATTCTCAACCAAGCAGAATGCTCTACTGTGCTCTAGAGATCATCCTGATCAAGATCCCATTAAAAGTGAAACCCTGTTCTATCAGACCCTGCCAGCCATCCAGCCTATCTTCTCTTAAACACTTCTTAGGTCAGGAAATGCAGCAAATGATAAGGAAGGCTTTTGGGGGCTGGGGGCAGTTGCATGGTAGCTGTTCCTGCTATGTGTGCAATCAACATTATCTAAGTCACTTTTAATGCCAATTGCTTAAGCAAAAAGCACACTCAGATATAAAATGCTAGCTTGCGAACTGCACTGCAAATACAAGTTACTTTGAGGAGTTTTCTCAAGTGTGGACTCTCAGATCTCACCCAAGACCTACCAAATCAGACTCTCCAGGAGTGTGCTCTGAGAATTTCCATTTTCATTGAGCATATCAGGTACCATTTCGAGAAACAGTGCTGCAAAGCATCTAGTCAAAATGTTTCCAACATCCTTAGTTTAAATGCTCATCCCACCTGTCTTACAACATTATATTCTTTAACCATGAGTATTAACAACTTCAAACAAGAGAAAAAAAATCACATTTCAGTTTTTTACTTGAGTCAAATTTTGCTACCTTTTAGGCTTCAACGCTAATAATAATTATAAAATGCTGAAGATTAGAGCCACAATCAGAGATAACATCTAAGTTTCCCAAAACACAACACAAAAAGTAAAACATGCTGTCATGTTAGTCCACACATACCTTTAATGACATTTATGAGCTATATCTCAACTGTTGATGTCACAAATTAATACTATGGTCAGGCCTACTGAGAATAAAGTTACAATTTTTGAAGGCCAAAACATCAAAAAGAAAAGAAGGCTGGGGTAAACCACAGCAAAAAGAGTCATGAGTAAATTAAGAAATATTTGAAAAATATTGAAATTTAGTGTTCAGAAAGAAAAACAAGTTATATTTTGATTGTTCTTATTTCCTTAATCTTTGCTTCAAATCGTACATGTGACTGTCATAATAGGATCCTGAATAATGTGAAGCAATGGCAGACACATTTCCCCAAAGCACTATCTCTCCTCTCCAATGCACACTTCTGAAAGCCCAGCCATTTGGTCCACAACTTAATCTGTCTGGGAGGTGAAAACAAGTACCATAAACAGGGTAGCTTACAAATAACAAATACTTGTCTCCCATTTCTGGAGGGCAGGAATTATAAAATCACCACACCAACAAAGAGGTACTGGGGAGGGCCAATGGCTTCCTTGCAGATGATACCTTCCCATCCTCATATCAGGAGGGGTGAGAGCACTCTTTCAGGACACTTTTATAAGCGCATAACGGCATTCATGAAGGCTCCACCTCCACCTCCGTGAGCTCATAACTTCCCAAAGGTCTCACCTCCTAATACCATCACCTTGGGGCCTAGGATTTCAATGTGTGAATATGTTAATTTGGGAGACACAAACATTCATTCCACAGCAGTCCTTACCCCAGACCACTTCTTAGGTCACAACTTGCTAATCAGCACGGACAGTGCTATAATAGCTAAGAACGCCTAACCTTCTTTCAAAGTTTCTTTTCTTTTCCTTTTTTTTTTTTTTTAAATACTGGAGATTGAACCTAAGAGTGCTTAACCACTGAGTCCCATCCATAGCCCATTTTTTATATATTTTTTGAGACAGGATCTCACTAAATTCCGAGGCTGGCTTTGAATTTGTGATCCTCCTGCCTCAGCCTCCAGAGCCACCAGGATTACAGGCATGCACCACCATGCCCAGCCCTCTTCCAAAGTTCTTGATGTGTGTGATTTCACTTAAAATTCTCATCATACCCTCCTGAGGCAGTTAATTATTTTTATTCTTATTTTACAATGGAAACTTAAGTTACTTCACTGGCCCAAGTGTAGCTACAAGTGGTGAAGCCAGGATTCTGACCTTGAACTTGAAGATTTACATCCTAGATTACTCTGCATCCTGCAATCAGCTAGCCACTCCCCTAAAACTGGCACTAACACCCTATGGATGAACACTCTACTCTGATATGGTGTCTAAGTGCCTCTTAGACATAATTAATTTCTCAAGAACACAACATTTGCTTTTTCCTTCTACTATCCCTGAATATGGAACACTGCTCATTTCATGGTCATCATTATTACCACTATCATCCTTATACAGAGAAGAAAATAAATAAGAACAGGTAGGGGACATATTTATTCTCCTAAAAATAACTCTCATGCCTGTAATCCCAGCTGCTTGGGAGACTAAGGCAGGAGGATCACAAGTTCAAGGTCAGCCTCAGCAATTTAGCATAGCATTGAGTAACTTAGCAAAAAGACCCTGTCTCAAAACAAAAAATAAAAAGGGCTGGGGATGTGGCTCGGTGTTTAAATGCCCTTGGGTTCAATCCCTAGTTAAGAAAGAGAAAGAAAGGAAGGAAGGAAGGAAGGAAGGAAGGAAGGGAGGGAGGGAGGGAGGGAAGGAGGGAGGGAGGGAGGGAGGGAGGGAGGGAAAGAAAAGAAAACAATAACTCAGGCAAACGTAAGTCAGATCCAGCAGGGTTATGTGCCATCTTATCTCCAAAGACAGTTCAGATAACCGTGTTTCCTCATAACCTGAAGGAGGACGAGGAAGGTCCTTCTCACTGTTGGCAGCTCTTCTCCTCTGCTAGAATTAACCAGGATGCAACAATGAGGGGAAGATTAATGATTTCTGGATGAAGAGCTTAAAGATTCCAGAGGAATAGAGAAGGGTACAATCACCTTTGATGGCAATGCTACATATAATTCAGCCAGCAAGTTCCCTAAACCACATCGTTTGTCATACAATCGATTATATTACCTAATCTCTGCCTTCACCCAGCATGAACAATTCCACTCACAATGCTTTTTTTGCTGTTGTGGTGATTGCTGCTTCATAATAGAAACAGAAGAGCAAAAGATTAAATATAGCATCTGTCTTGAGTAGGTGGGTGAGAAATTGGGTATAACATGATCAACACAGCATAGATGTCACCATGCTTGATAATAAACACCCTTTAAGTGCATCTAAAACTTGGTTTATCCACAGCAAAAATCAATTTCCTATGGAGTTTATCCCTGGGGATATTCTTATTCTCTCCTTCCTTCCTCTCTTTCTGATGAGGGATTCTCCAAGGACCCTCAAGCACAGGGTAAAAGAAAAGTAGCGCAGAAGCGGGAGTCAGGAGATAAATTCTAATCTCAACTCTACACCCAATAAACTGAGTTACGGAGCATGCTATTTCCCTTCTCTGGGTATTAGTTCTTCATCTGATAAATTAGATAGGAAAAAAACATTTTTAGAAAATTTAAAGTACATTTTAGCTCTAATGTTCTATGTGGAAAAGAAAATGGTGATTGAACAACATGTTTACTATTAAAAGTGCCTTTGGTTTATTAAATACTTATGTGCCAAGAACTAGGCCAGGCATTTGTTTCTATTAAATTTGTAAAGGAAATGTTATTCTTAGATACGTAAACTGAAGTTTCAGTGCCAAGCAAATGGAAGAACATGAGATCAGAGTTTCTTTCGTGCACTTAATGCATTTTAGGTTTATGAACAAACAAACAAAGCAAAAAGACATATTACAAAGCTCTCTTCCCTTAAGACAGTTATCATAGCCGTAGGCAGAATGTGACAGGACTAAAAGTCTAGTAACTGACCCCCATACATGTGCATTGGACTTAAGACCAAAACAGCACTATAGAAAAGAGAAACATTTTATAGTGATCAAAGGTTTGAACCTTTATTAGGAAGATTAAAAAAAATTGAAAACACTTATGCACCTAAAAAAAGTCTCATAAACCACACAGCAAAATTCACAGAATTCAAAGGATAAATGGGCAATTACACAAAAACAGTTAAGACTATTCTGTCCCATTTTCAATAAAGGATAGAGCAATTACACAGAAGGTCACCTTAGACATAGGTAATACATATATATAGCCTATGATCAGCAATTCCGCTCTATATTGTACACAATATCATGCTTATGGTAATGACTAATTTATAAAGACTTCAAAAATAGATAACTAGTCCATGATTTAGAATTCCTTGGTAGTGGTTACACTAGCAATTCAGTTTGTAATAACTGTAGATGTACTTAAATACTTTGTACATTTTTACATAGTTCAATAACATTTTCCTTTTAACCCCTACCTTTATAAGTTACTAGTTTTGTGACTGTGAGCAAGTTGAAAACTCTGAATTCTACTTTACTCATATGTAAAGTAAGGATCAAGTTTATTAATAGGATCAAATCTGATTAAGTACTAATCTCAGTGTTTAATACCAGTAAATATTAAATAAATGTTGGCTTTTCTCTTTCATTCCTCTTCCTACGCAATCCTTCTTCCACCATATAGCCCAGTGAAAGCAAATTGTTGAAGGCAAGGCTTCTTATTCAGGAAAGCCAGTCTGGATTCTAGTTTGGGAAATGCAAACTTGTCAAGTGATGGCCTCACTCAGATGAAGAATTTTATTTTTAAGTATCTTTATTTACTTATCTTTATGTGGTACTGAGAATCGAACCCGGTGCCTCACACATGTGAAGCAGGCACTCTACCACTGAGCTACAGCCCCAACCCCCAGATGAAGCATGTTTAAAAAATGAAAAGAGAATTTTCTCCAATCTAAGAGAACCCTACAAAGACAGAGAATCCAGAAGCCACAGTAATCCATTAGTATACTTTGAAAGTAAACAGAGGGGTCAGAGCAGAATCTGTGGAATCCGTGGTCCTGTCCCTAAGGTATTCACATTAACAAAGCTGTTTCAGAGCTGAAACAGTTGCACAGTGTAATTAGACTCAAAGATGGTCCTTCATCAAAATATTAGAGACATAAGCCAGCTCAAGATTTGCTGGTAAGTAGGAATTCATTACATCCATGGAATACTTTATGCTTATAAAAACATTCACACTCATCAAGGACACGACTTAGAATTTTCAGATGCTGCTGTTGTAAATAAGTTGTGTGTTTGTGTCTCTAGCAGAATAGCCAGGACAGCAGAACACTGTTCTTAGGGGTAAAAGGAGGGAGAAAAAAAAGAAAGAAAGAAGAAGAAAACTTGCAGCTGTATCTTCAGCCCCATAAATCTCTTCTCCAAGTATGCACTGGCTGGAGTGACGGGTGTGGGAGGAGGTAGAGGTCCAGCTCTTGGACAAGCACAGGATTCTCTCCCCAGGGAATTAGTCTTTCTCTAAGCCTCATGCATTTTAAGCATGCTATATGTCTATGTAGTGTCCCCAAAGAACAGTGCACAATTAGCCTTGAAGGAAGGCCAACTGTTCATAAGAGTGACTATCTTTCACAATAAAACAACAATGACAGTGACTCAAAGCAACACAAAAGCATGTTTGTTTCAAATTGAGAAATTCAAAGTGCCTGCTGGCCCTGCACAGAATCTGCCCCATTTGAACCCATCAATCACTGGTGTGTGTCAGATCTAGGCTTACCCTTGGTCCACTCTGCCCAGCTGGGTAAATCAACCCCAGGGGGATTGTGGTACACCCAAAGGAGGGGCAAGAATGGGGAATGCTGGCTCAGTTGGTGGAACTTGATTCTCAAAGTTAAGACAAAAAGATTTGTTTTCCTGGGATTTTCTCTAGAGATATGGATCAAGCCAAATAGAGGATCTGTGACCCATACTGACAGTTCACGTCCACTTCCCACAGGCAGCCCAGGACTGTTCTAGGACCACTTGCAAGGCCTGCTTGCATTTCAAGGCATACAGCATATTCTCAATGTGGCACTTTCCCAAAGCCATAAGAAAAGTCCAGTCACTGGAAAGAAGCAATGTATGCACGTTTCCGATCACCTTAGGATGAAATCTCACTCTCACACTCCTAAGGTGCTCCTAGTCAGCTTTTGCGTCAATAAAACAAATGACAAGAACAATTCAGAAGAGGAAAAGTTTATTTTGGCTCATGGTTTCAGAGATTCAGTCAATGTTTAACTGATTCCATGCCTCTAGACCCCAGGTAAGGCAGAACATCATAGCAGAAAGGGAAGTTGAGGAAAGCAACTTAAGACACAGGAAGCAGAGAGAGTGAGCTCCGCTCTCTAGGGACAAAATATAAACCCCACAAGGTGCATAGATGCACCCCCTACTTACTGTATCCCACCCTCCCTGTCTGCAGTTACCACCAGTTAATCCATATCATCGGATGAATCCTCCATTCAGGTTACACCTCTCATAATCTAATCATATCACCTTTGAAAATTCTTGCATTGTCTCACGTATGAGCTTTTGGGGGATGTCACATATCTAAACCATAATAGCCACCACAAAATTGGCTTACTCTGGATACAGAAAGCTCCTCAGAACTCCCTGCAATTATGAGTGGGTTGAGGGGAGGTTCCAACAGCGGGAGGCACATCCTCCACACGTCGACTCAAATGCAAGGCTCCAGGAGGTCAGCCTTCCTCCCTGATCCCAAATTCCTTTCTCCATAAGAACCTTTTACCCAGTTATCTGTTTGGCTTTAAAATGTTTATTATTAACTGTTTTAACACTCAGAAATTATTAGACTTTTTTTCCCCCTCCAAAGATTTTAAAAGAGTGACTCTTCACCAAGATACAGAATATTAAGGTTATTCATCAGGCAACTAATTGAGTTATAACTTTGTTCTCATAAGCACAAGGCATTTTTCATATATGACTTCACCCACAAGGGATGATCTGTAGTGTGTTGGTGTTAGGATCTAACCTCTAAATGAGTCAACCTTTCTCATTCTTCCTCTAAGGTGGCCGTGCTCTGATATGGTTCAAGAACAAAATGGGGGCGGGGCATGCATATTGCAGATATGCCTAAGGACGTTGCCACCTAATTTGTAATGTTTTAATGGGAAAAACAAAAGAATTCAAATAGGATTGACCAGAGGGTACCCTTTTTTGGGTGTGGTCAGAGCTGGACTAAGAATCCTTACCTATCCTTTCCTGGATGCCCACAGAGGAAGGATCAAGCTGGTTTCTGTTCTAGAACCACTTCCTTATTCCACCATTACATGGCTATCATTAGGACCATGAAGCTGGCCCACTTCAGGACTGTCCCAGTTCAAGAACTTGTACTTAGGGTTCAAGAAAGTGTTCCATGCTGATTTGGTGAGATACTGGGGGTGAAGCCTTGTCTAGTATTTGAAAGTAGGTGTGGGACAGTGTGTCATCTGGATCATATCATTCTTAGAAGCCTTGGACACCAGTCACAGAGAACTGTATGAATTTGCGGAATAAAGTTCCTCAAATTGATATTCCTAGAGAGTTCATAGTGGGGTAGAGAGGGGGAGCATGGGAGGATTAGATGAATTCTAGATAGGGAAGAGGGGTGGGAGGGAAAGGGAGGGGGCAGGGGATGAGCAAGGGTGGTGGAATGTGATGGACATCATTATCCAAAGTACATGTATGAAGACTCAAATTGGGTGTCAACATACTTTATATATAAACAGAGATATAAAAAATGTGGTATATATGTATAATAAGAATTGTAATGCAAAACAAAACAAAGTACATGTATAAAGGCATGAATTGGCATGAACATACTCCATATATAAAGATATAAAAAATTGTACTCTATATGTGTAATAAGAATTGTAATGCATTCCACTGTCATGTATTTAAAAAAATAAAATCAATAAAACTAAAAAAAAAAAAAAGAAACTTATGTTACCTTATGCTATACGTTACCCACTCTGGTAACTGAGGACCAGGAAAGTAAAATAATTTCAACCCATTTGAAGGGCACTAGGGTACGATGGGGAAATCATGAGCTCTGAAGCCAGACCAACCTGAGCTGTTTTGGCTTCTAGCTCTCACACTCAGCTGCACCACCCATGGCTGTGGCTCAAACTCTTTCAGCCTCAACAATAATATGCAATTAATATTCAGTCCACAGGGTTGCGAGAAAGAGTAAAGGAGACAATACTCAGTAAGCAACTAGCACAGTAACCAACATAATGAACAACAAAAAGTGGTCCCTTCCTTTATCCCCTTTAGAATCCACTAGACTTGAAGTTACATAAGCACTCTACCTTCTAGGCTAGTTCCCAGGTCTATAATAGTTACTTTAAATGCTAAACCACTAGAATCTTAGCCAGGACCAAATTCCTTTACTAAGCCTCTATGCGAGAAAGCGATTAATTTATAGTCTAACTCTGGAAAACCAACTACATTTTGGACATTCAAAAATGTTTCCCAGAAAATTTTCCAGACAGCCACATTTAGCTTGGTCGTATTTCTTCTGTCTCTTACAGTGGCTGAAGTAAACCATGTCGAGTACACAACTAGGGTTTGCTGGGACCAGTTCTTTTAGAGGCTAGAGAGAAAATACTGTGAAAAGGATTCTTCTCTTCAAAACTTCATCCTTTCGGATCCCTGTCTCAAAGAGCCAGAGGGAATAAGACAGAGACGGTTTAGCTCACAGAGACAACTGTGGAAGCAGCCTCACTCTGGATGTAGAATTCCATCTCTGGTAGTAGGTATGAGGTCTGATGCTCAAGGAAAGCTGTCAACTTCCTTTAACAGGGCATCCTCACCACTGCTCTCTGGATGAGCCTCATTCATTCTCTCTACCCCTTCTTCCTATACTGATCATTTTCTGGACTGGCCATTAGGAAGAATGTCAGGAGTTGCCACATAGGAGCTGAGAGCCCCCTAGGTTTGAGCAATGGAAGCAGGTGGATCCCCATCTCTGCTGAGCAGAGGAGCAAAGCTTTGGGAGTAGATGTTACCCAGTGGGAGTGGGCTGCCCCTTCTAACATTACCCCTCTGCCTTATATGGATGGAATGGTCTTCTGAAGAGCCTCCTCCAATAAAATCAGGGTTTGAGGTGTGCTGCTTCTCTTTTCCAATGGATCCCTAAGGTTGAGAGCCGTCACAGAACCCAAAGAAAAGAGTATTTTCTGTCTGTGTGCAATTATTTCGTGCCAACCCAAATTCATCTGGAGTGACCAGATGAATGTTATGTGTTGTAGCAGAAGAACATGAATACAAATAAGAGGGTGGAGTTTTGTGGTATCAACTTGGCTAATCTAGAACTAGATTCCCAGATTCTCAGATTCCCTTTCCTGTGCAGTTCCAGGTTCAATTTGGCCACAAGAGAACTGTGCACAATATCTGAAAGGTGGAAGTGAAACAGCTACCATTGCTCATGGCTACTGTGGTTCATGGCAATGAAGGGTGGACACACGGGTACCTGTCCCTGGTCTCTATTGTTTCACATCCAGTTCTTCTCCCCAACTGATGGCACCACTGACCAATAGTGGCTTCCAAAATCCCACCAGCTGATGAGGCCGGAGTCTTCCAGACTCTTTGTCACTAGCTTCCCTTGTGAACCTACTCTACAACCTTCAGGAATGAAAGTTAGTGTCACCCAGAAAGAAGAATTGCAGAATGAAGGTTTGGGAATCAAAAGCAACCCAGGTGCTTTCTGGGGACTAAGGGCATATGGAAGAAGTATTATAAAAAGAGAAGTTCCTAAGACAGATGCAGAGAGGCTGATGGGTTATTACTTGAGGTCACTCTTCTATGAAGTGAGAGATAAATGCAGAAGTGCTGGTAACTTCCAACTTGCTCTTATTCTCCTCCACTCTATATTCACCTGTTCATATCACCTGCTGCCTCTGCTAAGAAAAGCTCAGACCCACTAAAATCAGTGTCAAAAGGAACGTGTCACCCAGGCTGAAGACTAAAGGGGGCATAAAAATGGAAGCTCACTGCACAGACACAGCTGACAAATGAGGATGGAGGCCGAGGACACAAGAGAATTCCAGATATCAAACCTGGCTGGCCAGGAGAATAATGATGGCAAGGACAGACATGGGGAAGGGGATTAATAGGAGATGCAACATTAAGGAGGGGCTTGGAAACATGACCATGCTGATGAGATGTGCTGCTGCAGTGTCCAGGATGAGACGGAGTATGGGCGAGGAGCTCTGAGAGAGCTTGGGGTGGACAGTCAGCTGACTTCCAATCACTGACACAAAGGTGAATGGTGAAACAGCAGGGGACAGACAGGGTCTCATTACAGCAAAATGGAGCACTGAATCATATACAAACATGACTTTAAGTGAACTATTTTTTGAGGAGTTATAGGTTCACGGAAAGATAGGGAGGAAAGCACAGACCCATATCCCCTTGCCTATAATCCTCCATGCATAGCCTCTCCCATTATCAACATCTTCCTCTTAAGAGGTCCATTTGTAGAACCAAAGAGGCCACACCACACATCATTATCACCCAGAGTCCGTGGTCACAATAGAGACCACTTTCTCTGCTGCACATCCCATTATAAGGGCAAACGTTTAATGGCACATACCCACCATTACAGTATCAAAGCAGCAACACCACCTCGAAATCAAACATGACCTTTTCTTCCAGTTATTTCTCTCCATTTAGATGCTATTTCCACAAGACTTGAAAATCCTAAAGAGAGCTGACCTCTCTCCACATGTGGGCCACTGCCTCCCCAGGCCTGATCAAGGCAGGGACAGTCAGGAACCTCTGGGCTTATAAAGATAAGATCGATGCCTGGTCTGGATTACTCTGGTTTTAGAAAGTAGAATTGAATCCCATTAACCCCAGGGTGGACATGTGCAGGTGGCTACCCTGCCCAGAACCCAGTATAGTTAAGGTCCTATTTTGTCTGCAGTGATTACACAGCTGTCCACACGTGGCTGTCACAAATGTAGCTTTATCCTGAGATGCACAGGGCTCTGTGGACACTCCTTATCCAGATGGCTGACATCCCACACTTTCCCTGCCCCAACAGTGAGCCCCATTTAAAACCCTGCATGTGAACTTTCTACCAGTCTGCACAAACTCTTGCCAACACTGAGAGGGTATAGGACTAGGTGTTGACACATGTGGGGAAAGTAAATATTTACCCTTTTATGGAGGAACATCCACACTTTAAAAGACCCAGAACATATATGAATAAATAACACTGACCTCCTCAAATTAGTCCTAAGCTTTCCTTAGGAAGTATATTTTTCTTGTCTTCACAAAGGCTCTGCTTCTTAAAAAAAACAAAAACAGGACACAGTAGAATCTTCCCAGGGTACAAGACCACAGGTGCTCATTGGCAGCCTCCCTAGGTATGGTGCCTGAGATGTGAACTGTGTTTTACACTGCTAGTTGGGGCAGGCTCGGCTTCCTAAATGCCACATGGCCCAGCTGTGATGATTCAAAGCAACCAGGATGAAGGCATGAGCAATATTTGGCTCTAGAGACTGTTATTAGGAATTAGGGGCTGCTGCTTGGCTTGGTGTGCTCCATGAGAATTTTGACATTAAGAGCTAGAAAGTTTTCCAATGTGTGTAACTGATACTCTGCAAGGAAATACCCCAACACCAAAAGTACATCAAACAAAAGATTTCATAAACAAGTCATAGGACACCGCTTTCCATCTGAATTTGAGGCATGAAAATCAACGTAGCCCCTGGTCCAGCAATATGCAGAACAAACAGCATTGTATTCCTCTCCAGAGATCCGGGACAGACATCCTTACACTTGGCTGTGCATGAAAATCACCTGGGAGTTTACACAGAGAGCTGACGTCTGGGGCTTAATCCAGATCAACCGTGTCTATATCTCTGAGTACTTTTTAGGAGTTTCCCAGATGGTTCTGATGCATAGTGAGAGATGAGAAGCCCTGGTCTGGGCAATCCTTGTTCTTGTTTATGCCTTGCTTTAAACAAGATGATTATATTCCATCAAGCCCAGTACCCTAAAATGCAGTTCATGGCATTGACTCTCAACTTGGCCATGAACAGCTCAGTGGGTTTCATTTTTTAATGTGTAAAATGGAGTCAGCAGTATTTCCTCATCTCTATTTCCTGAAGCTGTGAGACTACAATGAGAAACGTGATGTCCTCACACACGTTTTACAAAAGCAAGCATCATTTTATTACTATTGTTATCGATACTGTTATTATTATAACAGTTGAACATAATGTAAATGTAAAACAGCCCAGTTCATATCAGATATTGTAATCACGGTGATGGAAGAAGACGGATGGAAATAATATAAAATGAGTGACCATCAGAACACAACCACAGCAGTTGGTCTATTCCCCCACACTTAACATCATGGTCAGAACTGATCATATCTTACTTCTGCTCATCTCACTTGACCCTGTTTGAGAAATTTCACTTCTGAAGGCCTTGCTTTTGTTGATTGAAGAGGTCAAACCAGGGGTTCTTAACCTGGGTCCCCAAATAAATTTTTGTATGATTCATGTAAAACATCAAATTGTGCAAATGTAACACACACATATGCACGACTTTTTTTTCTGGGATTAAGGTCTATAACTATCATCAGATCCTCAAAGAGGCACATGATCTCCAAATAATGTTAAGAATCAGAGGAATCTGCCGGGCATGCTAGCACACACATGTAATACCAGCAGCTCCAGAGGTAGGAGGATCACGAGTTCAAAGTCAGCCTCAGCAACTTAGTGAGGCCCTAAGCTATTCAGCGAGACCCTCTCTAAATAAAATATAAAAAAGGGCTGGGGATGTGGCTCAATGGTTAAGCACTCTTGAATTCAATCCCCATCCCTGCTTCTATCCGCCAAAAAAAAGAATCAAAGAAACCTTCTCAACTCTTAAGTTTTCTGATTATTAGTAGTGGAAATAATGCCTTGGAAACTCCATAGCCATTTAGTTATGAGTGGATTTCAAACATTTTTGGCAAAGATATCTTTACCCTATTATAGTTCTTTTATAAAGTTCTTTAATGTAAAACACTAGATTTGAGTCAAAATCAAAAGCTGAGCTAATGCCCATTAAACATTGTCAATGCTGCCTTTACTTCCTAAAAATCAAGTTGGTTGGAAAGTGGTCTCAGAAGACCAGCCCTGTGGGATTTGGGACATCCTTGAGGCCCTGCCAGTCTGGAGGCTTTTTGTGCTTGCTGATGTCTCATCCCACAATGGTGCTGGTGGGAGAAGCATGTTGTGCTGGAGGATGGATGGGGAAGAAAATGAATCCTTGGGGCAAAAGGAAAAAAGTCTTAACTGTGGCATTCAACCTGAGTAAGAATGTGAGCCACTGTCACACAAAGCACAGAGTAAGGAAAAAAAAGATGCTAAGCCCTGAGTGGAACAAAGTGTCTGCAGATGCTGTGTCCAAACTTTGCTTAAGGCTCTCTACAATTGCGTCATCAGGATCTACACATGGTCTCCTGGGAGGCTAGGCTTCAGGCTTTTAGATCAGATCAATAGCAAATATTCATTCAGGAGACCTGCTAAAATGCTGATTTTTCAAATGTATCCTAAAGGTGAACTGTTTTGAGCTGCTCAAATCCTTGGGGTACAGAAAAATCAGAGACAAGCATATGTTCTTCCTTGTTTCCAAAACACAACACTTTCAGTTTTAAAAAATGTTATTGATATGAACTTATCACTTCCTCAAAATGCCATCTATTGGTATTATATTCTTGGAGAATATGGCTTTACAGTACGAGCCCATGTAGAGTGGCCCCAGTGTAATATTGTGCTCAGGCTACAAGACTATCTAAATCCCTACAATACAAAGGGAACTTCTGGCCTGTGCCTTCATTTGAGATAATCAGCTCCATACATGAGAAATAACAATTCCAAAGCACAGGATCAAGTTCCCAGCAGACATGAATTCATATTCAAGTCTTGACCTTATGTGAATTTCTTAGCCTCTCTGAATCTTATTTTTTTCCATCTGTAAAAATGGAGACAATAACTATGTTTGAGGATTATTATCTTAAATGGTAAGACAGATATAATATACCTAGCATGGTGCTTGGTGCGTCATATCATTCAGCAAGTATTGCTTTAATATATCTTAGAGCTTTAATCAGTTATCCATTAAACCTACTGAAAGAGGAGAATATGTTCCCAATCATTAAATGAAAAAAATACCTTTTTAGTAATGTCTATAGGTTCAGTGCCATCTGTGACTTTTGTATTCGTTATATTAACTGAACATCTGCTGACATGCTCAAATCCTTTTAGAAAACAAAAATGAGACTCGTTCGCTCAAGATACATTTTAGAAGCATCTTAAACTAGAGGAAAAAGAGAAAAGCATGGCTGATTTCTAGATTTCTGGCCCAGGCAGCTGGGTGGATGTTGATGTTATTTATTGAGATGGAAGAGAGTGGAGGAGGTTCAGGAATGTGCAAAACAAAGCCTTCAATCAACTCAATACCCAGAATATCTGTTCCAGGGATCTGACCTTGTGGCAAACCAATGTTCCCACTTCAGTTTCCGTCATTTCACTTTCTCTTAGAGGCTCTTCTGGAGGACCCCGAGTTCTAACAGTAATACCAATGATAATATCATTTCATCTGGCAGAAAGTACAGTGGGTTGAATTAAGGGATTCTGAAGCTAAAGGCAAAAGGACAGACTGGATGCATGTTTCAGAGTTGTCACTGTGGAACTCTGACAATGGATGAAATGTGTAAGTACGCAAAAATCTGTAAAGTAGGAACTGAAGCCTTGCTTTCAGGAATGTTCCTTTCAAATACATGTTCCACAGTTTATAACTAAATATTTGTGTGTAATAGATATTTGCAGGTCATTAATAGCTGCCTCATCACTAAACCTGAAGCCCCAAAGGCAGGGACCTTGCTGCCTTTGCTCCCTACTGGATCCCCGGTGCCTGCCACAGGGCATCACGTGTGGTAGGTACTCAGTAAATATGTGTTGTAGGATATTTGTGCAGGTTTTTTGGGGGGGAGGTCATGACAGAAATTATTAGCTGTTCCCCAATATCCACTATCCTCTCTTTATTAATAGAACCCCCATTTTTTTCTGGACATGACAACTGTATTTATTTCCTAGGGTTTCTGTAACAAAGTCCCCCAAATTGGATGGCTTAGAATAACAAGAACATTTTGTCTCACAGCTCTGGATGCTAGAAGTGTGAAATCAAGGTGTCACCTTGCTCTCTCTGATGGCTCTAGAATTGAATCCTTCCTTGGGTTGTCGAGGTTGTTTTTTTTTTGTTGTTGTTGTTGTTTTGTTTTGTTTTTTAAGTTTGTAAGCGATCCTTGGCATTCCTTAGCATGTAGCTCCATCACTCCTGTTATGTGGACATCTTCTCCCTGGGGCTCTTCACATCATCTTTTTGTGCATCTGTCCCTACATCCAGTTTCCTCTTCTTATAAGGACACAAGTCATATTAGATTGGGGTCACTCTAATAACCTCATCTTAACTTTACCTCAGTCCCTGTTTCCAAATAAAGTCGACTCCACTTCTGAGGCTCTAGGGGTTAGGACTGGAGGATAGTCCCCAATTAAAGTACAATGTGAATTTGCAACAGCCACTCAAAATAAAATGTCCATTCCCCATATTTTCTTGCATCCAAGCCATGTGTGGTTATATTCTAGCCAGTGGGATATAAAAGAAGTAGTATGTGCAACTCCCAGGAAGTATTTTAAATGAGGGGCAGTGCCCTCTGCTTCCTTTCTTCCCTTCAGAGTGGCTAGAATGCAAACCTAATCACTATTATGTCAGCAGTTATGTCAGACCATGAAGTGACTTTGGAAATGGAAGATGGAACACAGTGAAAAGACAAAATAGGTGATCAAAATCACAGAGACACAATTCAGCCATGGGCTGCTTTCTTTCCAGATGTTACATGACAATAGTAACTATATATGTTGAAGGATTTTATGTCTTTTGAAGGATTTTGTCACTCATAACTTAATCAAAACAGATATACAGTCTGAAACTATAGAATCTTCTGAGCCACCTTCCTCATCCTAGTAGATAAAGACACTACTGTGCTTGTCTTTAATCCCCAAGACGCTTGGATTGGTCAATGCTATGGACTGAATGGGGTGCTCCCCTTACCCTATCCCTCTATTCATATATTGACACCCCAATCCCCAGTGCAACTGTATTTAGAATAAGGAAGTAATTAATGTTAATGAGGTCATAAAGGGGGAGTCCTGATAGGATTAGAAGAAGAGACACCAGATATTCTGCTCTGGTCTGTTTAGCATGACCCATATTACAGGGTCCCATGGTCTAGAACACAAATTACATTTGCTCATGACTTTTATAAGCCCCCTTTTGGAGATGAAGAATTTGAGGCTCAGACTTTAAGCAACTATCCTTGTTACTAAGAAAAAGTGGTGAAGCTGGGACTCAAACCCAGGAGTCTGACACTGAAGTCTGGACTATCCATCACATGACCTAGTGGCAATAACACACTTGAGTCTCAAGCTCTAGGTGAAGGTGGACATGGGCCTGAAGAGAGTGGGGAAGAGATAGGCCAGATGAAAAGAATGAGAGATGGCCAGAAGAAGCAGAGATGCTCCTGGACATTTCTGGAAGTGGAAAATGGCATGTGGGGACAGGGCTACTAATGTCCAAGATGAAGTTAGTCAGGCAGAGCCTGTGTCCCTATATCCAGCGGAATATGATGGTGGCTCTCAAGATGAGGTGAGGAATAGAAATGTGGGGAAATGGAAAGTAGTTTGTGCAACTCCCAAGAAGTATTTTTAAATGAGGGGCAGTGCCCTCCGCTTCCTTTCTTCCCTTCAGTGTGGCTAGAATGCAAACCTAATCACTATCACGTCAGCAGTTATGTTAGACCATGAAGTGACCTTGGAATGGGCAGGGCAGAGCACAGGGCAACTGGACTGGCAAGCATGACATTCAGAGGCACTAAACAAAGTCCAAGACTGAAGAGACATTCAGCTTTATTTTATAAACTGGCTGTAGCTGGGCTCTTAGAGATGCACCCATGTATTATTCAGAGTGGGATGGAGGGGAGGACCAGGTGCCCAGCCTGGTAAGGGGCTCTGTACACCACTTCCCTCAACCCCTCACCTAGCCCTGAGGAAGAGCCACAAAGGTCCTCAGTCAGCAGACAAGAGAGAGGGGTCTGGGGAAGCTAAATGATGTGCCAAACCTTACACAGGCAGGAGGAGGGGCGCCGGGATCCATCTGACTCCAAAACCCCAATTACTTATGACAGAAATCATATCCATGGCTGCCTCTGGTAGAGGGGCTGACATGAAAGAGATGTGAAGAGTTTCCTGGAATGACATGTCCTACAGTCTGACTGGTAGTGACACTAGCGTGCACATCTGACCAAACCTGTAAACTACACACTAAAAAGCCATGTGCATTAATGCATGAAAACTATGCCTCAATTCAGAACATAATTTTATAAAGCTCTTGAGCCTCTTCCTTCCTCTAAATCATGCTTTCTCATGGAGGAAAGGGGACATAGCCCCTAAAGAATAAATATTGCTTCTTAGAGTATGAAAAAATGTATATATATGTGTATATGTATGTATTTGTGTGTGTGTGTGTGTGTGTGTGTGTGTGTGTTGATTAAATCATTTTGACTGATTTGGCAGTACTGGAGGTTGAATCCAGGGACACTGGATCATTGATCTATATCCTCTTTTTATTTTTTATTTTGAGACAGGATCTTGTTAATTTGCTTAGAACCTTGCTAAGTTGCTGAGACTGCCCTTGAACTTGCAATCCTCTTGCCTTTGCCTCCTGAGTTGCTGGGATTTTAGCTGTGACCTGTTTCACCCAGCTTATCCTATTTTTAAGTATAAAGCATATGTGCATTTGTATAGACATATATATAATAGAATATATATATGTATACACACACACACTGTATACAAATATACAGTAGAACATAATGAACAGGCACTCTGTAAATCACTGGGATCTACATTTCACAGGGAGGGATAACTAGAAAAAAACATATTCCTCATGGGGCTGATAATTTTTTTAAAAGGCAAGAAACTTCCCTAACCCATAGCTCCCTCCTTCCCAATTCTCCTCACACTGCAGTCTGGTTATGACTTTCATTCTTTTCTGCAAGACACCATGCTACCTTCTGGGTTCCCTCCATACAGAATAAAACCTGTGTGTGTGTACCCATGTGAACACCCAATCCTGTGCACACCCATACACATGCAGGGTGTACACACACTTAGCTAGTTTCTGTTCATTCTTTGGGTCTCAGCTCAGGCCTTCTTTCCCCTGAAGGTGGAGGAGTGCTCCTGCTCATTCCTCCTTTATTCTGCAAAAACAGAAGCATCAGGTTTTTTTCCCCCTTTCCTTTCCTACAATAATTCTACTTTCATTAGGGGAAGTGTTTGCTTAATGTCTCTTTTCCTCTCTCAACTGTAAATCCCAGGATGGCCTAACCTAATGCCAAGCACATGGTAGAGGTGAATGTGCACTTGAGGACTGTTGGAGCCTGGCACAGGGAAGGCTCCCTGCTAAGGAAGGGGACAGAGCAGGAGATGATGTGAGCTGAGCCCGGGAAGTGGCCCTCGCTTGTTGGCAGGTCCTTCCCAGGCAAAGGAATTGTCTCTTCCCTCCCAGTCCTGCCCGGTGGCAAGCGGAGAATTCTCGTCCCCACTATTCCTGTCACCCTCTGCAAGGGCCAGCCAAGGCACCGAGCACCCTGATGTCACCTGGAAAGGAGCTACTTTTAAAAACATCAAATGAAGTCATTTTAAAAAAAATCTCTGTGGATGGTCATTCCATAATTTACTTTAGTGCCCAAACTGACTTGGCTAATTAGGTAAGAATCTGGCCTCTATGGGTGCAGTAGGTAAATTCCATGAAATAACACAGCACTCTGTCCCTGGGGAGGAAAGATCAATGGGCAGGATTTTGAAATTTTTTTCTCTCTGTGTAAAAAACAAGTCAATTTTTAAGGGAGAAAAAAGATATAATGGCTACTAATTCCTTATTCTGACTCAGATAGTTCTGTTTCTATATAAACATGCAAAGAAGTAAGTAAACAGAGAAAAGAGATGGAGTCAGTCCATATCCATCAATTCATCACAGCAGGAAACAAGAAAAGAAGCCAGGAGTCTTGAAATCCCTCTGAGACTTGGCACGGGGCAGCATGAAAACTGGAATACTGCTTCTGGCAAGATTTAATTATTCCCACAAGAAAAATAAACTTTCCAGAAAAAAGCAAGGATATCTTTTGTCCTTTACTTGTAAATATGGCTCAGATTCCTTCATAGCCTAAAGGCTGAACTGTTGGCTCTAACAAGTGTTTCATTTAACTAACGAAAGTGAGTATTTTAGATTTTTCACTTGGATGACACTGCAAGATCTAGTCCTCACCTAAGTGAGGGGCCAGAGCCAGGGACTAAAACTACTCATTTGATCTTCTTCAAGCCAACCCAGATGAACATGTGACCACTTTACCAATGTACTTTGAATAGAATATACAGTCTCTGCACAGGAGACATGAAAGGTCATGAATCCAAGAGCAGTCGACCTAGGGTTTAAGATTTTAATGGGACATGTCATCTATTGGGCTGTGCCTCGGTTTGTATTTCTTGAACTAATACTATGAGAAGCATGTGGATTTGAATCTTAGCTCTTGATATCTACAAACTGGTAACCAGGAAGGAATTAATTGGGTTTCCTCACTTGTGAAGTAGAGAGACTGTAACCCACCCACCTTCAAAAGTCAAGACCATATATGGGAAAGGCCCAAGTTCATGATACAGGTGGCTCCGAATGTAAGTTCCCTGAACCTTTTGTAGAAGAACACAGAGGCGGGGCCTTCAGGAAGGGATTAGGTCATGAGAGTGGATGGGACTGGTGCCTTTATAAGAAGATGACAGGAAGACTTGCTCTTCTCTCTGCTCTATGACACGTGAGGAAACAGCAAGAAGGCGGCCTTTGAAAACCAGGTAGCAGGCCTTGACAGACAATGGATCCGCCAGTATCTTGATCTCGGACTTTCCAAACAAAGGCTTGTCATTTACACCTCCCAGTGTATATTATTATTATTGGACATAATACCTTTATTTTATTCATTTATTTATTTTTATATGGTGCTGAGGATTAAACCCAGTGTCTCACACGTGTTAGGCAAACACTCTATCGCTGAGCTACAACCTCAGCCGCGAGTTTATATTATTTTTGATACAGCAGACTGAAATGACTAAGAGAGCAGGATGATCTGATTAAGAGCAGCTGGTGGAAGATAGGGGAATATCACAGGATATTTAAGGAAGGCTTCTCTGAAAAATCAACATGTAACCTGAGATTAGAAAGACAACGATGGAACCAGCCATCTTTCCTCAAGTAGGAACAAACCTGATATTTGGGAAGCACAAAGAGAAGGTCAGGGGTGCTATAAGCAACACAGTGCAGGAGATGAGGTTCTGATCTGCAGAACCAGATCAAGGACTCTGCAGTCCACAAAAGGCATCTGGAGTTTATTCTCATTGTGACAGGAAGCCATTAGAGCATTCATAGCCAGAGTCAATTAATTAGATTTACTTAAGAGCTGGACATAGGCGCGATCATGAGATACTAGTGAAATGTAAAAAGTCTGCCTGGTTAGAAAGAAGGCCATTTATTAGAGGATCATGTAGGACAAGGTGATCATAGCGTGGTCCAGAAATGGAGTTAACTGGAGTGACAGAGAAGACAGAGATCCTGAAATTGCTGCTCCCCCAGGATATTAGTATTTTGCTGTAGCCATTAAATGGGCTCATGAAGAGAAGGGCCAGTAAGGAACAGGCAGAGAAGATATTCAGGAAACTGTGTTCCTTTTCATGTTTCCTCCCTTCCCCTTTTGTATTGAAAGGAACAGTAGCTGCTGATGAAATCCCAAAGATGAGTGAAAAGTCAGCAGATAGAAAACGTGCAGCCATGGGTGCACCACACTTTTGACACTTTGCATATTTCATACTCCACTCTAGAGTTGTAGAGACATAAGCAGACCTTCCCTTAGACCCCTTGAGAGAACCGCAAAATCAAAACCTTATGGCAAGACAGGTTGGTGAAAACAAGCATTTAGTATTACATTATAGAAGTGAAACATTCTATTACTAACACAGGTGGTAAAATATTAGATTACTAAGTGTTTTAGATCACAGAATCATGCACAAAGTATCTCTAATGAATAAACACAGCTAAATTATTCAAAGGGCATGATATTCACCATCATTTTCATTTAACCAGCAAACCAACAGTGCAATTCAAAACTATCTCTCTATAAATTTCATTCCAATACAGTTTGGCCAAAGGCATCTTCTAACAGTTTGAGAGCTATCTTAACCAATAAAGACTCCATTTGAGTGTTTCTCTTAAGTGATAAAATGCTGTTAAACAATTGAAACAAAATTAGCCCTCTGTAAGATTAGAATTTTAATATGCTGATTTGTTTTATTAATTTCCAAGGAGATGAAGTGTGTGCAGTTTAAAATGGTTTTAAGTTGGATGAGGTGGCACACACATGTTGTCAAGAGCCATCGTGGACTATGTATGGACCAAACTGGCATTGTAGTCAATGAATAGGAAGGTCTGGTATCTGGAAACTTCCAGTAGCACTTCTGCTGGTTAAGACAGCCCAGATACATATGAGTTCTATTCAGCTCCGCCAGGTTCCACACAGCACCAGAGATGGGGTGACCTGCTGCAGCCACCTAGCCACACAGACTCCCAGAAATAGGTGTGGCTTCCTAAGATGCCAATCAACCTGTCCACTGCAATACACCATGAAGCAAGACTCCACCCACTGAAACCTATCCCCGCCTTTGATGCTCTCCCTTAAATAAAGAATCGAAGATAGGAAAGGTAGTAGAATTTAACAGTCACTAATATGGCATTATGTAAAATTGTGGACATGTAACCTATGTGATTCTGCAATTTGTATTTGGGGTAAAAATGGGAGTTCATAACCCACTTGAATCAAATGTATGAAAGATGATATGTCATGAGCTTTGTAATGTTTTGAACAACCAAGAAAGAAAGGAAGGAAGGAAGGAAGGAAGGAAGGAAGGAAGGAAGGAAGGAAAGAAGGAAGGAAAGAAGGAAAGAAAGAAGGAAAGAAAGGAAGGAAGGAAGGAAGGAAGGAAGGAAGGAAGGAAGGAAGGAAGGAAGAAAGAGAAAGAAAGAAAGAAAGAAAGAAAGAGAAAGAAAGAAAGAGAAAGAAAGAAAGAAAGAAAGAAAGAAAGAAAGAAAGAAAGAAAGAAAGAAAGAAAGAAAGAAAGAATCGGAGCTGTTTTCTAACTGTTCTGTTCCAGCTTCCACCAGGACTGGGAGAACCCATCTGGCGCTCCCTTAAAACTAATTCTGACTTTGTCTTATTTCTTCACTAATTATTTCAGACTTTCATTCTCCTGTGGCTTATTCCTTCCTGTTCAGGAAGAATTACCCTGGCAAGGTGCTGGCTGCTTTGTGTTAGCCTATAATCCTAGCAACTCCAGATGCTGAGGCTAGAGGATCACAAGTTCAAATTCAGCCTTGGCAACTTGGAGAGACCCTGTCTCAAAATTTTAAAAAATTTAAAAGAAGAGCTGGGGATATGGATCAGTGGTGCAGCACCCCTGGATTCCATCCCCAGTACTGCAAATAAAATAAAATGGGATAGAATACAAATAAAGCTACTTTTGAGAAGCTCAGGATAGAACATTCTGCTGAATAAGAGTGCTATGTTATGCAATTGTAGAAGAGCTACTCTGATGAATTCTATACAGCTCCAGGATATAGGAAAACCATTATAAACTTCCAATGAAAATAAAAATATAAACCATATGATGTATTAGTTTATAAAATAAAAAATACATATATCAGGAAACCCATTTATCCAGGTACATACAGCAAATAGTTAATTAACTGACATGCCAATTATGCATGTTAATTGACAGAGATGAATTAAATCAATTAAATTCCCTATACACTTGGCTAGGCAAAGCAAGTTCTTCAGCTGCAATATAAATCTACTGTTTTCCTCAAAGGAAATGTGCTTAGAGCCAAGTCCTCATGTGAACGAATGCACGCTCAGCATCGAAGCTCTCTGCCAAAATCATCCATACTGGGTACTTTACTGTGGAAATAAAATGTAAGATCCTTCCCACAGCCAAGAGTTCCATTAGAAAATGAGAAATTCAGCCTCGGCACAGACACAAGTGCTTGCCCTTTATGTTCCTAGCCAACTTTCCTGCTGAGTTTCTTTGGTGCTGTGCCTGCTGTGGTACTGAGAAGGTAGGGAAGGTCTTCTGAGGTTTTCAAAGCTGCCGTGGGGCACAGGGCACATCAGGCCTGTGCCTCCCCCATTCGGACAAGGTTGTGAAATCAGGGTGCAGGGCCAGCACCTAATCATACCAGCCTGATTACCTAGACTGGCACTAAAGGTGAAGCTCTTTGCTCCCTCTTTTTCCCCAGTGTGTACACCAACGCCAGAGGGCACATGCTGCAAACCAGACAGGTGGAGAATCAAATCATGCCTGTTGCTGCACCAGAAAAAGCCTGATGGGAGAGGATGAAAGCACTGATGAGTGAATGGTGAGAGTGATCTATAGCTTTCCAGCTTGCTGAACCCTCCCATGTCCCAGATAACTGAGATCAATACGCCCTGGGAAATGTTTCACAGATGACAGAACAAAACTGTGCTAGATAAAGGTGTTTCGAAGCTCTGAGAAAAACCAATGCTTTCAATATTCTCTTTAATTTCTGTTATAAAGACAATGTATTTCCATATATGCATACAAGAAGTCTAGGAAAATAAAAATCAAAACGCAAATGGTACTACTCTACAGGGTGCTAATTATCCATCCAGAAGGTATGCTTTTAGAAGGTTATATAGTTGTCATTTCTGGATTAAGAAAGATGATAGGCAATTTCAACTTTTTTTAGGCTTGTCTGTGTTTTCCAAATTTTCTTGGACACACATCACTTCAGTACCAAACAATATGTAAAATTATTGCCAGAAAATCTTTCAGTTCATTCAATATCGAATTGATATTTGTGTAGCTGTTTGCACTTTATCAAGTATGTCCACATATATAATCCATAAAAGAGTTAAGGGAAAGATTAATGCCATTTCAGAGAAGAGGAAATAGGTTCTGAGATGTCACCAAACTTGCTCAAAAAGCCAGTAACTAGCAGAATCAAGATATGAATATAGTTCTCTTCAAATTCCATGACTTCTTTTCTCAATATGTGCTCATTATAGTCTAGTATGACCTACTCATGGCACATAATCCACAGAATGGACCTTGCCTACAATATAAACAGCAGATTTTAATATGAGATTTAAGCAAAAAGAAATACATATGTTTATGTAAATATATAAAAATAAAATAAATACACTTGGGTATGGTGGCGCATACCTGTAATCCTAGCGGCAGGAAGATCACAAGTTCAAAGCCAGCCTCAGCAACTTAGTGAGACCCTGTCTCTAAATAAGATACAAAATAGGGCTGGGGATGTGACTCATTGGTTGAGTGCCCCTGAGTTCAATCCCCAGCATCCCTCCCTGCTGAAAACAAACAAACAAATAAATAAATATGTGTATATATATATATTTATTTCCTCTCCTCCAAATTCAGCATTAAGAAGAGAAATGTGGAAAAAAAAACAAAGAAAAACAATGGGAGTTTGGAGACTACAAAGCAGAGGCAAGAAGTGGGCAAATCTTTTTCCCTGGTTGGCTTCATCTCGACCCTATTTTTTCTCTCCAAATCCAATCTCTACCCCAAGTTTGTCTTCAGAAAGGGAAAAGAAAACTTGACAAAAATGGAACAAAAGCACTTAGGGAGAGAAAGTATAGATGGCATCAAATAATTAAATAAGGCTAGAAGTGTTACCTGGGACAGGTAAAGGGTGTGGAGATTAAGAAACAGAAAGGACACAACCTGAGAGGGCTTTGGATCCCATGACAGAATTGCAGCCAATGCAGGCCAAACCCAGGACAGATACGAACCAAGTCAGAAAAACCTGGGAGTACCTTCATTCCTGCTGCCGCTGCAGGGCCACTGGGGTCCACAGCCTGGATGTGGCATGGCTTACTTCCTCGTACCACAAAGCCCCAGCCAACCGCATCGCCAACAATCTAGAGAAGAAAACCACAATTAGCAATCAACAGGCAGTCCCTGGCAATTTGCCTGTCCTGCCAAGAGACAGAAAACCAGCACAGGATTAAGCATGTGCCATGACACATCTTTCTCCACTTCCTCGCCACCTTGTTAAGGGGATGGAATACTTTGCTTCTATCATGAAAGCAGGCAGAGCTCTGTGGAAAATGTGGCTGAGAAACAGAACCTGTTTGGCGGAAGGAAGTTGCTTTTGGGAGGGCACTACTCAATAAATAATTGGCAGACTGCCTCTTTCTTAGGCTGCTCGACGATTCAATATCAAAATCTAGTAGAAAGTTTAGAAGATCTTAAAAACATGGTTGAAATTTCTCTCCAAATCCAATCTCTACCCCAAGTTTGTCTTTTCCATCTGGATCCAAACAATACACTATTATCTAGCTATGTCACTCATGTCTGGAATAACAATTTAAATTATAATAATGAGAAATATGAAGAGCCTAGTATTTCTTGAAACAATTTTCTATACCAAGAAAATAAAGTGATCCAGGCGCAGTGGCATGCACTTGTAATTCCAGTGATTCTGAAGACTTCCACAGGAGGATTGCAAATTTGAGGTCACCCTGGGCAACTTAGAGAGACTATCTCAAAAGAGAAAAATAAAAAGGGTTGGGAATATAGCTCAGTGGTAGAGCACCCTTGTATTCAATTCCAAGTACCAACAACAGAAACAAAGAAGGGAAGAGAAAAAAGAAGTGAAAGGTACATAAAGTTCTCAATTTATAAGTAGACTCCAATCTAAAAGTTATTTTAGAAATAGTACATAACCTTTTCCTATAGAATAACTAATATAATTGGCAGTTACATTCCCTGGGTGCTCGCATTCGCAATCAATTACTAGCAATGCTGGCATAAAACTAAAAGCCTAAAACAAATACAATCCACCGTCTCTTCAAAGCTGGAGACTGGGGAAAGCAGGAATTTGGTGGAAATTCTCAAGATTCTTAGGCACTTTAGTGATTTTAGGGTTTGCTATTATTTTGTTTATTATTCAAAATTTGACTCCCAAATGCACGTTAAGTCCTCCAGCTCAGCAACAGAAGTAGCCATCAAAAAATGTTTGCATTGTGTATGATTGTGGAAAGCTTTTGTGTGTGTGTGTGTGTGTGTGTGTGTGTGTGTGTGTTTCTACCTGAGGTAATGGAACGGTTAGAAAACAAGAGGAAAGAGAAGTGCATAAAAGAGGAAGTTGATGTACATTTGAGGAATTTGAAAGGAAGGGGATGGGGGAGGTGCTGTCAATCAGAAGACTTCCACATTCTGAAGAAAACCTCTGGGCCTTGAGGGAGGCAGAGTTAAGGCTGCAGGGCCTTCCCCCAGTAGGTCTTCAGGAGCCTCTCACAGCCACACAGGGCCCCAAATTAGATGCCTTCACAACTCAGGGTTTGCTGATATTGTAAAAGGCACCACTCCTTACAGTGGAACAATTTATTCAAGAGTTCTTCTGTTTTAAGTGATTTTTAAAATTAAGTGTAATGCAGAAGAAATTGTTAGCATTATTTGAACTACCATTTGCCTTAGAATTCCATAATTACATTAGCATAAGGGCATAATGGAAATCTCTTTTAAAAGACATATCAAAAATAATTTAAAATACTATGTGAATAACATGTAAATCATGTAAAGTCCTAATGTGTTTTATGTTTTAGTGTCTTAGTGCCAAAAAAAAAAAAAAAAGCCTACTATCATAATATGGAGAGTAGGCTGTGCCCTCTCTGAGTTATTTCTTGATATATAAAACAGCAGTGTTCAGGCTGGGTCTAAACCTGAGCTGCCCCATTTTGTAATCTGCCATAAGCTACGCAATGTTGAGTTTAAGTGCTCTGGTAGAATGAGTCTATACCTTGTTTGTACAAACAGACAAACATAAAACAACCATAAGCCACAAACTGAAAAATTAATCGCACTAATAAAAATGGCCACCTTGGGTTGGGGATGTGGCTCAATTGATAGTGCGCTTGCCTCGCATGTGCAGGGCTCTGGGTTCGATCCTCAGCACCACATAAACATAAAATAAAGATGTTATGTCCACCGAAAACTAAAAAATAAATATTAAAAAATTCTTTCTTTCTCTCTCTAAAAAAAAAGAAAAAAATGGCCACCTATGGACTCATCAAATTAATCAGAAGCACATGGACAGGTGTATCAAACTCATATGGGGGAAAAATAAAACAGGCTCATGAGCTAATCGAACACCCCAGACTACTGAATGAAGCAACCCCCTACTTGAGGCCCAAATTGGAAGAGAACCCTGAGTCTGGTCACGACAGCACCCTTTTCCTGTCACCTGTCACTCATCCCAAGCTTGCCCAGGAAAACCCACAGTGATGAACCTCTGAATCTCTGTCCTTGGGCTTTAGCAGAGCATAGTTTCTCCTGCCAGCAATCACCAAGCACACCCACTCCAAGCTAACATCTCAAGCTGACACTGTGAACCTGCTGTCCAGGCAGACCTTGGCCTAGCATAAGTTCCTGTGCTTTGACAGTTCTGTATCCCGACCACCTCCACTGACTCTTTGACTCTGCATTCATGTCTCTCTCTGCCTTTGCTCTCAGTGCAGCCTCCTGAACCCCAATGGCTACCTTAACTTCTTCTTGACCTTTCTGTAAACTGTATATATAATTGTATAAAGTATAACTTGAGTGTTACAGATACTAGAAACTAAGATTAGAGTAAAAGAACCTGTGATCTCCTGGCTTATGACTACCAGGTGACCCACAAATATTCAGTGAACTGCCACTGATCAGCATGGTATAGCCTGTGAATTTACTGTTATTCAATAAATTGTGGTAGTCTGGAAAGACACAAATGTGTTTTGTTTATGTTAACATAGTTTGCTCACGACACACGTGAAAAACAAAGGAAATTTAGGACAAGTTTTCAATTCAGTCCATGAGCTACACATCAACATGTTGACATGACAGAAAAATGAGTATCACAGGAGACAAAACAAGGCATAAGCATACCGTGAACGTCTTCCTTGCATACGGTGCCCCAGGAGTCAGGAGCTCCTCAGAAGTGACTGGCCTCTTGAGCACTGAGAAGCAGACACAGGGTCAGGGAATGAGTACTTGAAAGACCTTCCTTCATTCATTCAGCAGATACGTGACCATCAGTGAACTACAGTGGCCAAGCCCCTGCCCCACTGTTAGTACTAAAATATCAGCAAATAAGTAACCCTAAACCCACCCACAGAGCTAAGGAGTTGGTGGGTAGCAAAAGGAATAGAAGCAGAAGGGACAAAGGACAGGGTCAAAGTTTTCCTATAAAGGAAAATGTCATGTTTTCTATTTTTCCCATTTCTCTCTTATAAATCTATTATGCATTTATATGTTTCAAAGGTAGGAAAAAATAGCTCTAGCAGTCTGATAGTCAAGCTTTAAGAACTAACCCGATCCAGCCCCATTCCCACACTGCCCTTGTCCCATGCATTAAAGCTCTACTCATTTCCTAAATAACATAGGAACACAGGGATACATATAATACTGCCTTGTGCCCATAGTAATAAAACTGGTGAATTTTTCTGAGAATTCAGCATGTCCTGAGTATCATGCTAGGTAACCCATTATTCAGTTAATTATCACAAGAACTAATGAGTTAGGTTCATCAGTATCCTCATTTTATATGTGAGAAAACAAACCTAAAATAGTTAAAGTATTTATGGCCAAGGACCTAAAGCTAATTAGCAGCTTCCAGAATTAGGACCAAAGTCAGATGTTGCATGGCCATGCCCACACTCTCAGCCACTGTGTTACACTGACCCCTTGCACTATGCTGTCTTGTAGGTAGACAGAAGGGCTCAGAAGCTCTGGAAGACAGTGCTGTGGTGTGGTGTCTGTTCATCCTAAGATGTCTGTTTTCAGCGGCTCACCTGTTGCTGTTGCCTACCAAGATGGAAAAGCCAGCAGTCAATTCCTGACCCGCCAGCTATAAAAAACACCCACAAATAACTTTATCATCTGTTGTATGCCTATTAAGAACTGGAGAAAGGATTTCCCCTTCCTTCTAGAATAGTTGATGGGGGACAGAGAGCATTCTAGTTTATATGAAAATCAGGGACTTAAGTGCCACAAAGAAATGGAAAGTGCCAGAGCCAGGCCAGCCTGGACAAGTGCCAGCTCTAATTCCCTTTGCAAGTGGCAACCAGAGGTCAGACACCAGCCCTTCACAAGTGGGCAGGAGTGTGGGGCAAGGCATGAGTGATTTCCAAGCAGCTGGGTCTTGTCTGTTGGGTGCAGCCCAGGCCTAACAAGATCTCTCAGTTAAAGGCAGTGAAATGCTTCTGCGGAGATGACAGATGGCTGAGATTACTACTTTTGCTCTCAGAAGCTTATAAAACAGCAAATGATTTTATGTTCACTAAACAAAAGGGAGTAGGTTAAATATCCAGCTGGGAACAGAATCTCTCAGTAGACGGAAAGGAGATAAGAAAAGTGGTCCATGTTGGAAGGCTGAGATATTTTTTAATCCTGGCAGACAATTCCTCTCCATGCCCCACAAATCCTCATGGAGTTTATGAATCTGAATACAGGACACCATCACACTGACCATTTATTTTAATGTACTTTATTTCTTTATTACTTTGAAAAACTAGAAACTTTTGAGGCTTGAAAAAATATCCTTAGAGTTCTTTTTTTCATATCCTTGGAAGATAACACTTCAGCAGGATACTGATTATGGTCATAATATCTATAGTTTTTTGGGCGGAATGTCTGGCTTAAGGCATTTTTTTTATAAACTACCAAAAAATACATATTGATATTTCTGGGTGGTTAATTTTAAATTCTTTACTTTGAAGACCTGTTTATCTGCTTGAGAAAAAAAAAGATCATAGATGAGCTCACAAAGTACTGACCACCTTCACAAGGGTGAAGGAGAAGCTTGTCAAAATATGGGTAAGAAGTGAGATGCAGGAGCCACTATTCAGTCCTGACAGCTCCAGGCCTCAGAGACTCAAGAAAAGCAGCTTCCTTTTCTGCCCACTTATCGGTGAATTCTTCCCTCTGATCTGGATGAAAGGGGAAAACAGGAAATAGTATAACCCACCTTGGAGCACACAGATGTGTTGCTAATTTAAATAATTACCCCTTTGCTCATATTTTATCATATGCAATCAAAAAAAAATAAATATCCAGCCTTGGTGGCACACACCTGTAATATCAGCCGAGGCAGGAGGATTGTAAGTTCGAGGCCAGCCTCAGCAACTTAGTGAGACCCTGTCTTAAGTAAAAAGTAAAAAAGGCAGCGAATGTGCTTCAGTGGTTAAGCATCCCTAGGTTCAATCTCTGATATCAAAAAAAAAAAAAAAGTTTTTTTAATCTACCTATCCATCTGCGGGTAGGGGCTGCGGATGTAATTCAGTGGTAGAGTACTTGTTTAGCATGTGCAAATATATACATATGTATATACACAAATATAAATATATGTATACACACACACACACAAATATATATGGAAAAATGGAGATAGCATGACTGTCCTTTTTTTTGAAACTGAGATCTTTTGCTTTTAACTTTGAGGAGGCCTTGCAGATTTCTATCCAGCTTTCAAATATCCTTCTTCTTCTTTTATTATTGGGCTGGGGATGGAACTCAGGGCCTAGCACACACAAGGCAAGCCCTGAATATCCTTTTTCTAGGAAGTCCTTCTCCTTTCTCATTCTCCCTTACAAGCACACTCCAGTAACAGCAAAACCCAGTAGAACATGGGTATTCAATAATTTTGCAGCCAGGACCAGGATGGAAGCAAGTTTCTTCATTTGCTTGCAAGTTTATTCTTGCCACCAGTTCTCAGAAGGCAGGGAAACAAAAGTTAGATCAGGAAAAGCAGCCACCTTCCCAGACAGTAGCACTGGATGACCAGTTTCTCTTTAAACCTTTTGAACAACATCTTTTAGCCCTTCATCTTATTATGTTTTGATTTTTCCTCCACGGGGATGAGGCTCTCATTGAGCTAAGGGGTCATGGCCTCTCGTCTCTGTATCCCCAACATCTGATACTGGGGAAACATGAACAGAAGGAACAAAGTCCCCTGAAAGGACACACTGAAGGGAAGGTGGAAAGTGCACTGAACAACTGGAGGTGAGGATGTTCTCAGGTGATGACTATAATGATGTCACATACCATCTCCTCCTGGGAAGAAGAGTGAGGACCGGGCAGGTAGGGGGAGTGAGAAAGGGGTAATGTGGATGGATTGCAGGTTCCTGGGTGATGAGGTCAAGGGAGGATTATTTCTTAGTACAAATTCAACATTCTTTGAACCTACATTTTTTTCTCAGGCATACGGAGACCATAGAGGTTGATGAGTGGATTTTAACAGTGTAAGGTACCCAGGAATTCCAGAGACAGGTGGATCTGCATAGATCCATTCTTCCTTAAGAGCAGGAGCCTCTGACGTGTCTCTGTACCCTCCAGCCTGGGGAAGCGCTGTTTCTCTTACTACAGTGAGCAGCTGTCCCTCAAGGGCTGAAGGGCTCCTCCCAGCTGCTGGGAGAGCTCACAGCAGATGGCCCTCAGCTGTCTTTGGGAACCACTTCTCTGAAGAGAGTGGCACTGGCCAGTCATGGCTTCCTCTCTGGGATAGCAACATTTAAAATCTGGTTAACTTGTGGGTGGGTAAAAAGCCCAGCCCTCTCAACACAACTCCATGTGACTCTACGGGGCCACCCAGCACAGATCTTCCACTGGGGTCCAATGCAGCCTTCACTGAGACTGACTCGCCATCTAATTTCTCCTCTGCCCAGTTCTATTCTCTCCCCTAAGAGCCAGCTCTCACAAGATTCCTGCACTGTCCCTCCATTTCAGGGAGAAGCCTGCACATCTGTCCCAGTCCCCATAGCCAGGAGCAGGACCGCCTTTCGTGAACTCACCGGATTTGGGGTTGCAGAGCACAGGGGGGCTGCTGCTGAGGGTGGGGCTGCTACTGAAGTAGCCGCTGCTGCCACAGCTGCTCATGCTGCTCCTCCGCACGGCAGACACGATCTTGATCTCCTTGCTGGGGCTGACTGCAGAAGGGAAGACAGACACACTCACTGCGGGGGCCACCTCGGCTCCCTGGAGCACCCACACTTCTTCCAGAGGCAAGGTCCAGCAAAGCAAGGCACGTTGGCCAGGAAAACACACCCTGGCCTTGGAGTCAGAAAAGCAGGAACTTGAGGGGCAGCTCTGCCACTTACAGCACAATTTGGCCACTGTCTTCAGTTCTCTGACCCTCGATTTCCCTGATGTAAAGTAACCATGTGAGCTCACAGGATTAGTGCAAGCAGAAGGATTATAGAATGTCCATGAAAGTATGATATTATTTCAGGAATGACCAAACCCAAGCGTTCCTGGCCAGGGTGTAAGTTCAGTGCTGGCTACACGTGTGATAAATAAACAGTGATAGTAAATGGCTCTTGACTTCATATCAAATCATTTATCATTCAGAATCATGAAAGAAGGGGCTTAAAATATAGAGCACATGGGCTGGGGATGTGGCTCAAGCGGTAGCGCGCTCGCCTGGCATGCGTGCGGCCCGGGTTCAATCCTCAGCACCACTTACAAAACAAAGATGTTGTGTCTGTCGATAACTAAAAAATAAATATTAAAAAATTCTCTCTCTCTCTCTCTCTCTCTCTCTCTCTCAAAACAAAAACTAGAGAGAGCACATATTCATACTTTCAAAGTGTTACTTGAGGCAGTGTCTTCAATTTTCTGATTTGGTTCTTCCTGCCGTGGAACAGGCTGGCTCTCAAGCAGGGGAAGGGCCACAAATGAAAGAAAGAGGCTATGGAGAGCACTCTGCCCACTGCCTGGCACAAGAAGCAAAAAATAAATCTAGCTTTTTGGGGGACTATGATGACTACAGCCTCCTTCTCAACAGCTTCATGTGTTTGAGTCTGCTGAGGCCTCTTGAGGAACAGGTAAACCTTTGTACCAGTGCAAAAGTGAACTTAACTCTGCATTTGCATTAGACTACAACCTTCAGAAGACACACAACTTTAGGTGTCCTTTGAGTCGGTCCAGGCTGACCTTGGAGCACAGGCTTAGGCTGCTGATCTTTGGCTAGCTTTTATTTTCCCTTTGCAGCTCTTGCTTCATTCTTTCCTCTAGCCCAGCAATGTCTGACGAACCAGGTATGCCTGGGGCTTAGGTCAGGGCCAGGAGAAAGTAAACATAGGAGCCAAGAGAACTCCATCCGCCACTTCAAACCCTGGGTAAGCCACTCAATTCCTCTCTGCCTGTACAATAAAGATATGAAAAATCCTCTTAGGTTTGTGGTAACAATTAAATGAGAAAATTCACCCGACCTATCTTGTTTCAGTACCTGGGACTTAGAAACATCTCTGCACACACTTGTAAGTGTTCTCAGTCAAATCCTACCCAGAACCAAGACAGGACACTTCCACTAGTGCTGGGGGAGGCCCAGTACTTCCAGACCTTCAGCCAACAAGTTCCTTGAGTGAAAGCCAAGTTTTCCGAGAAGTTGCAAACACCCCTTTAAGCATCTCACCCTCTTAAACAAAATGACACTTTCTTCAAGTTCACCTTTTCTAAGTTATCTTTGTGGATATCAATCACACCACTGGTGACATACAATTAGTAACTGTAAACCCGAGACAGCTTGATTCTACACATTACCACAGGTTGTGTGCTTTATGAGCTCCTGCTGCTGCTTTTCCTAGTTTTCTTTGTGTCACTTCTTGATGTTGGGTTGACAATCAGTTGCCTTTTAATTGTTTTTTGTATACACACATATATAACTCCTTTATTTGTCCTTAAAATAGCCTTTTAAAGTCAAGGTTTAGAAAACCTAGTCATTCCTGGGTATGGTGGTGCACACCTGAAACCCCAGCAGCTCGGAAAGCTGAGGCAAGAAGATTGCAAATTCAAAGCCAGTCTCAGCAACTTAGTGAGGCCCTGAGCAACTTAGCAAAACCCTGTCTTAAAATAAAAATAAAAGAGGCTGGGGATGTGGCTCTGTGGTCAAGTGCCCTGGCAAACCCAAGTACCAAAAGAAAGGAAGGAAGGAAGGAAGAAAGAAGGAGGATCATTGATGACATATAATTGTGAGCCAGGTGTGGTGGCACACACCTATAATCCCAGTGACTTGGGAAGTTGAGGCAGGAGGATTACAAGTTTGAGGTCAGCCTTGGCAACTTAGAGAGGCTCTAAGCAACTTAGGGAGACCCTGTCTCAAAATTAAAAACACAAAGGGTTAGGGATGGGGCTCAATGGCAAAGTGCCCTGAGTTCAATTCCTAGTATAAAAAAAATAAAAAGATAAAAAAGGAGGAAGAAGAGAGTTGTTTGTAAATGAAAAGTAAATAAGGCATGAATGAGCTCGAGTGATCTTCTCTAATTCAAGTACATAATTTCATAAGACAGACTTCACGGTATTTAAGCCTGAGAACAACTTGTTTTTTGCTTTTTGTTTTGTTTATCTGCATACTTCTTGGTTATTCTTAAATAAAAATCTGCTGGAGAAACAGTTTCACAAAGAAGAATTATAATTCTACCATTTTTCATAAGGCAAATACAGGTTCACATACATCATGGGGCCGGCGTACCTGACATGAAGCTGGTAGATTTCCGATTGTCATGGCTCTGCTTCCTCAGGCAGAAGGGGCTGTCATGAGCCTCCTGGGAGGAGGGGGACTTTTCATTGAGAAGCTCCATCAGTCTTCTCCTCCGACGGAAGTTCATTCTGAACTGGTAGAGAAGATTGCTGTCCACAAACGGGTGCTTGTTGGACACTGGGGAGAAGAAAGAGTCGGTGAGGATGCCTGGCATCCTGGGGCCACCCAGCACTGCAGCCAGAGGCCAGAAGATGCCGACAACAGAGGCAGAAGCCTCTAGAAAGAGGTTAGTTCTATAGCTACCACATGGGCTTGTGGTCTCTACACAATTTGCAGTCCCAATTGCTTCCATGTGTCATGCACTTTAAAAATTTGCTGAGCAGTTCCTCAGGGAAACCTTCCCTGACCTCACCCCCAACTTGAGCTATTCTCTTCAAGGTGGTCTGCTGGCCCCTGTGTCCCCTTCATCACCACACTTACTGCCCTACACTGTCATTGTCCACTTTCTCCCTGTTTCTCCCCCTAAACACTAGGCTATTTGGGGCAGTGATCGTAGCTTCATTTGCTAACCTTGGTGAAGTTTAGTCATGACAGTGACAACAGCTGTTCACTTACTACAGGCCATTTTACTAAGCACTTTATGAGACAATTTCATTCTCACAGAGACAATTTCATTCTCTTTTGTTTCATTTGCAATGCTGGGAGTTGAACCCAGGGCCTGGTGCATGCTAGGCAAGTGCTCTACCACTGACCCAGACCCCAGCCTCATGATCACTTTGCAAGGTAAATGTGACTGCTCCTTTTTTTTTTTTTTTTCTTCCTTCCCTTCATTTCATTGTGGAAAAAATGAGACTCAAATTGGTTTAGTAACTTGCCCAAGGCCACACTGCTACAACTTCTGAGCCCAAATCAACATGGGCCACACGTTGACAGAATTGTACAAGTCACAGGCCACAGACCGTTAGAAAAGACTAAAGTGATGGTAAAATGCCACCTTCTCCAACATTCACTCTTCAGGCTCATCATGGAGTGTGTTGTCACATACACACCTAGTGACTGGACATCTCTCTGTGACTGTGACACTCACCATACTGTTGTGTTACAAGGGTTTTCTGGAGATGGGCAGAGGGAGAGCATACCTCTTTCCCCAACTAAGTCACTCTGCCTGAGAGCCCAGACTGGCTTAGCCACTCTATCATCCTCAAATCCTAGACTATCATATATGCTTAGCTCAGGGAAGGTACTGGATAAATGGCTGAAAGAGATTTGAGCACGATGGGTAAGAAGGATGAGCACCACGCACATAACAGAGCTGACTCTGAACCCTTTCGCAGCCGTCTGTGCAGGAGTTCCACCCAAACCAATCTGTGTGCTCCTGTAGTTCCTGAAGGGCTTGCTGGGCCCTGGGAAGAAAGGACAGGAAGGACAGGAATTTGGTTTTTCCTAGTTTGAAGGCTTTTCCTTTGTTCAAAATTATACCAGGATTACATTTTTATTGTCCAGCATCTATCCATATACTTAGCTAACAGTTATGGAATTAGGTAGACTATACGTCAGGTACTTTTCACACCTAGTGTTTTACAAAATGAGGGAGAAAAGATAAAATTTTAAAAAATACTCATTAATGGCAACTTTTTTTAAATTGTGAGATTCAAAATTCCATAAACCACTAGGAAAATAATCAAGTGTAACCTAGTACAATTCACATTAACCATTTAATCAATAATGCTAACTTCTTCACGCCCTCCTTTGGTGTTTCATGAACATTATTACATCCTCTCTAGGTCAACACCAAAAGTGCAATCTAGGGTTGTAACTGTAATTGTTACCCACATTTGTTAATGTATATTTATGCTGGTTAAACATTAATCTTGGAGATTAAATGTGAATGATGGAATGGAAATTGAAACGGAAGAATAATTTATTAGCACCTTTAAAGCCGATGCCAGTTCGTAAAATGCCTTGGGCTTACAAGGCACTTGATCAGAGTCTCAGAATTCGAAATCCCTGTAATGAGAATATTCCAGCCAACTTTTAACCTAATGATTCATATGGGTGATTCACAGTCTTTAAATGATGATAAACTATTCACTTTCGTCAAATGAATAATATTGGCCTTAAAGAAAGATACACTTAATTCAGTGGTAATTCTACATGTTCTCAGTAAATAATCTATTGTTAGAGTCACAAGATGCTCTCCTAATGCTATCTGGACCAAGAAATAAACCAATTATACTTTGATGTGATCTCTATAATTACTGCTTCCCTTGTTCACAGTCAGATTTTAACAAAAATTTCCGTCACAACACTGAGTAATACTATAATAAAAGTTTAGAGATAAGTTATTTATTTTTGGCCATATTTTCTGAATTTATTGATTTAAAAAACCCTCAAGCTGACTTTAGCAATGACATCTTAAATTATGACCTGCAAATACACAGATCTATATATATACTTATTAATACCTACTGTTTTCTCTTGGCACAGTGTATTACATAAAAGTGTAGGCTCTGGTATAAATAAATCCTAAAAAATAGTCTGAATACAAACAAATTCCATAACACATGAAAATATATTAAAGGTATTTTTTAACTGCAGTGGAAATTCGCCTGCTAATCTAATCATGTGTCTCCTCCAGCTTTAATTACCAATCTAGTGTTTAATTCCCAGTCTCCATCCTCCACCTCCTCAGCTCTACACCATCTGCAGCCAAATGGAAAACATACTGTCTAAGATAAAGAGACAGGGTTAAATTTAAATAATCTTTAATCATCACATATTGCCAAACAGATTGTAAGAACCCAACAAATTGCACTTTAATTATTTTACAACCACTGTTGTTGTTTTTACTGTTATCATTTGCTGATGATACACTGCCATTTGGCTTATGAAAATTCAATTTTAGAAGCCATTACACTGAATGCCCCACTTCAGTTTCCAAAGACTGACTTGAGTTTTAATGCCTCAGGAGCAGCCACTGTCCCTCTGTGAAACAAAGGTCACCATGTGTTCATCCACCCAGCTGTGCGCCTTGGCACATGAGTCAAGTTCTCCTCTTAGTAGAGGAGGGACAGGTGCACAAATCGCCTGCATTATTGTCAATACTTAATTTTGCCTTGAAGGTATTCTTTATCCTTTCTCTCTCATTAAAAGTTTAACGTGAGTTTCATGCACTTGCTTTGTGTGAGTAACTGGAAGATGGAACATGTGATTGTAGCTTCAAAAGTTGAAGGAGTGCAGGTTGGCAGCTGTATCATAGCCTCAATAAATCACACCAATTCACTGACTCCACAAACCAGTGCTAAGTGCTGCTAGAGTCACACATGGTCCCAGCTGTCTATCTCAGCACTGTGATCAAGAGCGATCTGCCACTGGAAAGCTCATTAACACCAAAGTCTGCCAAAAGAGACACTATTTCATATCAAAACAAAACAATTAAACAAGGCCTTTACTGAAAACTCCCTTATGTTAAATAAAGTCTTACAAAATAATACCTCTCCATGAAAAATTCAGGTTTTATAGTCAGACAGTCTCGGTTTCAATCCCAGTTTGCTGAGTAGCTGAGTGAGTGATTTGGGCAACTTATTAAACATTTCAAATCTCCACTGTTTTCTGCACAGTTTCTATAGGAAGAAGAAATGGGGTAACTCATGCAAGAGATATGGCATAGCAACTAATATATGGTATTTTCTTTCTCTATATGGTGTTTTCCTTCTCTTTCTTTTCTTGTTTTCTTTTGGTGGTGCTGAGCATCACACCCAGGCCCTTGTGCATGCTGGGGAAGTGCTCTGCCACTGAGTTCCATTCCCAGCCCAACTTACAGGGTTTCACATGTTCTTTGTCTTAAAGACTTTCAGCCTTAGATCATTACCTTCCTTTACAGAACCCATTTCCTTTCTTCTCTGCCCTTCTTTCAGAGTACATTTTGCCCTTCTCTCATGTGCAATTCTGTCACCTATGATGCATGAAAAATATGATCTCTTAACTGGACATCCAGAGCAAGTTTAGCAAGAATCCCACTGAAGATATTTAAAGTTCTGAAGTCAAAGGAAATCAAGAAATAAAGGAGTATGTTAAGACACAGTAAGCTTAACAATATTAAGACAAACATTTCTTTTATAATTATAATTTATATAAGCAGAGATCCAAGAAATAACAATGGGTAAATGTAATCGTTTATATTCCAAATAGAGAAAGTTAATTCTGTCTACATTTCAATGTGATATTCTTCATGTTCAATACAAAAATTATTTGCTATACAAGCTACTTAACCTTTTAAAATAAACAGAAAAATAATGCATGATCTAAACAAAAAGAGGGAAGGAAAAAAAATCAAGCAGAACAGTTCACAGGTGACTCTAAATCTTATAGGTGCTCCCGGTGTCCATTTCTCAGATTATGGAAGATCTTAATATTATAGTAAATGTTGCAACATATACGGTTTGATAAGTTTTATTCTTTCCTTTTAAACACTATTCATCTCTAAACAGGAGACAATGAGAAGAAACACATGTTCGAAGCCCACAGTTGTGATCTTATCAACAGCTATAATTAAAAACAAATTTTGTATGGGGCTGGGCTTGTGGCTCAGTGGTACAGCACTTGCCTAGCACGTGTGAGGCACTGGGTTCAATTCTCAGCACCACATATAAATAAGTGAATAAAATAAAGGTCCATCGACAACTTTTTTTTAAAAAAAAAAAAAGGAAAAAAAACTAATTTTGTTACTTGATTTATAATTTCTGGGACATCCTTTGCTTTGGTGGAATTCTCTAGGGGTTTGGCTTGGGGTATGAAATAGGGAAGGCAGACATAGCCAGAAAGCCGGGGCCATGTAAACACAGAGAATTTTACTGCTTAGGATGTGTGGGGCTCTGGAAGCACTGAGCTCAGGTTTGTTTAAAGAGAAACAGATCCCTGCTGACTGGATGTTTTGACTTACAAAAAGCATGAGGGAGATGTCATTTGGCCTACCAAAATAATGATGATACAATACAGATGTTTTCTTTTCTCATATATGATAAGCTATCCATCAGGGTGACCCTAGCAGACATAAAGAAATTTTGAAAAGCTGAGGATGTAAGAGGGGGGAAATCAGCTTCCATTCCATTCACATGTAGTCTAAGGACAAAGATAAAAACTCACCTTGAGCTCTACAAGTTCAGCTGAGTATAAAAGACATTTTAGGCTACTTATCTTGTTGAAAGGAGGAAGGTCATATACTTTTACCCTTCGTGAAATGCTTACTGTAAAGTGACCTAACCCAACAGGCTTGATGAAATCAGTGAACTAGCCCAGCAGTCTCACAACCACACAGCAAGTGTAGACCTCAGCTGCAACCTCAGCATCAAAAAGCCATAAAAGACAATATTGGATTTGGGATCACGTAGGCAACTTAGTGGAGTAAGAGGGGGCCTCAACAGCAAAGGCAATAAGAGAGAACAGCAAGGACAGAACTAAAGGAGCTATGACTACAACTACAAACCAGTGTCAAAGTTAAAAAGGGAATCGAGGTAGGCTTACAGACAGAAGCTCATGAGCTGCCACTGCCAACATCACTATCACCCTACATTCCTCCACAGCCAGGGTGGCCACGGCCCATCACCTCACTAAACTGTACGAGGCTGGTGGTGGAGTTGTGTTGGTGAAGCATCATTCTGTATGGTCAGTGATAACCACTTGCTCCCTTTTCTTCTGCTTTTACATCTCCTGTTGACCTCTTTATCTTGATTTTTGTTTTTTATTATTTATTTATTTGTTTTTGAGATGGGGTCTTGCAATGTTGCCCAGGTTGGACTCAAACTTATGGGCCCAAGCAATCCTCCCACCTCAGTCTCTTAGGTACCTAGGACTACAGCTGTGTGACACTGCACCTGGCTTCTACTGAGTTCTAAAAGATCCACCAAGTACTACAGACATTGCCTGAGAGTACAGACAAACTTCCAAGGATAAGCAGGTAGCAGGTCTTTTCTTCATTCTCGGTGTTTCTAGAAGGCAAATGGATTCTGCATAGAAGAAACCCATACCCTCTCTGCCAACAAGATGTAAGCGCTAAGCTGCTTCACATGTCCAGGCTGGATCTGCAGTGGTTTGTCTCCCTACCCCTAATACACCAAAGGCCTACAGAACCCAGGTAATTGATGTAATTTAATACTATATATTTAAAACAAAAATTGCCAAACTTGAAAAAAATATTAATATTGTGGTTTTAACCATGTGTTTGGAAGAAAACATGAATTAAGAATGAATTAGAAAGCTATTTTTTTCAGGAAAATCTGAGCTGAATCACAGGCCAAAATTAGCCACCTCATATCATCCTGAGAGGAGGCAGTAATTGAAGGAGCCCTGTCATCGGAAGCAGCAAAATTCTTGGTTCAAGAAGATAAAGCAATTGTTTTTGAGTGCCTACTTCAACAAGGACCATGTTAGGTATTTGGGGTATAAAGCTTCTCAAGAGGCATTAGCAGCAGTGAGTCAGAGGCTAAAATAATTACTTCCTTAGAACTGACAACATTAAGAAGAGGATGTAAAAGCAGGAAATTGGTTTTTAGGGCATAAAGTTCTCCTAGCTAATATTAAAATGAAACACTTCATACACCAAATTATATCCTACTTAAAATTTATTTAATTGATTGTAGGGAAGAGGGAAGATGGGAAAGAGAAAAGGAAAAAGGATTCAAAGTCACCTTAACAAAGGTAACAGAAGAAACCAAACATGACATTCTGATTATACAGGTTTCTGCTACTTCTGTGTCTTCCTGGCAGAAACGTAAAGGTATTAAACAGACAGAAGGTCAAACTATGCTTCATTCTTCTCTATGCATCAGCAAGTGGTAGCTGTGTGTATTTCAAATATTGACAACATTCTTTATGAGTGATAACATGCAGAGCATAGGTTAGATTTTTCAGAGACTATATCATGCAGTAAAGGTAAAAATATCCTAAAAAAAAGCAAAACAAAATCTATTTTGTCAAGCAAATGAATATCTCAGATACATGACTCAATGAAAAAAAATCTGCAAATCTATTTTAAATCTTTTGAAATTGTTGGCATAAATCCAAACACCTATTCAAAGCACTTCAGTGTAAGAGGTATTCAGACAATGTGTAAGAGGTATTGTTTAAGTCCAGAAGTGAATGAGGTCATCAAACTTTATATTAAAGTTTGCCCCCAAGGAATTTGATGAGGAAGACTGAGAATGAAAACAATGATAATAATGATTAGCCAACCCAGTAACACTCTGCCAGGCCATGTGCTAAAGCACAGGGGATGGTTCTATCATTTAGTTCTCATAGCATCACTATCAGAGTCATTATAACTATTCCCATTTTAAAGATGGGAGAAGTGGAGAATAGACATATAAACTTGCCAAAGGGTCCCCAGAGTTATTAACTAATGAGCCAAGCATATATTGTCTATGCTCTGCATGTTATCACTCATAAACACTGACGGACTCAAACCCCATACCCTCATTACCCCACGAGACTGTCTCCCACTCAAAGATGCCATGATGCTAAATCAGAAGGCAGGGGAGAAAGAAAACATGTGGAGACTAATAGCTCTCTGGAAGACAGAGTCTCAATGATACACCATTGAAAATGCTGTCCTAAGCTGGACACTCAATGGCATATGCCTGTGATCCCTGGGAGGCTGAGCCAGGAGGATAGCAAGTTTGAGACCAACCTGAGTAACTTAGACAGACCCTGTCTCAAAATAAAAAATAAAACGGGGTAAGAATGTAGCAAAGTGCTCTGGGCTTGATCTTCCATTTCCAATAGCAGAAAAAAAAAAAAAGTGTGTGTGTGTGTGTATGTGTGTGTGAATGCGCGCGTGCGCAGGGACACAAGCATACATATGACTATATTGCTGTGGACTGGGGAGGTAGGTCCGTGGTACAGCATTGTTTAGCATGCACAAGATTCCTTGGTCCCCAGCTCTGCCAGGAAAAAAATTAATAAATAAAGAGAAAGAGAGAGAGAATGTCGTTTCACTTACAGTAAAACTTCAAAGGACCCCACAAAGAAGAATAGAATTTGAGAAGGAATTATTTGAATTTTGGATCATATCTTGGATAAATCTTTTCTATGTAAAAACATGAGAACTAACAAGATCAGTCCCAGTCTAAATAATGGTAACCAACTAGTTTTGACTTGTGGAAATATTAAAAAATCAAAGGTAAGAACAAGTGGCACAAACCTGTAATCCCAGCATTTTGGGAAGTGAAGGCAGGAGGACCGCAAGTTTGAGGCCAGCCTCAGCAACTTAGCAAGACCCTATCTCAAAATTCAAAGTAAAGGGCTGGGGATGTGGCTCAAGCGGTAGCGTGCTTGCCTGGCGTGCGTGTGGCCCAGGTTCGATCCTCAGCACCACCTACAAACAAAGATGTTGTGTCCACCGAAAACTAAAAAATACACACACACACTTTTTTTTTTTTTCTGGTATTGGAAATGGAAGATCTCTCTCTCTCAAAAAAAAATTTTTCAAAATAAAAATGACTGGAGAGGCAGCTCTGTGATAAAGAGCCCCCCCCTCAATTAAAGATAAGAATAAAAAGAAAAATTTTAAATTAAACTTCAATAGAATAATAAACCTTAATAGACTCCAAGATACAAATGATAGCATAGAACTGAGTGTAAATTTAGTCTTGTAGCCATACACTGGCAGTTTTATAGGACATTGTTTTCAATTCTTTATGAGAACCTCAACAAACACAGGAATTGTTTATCGTAGAGATAGTGGCTTAGAACTTGGACGGTGAAGTAAGACACTGGAGGTCTATTTTTTTTTTATGGTATAGGGAACTGAACATAGGGCAATTAACCCCTGAGCTACATTCCCAGCAGCTCCTTTCATTTTTAATTTTGAGACAGGGTCTCTCACTAAATTGCTGAGGCTGGTCTTAAACTTGAAACCTACTAACCTCAGACTCAAGAGTCACTGCAATTATAGCCATGCACCATTGCTCCTGGCTATAGTTGTGTTTCTGTCTCTGCCATTCACATACTGTGTCTTCTTGGGGTAATTAATACTTTTGTGCTTTTCCATTTCCTCATCAATAAAATGGGTAAGAAAACTTGACTGTGGAATCATTGTGCTGAGGATTTAAACAGGTGCAGCACCTGCAGAACATTTGCTTTTGCTTCTGGGGCTGGTCCCCCACTTCTTTAGTTCCAAAGTGGTACTGCAAAATACAGCTCTCCATAGTCTCAACCACAGAGGAAGAAAGATTCCTGGGATAAAGGACTGAAAAATTAAACTTGCATTCAAGAGGATGCTACCCTGCCCTGTGCTGGTTTCCAAAAGGTCTGGAACTGGACTCCTTATGATGGTGGCCACTAGCCACATATGGTTGCTGAGCTTTCACCTTGAAATATGGTGAATCTGATGTTAAGTATAAAATAAGTACTGCATTTTCAAGATTATAGATGAAAAACATGTAACTCTCAAGATTAACATTTTATTTTAGTTCCATTTTGAGATGATAATATTTTAGAGATAGTGATTCAAAATGTATTACAAAGATGAATTTAACTTCTTCCTACATTTTTGCCATGGCTACTAGGAAATTTTAAAATTACACATGTGGACTGCATTTGTGGTTTGTGTCATATTTCCATTTGGTAGCACTGACGTGGAGGCTACTCTCCCATAAAGATGGACCAATCAACCAACAAATAACATCCATCCCTTTAAACAGGTGCAGCACCTGCAGAGAAGATAACCCTTGTCCTGAGCTTCTAAAGGCAAATAATTAAGAGCATTGGTGGTTTTCTCTCTCTTTCTCTTTCTCTCTCTCTCTCTCTCTCTCTCTCTCTCTCTCTCTCTCTCTCTCTCTCTCTCTCCCATCCCATTTCCCTCATTTTGTTGAGGAAGCACATTATGTACCCATTCAATAGGAATCTCCATGAGTTTATGATTTAAGCAACCTGGAGGACTAGAGAGAGAGGAGTGCGCCAGTGAGGCAAAATCAGCACTCACCCCTTCCCTGCGGGCATGGAGCCTTTAGCAACTTCCAATTTGACTGAAACCTGGGAAATAGCTGGGGACATGGTTGGAATAAAATTTAAAGAATACAGATTCTAGGGCTAGGAATGTAGCTCAATGGTGGAGCATGTGCCTCATATTTGTGAAGCCCTGGGTTCCATCCCTAGCTTACACACACACACACACACACACACACAAAATAAATATATAAATAAATATAAATAAATAAATAAATAAAACCCTCCAAAACCAAACAACCAAATCCTGATTTGCAGACCTTCCTCGATTAGAAGGAAAGGTGAGGGTGTGTGCCCTTTTTTAGGTCAAATGTCAACACTCAGGAGAAAGAAAGAGGGAAGCTTTTTAGAAAACAAAACAAAAACACTACACGAAATGTTAGGGTTAAAATTTTATGTTAATTTAAAATAGCATACAAATAATTTTTTAAATGGTACTGAAAATTAAATCAAAAATTATTATAAAGATTAAAAACACATATTTATCCAATTATAAGCAGGACCAATGTGTGGGTACGTGCATGCACAATGCCTTTGTAAATTTCAACCTAATCATTTCATAGTTGCACTCATCAGAGTTTACATACGGTCAGTTACTCCAAGAGATTCATACACTTGAACTTCCATTCCTAGCTGGAGTGGAACTATGCATCAGGCAAGGAGGGGGAAGGTAGGAGCAATTTTTCCAAAGAACCATAGGTCTAAACAGGAAATAGGTCTAGCCCAGCTGTAATGAGACGGAATTATCAGTTGAGAGAATGTGTAAAATGGCAAGACACTCAGAATCAGGCCACAAAAGGCTGGTGGTAGAGTTTCTAGAGGAAGAAGTGACAGCAGACTGACAAGGATGGCTGCAAGAATAAATATTACAAGTCTACTGCCAAAGAGAGCCTAAGTCCCCACTGGAATCCCTGACTAAGCCCTCAACCTCCTGGCTGGGTCAGGCTGACCCAAGGCACTCATCCCAGATTGGCACAAGATACAAAGACAGGAAAAAAGACCTGTGATGGAAAGTATGGGAATGCCGCAGTCTGGCTGGGCACAAAATCACGAGCCACTCACAGCTTTGTAGATTCAAACAGCAATTCTTTATTCCCGATCTCACACCGGCACTCCACAAAACGCGTTCTGGGGGAAAATCCCAAATACTCTCTGAATCCCACGAGAACTCAACGGGAACTCAAGGCGCCTGAGGCAGCAGGATACGCCCTATTCCCAGCAGGAATAACCTTAAACCTGGAACCTCCCTAAACCCAAGGAGAGCCCTAAACCCTGATCCGCCCTGGTCCTTGAGCAAGGTCACCTTACATGCAATGTCACTGCAAATGTCCAAGGCAAGTCCATTTTACCACGAGTCCTTCCTGTAAGCAACATGGGGTATGCTGGCAAGGAAATTGTCATACCTACTTGGCTAATGGCTCTCAGCATGGGAACAATTCACTGCTTAAAGGAAAGGATCCCAAGTTCTTGTCCCCCTGAGCCCTGCCTCTTTGGGGGCTGTGGTCAAGCTCAGTAAATGGAATTGAACATCACAGTGCTCCTCCACCAAGAGGAAAGGGGGCAATCTTATCAGAATCCATACTTTGAATTTTCCAGTCCACCAGAGAGATCCTAGTATGTTTTTCTAATAAACCTGAGAACTCAACTTATGTGTCCCACTAAAAATGACCACTTAAACCCATCTGAATACTTAAATTATCACATAAGGCCAAGCTAAGTACTTAATAGTAGACTATGTACTTCCCATATTACAGTTCTCCTTTGGTACCTATGGGGATCTATAGTACCAAAATCCATGCATGCTCAGGTTCCTCATATAAAATGGCATAGTCCTTGTATATAACCTACACACATCCTCTTGGGTACTTAAATCATTTCTAGGTTACTTATAATACCTAAAACACTGTAAATGCTTTGTAAATAGTTGTTAAAATATATTGTTTAGGGAATGATGACACACTGTATGTGTTCAATACTGATTCAATTTTTTCCCAAATATTTTCCATCCATAGTTGGTTGAATCTACCGGTGAGAAACCAAGAATACAGACAGCTGATTCTACTTGAACTGTAGAAAGATTGTGTGCTTGTGTTTTGTTTGTTTGTTTCTTGTTTTTTGTTTGTTTGTTTGTTTGCTGGTGCTAGGGATTACAACCCAGGGCCTTGTACATGCAAGGCAAGTACTCTACCAACTGAGCTATATCCCCAGCATATGTGCTTGTGTTTTAAGACTTCCTCTTATAGGGGCTGAGGATGTAGCTCAGTGGGAGAGTGCTCACCTAGCATGCATGAGGCCCTGGGTTTGATTCCCAGCAAAAGATTTCCTCTTGGAAATAGTGCATGGTTGGGTAAACTGAGAACTATATACTGCAAGGGACACTGGGTGACAAGCTGTCAGGGGCAAGGCAGGAAAGGGCAGTTACACAGGCCTGGGAGCCAAACATGATATGAATCTAGAGATTAGTTTATAGACCCCTGACAAAACCATACTAATGTCAAGGAGAAAAGAAATACAGTTATGGCACTTCACAAAAGAAACACTTCTGTTCCATGTATACCACTTTTCTTTTGGACAATTATACAGAGTAGGCACCTTTTAGTCCTTTCACACATTGTAAAAAGTTAAGACCTGATACAGTGACCGGTCTGTTTTCCTTTAACCAAAATCAACACTATAATGTGTGCCAAAGTCTCAGTGCATGACTTTACCAAGCAACCTTGTTCTCTTATATTTATATTACAACAAATTTCTGGCTGTCTATTTTTCTTCCTGCTTTGGATTCAGCTATAATAAAAAGGCAAACAGCCAAACACATGAGGGAGCACAGTGGAAAATTCCCAGAAATTCTAAATTGAGAAAATAAAAATTAGATTATAGTGGCTGATTATGGATTGAAACATTAAATATTGAAAGTAGAATGAGAAAATATTTTACCCATTTTTAGTTTTTTTAATTCAAAGTTTAATATTTTAGAGGTGAGAATGATTATATCATTTGAAATTTCCTCAACATCCTCATCAAAAGAAATAAGCTGACAGTATTGAGTTTATTGACTGCTTGTCAAGATTAGAGTCAAATGTAATTTAAATTTTTTTTAAACCAGCTTATCTGCTACTGTGCTCACCTGCTTAGCATTCATTTCCCTTAGTAACAGAGCTTGCATTTTGTTGTTGTTGTTGTTTTGATTTTGATGCAACTACTCCATCTATCCCACTTAGAAGGTCTGTCAATCAAAGTGTCCTGCCTACTCAAGATCAAGGGTAGGAGGAACAAGTGAGCCAGAATCAGCCAATTGGGTTCCTCTCTAGAATATCTGCATCATAAGAGTAATTGAACAGACAGAAAACAGAGCAGATTTATCTGCCATCAGAGGCTGGAAGGATAGACTACTACCATGTAGACACTGGTTCCTGGTAGCTGCTTTGGTTCCTCTTCTTAGAGTAGCTTGCTCTTTCAGTGTTTTCTTTAACTGAGTCTGGGATGACTGGGACCGCTTATATTCAAAGACCTCTAGCTGGTATAAACATCTACTGTGCCTAGCAAATGTCAAATTCTCAACAAATGGTCAATATTATCATTTGTTCATTCAATACATTTTTACTGAGTGGCTATTACAAGTTGAGCATTCCTAATCTAAAAATCCCAAATCTGAAATGCTTCAAAAATCTAAAACCCTTGAGCATCAAGTTTTGAATTTCAGAGCATTTTGGACTTTTTTTCATTTGTTTATTTTATTTTATTTTATTTTTTTTTTTTTTTGGTGTGTGAGTATGTGTGTGTGTACACACTAGGGACTGGGGTTTTTAAATTAGAGATGCTCAACTGATAAAGTCTATGCAAATATTCCAAACTCAAAAACAAAAACAAACAACAACAACAACAAAAAAAAAAAAAAAAACTGAAACCTGCAACATTTCTTGTCCTAAGCATTTTGGTCAAGGGATAATTAATATACATAAAGTCCAGGTCACTGGAGATACAAAGATGGAGAAAAATTCTGTCCTAAAAACACCTAGGCACTAGTTAAGTAAGGGTAAAGAAAGGTATATTTTTTCCATTTGTAATAGAAGAAAATCTCCATTTCTTGATGGTGGAAGTGGCAAAAGGTCACCACATGCCAAAGAAAGAGGCTGAGTAAAGAGGGCCTTGTGGAAAGGAAGAGCAGGTAGGCAAGCAAGGATAGGTCAGCTCTGACAAAAAACTCTCTCCTCCACCAAACTTCAGTCGGCTTCCTTGAACCCTGTTTCTACTCAGCCTTGACCTTGCTGCTGCTTCTCCCAATCCCTATCCTATTGTCATTGGCTGGCCCATCCCAGTCTTAGCAAAGAATCCTGCTAAACTATCTCAGCAAGAATCCTCCCACCTTTGGTATCTGAAGTATCTTTTCATGGTCCTCATCTCCCATCTTTGATGTGTGAGTCCTTGGCCTGCCTGTAGCAACAACACTGGGCCTTCCAGGTGGGACGCATTCTGGAATCCCAGCGACTCGGGAGGCTGAGGCAGGAGGATTCCAAGTCCAAAACAGCCTGGACAACTGGTCTTTATTTTGAGATACTGTCTCAAAATAAACATTTATACAAAGGGCTGGGGATGCAGTTCAGTGGTAGAGCACCACTGGGCTTCATCCGCAGTACCAAAAAAAAAAAAATCAACCTGGAAGGACAGTTTAGTAAGAATCCTTCCTAGTGATGTCTCCTCCTAGTGATCTTCCCTCCTGGGACCCTGTCATCATGCTATAAATCCTCACTTGTCCTTGTCTGCTTAGAATTCAGCCCATTTCTCCCCTACCACAATGCCTCCATTGCAGGAGTCTGGAATAAAGATGCCTTTACCATTTTCTCACCATTTTGTCAAGTGTTAGAATAGCTTCTCTTCAGTGGCTTGGGCACGTTGCGATTGATGATGCTCAGGAAATGCCATCCCCAAATACCACTGTAGGAAACAATATGCTATCCCAAAATATGACTGCAGGAGACAGTATCCCACCTCACAACATGCCTCTCTGACATCAGAATTTTGTTTTCCCCCAGAGGCAGAGAAAGCGGTTTAGTTAGGAAAGCAGATACATACTCAAGGGAGAATGGGGGCAATCAAGGGGTGGAGGTGGGGGGCGGGGGAGACAGACAGGCCTTTGGGAGTAAAGCAAGGAAGACAGACGCGCTCCAGGGAGTATGCAGGCCATCTCCAGAGGGAGAGGCAGCCATGAGGATTATTTTGAGTTAGTTATTTTAGGATCAGCAGACACAGCAGTAGCTGGGAAAATCTGTCCCTTTATAAAAGAACCGTCCATGTGTAAGCATAAGCATGTCTCCCTCTGCACAGGGAAGGATGACTAAGCCAGGAGGGACTCTGAGCCAATGGAGAAGGCCTGGGTTTAAATCTACGGAACAAACCTTACTTTGTTTGCGCTGTGCTCCAGGGCCTGGCCTTTTCATTTAGCCAGGTGTTCACTACCTTTTTTTTTTTTTGTTCTCTTGTTTCAGATAAGGATGGTATTTAGGTCTAAAGTTTAAACTACGCCTTTGAGATCTACCCTAGAAGTCCACTCATTTCTCCGGGTTATCTCCCACGTATACAAGAGGTATGCATGTTACTAAACTTGTTTTTCTCCTGTTGTTACAAGAATCCAGTGAAGAACTCATGAACAGCACAGCACAGTGGCCCAAGGCTATAATCCCAGCCACTCGGAAGGCTGAGGCAGGAGGATTTCAAGTTCAAGGCCTCAGCAATTTAGCAAGGCCCTGTTTCAAAATTTAAAAAAAAAAAAAAAAAAAGGGCTAGGGATGTGGCTCAGTGATTAAGCATCTCTGAGTTCAATTCCCAGTTTAAAAAAAAAAACAAACAACAACTCACAAAGGGTAGAAAGTTATTTTTCTTCCCCTACACAATCTTACCTTTAACCTTCATCAGTCCTTCCTTCCTTCCCTCCCTGTTTATTCCTTCTCATCTTCTCTTCCTCCTTCCCTCTCTCCTTTTTTTCATTTCTCTTCATTATTTGTCTTTCTCTAGGCAGGTTTAAGCTGAACTCTGTCAATGACCTTGATTACTGGAAAGATGACATTGATTCCCGTCAGGATCAAGCATTTGTTAAGGAGAACTTGACACAGGCAACCCCATTTGGAAATTTAGCCTCAATCTTAGAACCAGAGTGGTGGCAGCCTGGCCAGTCCTCCAGACAATACTCCATTATCATGCAAAGAAAGGAAATTGTTATCTGGGACTGAGAAATCCTGAAAAACACCTGAATCAACTCTTCCCTGACAACCCCTAACCTGGTAAAGGCCTAATCGCAAAAATCCCCTCCTTCCTTACTCGCCTGTCATTACCTCAGTGGAAGACAGATCTTAGTCTCCACTGGGCCCCCAACTGCAGTTCTGTCCTGAATAAACCTGGGTTACTGTTGAGCTGCCTCTGCTTTCTATTTCCTTCATTCCGTCTGTTCCTGACAGCATCTATCCTCCCAAGTTCTTTATGGCTTTCAGAGTAGATGTCTCAGCAGTCTTCTTCCACCAGGGGAAGGGATAATCTTTACTACCCTGGGGCAGCAGGGGGAATGGAAAAATTAATTCACATGAAACTACTTTATGTGTTGCACAATGTTATCTAAATACATTTTTTTAAAACAAAAGAAAAAGAAAGAGGGCTTTCTGGAGTGTTAAAATTGTTGAAGTGCTCTAGCTAAAGTTCTAAAACAGAAAATTATACGCCTGGACACAGCAGCAATAGCCTGATTATCCAGGGTCAGCTGCTGCAGCTGTGAGCAGTTCACCCACATGATTATCCAGTTTCCACCTCCCTCCTTTTAAGGCTGAGATAGCTGGATGACAGCTAAGGCAGTGGGGGTGGTGGGTGTCTAATATGAGTAAAGAAGCGTGTTCATCCCATTTGCAAAGGTTACACAAAAATCTCAAAGCACCTAGTCATTGTTTGGAGAAAGGGAATTTTTAGATTTTATGGGCTAAAGGTATTTTATAGTTGCAACCTCTGCCAAGTTGTGCGAGCTAATATAATAAAAGTTGAATTTTTTTCCCCTAGTGCCCTATGACTTACATTTAGCACCCTATCTTCTTTAGTATTTGAGAGTTTGCCTCTAAAGCTAGACTGGCTTGATCCCTAATCTTGAATCTATCACTTTTTAGCTTTCATCTTCAGCAAGTTTACTTAACCTCATCTCTAACTAACTCAGTATGCAGACAAATAAAAGAGTAAAGGCGTAGAGGCTTAGAACAGTGACTGCTAGCATACAGTAGGAGCTCTATAAATGCTAGCTATGATTTGGAATTGATCAGATCATATACAGGAGCTAGCATTTGAAGGCCATCAGAGTTAGACACTGTACTAAAAACTGTGCTCCTGCCACGGTGCCAGGCAGCCCACATCTGGCTACATGCTTACTGGATATAGGCAAGCCTCTTTCTAAGGCTGAATGCCTAGCAGGGACTGGTCAGCAAAGCAACCCTGGGAAAAAGATCTTAAAGACTTGGACCTCAGATTTCTTCCCATAAAACTGTCATAGTAATATCAATGTCACAGAATTGATGTGAGGATTTGATAAGATTATGTTGAGATTCTGTCTCAAAATGGAAAATAAAAGGGCTACAGATACAGCTCAATGGAAAAGCCATCCTGGGTTCAATCTGCAGTACCAAAAATAAGTATATACATATAATCACACAGACATAACACATAACATAAATATGCATGCAAATGAATTACATGACTAACAAATTTTCAGCCTTGATAACAGAGTGTCATTCACCGTTCATAGGTGAAGCTAGTTAGTTTCATAAGTGGGCCTGATTTTTATACCAACTGGTTTCCATTGATGAAAACACTTTTTATTTTTTTTTTTGGTAATGGGGATTTAATCCAGGGCCTTTTACCCACTGAACTCCATCCCTAGCCCCTTTTCTTTTTGATTTTGAGACAGGGTCTCACTTAGTTTAAGACACTAACTGGTATTTATCATGAGCCCTAACATATATAGATATGATGGCTACATTTCTGTAACTCTAAATTAGCAATCCAGCAATGAATTGCTGTGTTGTATTCGATGAGTCCAGCTGCTATACAGACTATTCAATGCTCCTAAAATCATGGAATGCAAACTGGTGTGGTTAAGATCTGCTCTCAAAGTCTTAATTTTATCCTTTACATTATATGTATGTATGTATGTATGTATGTGTTTTGTGGTGCTGGGGATTGATCCTGGGGCCTTGTGCATGCTAGGCAAGTGCTCTGCTACTGAGTCACATCCCTAGCCCTGAATTGCATCTTTATGGCACTTATGTTTGTAGCATATAAAATTCATTGTAATTGAGGTGTAATTAGTCATTCCTTTGAAGTCATCTGGAAACAATTCATGACATCCTCTATCTTCTCTCATGCACAGTATGAGTCATGAGAGAAGTCATAATCATAGTACAAGAGGCTGGTTTTCTCACAGAACCTGGTTATCACCTGAATTTTTCTGCTTGAGCAAAGATGGCAGAACCAATTGTAACTCAAACATACCATGGCTCACCGGGAAAACCCTATCACTCCAACCAACTCCAAGTTCACACCTACCAGCATTAATGTCCATTTGGACATTACTACTGAATGGCCTCTGACAAATTATATAACCTACTGGTGATTTCATTCCTGATCTATAAAATGGAGATAGTAAGAATACCTGTCTTATAGTCAACAATACTGTATTGTACCCTTAAAGAAGAGGACAGATCTCACATTAAGTGTTCTTAATTACCACAATGAAATAAGATTTAAAAGATTAATAGCTATCTTGTCAGTTTTAATAAATTAATAAAGGGTAAAATGATTAGAACAGTGCCTAGCACCATGTAAAATCAATAAACAAATGGAAAAAAATATATGGTGCACCTTCTACTGTCCTCTAATTGCTTCTATAACCATCTTCTCATCCAACAAGACTTTGAGCCTCTGAAGTTCAGGGACCACACTGGTACCATCCTTTCTTTTCATCTTCCCTCCCTCAGTGAACTCAGCTCCACTGGAGGCAGGTTATCCACAGCTGTGAGTTCAGTGTGGCAGTAGCACATGGGAGCAAAGCGCCTGGGATATGTCCAGTGCCACTCCAGTCAATGCCTCCACAGCAGTGGCTTTCCAAGCATCTGACCCCAACACACGGTGCTTTTCGGTTGCAATTCAATACATGCTTGAATACTACATAACTATCTATATCTATATTGTACTATATATATACTATCTAGATAGTACATATACATATAATGTAGATACTACAGAACATGCGGTACCTATACTATCTACATATTTATATAGTGTATACCTAACTAAAATAAAATTTGCAAAAAATATTTATCTTTATTTTATAAAATATACCCCATTATTTTCTAGTTAAATCAAATTTGGTTCCTCTTAAATTTTAATATACATTCCAATTTTGTGATCATCTTAAAATTCAGATCGGATTCAGCAGGACTTGGGTAGGGTCAGGGATTCTGCCTTTCCATCACATTCCCAGGTGATACTGCAGGTTCATGGACCATACTTTGATTTGAAAGAGCCTAGTCTAGTTTATTTAAAGTTATTTTATATTATTTTAAATTTTTTTAATGCTAGAAATGATCCTTTAAACTTATTTCAGGACCCACGAAGGGGTTTTGATCTGCACGTTTTAAAACATTGCTCCAAATAATTTCTAAAGTTTATTTCAAGTCTATAATTCCTAATCTTGGAATAGAAATCCTATGTAGGCCTGGAAGGGAGTGGGGAAAAAGTAACTCAAGGATCACCTCTCATGTTGCCTATAGGCAAAATGCTGTCCTGTTCCCATTTCTTTCCTCCCAGCCCCAAGCCTCCACCTTTATAGCTACTGACTAAGCAGTTACTAAGAGCAGGGCGCTGATCCAAGTGCTTTACATCTATCCATTTATTCACACAGCCACCCTATGAGATTATCCCAATTTTTGAGACAGGGGAAGGTAAGCAGCTGCAAATGGTGGGGCTGGGATTTGGGAGGCTACGATTTGCGACAGCCCACCTCCAAGATGGCTCCAGTGGTCATTGTGTTCTGGTATCCCTGCCTTCTCTCCCACACTGAACAGGGCTGACCATGTAACCAATAGACTACTGAAGAAATGGCAGAGTCTGACTTCCAAGGCTCAGTTAGAAAAAGCACCCTGGCTTCTGCCTTTCACTCTCTTGGCTCCTCCCTCTCTGGGGGAAGCCAAGCTATCAGGTCACCAGAATCCTCAAGCAGCTTGCTGAAGTCCACACAGTGTTGCACTAAAGCCTCTAGCCAACAGCCAGAACCAACCTGTTTGGCAACAAGTGAGTCACTGTGGAAGTGAGTCCTCCAGCCTGGCTGATGTTCAGATGACTATCATCCTGGCCAATGTCTTGACTTAACCTCAGGTGGCACCCAAGCCAGAACCACCCAGCTGAGCTTCTCCTAAATTCCACAGAAACTGTGTGAGATAATAAAAGTTATTGTTGTTTGATACTTTAAGTTTTGGAATAATACATTATGCATTAAATTTTAGGATAAATTGTCATGTAGCGAAAGGTAACTGATACAGCTCTGAACCAATAGGTTATATTGCATCATTATGATTCAGCCCTATAAAGAAAATGAAAACTTTATGAAATCTCTTTTGATTAACCCTTCACTGTGGCTACTTGTATCATGGTTCAGAAAAATTTCATTTTCTCCTCCCAAGATATCTACTTCCCAAGGCCATGGAGTTGTTTGTGATGTTACATTCTCATCTGAGTAGAAGCTTCTGAAAGCATCACAAGAATCTGCCTGTCCTTTTCAGCTTCTGCATTCATCTGTAAAAACAACATACCCCAGACAGTGGATGTTCCTCTAGACTGTGTGCCAGAACAAGAAGGCATGATACATATATCTGAAATTGACTCTCAGCTTGCAGGCAAGCCAAGTTATACCCAAGCAGAGGTAAAACAGATTTAAAGAACCATGACTGAGAAAAAACGTGCTTGTTATAAATCACAAGATAGTGGGGTTGTTTGTTACTGCAGCAAATGCTGACCAATACACTCACCATGTTGTATGATGCCATGCTCCATAAGCCGGTGGCAAAGCTGCTCAGCCTCTTTTCTTGTGGTGGCCTCACCTTCCTGAACCAGCCAATCCAGGAATTCAGATGCCATGAAGGTGCGCTCATACTTGACTCCTTCTTCTTCCCTGGGTTGTAAGAGTGTGTTCTCAGGGGTCATCAGCCTGGGAGGAAAAAAGGGGGAAAGAAATATAAAGAAAAACCAACACAAAAGGAGCGTAGCTCATTTGAAATCCTAAATCATAGACTTCTGTGAAGTATCACGGCACTTGTCAGACAGACAGATTTGGCTGTCATGTGCTGCCACAAATGTAAATTCTAAGAGAGGATCTGCTCAGAAGTGAACAGATGCATTTTCTTCTGGTAATAAGGAAAAAAAACTGGAAATAAAATCTAAGACTTTACCATTCGTAGATGATATTCAAGATAGTCACCTTGCAAAGTAGTAGCCCCACCCCACCTTTCTAAAAAGGCTAGTGTTTCTTTCCTAAAGACATAATCTATTTCTCAAATCACTGTGCTAACAAGATTTCTGCTGTAGACTGTTTGTAACCCCCCGTACACACACACACACACACACACACACACACACACACCCCAATTCTTTGTATATGCTGAATAATCCCTAATGTGATGGTTTGGAGATGGGTCTTTGGAAGGTAGTTTATGTGGTTGGAGCCCTCATGATGGAATTAGTGCCCTTGCAAGAAGAGACACAGACAGCATGCTTCTCTCTCTCTGCTCTATCTATACAAAGATGCAATGACAAGTCGGCCATCCTCATCAGATACAGGGTCTGCTGGCACCTTCATCTTGAAATTCCCAAACACTTGTTGTTTGTTTAAGCCATCCAAATCTATGGTAATTTTGCTAAAATAGCCTGAGCTAAGACAGCTACGTGTCCTTTACAATCTTCCTATCTTCACCTAACTCGCTTCCTAAGCATTTCTCTACTCCTTGGGATTTTGCCCTTCAAAATCGCTTCACTGGGGCCATCAGCATTCTCCTATGCATGCAAATATGACACAATGTAACATAAATCTAAGTCTTCTTTAAGGTTGACATAAGTACCATTAGATGCTACTGACCACAGCTAAAGGGACATCACACTTATATTCCTCTCCTGTTCCTCCACTCCCACCTCTTTCTCAGCGCATCTGTGTTGGTTTCTCCTCATCTCCCTGAACTTTAAGTTTTGGAATAATACATTATGCATTAATGTAAAGGCTGGAATCATTTGATATTCAAACCCCAAATACTTCTTTTCTCATTCCATAATCTCCTGGGTGAACTCTAACATCCTTATAGATTCAGTTACTATCTGTGCCTCAAAGATCCCCAAATATACATCCCCAGACAGAGCCTCTACACCCAACTCCAGTCATTTGCATCCATATAAATGCTTAAAAGACACCTCAAAATTAACAAAAATTGAGCTCCTGTCTTTTCCTCCCAATCAGGTTCTGTGCTAGTGAGTGCTTCTACTCTCTGAACAGGAAAAAGTAATTTAAAAAAAAAGCCCCAATACCTACATCTTTACCAGCCTCCCACCCCCACAATCTGTCAGATGAACTGCAGATTTTATTTCCTAAATCTCTCTCATGTATGTCTCTTTCTGCATTGCCACCACCTTAGCTGAAAACACCATGAAATAATGACAGTGTTTTCTTAGAGTATCTATCCATCCACTTTTGTTCTCAACCCAACTTTATACACCTACATCCTGATATGGTAATTAAAATCATCTTTCAAAAATTCAAATCTGATAATGTCCTGCCACTGTTGAAATTATACTTTAGTGAGCTGGGTGTGGTGGTACATGCCTATAATCCCTGCCACTCAAAAGGCTGAGACAAGCAGATTGCAAAGTTTAGGCCAGACTGGGCAACTTTGCGAGGCCCTCAGCAAGTCTGCAAGATCTTGTCTCAAAATAAAAAAATAAAGAGTAGCCTCTTACCCCTGCAAAAAAAAAAAAAAAAAAGAATTAAAAATTAAAAAAGGCTGGGGATGTAGCTCTCAGGTAAAGTACATGGGTTCAATCCCCAGAACCAAAAAGAAAAAATAAGAAAATATACTTCAATGACTTCTCATTGCCTTTAAAATAAAAACCAAAGTCATTTACATGGCTTATAATGCATGCAAAATCCTGCCCTCTCACTAGAATCATTGCTGTGGCCAGGCCTGGTGGCACATGCCTATAATCCCAGAGATCTGAGAGGCTGAGGCAGGAGGATCACAAGGTTGAGGACAGTCTGGGCAACTTACTGAAACCCTGTCTTGAAATTAAAAAAAAAAAAAAAAAATTAAAGGGTGGTGGTGGAGAGTGGCTGGGAAGGTAACCTAGTGGTAGAGCACCCCTGGGTTCAATCCCCAGTATTAAATGAGTAATCACTCTCACTTCTTTGGGGACACTGGCCTTCTTTTAGTCCCACAGACATCCCATACCCTATCTACCAAAGGGCCTTTGAATGCTGGAATGTTCTCTCCTGCTTCTCCCCATCTTGCCTCCATTTTTCATGCTTATTTAACTCCTATCCTTCACATCTTTATTGACAGGTCTCTATTAGAAGATTCTATTAGAATCTTCTCATTCTCTATTAGAATCTTCTGCATTTTGTGTGATTTCCAGATAAGGATTACCTCCCCTATTCAATATAAGCTCCAGGAGGGTAGGGTCCATGTTCATCCACAAAATTTTATGAAAAACAGAATCTCATCAAATACCAAGGTCAAAAACCAAACACAAGGCTGTATCATCTTCTTTTGTAAAACTGTGCCTGGTAATTTCTGTCTTCCATATGAAAGTTCGTCTTTCTTTTTAAAAGCTTCGTTTCCTTTCAAACTATAATATGCAATACAAATTGAACCACTTCACTTTAGAGCAGGAAGAAACCTTAGAGATCTTTGTAATCCAGCTTCCTCTTCATCTACAGAAGAAAAATTCAGTTCTCATCCAGATGAGGAAAACTGGGCAATAGCCCTCACTGTAAGGGATAACTGCACAGTACACCTGAGTGCCATATGGTGTCCATCCTCGGTGCTTTCTGACCTACAGCCCAACCATGCTACAGAGTGAACACTGGTCTAGGAATCAGATAAGGTTTTCACTTAGCTGCTTTAAGACATCAGGCAAGCCCTCTTTATTTTTTTCCAGATTCATTTTCCTCAGGAGTACAATGACACCCTCACAGAGCTGTTGTAACAATCACACGTGAGTGAATGACTTTATAATGCAGAAGTCACTGTAAATGCCAAGGCCTGCACTACTTAAGTAACCCCCAATGCCCACACCAGGACACGACGGCCTTGTTCCTAAAGGCTATGAACTGATGGAAACAGAAACTCTTTCAAACTCCCTCTGCTCCTCCCAGAAGAATTAGGAGTTTTGTTAAATACAAGTCACAGAAGGGCATAGGATTAGCAGGCAGCAGTCTTGGGACCCGAATTCAGACTGCCACAAATTCAGACTGCCACATGCCATTTCTCACTGCTTCAGTGTCTTCCAAACATATTAAATAAGGAAAATAACGCCTGTTCTACTTTTCTCACTGGGTTATTGCTATCATCAAAAGTCTTTTTTGGGGGGGGACACTAAAAGTTTAAAGAATATAAATATATATTTTATATAAAGAGAATTTATAAAAGCTACAATTTCTCATTTAAAATCTTCTAATTCAGGATGCCCTCATCTAAATACTCCTTATTTAAATCCCTCTCTAAGTCAATCCTCTTCTGCACTTTTGTTCATACTTAGAAGTAGGCTGCTTGCCTGGGGTTAATAACAGCTAAGTTGGGGTGGGCAATAAGAGCTCAGAGCTATTTAAGTATTATTTAATATAATACTAGCAAGCCCCTTCTTAGAAGGTAAAGGGCAACACAAGTGTCAGAATCATGAAGGCATTCTATAGGTGATCAAGTGCACGGAGGCCACACAGCTCCTCTCACCTGCCTTCTACTGTGACTGCCTTGTGTCTCCCATCGAGAGGCTGAGTCTGTTTCAACTTCCCTTGAACTTGTGTTGGCTTTGAGACTCGCTTTGATCAACAGGATGCAGTGGAAGTGACATTATAGAGACTTCTAAAGTGAAGTTTAAGAGGCCTGGCCAACTTCCTCCTTTGTTCCATTGTAGTGCCACCATGTAAGAGAGCAGGTGGCCTCTTGGAAAAGGAGAGGGCACAAGGAGGGGAACCAAGGTGCCCAGGCAACAGCCAACACCAACTCTTGGACATGTGAATGAGACCATCCTGGACCAGCTGGCCCTCCAGGAGCAAGCCCTGGAGAAAGGACTGGAAGAACCACCACGCCAACCCATAGAATCAGGAAAAATAACACTATTAAGTTCTAGGGTGATCTGCTTTGCAGGAATGGATAACTGGGACACATTCCTATCAACAGAAGGTGGCGATAATATGTGAAACATCACACACAGGGACACATCACACAGCTCAGAAAGTATTGAGGGCAAGATAAGGAATGGTGGAGGGTGCTGGAAATAAACTACACAGAAAAAAAAGCCACATGTTGCCAGACCTGGGAGCCTGCGCTGGTGATGAGAATCTGAGATTCATGTGCATGTTCCAAAAAGGAACACCACCCTGGGGCTGGGGATGTAGCTCAGTTGATCAAGTGCCTGCCTCGCATGCTCAAAGAACTAGGTTCAATCCCCAGCACCACAAAAAAAAAAAAAAAAAAAAAGAAAGAAAGAAAAAAAAAAGAAATACCACCCTTCCTTCATTTCTTTGACCTTCAAAGAATGGAGCAAAAAAATTGGATAACTAGCCTCAGTTTTGCCATTATAAACATTATATCTTCTGAGAAATCTCTGATTCTTACAAATCTGGACCATGCCACTTCCAGAGCCCTTGGGGAATCGCCTGCTCCCATGACTGTAAGCTTTTGATGAGCAGAGACCCTGTTTATGTAGTTCATGGTTGTTTCCTAGCATAATAGGTTTACTAAAAATTTTGGCTGAATGAATAAATTAAACTCATTTCTAGGCATTTCCTGTCATCATCCATTTGGTGGGGCAAGTATTGGGAACTGAACCCAGGGGTGCTTTACCACTGAACTATATCTCCAGTCCTTTATTTTTTGTTTCATTTTAAGACAGAGTCTAAGTTGCTGAGGCTGGCCTCCAACTTGTGATCCTCCTGCCGCAGTTTCCCAAGTAACTGAGATTCCCTGCCTCAAAAAATAAAAAGGGGCTGAGGATGTAGCTGAGTGGTTAAGCCCTGCTGGGTTCAATCCCCAGGACTCCCCCTAAGAAACCTGCAGCTGGGCATAGTGGGGCACTCCTACAATCCCATCTAATCAGGAGGCTGAAGCAGGAGGAGTATGAGTTCAAGGCCACCCTGGACAACACAGTGAGCACATGTATTAATAAAGAAAGAAAGAAAAGGACCCCCTTAGGATGAGTCTATGTAGAGATGAGGCAAATCAAGAGAGTTCCAGTGGGGGAGTGTAGCTCCGTGGTAGAACATTTGTCTAATGTGCATAAATTCCTGGATTTGATCCCCAGCACCAGTGAGGGGGGAAATGAGTCTGTACTGCTGACACTCGCCACTGCAGACAGACTCCTGGCCTTTAGCCTTGCTTGTAATGACTCTGCCCCTTGCAGCTGAGGGATTCTCCTTTCAGAATCAAGATCTGCCAGTCCTCTAGAGTTCCCGCAAAGGAGCTGGTAGACTCTGGAGTCCAAAGTGGCTGGTTCGCTGCTTCTGCCAAGGCAAGCTTCAGGAAAGAGAGCAGCTGGCAGGCGGCCTGGGTGGCTTCGGCTTGCCATTTAAAACATGCCCTAGCACCCTTGACTCTTCCTTATTTCATTTCCCCTTAATCAAGGAAATATGTCTCCATCCCGGTTCCCCTTTTTAAGGCCCAGTCTTTCTTGGGATTTGATTTTGTTACTATTATGTAGTCACAGTGTTCAGGCAAGAATTTGACATACAATGGGTCCCCATCCTCTTTTGCCTGATAACAAGCTACCCTCGAATGCAGCGGTTTTAAACAACCATCATTTAATCATCTTTTAGTTTTGGATGGCTCTGGCTTGGAGTAACACACAACTGCATGCAGAGGGTGGCCAGGGCTGGAGGTCAGCCTCTGTGGTGCTCCTCTGCCTAACAAGGCAGCCTGGACTTCCTACCTAGTGCCACAGGGCTTCAGGAGGAGGAAGCAGAGGCTACCAGGATGAAATGATGTCAACTCCTCCTCCTCCCAATTTTATTTGGATATAACTCACACACCATACAATTAATCCATTTTATGTACACAATTCAGTGGGGTTTTTTTTAAATATATATACAACTTGTACCACCATCTCCACAATCCACATTACAACATTTTCATCTCCTCAGCAGGAGACTCTAAGCCCATTAAGTCATTCCCCATCTCTTCAGTTCTAGACAAAACACTAATCGGTGTTCTGGCTTTGAATCTGCCTCTTCTGGAGAGTTCATATGAATGGCTCATACCACATGTGGTCTGTTGTGACTAGCTTCTTTCACTTAGCATAATGTTTACATCTGCATTGTACCAATTATGATTTTTATTGCCAAATAATATTCCACTTCATGGGTATACCACATTTTGCTTATCCATTCATCAACTGGTAAACATTTTGGGTTTTTTCCCCATTTTTAATTATCATGAATAACACTGCTATGAACAGTTGTGTAGTCCTTAGTTCCATAATGACATTTCAGTCCATGAGTCCACATGTATGATGGTCTAAAATCAGACGGATTTTAACTCTGCACACTTGTTGGGTTGTCTGTCTGACTCTCTTTGTTCATGTGTAAAATGAGAGTAGTAATAGGCTGGGGTTGTGGCTCAGTGGTAGCGAGCTTGCTGAGCATGCATGAGGCACTGGGTTCTATTCTCAACACCACATACAAATAAATAAAATAAAGGTCCATCAACAACTAAAAAATATTTTTTTAAATGGGAGTAGTAACAGTGCCAACTCAGGGAATTGTGACCTTAAATATGATGAGACATAAAAATCATGATGCCTGGCATAACATCAGCAAACACTGAATACATTTAATCCATGATGATGATGATGGTGTTGACAATGATGATAACTACTATATAAGTTTTATAGATGGAGCCATTATTTGATTAAAAAAACTTTCTTTGCATCAAAATGAATGAAGCTTTTGTATTATTTTTATAGACAAGAACAATAATTCCTCCTCAAAGCACAGAACCATTTCTACACATGTTTTGGCATTCATCATTCTTGTCTCCTGCAAGCATTCAGCAGGCTGATTGTACATGTGAACTGATTTCAACCTTTCCTGCATCTATATCTGAGTCAGATTTCCCAGACTCACATTAACCAAAGGGAAGGCAGCATACAATAGAAGGAACTGCTACATTTAGGTGCCAGTACAGGAATAGAAACAAGCTGATAGCAATCTCCTTGTACATTGAAAAAAAATTCAAAAGATCTGAACAGACCCTATATAAAATGAGAATGTATGGGAATGGTGCACAGGAGCGGAAACTAGGGAAAGAGTTAAAAAGTCAGGAGTTAATACAATAATCAATTGTTTATATACATGATAACTGTTATTTGGCTTTAAAACTTAAAAATTAATTCACTCAAAGATTGAAGGTGGTTTATGAATAATTTTGCCAAATAGAGTTCTCTATTACTCAAAATCTGCCCCAAAGAAAATGTACTACATTTATAACTGGGAAAAATGTTATCAATCAAGAAGTTAAATTAAGGTTAAGTTTATGTTTAACCAGATGTGTGGTTCCTGACAAAATGTAAGTGAAAATGGTTATATTTCTTTTTCATTTTTTGGTATTGGAAATTAGACCCAGGGGCACTTAACCACTGAGCCACATCCCAAGCCCTTGTTATTTATATTTTGAGACAAGGTCTCCCTAAGTTGCTTAGAGCCTTAGCTAAGTTGCTAAGGCTGGCTTTGAGCTTGGGATCCTCCTGCCTCAGTCTTCCCAGCTGCTGGGATTTACAGGGGTGTGCCATTACACCTTGCAAAAAAAAAGGGGGGTTATATTTCTATACCCAATATAATAAACTAGTTTCCAAAGTTTAGACTAAACATTTAGATGTTGTAGATGCTCCCCACAAAGAGTTTTGAACATCTATTATTGACTTGTGTGATGAACAGGAAAATATCCATGTTTACCCCAGGACTGGTATTTTTAAGTATTATGCCATTATCTGTAAAACAGATATTATATGGATAAACTGATATAATTTTCATGATAATTAGGTTAAGAACCAGTAAACAGAAAGCTGTTCAGTTAATATTTATGAGTAAAAGCAATGCATACTGGAAAAGCAAAGCGGGGAGGGCAAAACAGCATTCCACACTCCACCACCAAGTCTCTGCTCCTCCCTTCACCCCTCTCCACACTACATGCACAGATTCGTTCTCTGCCGTATCCCTTCCTCATGCTCTTCCCCTCTCTTTTTCCCTTCCCTGGAGAAACCTGGGCTAGTCTTTGAAAACAAGGGCTGCTGGTGCAGTGATACAGGATGTTTACTAGGCAAGGGAACCTGGCTTCAGGGACAAAGGAGGGCTGCTGTCCAGCTCCCTGTGATCAGTCCTGTGGGATGAGGGGCTGCAGCAGCCTGAAGGAAAGGCAGAGGGACATCAGGCGCTCATTTACATCAAGGTGCTGAATGACCTGGTGCAGTGGGACTCGCCTGTAATCCCAGTGATGCACAAGGCTAGGGCAGGAAGCTTGCCAATTTGAGGCCAATCTTATAGTGAGATCCTGTATCAAAATAAGAAATAAAAAGGGCTGGGGCCACAGCTCAATAATGGAGTACCCCTGGATAGTCAATCACTGGTACAAAAAAAATGAGATAGTGCAACTGCACTTTAAATAACCTGATTAAATCCTAAGGCTATATATATATATATATATATATATATATATGTATATATATATACACATACATATCATCTCAATTTTTTGTTTATTTGGTCCTGGGGATTGAACTCTGGGGTACTTTACCACTGAGCCATCTCCCCAGTGCTCCTTTTTATTTTGAGACAGGGTCTTGCTAATCTGCTTAGGGACTCACTAAATTGCTGAAGCTGGCCTCCAACTTGCAATCCTCCTGCCTCAGTCTCCCAAATCACTGGGATTAAAGGCGTGCACCACTGTACTCGGCTCAATTTTTCTTTCTTTTTTTTTTTAAAAAAAATACTGGGGATTGTACCCAGGTATGCTTTACTATCAAGTCACATACCCAGCCCTTTTTATTTTTTACTTTGAGACAGGATCTCACTGAATTGCTGAGGCTGGTCTTGAACTTGCAATCCTCCTGACTCAGCCTCCTGAGTTGCTAGGATGACAGGCACGTGCCACCATGCCTGGTTCAATTTTCAATATGCTATTTTTACCCCTCCCTCCAGCCAAACTAGAAGCTCTTAAAGGTGAGATAGCATGCCTTAAATGCTTTTATTTCTTAGAAAACTAAACTCAGAGAAGAAGTATACATTAGATGCTCCACAAATATGTTCTTATCAACTGACAAAAACTAAACAGAAACCATAAGAAACAGTAATGGAAAGTATTGTCTTTGAAAGATAATATCCCTTCCTCTTTGCTTATTGTTTTAAATTAGTTGGAAGAAAACCAAGAACTTTTTAGTACTGGTTTTATGTTATAAAGAGACTGAGATTATAAAACCTAAACTGTGATTTCCACATTCCCTGGGGTTTTTAATGTTGTCTTAACAGTCATTTTCAGAACTTGAATCAGCTTTAGACAGAGGCCAAGTGCAGATTCTGAGTCCAGGGCTATTTGAAAAGGCTACATTCAACGGCGGTTTCATAACCAATAAATTACACAAAAAGGAGAGAAACCAAGCACCCTTGCCCTCAATCCAAACAATCCAAACCTTCCTAAGCCTTTCGAACAACTCTCAAGGGAAGCTGAGTTTTATAAAAGCTCTTTCAGAGACATGGCCATTATTTATTTTGGATGCTTTCGTCACCATCAGAGGATCTGTCACCCAAAATGAAGAAAGAAAAAATGAGGGGTAAAGGAGGAAATTAAGGAGGTGTAAGGTGAAGTGATGAAGAAAAATGAAATACAATACCAAGGAGAGAAAGTAAGTGAACATATTTAAGAGAGTTAAGAAAGTGATAAAAACTGAGTACACATATTGAAAAAAGGAAAAAAAAAAAAAAAACAACCTCAATACAAGGACAACAGGACCATGTTTATATAAGTGAAGAGGCGAGGTGACTAGAGGACCCAGCATGTGGGAGCCATATAAAAGGGGAAGATAGCCAGGTGTAGTGGCACTCACCTGTCCCAGCAGCTTGGGAGGCTGAGGCAGGAAGATGGTGAGTTCAAAACCAGCCTCAGTAATTTAGCAGGTCCTAAGCAACTTTGAGAGACTCTGTCTCTAAATTAAAATATAAAAAGGACTGTGGATGTGGTTCAGTGATTAAGGGTCCTTGGGTTCAAACCCTCTTACCAAAAACAAACCATCAAATAAAGGGAAGACAGCCCGGATCCAAGGCACACACCTATAATCCCAGTGGCTCAGGAGGCTGAGAATGGAGGATCTCAAGTTTGGGGCCAGCCTCAGCAACTTAGAGAGGCCCCAGCAACTTAAAGAGACCCTGTCTCAAAATAAAAAAGCCTGGGGATGTGACTCAGCATCCCTGGGTTCAATCCTCTGTGCCAATAAAAAGAGAAAGAGAGTGTCCCTTCTCTCCTTAGTCAACCACCATCTTGTATAATCATAAAAGCTTAAGATAGCTTTTAAATAATTATCCTGATAGTCTGTGGTCAGCTGAGTTTTGTTTTGTTTGTTTCTTAGGTACTGGGGATTAAATCCAGGGGCACTCCACCACTGAGCCACATCTCCAGCAATCCCCCCAACTTTGGGGTATTTTTAAATTTAGAGACAGGGTCCACTGAGTTGCTTAGGGCCTCGATAAGTTGCTGAAACTGGCCTTGAACTGGAGATCCTGGATCTACCTCAGCCTCCCAAGCTGCTGGGATTATAAGCATGCACTACCATGCCTGGCTGTCAGCTGAGTTTTGATGAGTGTCAAGGCCATCTCATGGAGAAAGGATGGTCTTTTCAACAAACAGTGAGGAGACAACTAGCTACATGCAAAAGAACAGACTTGGACCCTCACTTGACATTATATATTAAAAATTACCCCCAAATAGATTCAAGACCTAACTGTAAGAGCCAAAACCATAAAACTTTTACCAAAAAAAAAAAAAAATGGGGGTTTTCATGACCTTGAGTTTGGCAAAGAAACATTAGATTTTACACCAAAGCACACATGCCAAAAAAAAAAAAAAAATTAAACTGGGATAATCATTATTTAAAACTTGTGTGGCTTAAGGGAGCTCAGTGGTGCACACCTGTTATCCAGAGACTTGGGAAGCTGAGGCAAGTTTGAGGCCAGCAACTTAGCGAGAACTTCGCAATTTAATGAGACCCTGTCTTGAAATAGAACTAAAAGGGCTGGGGATATAGCTCAGTGGTAGTGTCCTTGGGTTCAATCCCTGGTACAAAAACAAAACAAAACAAAATCCCTGGTACAAAACCACCAAACCAAAACAACCAGCAGAGAAGTGAAAAAGACGAAAAGGCAAGTATAAGTCATAGAATAGGAGAAAATATTTTCAGGTTATATCTCTGATAAGGGATTTGTATCTGGAATAGACAGAGAAGCCACAAAGTACAATAATAAAAAGATAAATAACCCAATAAAACAGCAAATAAGTGATCTGAACCAATCAAAGACAATGCACAAATGGCTAATAAGTACAGAGAAAGATGCTGGATGTCAGCGGCACACATCTGTGATCCCAGTGGCTCGAGAGGTTGAGGCAGGAGGATCACAAGTTCAAGGCCAATCTCAGCAATTTAGTGAGACCGTAAGCAACTTCAGGAGTTTTGCTACCTCAAAATTAAAAACAACAAGGGCTGGGGATATGGCTTACTGGTAAAGTACCCCTGGTTCCAGGCGATACCATTTCACATCCATTATTTTGCTAGATTAAGAAAGCTACATAATAACAAGTATTGGCAAGAATTGAAGAAATGGAAGCCTCCTACACTGTTGGTAGGAACCGTAAGATGTCCAGCCACTTCAGAGAGATCTCACAGTTCCTCAAATCATGACACACAGTTACTCATTTGATATAGTCATTCTACTCCTAAATTTATGTCCAAGAGAAATGAAAACATCTACCTACAGAAAATGCTAGCACAGAGATGCTCATAACAGCATCATTCATTATGGCCCCAAAGAAACAACTCAAATGACCATCAAGTGGGAAAACTGAAAATGTCACCTATCTATACAATGGAATATTATTTGGCTATAAAAAGAAACAAAGTACTGAAACATAACATGAGTAAACCCTGAAAACACTGAGTGAAGAAAGACAGTCCCAAAACACTATACCTTACTTGGTTCCATTCATATAAAATGTTCAGAACCGAGAAATCTATAGGGAAAAAGTAGACTAGTGGTTGACTAGGGACGAGGCATCTGTGAATATAGTAAAGACCATTGAATTATAGGCTTTAATGAACAAATTGTATAATATGCAAGCTATATCTCAAAAAAAGCTGTTAAAAGTCATTTCTATTCATGAAGCAGATATTTACTGAGCTAATTCTGTGTCCCAGGAGTTAAAGCAATGAAAATCATGGCCATTACCCTTAAGTTGCTTACTATTGTATGGGGCAGCAAACACTAAAAACCCATGTGCCAGGGGCTGGGGTGTAGCTTGGTGGTAGAGTGCCTATCTATCATGTGTGAGGCTCTAGTTCCGATCCCCAGCACCACCACCACCACCACCACATCAACAAACCTATGACAAGCACATAAGTGCTTTAACAGAGGTGGAGGTCTATATGAGGAGAAAGGAGAAGCAAGAGAATAAAATAACCAAGTCTGCCAAAGGGAGCGTTCCAGCTCCAAGAATGACCTTGGGAGCCAGGGAGAGGGCACAGAGTCGAGGTCAGCTAGTACAAATTCTTGGTAGGAGTGAAAATCAGGACAAGGTGTCAGGGCAGGATGGGGAGGGGAAGGAGGGGAGGGCAGAGAGAAGGATGCATGGGTACCAGAAAGTGATGAGGTCAGAAAGGCTTCTTACCCTACAGGTGAGAAGAGCCACAGAAAAATGCTGAGCCCAGGAGTGTCCATCAGAATAGCAAAGATGAGCTGAGCAAGGTGGCCCATGCCTGTAACCCCTGGGACTTGGGGAGATGTGCAGGCAAGTTCAAGCCAGCCTCGGCAACTTAGCAAGACCCTGTCTCAAAATAAAAATGTAAAAAAAGAGCTGGTATAGAGCCCCTGGGTTCAATCCCAGTACAAAACAAAACAAAACAAAAAAATGACAGCATAATGATCCTTTTGCATGATGGGATCAGTCACCTTCTTACTTTCCACTACAGCAATCTTGCTTTTCAGTTCAGCAAATGTATCAGGCATTTACTGGATAGATACCCTGACCCATGCTGGTCACTAGGAACACAATAGATAAGGCAAAGTTCCTACTTTGGAAGATCTGGAAGAAGCAGAGTACACACATTCTCTGAAAGCTGGGATTATTTTTTTTTTTTTCAGTAGGAATTTTGACCTGTCCTTCTGGCTGGAACCCAGCAAGAGGTCATCAGCACCAAAGCACCAATGGCTTATCTTGGTGCAGGGAAATGGGAAAAAGAAACACAAAAGTGGAGCCACTGTGTGTGGGCAGATACTCAGCCACCACTTAGCATGACCAGAGGGAAAAGCAGGATCCACAAAAGCAGGATGTGATTCAGTTATTTCTGAATCTATCTGTTTTAGGCAGAAAAGAAACAAAACGAGTAAAATCAATACCCCAGGGCCAGATGAAGGGAGTGGGGGTGATCCACTTGATTACCTTCTCCTCCCTCCTGGCCTGTCAACACACACAGCTCCAGAGAGGGAGAGACAAGGGGAAGCCATCCTAGATTTAAATCTCAGAACTGTGGTTTCCAAGCTGTAGTTGGTTTCTAGGATAGTAAACTTCTTCTCAAAGTGATGAGGACAATGATACTTATCAGAGTCACTGTAAAAATTAGAGATAATCTGTTTTAAGCATCTACCATACTCCCTGGCACACAGTTGCAATGAGCAATGATACAAGTACCACATACCCCTCCCCAAGGGTTGATTCTTACAGAGGTTGAAAACAGTCCAGACTGGCCGGGAGGCCATGTCCGGGTATCTGCAGGAGGGTGGTGTCTTGTGATGGGTGAAAGAGAGAAAAGGCAAAGTTAAGTTACTTAAAAGTAAGTTTTATATTCTAGAGAATTCGAATGCTGATATCAAAGGTAATTTTGTTTGGGATATTTATTGGGCCACAGTAGAATACAGAAGACATTTTTTTAAAAAATGCCATCCGGGTGGTGGTCTCACGAGTGTGTTCAGTTTATGAAAATTTACTAAGATGTCGACTTTGTGGATATTACATTTCAATACATTTAACTTCACAGTTGAGCTAGAAATTTACTTTAGTAAAGTTAAAAATGTTATTTGGATGTTCTTTCTTCAGGGTATGAAAAACTGTTCTTAGGGGCTCTGAAATTAATAAGTGCTTTCTGTCAATTTGGTGCTTTTCCCGTTTGGTGGAACAATGCCCTCATTTTCCCTCCCAAGCTGTGTGTGAAGGGACCTTAATTAAGCAGGGATGTTTTCATTTAGCAAACAAAGCAAGAAAAACAACGCAGCAAGTATACCTCCTGGAACCATCTCTGCACTTAACAAGAAGCCATCACACAAGGGAGCCTCCGTCTTTAGAAACTCCCGGCCAGGGCTCCATTGGTATCTCTCCCCGATATTCCCTTTTACTTTATGCCAATGTGCCTCTTCTCTCAGAGGGTCCCACCCTCACTTCAGCTTTGTGTGTGTGCTCTCTGTTGCAGCCTGTTGACCATAGAGGGCTCACCCTGCCTCCTCCCCCTTGATTCAGCCAGAGTGATTTTTGTCTAGAAAGGATTCCATGGTTCTAAATCTCTTCCAGATGGAATCCACCAACACTCAGTGAGAGCTGGGGTCTTTGGACTCAACATGGTGGACATGGTATTCAGTCTCTGCAGGTTCACTGCAAGGAATTAAAATTTGAAAAATTCAATGCCAATTATGGGAAAATAAAGATCCAGCCCTGTGAGCAACTTTTGGCCAGTAACTGAAAGATCATAAGCATGTTACTTAGCCCATTTCAAATTCACTTTCCTTACCAGTAAACTAGATGGTAAGGGAAGGACTGAATGAAATTACGTGTAAGAAATAGGATTATAGCCAGGTACGGTGATGCACACCTGTAATCCCAGCAACTAGGGAGGCTGAAGCAGAAGGATTGTGAGTTCAAAGCCAGCCTCAGCAACTTAATGAGGTCCTAAGAAACTTAGTGAGATCTGGTCTGTAAATAAAAATATACAAAGGGCTGGGGATGTGGCTCAGTGGTTAAGTGCCCCTGGGTTCAATCCCTGGTACCTGCCCCCAAAAGGATTGTGTGTAGAACACAGAAGTCCTGAATAAATAATATCTTCCAAATATATACAATCAGAAGCTATAATTAATAAACATGAATAGAATGATCTTATAATAGTAAACTTTTTTTTTTTTTTTTTTTGTACCAGGGATTGAACCCAGGGGTGGCTTAACCTGGAGTCACATCTCCAGTCCTTTTTATTTTTTGAAACAGGAGCTTACTAAATTGCTTAGGGCCTTGCTAGATTGCTAAAGCTGGCCTTGAACTTAATCCTGAGTTGCTAGGATTACAGGCATGTTCCACCATGCCTGGCCAGAATAGTAAAAATCTACTTGCCATCTTATTTACACTTCAGTATCCCTAAGTTTAGGAAAGAGAGAAAGAGGCTGCCCATTGACTCTTTTTCTAAATAAGAATGACCAAACATTCATTTGTCTTTTCATCTCTTCAACAGCATTTAGAAGTACATGCTCTGTGTTGGGTACTGAGATCTCATCATGGGGTAAGGTTTCAAGGTCTATCCCCTCAAAGAGGTTTTCAGGCATGCTGGAGAGACTAAAATATTAAACACCAATTACCCTGGAGAGATGGCGGCAGGCTGGCACCCAGGGCAACACAGCAGAGAGGAAAGGAGCCAGAATAATTCATCATAATACAGAACTTCTCCTCTACAAATATAGCCACTCAGAGTTCCATGTGTCAGGTTCAACTATGATATTACAGGTAGTACACTATCCAAACAACAACACAGAAAGATCAAGTAACTTTTCCACTCATAGGGGGAAGGCAATTCAGCCTCCCTGTCAACTCCTAGAGAAAGGAGATAAGAACTCATCTGACTCCCTAAGTGAGTCTCACAGGCTTTGTCAATCAGGGTCCTAGTAGGAAAAAAAAGATCATACCAATGATTAATGGAAGACGGCTTATAATACAGGAACTACTAAAGCTTTGGGAAGGGTTAACGGAAACTAGGAGGGATGGTAAAGTTCAATGGGTGGGCAGCCATTAAAAACTCTAGGCCCAAGGGTTATGGGTACAGGTGGAGGTAGGGTATCCAGAGCCCACAGAGGATAGATAAGAATAAGGAGAGGACTGCCTGGCAAGAGCTGTGGCCTTCAATAGTACAGAGGAAACAGGAATGTCCTGCTAGTCCCTTCAATGACTGAGACAAACCAGGAGGCAGAAGACAATGAGGCCTGTTAAAGCTGTTCATATAGGCCAGCCTCCTGGGAACACAGAAACTTGGAAAGGGCTGAGAATAGATCTAGAAGACAGACAGAAATGTCCCATATACAGGCTGAACATCGTGTAGAATATAACTCTACTGTAGAAAGGCTGGGTTTTGATGCAACTTGGGTAACAGAAGGTTGTTTGTTTGTTTAGTCCTGGGGATTGAACCCAGGGGTATTTAATCACTGAGCCACATCCCCAGCCCTTTTATTATATTTTATTTAGAGACAAAGTCTCACTGAGTTGTTTAAAGCCTCACTAAATTCTGGGGTTGGCTTTGAACTCACAATCGTCCTGCCTCAGTCTCCAAAACTGCTGGGATTGCAAGCATGTGCCACCACATCCAGTTCTAGAGGGATTTTTATTGTTGTTATTTGTTTGTTTGTTTTGCAGAACCCAGGGTGCTCTACCACTGAGCTGCATCGTCAGCCCTTTTTATTTGAAACAGGGTCTTGCTAGGTTGCCCAGGCTGGCCTCAAACTTTCGATCCTCCTGCCAGAGTCTTCTAAGTAGTTGGGATTATAAATGTGTGCCCCCGTACCTGGCAATAACAGGATATTTTTGAGTCTATGTATTTCCTTACATATCGGAAACCTAATGGTCCTGCTTTAGTAAGACTCCATTGGACTTGACCACATTTGTCCTCACAACAAGCCTCTGAATGGGCATCTTCTTTCTAGATCACAGAAGAAAAAACAGACTCAGGAAGGACAAATGTCTTGTCTTAAGTGGCAGAAGAAGAACTCTGATCCATACTTCTCCAGCTCAGGAATCTTAAATGGTATTTTGCATTCTACCAAGTTGAAAAGTAGCTCTAGAGGTTGACTGGCAAAAATCAATGTTACAGAAACTTGGTTTGTACCCCTGACACTACACAGGATTAGGACAATTTAGCAGAAGTTACCAGTACAGTCAATCTCTGCTGTCAACAAGTCCAGGCCATTGTTTGAACAGCAGTGTGTTTACCTTTAAATCAAGTCACTTCTAAATAATCAACCAGAGCTAGAAATCTGCCGATGACAACCTAGGGCTGATGACTTCTGACAAGCACAGCTGGCCTGTTGCCTGATCTGCATAATAACGAAGTTCTAACATTATTGCCATGTATTACACAGCAGGGGGAAGGTGTATTACTAGGAAAATGTGATTTCCAAAACCAGATGCAAGGAGTTGGTGTGAGCCAAGTGATGGACACTTTCCTCCAGCTCATTTAAAAATCCATTAAGCTGCATATCATTCACTATTATTAAACAGTATTCCTTATGGCTACTAGACTGAACCTAAAGAAATTTTGAGAAGTAAAAGCTTCAGTCTGAAAAATACTTTGGGGGGATGGGAGTTTACTGGGGCCAGGGATGGTTCACCACTGAGTTACCTCCCCAGCCCTTTTTTTATTATTTTGAGACGTGGTCTTGTTACGTTGCTTAGGGCCTTGCTGAATTGCTGAGGCTGGCCTCAAACTTGGAATCCTCCTGCCCCAGCCTCCCCAGCTGCTGGGAACACAGACATGTGCCACTGCACCTGGCTCTTCTTCTTTTTAAAAAAATTGGCTCTCACTACATTGGCAAGGCTGGTCTTCTCCAACTTGTAGATTCACATGGTCCTCCTACCTCAGCCTCGGAGTAGCTGAGACTACAAGTTAAACAATTAAACCCATAAAACATTTTTGATTAACAGAAAAAAATATAGAAATAAGAAGAGGAGTAGGGGCATAAGCATTTCTATCCCAATGTTTAGCTACAAAATTCAATTTTTGCATTTTGTTGTAGTTGTTGAGAGAGAATTCTCCATGAATCTCTCTCATTTTTTTATGTTTTACAAATAGAAGTACTAACAGCTTTTGTTCCAGACTAGCTTCTCAAGGATGCTTATACAGTAAATAGACTTGGAAGACTATGGCTCTCCCTAGAGCAAAAAAAAAAAAAAAAAAAAAGGTAGATTTTTCTCTGCCAAAGAAGCAACAATGTTATATCTCCTTCTGGAACTGAGGGCAGGTGGGTCTGAAGAAGAGCATGATAAAAAAAAATTCAGGTCCCTGAAGCTTAGGGTTCCTCTTCTATCACGAAACCCACTGGGTGTGCAATGTCCCCAGAGTTCATTGTGTTATTTTATAGGAACTAAGGTTTGAGAATTAAGTCAACAAAATTATAATACTCTGGTTACTGCTATTACTAAGAATAATAAGGTATCTTTGTCCTGACCCAGGGGTTTCTTATCGTCTACCGTATCCATGAAGAAATGGCAGGCAAATTTGGTAGCTTGCAAGTAAAAGGTCAGACCCCTAACAGTTTTTTGTTTTGTTTGTACTAGGGATTGAACCCAGGGGTGCTTTAGCTGAGCTACATCCCCAGCTCTTTTTATTTTTTTTATTTTGAGGTCTCACTAAATTGCTTAAGCCCTCACTAAATTGCTAAGTCTGGCCTTCAACTTGTGATCCTCCTGCCTCACCCTCCCAAGTCACTGGCATTACAGGCATGTGCCACTGAGCCCAGCTCTTATCAGTTCTTGACATTAGTTACACATTATCAAAATCATTCCTGAGGGCTGGGGATATAGCTCAGTTGGTAGAGTGCTTGCCTCAAAGCCCTGGGTTAGATCCCCACACCAAATTAAAAAAAAAAAAAGAAGAAGAAAAATCATTCCTGGTCACACAAATAGTTACAAAACCTAATAGCTTTTAACCCACTAACATTGTAACCTTAGGAAACTTAAACCTAAGAAGGTAGAAAATGTTAATTAGGAGATTCTATTAAACCACTAATTAATTAGGTGGCACAAGTAAAATGCAAATATGCACATATTAGAAAATGTATTGGGGTTGGGGTTGTGGCTCAGCGGTAGAGCGCTTGCATCACATGTTGGAAGCCCTGGGTTCAATCCTCAGCACCACATATAAATAAATTAAATAAAATAAAGGTATTGTGTCCAACTATAACCAAAAAATAAAATATTGAAAAAAAAAGAAAATGTATTATAGTTTGCAAAATAGTTTTAAAATATTTAAAGATAAAATTTGAATCAAGCCAGACTTAAAACAATGGTGCATTCCTGTAATTCTAGCAATTCAGGAGGCTGAGGCAGGAGGATGGCAAGTTTGAGGTCAATCTCAGCAACTTAGTGAGTCCCTGTATCAAATTTTTTTAAACAAATCAATTTAAAAATGTAAAAGTTTTTTTTTTTTTTAATTTAAGTTAAAGAACTGGGGATATAGTTCAGTGGTAAAGTGCTATTGGGTTTTATCCCCGGTACCATTAAATTTTTTTTGTTCATTTGTTTTGAATCAAGTTATAGAACTTGGGATTTCAGTTTGAAATAACAAAACAAATCAAACACGTGGCACACACCTAAAATCCCAGTGACTCAGGAGGGTATGGCAGGAGGATCACAAATTCAAGGCCAGCCTCAGCAAGACCCTCCCTCCATAACTTAGCAAGACCCTGTCCCACATAAAATATAAAAAGGGCTGGGGATGTAGCTTAGTGATAAAGAGCCCTGGGTTTAATCCCTGGTACAAAAAAACAATAAACAAAACCACTTCCATATTGAAAATAGAACAAAATAGAATAAATAGCTGGAAAGCTTAAAGACCTTTATTTTTAATTCCAGTTCCCTCTCAGGGTTTATATCAGTTATTAACTCTCTCTATAACTCATGCTTCCCATTTTACAACAGGATTGGTTATGCCCACTGGGTATACAGCTCACAGAATTGTACAGAGCATCAAATAAATAATGCGTAAAATGCTTTGTCAACTCTAAGAAGCCAGGCAAGCTAAACCTCTGGCTGCTGCTGCTGCTTGTCATTAAAAGCCAGCTCTCTGTGGCTCTTTCACACTACAAGATCAGCAGCTCATAGCTGTCACAACATGGAGAGTCCTTTGTTCATTCAACAAATATTTACTGTGCCAGGCACTGGGAGAGAACAAAGGAGTGTTACTGGGGCACATGATGGAGAAACCTCTGATAAGATAAAACACACAAGGGGCTTTGCGCTTTGGATACAGCTTCTCTCTTTCATTACTCTTCTGTCCTTGGAAGAGAGCATAAAGGAAGCAGTGGGAATGCAAAGATCTGATGGCATACCGGCCCTTGAAACCAACTCTTCAGCTGGGTTTAAACCCCTTTGCAGGATAAATGGACCACTAGGGGCTGCAGAGAGAAACTCCTGCTGCTAAGAATACCAAGGCCCTTTGGATGAAAAACTAGACAAATGTCTCCAGGAACCAGCCCTAGAAGGGCTCTAACTCCATATGAAGACTGAGGTCAAATAAGAATGGAGATATCCCCTCTAAGTTTAAAGATGAAATCATGGTTAGCTGAAAATGTGCATTTCAACTACTACATTTAGTAAGGCAAGTGCAAATCGTACCTCTAAGTCATATTCTATTTTATAGCTAATTCTATTCATCAGTATACAGAGCCCTTGATATCGTTTTTTAAGTATTTTTTTTCTTGCAGTGCTGGGGATTAAAATCCAGTCCTCATGTGTGCCAGGTGAGCACCCCAGCCCAGCACTTGATAATTTAGAGTTCAGTGTTTCTCTTAAAGAGATCTATTTTGCCACTTGCTAAATGACTAGTTCTGCCATTTAGAGGATGCACCACACCTCCTAGCCTCTGAAGGCAGCGTACACAGATTTAGTGCTGCTCTTTTAAGTTATGCATATTTATCCTGCTAACAAAAGTTTTCTTTGAAAACTAAAAATTGTCCTGCTGGGGAGAATGTGCCTTCTGTTTGTGTGCTGGCTGTCTCAGGTACACACGCCCATGTGCAATGCAGTGGACAGGCAAGGCTCTCCTGGAGACAGGCTGTGTTCCGCTTCACTCCTTGCACGCCTAGCCATCCACAGGCCATAGTGCACGTGGGTGGTGCGTGTTCATGAAAGTGCACTCTGCCCTGAATGCACCTAGATGAATTCCTCAAAATGACAAGCTGGGGCATCAACCCAGGGCACTCCCTCTCTCTTTTTTCCAAGCTGGCAGCAGATGAGCAGCAGCATGCACGCCACTTGGGGGTAGGCTCTATGCTGTGTGCTTGTACATGCTGGTCCACTTTATCGCCTAGGAAGCCTATGAGGTCAGTACAATCAGTACCTCCATTTACTAGACAGCCAAATGGAGGCAGAGGAAGGTGAAGCTATTTGCTCCAAGGCACAAAGCCAAGATCTACAACCAAGCAGCCTGGCTCCTGGGTTCTTACTAGGCTGCATCTTATAATGACATGATGAACCAAGAATAACAGGTATCATTTATTTATATTATTATTTACTACTCTAATAGAGCAGGTAGAAATTCTTAATCTCTTGTTCCATGCCACATACTATACAGACAAATCTCATATATAATCTTCCCAGCTGTCCCTTCTGTATTCTGGTCATACGGTCATTGAAGACAGCAGATCAGAGTCTTGACCACAGCAACCTGCTCAAGGTCACAGAGCAATATGTATGTCTGGGATTGGAGACCAGGGCTTTATGACTCCAAAGCCCACCTTCACTGTCACTTATTATGCAGGAGGATTCCTGTCTCCTTCTCCCCTATAACTCTCATCACAGTGGGAAGTTTCTGAACTCTTTATTGTCACTCGTTCCAGAATCCCTGATATTAGGTAACTGGGGGACATAAACACAGAGAGCCAGCAGTGATTGAATTTTTAGTTTCAAAACAGAGTTTCTGTTCAACTAAACAGCAGACACCGCCACAGAGTAGAAAACCAGGGCACCTTAAAATCATCATAGTTCAGTAAAACCTCAGCCAGAAACCACTGAGTTTCCAAGTCCTATTAATAACAGAATAAGCAAGAGAAGAACTAAGAGGAAACATGGGTAATACAGTCGGTCCCTCGGTCCCTCCGTCCCTCGGAGTTGGTGGGAAGGGTGCAGACAGCAGCAGGCTGGGTACAGGCCCCCCTCCGTTCTCTCAGGCTGTGTCACCTCATATCTAATGACTTCACTGCTTTGGGTCTCTGATGCTCCTTCTGAAAGCAAGATGAAGAGGTCATGACCCCATTTTGTAAGGAAGTTCAGATGACGTAATCTAACAAGAGTGCTTAAAGGAACTTAGTTTGCAAATAAAAGGCGCTGCTGTTGCCTTGATCAGATCTACAGGATGCCCTGCAGACCTACCCTGAAGGAGAAAGAGTTGGCTCTCATTTCCCCAAATCGACATCCTGGTCTATCTTTAGTGAAGTTTTACAGAAAGTTCTTCACCCTGACAACTTACAAATCCTTCTGTATGGGAAGCTATATGTTGAAGTAAATGTTGATTTCATTCATCTAATCTCTACTAATAGAAATACAAAGAATTTATTAATAGCCTAGTGACAAAGAGGTTAGGGTCTGGGCTCCAGCTGTTATTTACTACTGAAATGACCTTGGATAAGAGATTTAACTTTCCCTGTCACATTTTACTCTTAAAACAGACAACAGCATCATCTAATTCAGTATTGTTATGACAATTAAGTAAAGTGGATTAGTCTGGAAGTCTGATACACAGTCAGCAATCAGCAAATATCTCTTGTTAAGATCTCAGAAGGAAAGTAGCAAAAGGGACACATCTTGCAAATCTTTCATGTATAAATTTAAGAGATATCCCAAATAAGTATTCTGCTGAAAAGAATGTAGGAACTGGGGCTAGGGCTGGGGGTCAGTGGTAGAGTACTCGCCTAGCACACATGAAGAACTGGGCTTGATCCTGGACACCACATAAAAACAAAATAAAGGTTATTGTGTCCACCTACAAGTAAAAAACAAATAAAAAAGAAAAAAAAAGAATGTAGGAGCAAAATGTCAATACTAAAAAATTAAAATAATTGAAACAATGAGCTATAAACAAAACCAACTATTCATATGGTTGTTTTCTCTCTCTCTCTCTCTCTCTCTCTCTCTCTCTCTCTCTCTCAGAAGCTAGGAACTGAGCCCAGGGCCTCGGGTATGGTAGGCAAGTACTCTACCAAGTTACATCTCTACCTCCAACTTCTAATGTTATTTTTAAAAAGGTATCTAAAACTTACAAAATTCACAAAAAGCCTAGAAAACAAGAAAAGTGCATAAAATATACATGCTAAAAATAACAGATAGAATAGGTAAACAGAAATGTCAGCTCCAAAGGTCCTCAAGTTTGTTCCAGGTGTGTTCCAGCCACCAGAAGGGACTGCCAAGGATTGCTAGGAGGCAGCTAGGTCATCCAAGGTTAAGTACTTATTAAATTACTTTTTCCTAGTTCTAGTTTCACAAGCAATTTGAAGAAATAAATTTCCTTAGATATTGTGACACTGAATATTAATGACTGGAAAGTAAAATGCACACAGAAAAAGCACAGCAATATTGAGGAACCCATCAAAAAGTTCACGCAGCTGGGTGCAGTGTCACACACCTGTAATCCCAGTGGCTTGGGAGGTTGAGGTAGGAGGATCTCAAGTTCAAAGCCAGCCTCAGAAAAAGTGAGGTGCTAAGCAATTCTGTGAGACCCTGCCTCTAAAATAAATATGAAATAGGGCTGGAGATGTGGCTCAGTGGTCGAGTGCCCCTGAGTTCAATCCCTGGTATCCCAAAACAAATCAAAACAAAACAAAAAAACTCTACCCTTGCTGTTCCCCTGCCTGGGTCACCTTCCACCAGACATCTGCAAAACTCATGCTATTCAAATGGCATCTCCTCGGGAACATCTTCCTTGACCCCCCTGTCTAAAACACCTCACCACCTTCAGTAGGTCTACTTTTCTTTCTGACAGTGACAACCACCAGCATTATGCTTCATTACCTTTTGTGTATGGCAGGGTGGGGAGGGAGGTGCTGGGGGTCGAACCCAGGGATGCTCTACCATTGAATTATATACCTAGCCCTTTTTATTTTATTTTATTTTATTTTATTTTGTTCTGAGAAAGAATCTTGTTAACTTGATGAGGCTGGCCTCTAAGTTGCAATCCTCTGACTTAGCCTCCCAAGTTGGCATGTGGCCACCAAGCCCAGCTCAGGGTCCATTTCCAGTGCTTGGCATGGGGTAAAGGCTCAAGATAGATCTGTTAAATAATCAATGAGTAAATATATTTCCAGAAGGCAGACAGAATATTCAGATAGTCCAGAGATATGCATGTGAATATGCATAGATAGGATGAGAGGAGAAGCAACAGAAGGTGAGGCTGGAGTCTCTTTTCTAGAAGGCATCAACAACTTGAACTCTTCTTATTATTATCTTGCCATCGTAATCTTCATGTTATCAATAAAAGCTGACACCAGACATTTTCACATTTTTTTTTCCTTATAAGGCTGGGGATTAAACCTAGGACCTCATTGCATGCTAGAAAGCACTACACCATTGAGCTATAGCCCTAACCCTTCTTCTAGACTTTTAACATTACTGCTAATACTTGTCCTAAAGTGTGGATATCCAGATTCAAAGGATAAGCTGCAGGGAGAGGGCATGAATGGCTTTGGCAACACAGAATCGTAGTTTGAAGTTATGGTATCTAAATATCTAATACCTCTTAGAATTTTGTAAATGGAACCAAGAAAGTGAAAGAAAACAACATCAAGTAGAAGCTCAAATATTCCAATAGAGGTGCTGGTGGATCCTTCCATTCAACTTCAGGTGAGTCGGGGAGATGAGGGATTTTCTATACTTTAAGTTAAAAAAATAAGTGACTGAAGAGCTAGTGCATACTGGGACATAAAATGGTAAGACAAGCTGGATGTGGTGGCACACACCTGTAACCCTAGTGCCTCAGGAGGTTGAAGTTCAAGGCCATTCTTAGAAAATAAAAAATATAGCTTAGTGGTACAGCACCCCTGGTTCCATCCCTAGTACCAAAAACAAATAAGATATAACACCAACCAAAAACAGTGAGACAAGACCAGCACAGAAACAGGCAAACAGAAGTCGGACAGAGCACATAGCACAGGAAGGACAGATTTGAGGGTGGTCATCAATACTGAGTTCACATCGGGAATGGCTGTCACCCATGGGGTCTTCCTATGTCCCAGACATCTGAGCTACACACTTGGGATGTGGCATGGCTTCTGATTTCTGCTTTTTTTTTTTTTTTTTGGTGGTGGTGGTACTGGGGATTGAGCCTGGGCTTTGCACATGTTAGACACACCTGCCACCCCTGAGCTAAGTCCTCTGCACTCCTGTCTCTAATGGTTACCCTGGGGGGAAAAAACAAGATAGGTAGAATGAGGAAGAAGCTACAGAGTAGCAGGTCAGCTCAGAGACAGACTCCTGGGGGTTCAAGATCCAACAACAGAATCCTCTTCAGAAGAGCAGAAAGAGGATCATGGTGGCACTCACCTGTGATCCCAGCAACTCGGGAGACTGATGCAGGAGGACCACAAGTTCAAAGCCAGCCTCAGCAAAAGTGAGGCCCTAAACAACTCAATGAGACCCTGTCTCAAAATGAAATATTAAAAAGGGCTGGGGATGTGACTCAGTGGTTGAGTGCCCCAGGTTCAATCCCTGGTGTGTGTGTGTGTATATATAAAAGAAGAGTAGAAAGATGATTCCTGTAGACATTATGCTACTTGAAGTTCTTGCTACTTCAAGTATCCCTTGATGAGCCCTGATCTTCTCCTGCCCTTGACTCTGCTTTTCTAGCTAATTCCAAGCCCGAGCCTCCTGCTGCTGCAGCAGCATTCCTCTTCACACATGGTAAAGGGCACCGGCCTCACCGAAGGGGAGCGCCAAGCCCCATCCTTTGTTTTCACTTTTGGAGTTTTTGTTAAATTGACTTAAATATAGAAAAGATGACTTCATTCTTTATTAAGAATCTTATGAAATCAACTTAATTTCTGGCAGAGAAAAGCAAATGGGTGATAGCGTTTTCTCCTTTTAAAAGGAACAGTTATGTAACCAGCCCCCGTGGAGCAGCCAGGCTGAAGTCAACAGAAGACGGAGACCGCCCTGCTTCTCTCTACCAGTCAGGATGACAGCTCGGGGTCCCCACACACTTACTTCTCATACAGCCTCTGTCCTCGCATGAACGCCTTCACCTCATTATCCAGCGGGAAGGTGCCATCGTCCTTTCTAAAGCGGTAGAAGAGTTTGACATCCTTGAACTCCTTATGCTCGTCACACACTGAAACACAACATGTACAGAGAGGCAAATGAGGAAAACGAATCACTCTGTATTTAATTACTCAAGTGATGTAAGTTGCTAAGTAAGAATCATTTCATTTCCTAATTCTGCAAGCACACAAATGGCTACTGTACGGGTAAATACATGCACAGCATTTAGCACGATACCTGGTACACAGTAAGTGCTCAGTTTGACTAGCTATCATCATCATCATCATTATTATCTATTAAGAGGTTCACAAAACTCATCATTTATTCTACAGACTCTTCTTAAGATGATATTAAGGCAGACATTAGCCTCAAAGAATGCACAATCTAGTGAGACAAAGAGAAATGACAGCATGGAGCTAAAACATGGTGTGACAGGGCCATGAAGGGGAGAGGAGAGTCAGGCACAGTAGTGCATGCCTGTAATCCCAGGGGGAGGCTGAGACAGAAGGATCACAGGTTTGAGGCCAGCCTCAACATGTTCAAATGCAGCCTGGGCAACTTAGTTAAGACCCTGTCTCAAAAAACAAAACGAGCTAGGGATGAAGCTCACTGGTAAAGCAACCCTGTTTTTGATCCCCAGTACTGGGAAAAAACCAAACAAACAAAAAGGAGGTAAAGAGAGACCAGTGCCTAGGAGCCCAGGACTCCAACTTTGGGAAAAGGAGAGCCCAGGGCCCCAACTTTGGGGAAACAAAGCTCCCTTGAAAAGTCTGTACATGGAAATCTGAAGAGTAAGTAGTAACTGGGCAAAAAGGAGGAGGCTTGGTATCCCAGCCCGGAGAAGAGGAGCACATCCATGGGTCCAAACGAGGCTGAGAGATTTCAAAATGTGTTCATGAGGGTTAACTGAACCATTGAGAGAAATGGCAAAAACGTAAACAACCTGGATCTTCATCAACAGAGGAATGGATAAGTGTATGATAGCAGCAAAATGAACAGATATACTACCAACATGAGTGAATCTCATAGTGTATTGATTGAGTCACAGAAGAATAAACATGCATCCTTATAATGGCTCAAAACACTTAAAACAACATGACAAGCTACTTAAGAGATGTATACATAGAAAGGAAAAGTATAAAAAAGTACATGGAAATAAGCCAATACCTCTTGGCAGGAGGACAGAAATGCAACTGGGAAGAGGTACACAAAAGACAACTTAAAGTAAAATATGCATTTCTTTTTTCTTTTTTGCATTTCTTAAATTCATGAAAGATTTAGCCCTATTTTTCTTCTCAAGTCACCTTGACTGTAGCCACCTCACTCACCATGATGAATAATGCCCCGGTCTGCTAATTTCTGCATGAGCTTAATTGCTGTCTCTCTATCAGAAGCCTCTTTGTGTTCAATCAGCCAGTCAATCAATTCTTTTGCAACAAAACAGTTTGGGTAGGTTTTGAGATGATGTCGTCTATCTTTAATGACCTTTTCTTCATGCAGCCTGAGTCTAGAAAAAACAATGAACAATTTACTTTAGGAATTTGGAAGACCACATGAATAATTAAACCAATCCCAGAGAGAAGTTAACAAAACAGAAGCTCTAAATGCATCAGAGTAGTACTAAAATATCTTCATGTCAGTTGGTGATTTCCATACTGTCAGAGCTCAAAGGCTCCAGGAGGTGATTCCACCCTGAGATCTAGAGATGATACAGGTAAATGTGAGAAGAAAAAAACACAAGGCCAACCTACAACTCTCCAGCTATTCAGGAGATCAAAGAAAGCTCTCTTATCTTCTACTTTACCTTATTCCCTTCCTCTTTCTCCCTCTACCTCTGGTGTTATTGGTTCAACCCACAAATAAAAACTCTAGAAACTTATTGAAACAAGGTACTCTCTCTCCATCACAAATTGCTCAGGGTCCACCATAATTTCACTCCTCCATTCATACAACAAATACTCATGAGTGACTGCCACCTGCCTTTTAGGAACTTTGAGGCAGCAGATTCATGCATCAGAAAATAGAGAAGAAATAAAAGGCTGAGGCAAGGAGGATCCTAAGTTTGAGACCAACTTGGATAACACAGTGAGAACTTGTCTCAAAATTAAAATAAATAAATAAATAAAAAGGGTTGGGGATGTGACTCTGTAGTGAAGCTCCCCTGGGTTCAATTCCTGGTACCCAAAAAAGATGGGGGAGGGAAATGTTTCAAACAATTTTGAGCACTGAATTCAGAAGTTCATAAAACCAACTGTTGTGATTAGGATAGGAAGTATCCCCAGAAGCTACTGTCAATGCAGGAACATTCAGAGGTAAAATGATTGGATTATGAGAACTATAAACTAATAATTCCACCCTAGTTTAAATGGACTGACTGGTGGTAACTGTAGGCAGGGGAGGCATGACTGGAGGAGGGAGGTCACCAGGGGTCTGCCCTGGAAGGGTGCATCTTCCCCGGGCTCCTTCCCCTCTCTTCCTTTGCCTCCCAGTTGCCATGAGCTGAGCTGCTCTTCTCTGCTAGGCCCTTCCGCCATGATGTTCTGCCTCACCTTGAGCCCAGAGCAATGGAGTCTGAGGTCCATGGACTGAGACCTCTAAAAGCCTGAGCCCCAAATAAACTTTTCCATCTCTAAGTCATTCTTGTCAGGTATTTTGGTCACAGCAATGCAAAAGCTAAGACACTGCCTAACCTTGATTTAATTACACGAACTAATACATTCCTTTATGCTTAAGTAAGTTTAATTAGGTATCTAATACCAAAATCATCCTAAAACATCCTTCAGGTGAATGGTTTAATGGCTTTGTGGCATTGAAAGTTACAAAACTGGTGCATTTAGAGCTATCTGATCCTGCACCCAGTTGTCCCAGAACTTCCTAGAGTCAGATACAAGGTCTTTCATTCTCTGGTCTCCTCCTGTGTTCTGCTGTCATGCAAATCACTGTCCTTGTTCCTGAACTCCAACAGTTCCCTTAATCTCCTGCTTCTGTTCTGCCAGGGTCCACTAAGCTAGCTGGTGTAAAAATATTTATGTAGAACTCAAAGATTTTGAGCAAAAGCTTGATATGAACATCTAGGAATAAAGAGAACAAGCACGTCATGCACGGAATGTATGACATCTATTTTGGTCACTAAAAGGTTGTTTTGTGTACTTTATTACTGATCCTCGACTAAGGGCTAAAAAACTGAGAGTAAATGTTAATTGTGCTTAATTACTTCACAATGCTCTATCATTTGTAAATTCCATATTTTAAAAAATATTTTTTTTTTTAGCTGTAGATGGACACAATATCTTTATTTTGTTTATTTAGTTTGTTTATATGGTGCCGGGGATTGAACTCAGTGCCTCACACATGCCCGGCAAGCACTCTGCCACTGAGCTACAGCTTCAGCACCCCACCATTTGTAAATTTCTATCATCTAAAAACTAGAAGTCCAGACATATTAGTAAGACTGGCTACAGAAAGGGCACAGCAATAAATCTATTAGAAAAAGAGATGAGGGTGTCAGTAATATTAGGAAAACATCAAAGAGGAGGAATTTAGTAGGCCCAGAAAATATGCTTATAAAATAGTAGTGGTGGAATAGCATTGCCAGATTTAAGCAGGAAAAAAATCCAGGAAACTCAGTTAAATCTGAATTTCAGAGAAACAACAAATTTTCATACAAACATTCCAAATGTTACATGAGACCTACTTATAATAATAAAAAAAAAACCCTATTATTCACTGGATCTTCAATTAAAATTCTACTAAGTACCCTGCATATTATCTGGGATGTGTCTTATTAAACATGGAAGCTGGTATATTAGGATGTTAGAGGGCACTCTTGTGTCTTCAGGGCTTTCTCCTCAAGGGAAGCTACTTGTGAAAGTTATGTAGAGTACTTGACTCATCATGTTTATCTGATTCTTCCAGAAAATACTTTGGTCCATGTGCTTGAGGCCAGACCACAGATTTCATGTGCTGAGGACAGGGTAGGAAATACAAACTGTAGATTATAAATTATAAAGCGGGTGGAGTGAAATCAAACCACAGAATCTTATTCAGCCAAATAGCTGGGTATTATGGCATGGGCCTGTAATCTCAGTGACTCTGGAAGCTGAGGCAGGAGATCAGGCTCTCTAACTTAGAGAGACCCCGTCTCAAAATGAAAAATAGGGTTGGGGATGTAGCTCAGTGGTAGAACACTCCTGAGTTCAATCCCCAGTACTAGGAGAAAAAATATGCAATTAGATTTTACTGCTTTCCTTCTTTGGCCACTTTTAGCCAAAATTTTGCTATGCTTTACTTTTTAAATTATCTGGCTTAATGTTTCCCTCCTGGGTACCAGAGATTGAACCCAGGGTGTTCTACCACTGACCTACATCCCTATCCCTTTTTTTGAAACAGAGTCTATACTAAGTTGCTAAGGCTGGCCTGGAACTTGCAATCCTCCTACCTCAGCCTCCCAAATTGCTGGGATTAGAGGCATGCACCACCACACTGAAGCCAGAATTAGACAGGCAGATAGGCAAGGGTCAGATCTAGAGAATGGAGGAATTGAAATGTTAATTCCTTCAGAGCCCTTCCTCTACCCTATCAAAATAACCAGCCACAACTTCAATCTGTTGCTAAAGTAACCTGTCCCAGGAATTGCCCCTCCCCACAGGGAGTTATAAAGTCGTCAATTAATAGTGTCCTGGGAGCTCCAGGCGGACCTTCCCCTATCCATCTGCTTCTCACCTTTTGGCCATCCCACTAGGCATCTCCTGGCCTAGTCATGAACAGGAAGGAGAAAGATAGAGGGAAGACAGCAGGAGAACAAGGAAGCCTAGGACACATAAAAAAGACAGAACACCTCGCTTCTTGGGATACCAGGATACCAGCTATGGCCCCCTCCTCCCTCCTGGGAGAAGCCTATTACCCTTTTTAAATAAGCCCTGCTTTATATGCTTGCCTCAGCATGCTTCTCTAATGTTATACTTCAACACGTGGGGAGCAGGACTCATCACCAGTAACTGGCGGTATCAATACCAGGTCTTAACTCTATAACGTTTTAAAAACATCAGCTAAGGAAAAAAAAGAAAAGAAAGAAATTCTGGGAGTGACCAGGGAAGGCAAAGTGGGCTCTCACTGCTTAGGAAAAAAGAAAATCAAAAACAGGAAAACCTGAGTTTTCTGTCTTCTGATTCAGGGCTAGTAGAAAAGGCAGTGGAATGTAGCTTAGGAGGAGCTGGGTTCAATCCCCAACAACACACACACACACACAGACACACACACACACACACACACACACACAAAAGAAAGAAAAGAAAAATTAATTCAGGTTGGGCACCTTTCTGTAATCCCAGAGAATCAGGAGGCTAAAGCAGGAAAATCACAAGTTCAAGGCCAACCTTGGCAATTTAGCAAGACCCTGTCTTAAAATAAAAGTAAAAAGGACTGGGATGTAGCTCAGTGGTAGACATCCAGGGTTCAATCCCCACTGGGTGGAGAGAAGCTCAAGGTGGGGAAATAACATTTTTTTTTAAACATCAGAAATTTATTAGTTGCTCAAAACATTACATTGATATTGACATATATATCATACATTTGATTCAAATGGGTTATGAATTCTTATTATTCCCACGTGTACAGACTGCAGGATCACATTGGTTATACAGCCACGTTTATACATACTGCCATACTAGTGTCTCTTGTATTCTGCTGCCCTTCCCATCCCCTTCCTATCCCCTCTCCCCTCCCCTCATTTTGAGATAACCTAGAAACGGGTCAAAGAGGTGTCATCTGTCTTACGTTAGAACAGATACTAGGGAAAAAAGAACATATCCAAAGACGGACAGAGCTGCTTGTGTTAAACATAAACATAAACATGATGAAAAAAAAAAAAGAGCTATGCAAAATTGAATAACAATTCACAAAAATTAAAAAAGGAAGAGATCATGCAATAGATTAAATAAGAATCTAGTCTAAAAGAAAACAATTTAGGAAACCGAAAGAAATGACCCTATTCTGATTTAAAAAAAAAAAAAAAAAACAACTGAAAAGAACATGAGTTCAGTAAAATAAGAACTCAAAGATGAAATCATTATGAAAAGAAATTTTTAGGGAAAAAAAACTGCAGTAAGATCATCATTGTCAAATGAATGAATTACAAACTGCAAGGACAAACAAATTACATAGCTAAAAATTGAAATTCTGATTGAAAAAAAGACTTTAATAAAAGAAGGAGGAAAAAACAAAGAAATTAAAGCAGGTAGAAATATATATTTTAACTACAAAATTAATTCCTAATATTTGCTCAGTATACTCAAGTTTCAGCAACCAACTCAAATAGCCACCTTCATATTAGATCTACGGAAAGTTTGGGTATTTCAAGAAAAAAAAAAGAGACTGTCCAAGTATTTCTTGGCAAGCTGATGAGGCTCAGTTCTTTCTTGCAATAGGTCATGTTTTAGTTATGGGATGATGTTTCTGGAGGTATAGACCCAGAAGACCCCTGGGAAACCATTCCACATAGCTCTTTGTTCTTTTCTGGGCACACAGGTTTAACCCCCAAGTGTCATTTCAGCAAAACAAAGACTTGGATTGTCAGTAATTCTGTGACAATCAACTTCCAAGCATTGGAGTTCTACGCGTCGGTAAAACAGAGATACTGGTGCCCAACTATGTGCTAGGCACAGCTGAAACTTCTTCATGGGCATTGATCCTCGTGACAACTCCTGAAGGCAGGTAATTCTAAACTACAAATGGTACCCATGTAGAGCTGTAATTATTAGTAAAAAAAATAAATGGGCCCTAATTAAAAAAAAAAAAAAGTTCACATAAGTGTGCTGAAGTCATCACATGAATCCTTCTAATTAATTCGGTGACAATGACGATGAGTAATTTGTTTAACATGCACAGAGTGGCAGAATGCAAAACATTAATTCTTAGACATGATGTCTGTCAGGAATCCAAGAATAATGAAGACCAATTTACTTAGAAATTGAAATGTGGAATAAGCTTCCATATAATTTGGAGGAGGAGGAATAAGTTATGAGCCAAGAGAGGAGTTTTAGCTCCTGTAAAGTTTCCAAATTAAAAAATTATTAGGTAGTGTTTATCTTTAAATACTACAGAACAGAGCCTTTCAGTTACTGTCCTTTCACGACCCCTGAGCTTGGAGCCCTTCTGGAGAAGTCTCTATGCCTACTGACTCCCACCCTGCAGTGGGACAGGGGTGGCACACTCCCCCTTCTGCCCCACCAGACCCTGGTACTTTTCCATGTTTACAAAAACTGAGCAGAAATAAGATGAAAGAGAAAGAATTTTTAGATCCTGGATATTGGCTATATGAACACTGATATTTTTAGACAAGTTACCAGGGGTTAAAAGTGCTCAATAACTGTGCTACCATCTTTTTTCTTTTATAGTCAGAAACACAGAATTCTGAAAATGAGCACTGAAATTTGCATATCACAAACTGGGTGTGGTAGTGCACACCAGTAATCCCAAGTATTCAGGAGACTGAGGCAAAAATGATCATGAGTTCAAGGCCAGCCTGGGCAATTTGGTATTGCCCCGTCTCAAAAATCAAAAAAAAAAAAGGGCTCAGGATGTAGCTCAGTGATTGATAGAGCATTTGCCTAGCATGTGCAAGGCCCTGGATTCCATCCCCAGTACTGCAAAAATTAAATTAAATTAAAAACTATATCTCCGCTTTTTAGAGTAATTGATTTCTCAAGGTTTACTACTAGGGCTGGGATGTAGCTCAGTGGTAAAGTGATTGCCAAAGTTTTGCTTCTTATCATTTGTTTTAAAAAGAAAAACATTTCCTTTTACTTGAACTAAACTTCTTTCTTTCAAATTTTCACAACTTTTCAAAACCTGAAAATACATATCTCAAAGAAAGGGAGAGAGTAGCCTTGTTGGAAAAGACAAATTTCTACAGAGCACAGCCTCTCATGAATAGCACTCTTTAGTGCTCAGAACACATGCTCATTTGTCTGCATAGGGCAGGATCTAAGTGGAAGTGCCCTTGACCTCTGGTGGTCCCTGTACACATGCACAGGGTACAAGATCCTCCCCAGTCCAGCTTACAGTAATAAGTACAGCAAGCCCAAAGACCCCTTGCCAGATTTAAACCAGAGTTGAGGTTTTCATACTCTATGCCATGGCACATTTTCTTCCAGTGAAAACTTCCCCAAACAGCAAATCAAGAGCAAGATAGGGTGCTCTGATTAAGAGGCAGCTCTGCTGTGCAATCCACAGCATTGAAGCCAGAATTAGACACGCAAGGGTCAGATCCAGAGGATGGAGGAATTGAATTGCTAATTCCTTCAGAGCCCTTCCTCCACCCTTATCAAGATAACCTGCCCCTGCTCCAACCTGTTGCTAAAGTAACCTGTCTCAGGGATTGTCCCTCCCCATAGGAGTTGTTAATTACGCCCGATTCCTGCCCAGATAACTCCAATTTGGCTCCTCCAGACCCACGTGCTTCTCACCTTTTGACCATGGCACCTGAGCATCTCCTGGGACTAGTCACACACACAGGAAGGAGAGAGATAAGGGGAAAAGGGAAGAGGAGAACAAAGGTCTAGGACACATAAAAAAGGCAAAACACCCTGGCTTCTTGGGATACCAGGATCCCAGCTATGGCCCCCTTCTCCCTTCTGGGAGAAGTCTGACACCCCTTTTTAAATAAACCCTGCTTTATATGCTTTCGTTTCTCTAATGTTACACTTCAACCTGTGAGGGAGCAGGACTCGTCACCGGTAACCGGCAGTATCAGTATTCCCTGGTGTTCTAACACACCCTCCACAGCCCCAGAATACCTAGAATTTGTGGAACAAAGGTTAAAAAGAAAAGAGAAGAAACTGAGGAAGTCGAGGAAACCTGACCATTACGAATGAGGCGCAGTGGCCCACACCTGTAATCCCCGCAGCTCCGGGAAGCTGAGGCAGGAGGATCTCAAGTTCAAAGTCTCAGCAAAACGTGAGACACCAAGCAATTCAGTGAGACTGTCTCTAAGTAAATTACAAAATAGGGCTGGGGATGTGGCTCGGTGGTCGAATGCACCTGAGTTCAATCCTGGTACCAAAAAAAAAAAAGGAATGAGAAAATGGCTGGGGGAGGGGGCAGCACAGAGAAGCTAAGAAAGGGAGACAAGGTCGCTGAAGCTTCCAACAAGGGGTGGTCAGGGACAGCAGGCTCTGGAGTGCCTTGGCTCCTTAGAGGGTTCCAGTTTCTCTTTGGAGCCTTGTGCACCTTTTAATAACCAGGACACAACCCTGCCCCTCAGATGGCTGAGTAAGCCTTGACTCCCTAGATCCAAAATTCACAGTACCCAGGCTCCAAGCAGCCCCTCCTCTCACCCCAGGCCCCTCTGAGGCTCCCTTGCCTTGCCTCTTTCTCACTTCTCGGACACTCTTGATTCTCCACGCCTTGAGCTCCTGAGGACACCATGCTTTAGAATACGCCCTCTTCCCACCTTCAGCAATTCAAAAAAACCCTACCAGCTCTTCAAGGGTCAGCTTTCCAAGGGCACCTCCTCTGTGAACATTTCCCCACACCAGGAAGCAGCCTTCTTTCCTCCATTCTCCTACAAGGTATTTTAGTGCCACTAGTAGAGCTTTCATCCCAACCTATTACAGATATATGTGATCATGGACAGTAGGGGACAATTGCTTATTTATTGTTGCAATTCCAGTGCACAGCAAATGGTAGGGGACCAATCCTAGATGGGAAAATCAGTTAGCACATACTATACTCTCAGCACTGTGGGAAGCATAGACAAAATAGTCTTTGGACTAACAGAGTCCAAAGCAACCCATACTCAACACACTGGGGAGAAAACCCAACTCTGTTTTAATGGCATTTTTGTTGTTGTTGTTGTTGTTGTTATACCGGGGATTGAACTCAGGGACACTTGACCCCTGAGCTGCATCCCAGCCCTATTTTGTATTTTATTTAGAGACAGGGTCTCACTGAGTTGTTCATGGCCACACTAAATTGCTGAGGCTGGCTTGGAACTGGAGATCCTCCTGCCTCAGCTTCTGAAGCCATTGGGATTACAGACATGCGCTACCACACTCAGTTTAGCTGCATTTTCAATCCCACTGGTCATGGAATTTAAATCAAAAAAAAGAAAAGAGGAGGGCATGGTAGTGCACACCTGTAATCCCAGTGGTTCAGAAAGCTGAGGCAGGAGAATCACAATTTAGAGGCCAGCCTCAGCAACTTAGTGAGACCCTAAGCAACTTAACAATACCCTGTCTCAAAACAAATTATAAAAAGAACTGGGGATATGGCTCAATCGTTAATGCACCCCTGGTTTTAATCCCAGTACAAAAAGGAAGGAAGGAGAGAAAGAAAGAAAGGAAGAAAGGAAGAAAGGAAGAAAGGAAGAAAGAAAGAAAAGAAAGAAAGAAAGAAAGAAAGAAAGAAAGAAAGAAAGAAAGAAAGAAAGAAAGAAAGAAAGAAAGACCAAACCCCACCATTCCATCCTTCATCTCAGTCAGTTGGTTCACAGGCTTTAGATTCAAGGTGATTCTGTAATGTTCTATTCCGGTCTAGCTAACCAGCTGCTAAAATTGCATCAGACAATTTCCTCTTTCAGCCCTAGGAGAACAAACATTACTGAGTGCAGGGTGTTAATAATACCTACAAAATCACTGTCCATCTGATAAGAAATGTGGAAACTGTTTTTCAAAAAATAGCTCACAGAGAACTGCAGCAGGCTGCAGGACCCAGAAAACAGAGGAGAGACTGAAAGCACATATTCTCATTTAAAAACAGTGTCATAAATCTCAGCCAAAGTCAACATTTTGAGTTAAGAACCCAGCAAACAGAACAGAGAGCCTTGTGATGTGGGCAACAGCCCCAACACAGGTGTGCCTTAAGCCAAAGCTATTGTCCTTTCCACATGTTCTGCCACAGCCAGTAAGTGTCCTTGGGGACCTGAGAACCCAGAGAAAGTCACTCTAAGTCACTATCCTTGAAAGGCTCTGAGACTAAAAGGACAAATGAAATTTAACACAACTGCATTACCTTTAGGATTTATTTTATAATTAAAAATTTAAATTATCAAAATAAATTCTCATAGGAGAGAAAATTCAACACATACTAAATGAAAATTAAAAGCCTCCTTCCTGGATTATTGAAGCCAGTAAACTGGCAATAAACTGATCATTGTTGAAGCTAGCTGACAGGAAAGTGTGCTTATGTATACTGTAGTATCTACTTTGATATGACATTTTCCTTGCTCTCCACCTTCCCAAAAAAACCTGATATTAATCGTTGCTTATGTAATTCTGCAGAAATCTGCTACATATACACACACATATGGTTTGATAAGTATATTTTTATATGAAATAGGATCATAATGCACATTTTGTAGTATTGCTTCAAGAAACTACTTGAATGCTCCCAGCCTGACCAGAACAATAGAATCCGGACAGGAATGGGAAGGAAAGAGTATAGAACTGTAAACAGAGCATGTGTGACTCTGGTGAATCAGAAGGAACTGGTCTGGGACTACACACACACACACACACACACACACACACACACACTAACTCACTCACTCACAACAGGCTAAAAGTGGCAGTACCCACTTCGCTTATTTATTTAGCACACAGGGGGACTCTACCACTGAGTTCTGTCTCCAGCCTTTTTTTAATTTTGTTTTTTTTTTTTTTTTTTTTTTTTTTTTTTTGAGACAGGGCCTCATTAAATTGCCCAGGCTGGCCTCAGATTTGCCATCCTCCTGCCTCCGCCTTCTGAGCTGCTGGGAATTCACGTGTGTGCCACCATGCCCAGCTGCAGTTCACTGTTGTAAAAAATGTTCATGCCAAACATTCCACTAGCAAATCCTTTTCAGGAGGTTGTAGGCAATTGTTCTGTGAATGAAGAACAAAGCCAGAATCAAAGTTCTACACCAATTCCTTCTAGGGAGCGTGTGAAGTCGACACAAAGCAAAATCCCCTGTGAGCTGTGTCAGGTCATGGCAATGCATCGAGATGGCAAACACACCCAGGAAGGAATTTTTATTCCAAATCTCATATATCACATAATCCCTTCTAAATCATGATGAAGGAGTATCAGCAGCCAAAATAACAGTAATATGCTGCATCTGGATGGAGCCATACACCACCAGAGCTGAGCCTCACAGGAAGGCAATGTCAGGCTCATCTGATAGATAAAGAAGGGAGTTCAAAAAAGTTAAGAGACTTGATCAAGTCACATTTTAATAATAAGAGATCGGGACTTGAACCCAGATCTTCTGATTGCTATGTTTAAAGAGCTTTCAGGTCATCAACTATTTGGTGGTAGGAGCATCTGTTTGGAGCAGTGCTCAAAGAAGAAACATTCTAGGTATGTCCAACTGCCATAATAAAAGTGAGAACTTATGCAATTTACACATCACAGACAATGCCACCAATATACAGGTCAAACTCAACAGAAATGCCTACAAAAGAAGTCATCCCCCTGTCCTCACGTTTGCATCCAGAGGATGTCATATGATTAACATGACACTCCAGGGGGCAGGAAATGGGCAGAGGATTAGACCGTTCAGAGAGTAGGTCAGTTCATGTGAGACATCTGCTTCTCCATGATGTTTGCCTGAAGGCTTGTGAGGCCTTTCTAATCTCTGACCTCATTCTTGAGATAAGAGGGAAAATACAGGGTCAGGATGGGAAGTTCTTTAGGTCAGCTTTCTTTATCGTGGGTTAAACCTGTGATTTTCACTTATTCTTTCTCCACGTGAGCTCTTTCTCAAGAGCTCTCTCCTTCTGAAGAAACAAAAGCGCACCATATCTCCAGGTCTGATCTGTCCTCTGATGAGTCAGAAGAAATGTGCTCTTCCTGCTCATGAAGCACCTTTCCAAGAAGCACCAAGAATTTCTGTTTTACAAACAGGCCATTATTTGTCTACACACCTCGCCCAGGAGCATTGGGCCTCTAATTGCCTTCTTATAGGAGAAAAAACAAGTCCAGAATGGTTCGGAGAACTTGCTGAAGACATGGCGTGACTCACAGGACCAATACTGGTTACAGTGTCCATCAGCCCCGGCTGTCTTGGTAAAGGACCGGGCGGCGTTCTCCACTCTTGGCCCCTGTCCCTGTTGTCCCTCTCTGTCATGAAGGGATGCTTGTCCTGACTTCTACAAACACAGGGTGAACTATGTTCTCTTAGAGCAGGGTTTCCCAAACAGCAGGATACACTGTATCCCTCCCTTCACACGGGATCCCAAGATCTGACAGTGAGCCAATAAATGGTGCTGCTCAGGTGACAACGCAACTGGGGGAGAAGAAAACTAAAGTTCCCAGGTAGGTCTAAGGGGCTCAGTTACATTCGTTAGCAAATTAACTTCTGTCCTCCTCATTCACTATTAATTATTCACACAGAAGCAGTGCTATGGAGCTGGAGAGCCAGGGTTCAAATACAACTTCCATCCATTATTCCCTCTAACTTTGGACACTAGAGTTCAGTGTCCCTTCTTGGTGACTGGACTTTCTCATCTTTAAAATGGGAATAATAAAGCATGACTCATAGGATTATAGTGAGGAATAAATGACAAACTATGTAGAATTCTCAGCACACAAGAAGATCTCAATAAATATCAACTCCCATTACAGTTATTATTATGTAATATATATTTAATTGTCTTTTTTGCTGCAAGCATATAGAAGTCCCTAAATATGCATTTTGGTGATTTTGCAAAACAAATGTAGTCATGAATCAGGGAAAAATCAGGGTGGGCTAGTAATTACTGAAGAGTCTGGCCTCTTTTGATAAAGAATTAGAAAGACAGCCCTGCTAATGGAGTGGCGGGTTAAATCCAGGGCACTGGAGGTGAGGGACTCCTTGCTCACTCCCTACAAATAGGTTGAGACCCTCTCTTCCTTGACACTTGCTAGAGCCAACCTCATCTCTTCTTTTTTTGGAGGTACTGAAAACTGGGGGCATTCTACCACTGAGTAACATCCCCCACCCCTTTTATTTTTTATTTTGAGATGGGGTCTTGCTACCTTGCCTAGGTTAGCCTCAAAATAAGACAGCAATGCTCCTGTCTTAGCCTCCAGAGTCACTGAGATTATAGACCTACACCACTACACCGGAGGCTCAACCTCACTCTTCTCTGAAAACCAAATTGATAATTAAAGTCACTTAAGTGTTTTAACTGGAAAGAACTGGCAGGCAAATCCAGATCACGCCTTCCCTCATATTGGTTTTTACAGAAGGGAAAACTGAGATTTAGAGAAGTTTGGTGACTTGCTCAAGTTTTCCCAGCTGGAACTTAAACCGTGGTGGCACCCAGAATACACTCATTCTTCTTCTTTTTTTAAAAAATATTTATTTTTCTAGTTTTAGGTGGACACAATATCTTTATTTCATTTTTTTTTAATGTGGTGCTGAGAATCGAACCCAGAGCCTCACACGTGCTAGGCGAGCGCGCTACCACTTGAGCCACATCTCCAGCCCCAGAACACACTCATTCTTCAGCAACATGCTGCCTCCCAACCAAACATTTAGTGATGGAAACTGGAAACCTCTTCCCAGAGAAGACAGTACCTCAGGGACTATTTTAGACAAAGGAAAATAAATAGAAAGATCAAGTACAAAATATCATCAAATACCCAAAATATTGTCCAATACATCCCACCACTACCACCATGAAATCTGAAAAACACAGGCAAGATGATCTGGATTGTCAGCACTAGAATTACCTCAAGGGCTGGTTGAAACAAGGCTGGAGGAGGGGGGACACTGGGGACACAGCCTACTTTTCTAATTCAATAGGTCTGGGTGGGCCCAAGAATATGCGTGCCTGAGTGAGGCAGATTAGGGACCACACTTTTGCATATCACTGGGTTGGGATCTAACAGAGCCAACAGTTGTGTTGAGGAGTCAACAGAATAAAAGAATAATGGGACCCAGGTGAGAGGCTGAGCTCAGAGAGTGGCAAGTTCAAGGCCAGCCTGGGCAACTTTGCAAGGCCCCTGTCTCAAAATAAAAATAAAAAAGGGCTGAGGTTGTACCTCAGCAGTAGAGCACTCCAGGGGGCAATTCCCACTACCAAAAAAAAAAAAAAAGAAAGAAAAAAGAAAAACAGCAGCCTCAGAAGAATAATGGGAAATGACAGGAAGGAGGGAAGCAAGGTGAAGTTGAGCAAGTAAATCTAAGCCAGGCAGGGTGTGGTCAAGGACACACCCTCCCCACCCTGCCGGCTTCCGGGAACCGAAGTACCCCTCTCTGAGAATCAGAACCTGTGGCCCAAGGCCCATAGATCAGTGAACTCAACTCAGAACCAGGTTTATCCTGCTTTTAGGTCCCTTCCTTTTAAATGCATTTCCCTCCTGCTTGCTTCTTCTTTGGGCAGTGGCCTGGCCTTTCCTTCCAATAAAAAGGCATAAAGGTTTTTGTTTGTTTGTTTGTTTTTAAGACAGTGTTTTAAAAATTGTTGTGTAATTATTAAGACAGTTCTCTGGCTGAGGAACATAAGCTCACTCCTATACAAGGTGAATAGTTAATCAGCTGGTTTAACTAATGGCAGGTATTGCACCTTTTCCCATTTTGACAGGGGAAAATTAAAATAGGAAGGCTCTTCATTTAGAAGGCAGGAGCTGTCCCACTGGAAAGCAAAGATGAACACAGCGGAAGCCAGGCTCAGGAAGTTGCCCTGACCGTGGTCCATAAGTGGGCAGAAGAGAAGGAGTCAGGTAGAGTGTCATTTCTGGGAGGAGTCAGGACACCTAAGCCACAGTGTGTGCAGTTTTTATCTAGGTACCTGAGCAGTCTCTTGGCATCTAGATTGGTCTCTCCAGTCAGGACCCAATTCATTTCCTGATCTGGAAAATGAGGAAGCTGACTCCATGTATCTCTTTCAACCCATAACTTCTGTGTTTTCACAGACACCCTGATGAGCCTCCAGGGTAAATTCTCACAGGATCAAAATAGAACAGAGAGTTTTGGGCACATTTTGTACTGAAAAGATCAACCACAAACCACAGGGCCAGGAAACACAGAACAGCAAATTTCATTTCCTTTGGGCTTCCAAACAAGGATGAGCGTATTAAAGGGAATCTTGTGCTAAGCATGCTGTGCAAACACCGTGTAGGGTTACCATCGTCTATTTTCAGCTCCCAGGACAGATGCTGAGGCTGCCAGAGTGACACTGGCTTTGGGTTTTGCACATTTTTTTCACGATAATGCACAAGGTTTCTCAGGATTTAAAAATATTCTGAGTCTTCAAAAGTGTTATCGGTGACATCTGTATCTATACTAAAGGTGGCTTTTGGGTAAGGAGCTTGTAAAAAATATTTCTCAACCAACATACATTTATTGACTCCCAACTGCATACCAGGCATAGCTTAAAAAACTGTTTATGATAGGCTAGTTTCTGTAGTTTGAGGGCAATGGAACTGAAACAGGTGTTGTTTTTTCCACATGAAATGTGTACTCCGTATAGAGGCAGTATATACTATATACTATATACAGTATATGTGTCTCCAAAATAGGTAAAAATCTATCCCACATTATTTTTTTCCTATTTCTTTTCTCTGTCTTAGCCAAATGTCTCACCTTCTGCCTCTGTCTCTAAATGAATGGTTTTTTGTTTGTTTTGTTTTTGTTTGTTTTTAATCTTTGCTACTGGGGATTAGACTCAGGGGCACTTGAACACTGAGTCACATCCCCAGCCGTTTTTATTTTTTCTTTGAGACAGGGTCTCACTAACTCGCTTAGGGCCTCACTGAGTTGCTGAGGCTGCTCTCAAACTTGTGATCTGCCTGCCTCAACCTCCAAAGTCATTAGAAACACAGGTGTGCACCATTGCGCTCGACTTCTAGACTTCTGTTTCCTTTTGAGGACATTTTCTTCCTTTTTTTTTTTAATTTTTTTTTCTTTAGTTGTAGATGGACACAATCACTTTATTTTATTTTTTTTTTTGTGGTGTTGAGGATCGAACCCAGTGACTTAATGTGCTAGGCAAGCGCTCTACCACTGAGCCACAACCCCAGCCCCTTGGAGGACATGTTCTTATGTCACCAAATTCAAGTTCACTTCAACCTCCTTCCATTGTACCATCCTTCATCTAGCCAGCAGGATGCAATTTCCAATAGGATCTATTTTCTCCAGTGCTCATTTTTACCCATGTACTGTTTCGTATTGCTTTACACTTCTTTGCGCTAATTCTCTCTTCAACTATATTACAATTTTTTTCCTTTTTCATATTTTGCCAGAGCATCTGGGATAGGGCTAAATGACACCAAATAAAAGGGGTGGGGTGTCCATCTTTATTTAACGCTGACCAGAAACAACAGCACGGTACAGAATGCACAACTCTAGTCCTAGTGTTGGCCCTCTGGCACCTGTACACCCTCTTCCAGGTTGAACACAGCCAGCAGCACTTCTAGTGGTTTCTGCCATTGCTTTTCTATGCAGACGCAGTCTCAGGACCACCTGAATGTTGGTCTGGTTCCCTGGGAGAGGAGATGTTAAAATGGCTTTCTTGAGGAAGAGCTGGACTTTTCCAGAGTACACACAGCAGGGGGCCGAGCTTTTGCTGGAGCTCTATCTACTGTCTGGACAGGTGGGGCTCGGGCTGGTGGACAGGGCCTTCTGGGTGTCAACTGATAGCTCAGAGTTCAGCAAGGGAGTCAGACAAGGAGACAGGAAAGAAACTGGCAGAAGACCTCAGTATCTGTCAGCCCCGAGGACAAGGAGCCCAAACTGAAGGCACCTGTGGTCACTGAAGTTCGGTGAGACAGAGGCATCAGTGTAGAGGCAGCCCTCTGTGAAAGGGTGACAGTACCCATAAAAGAGGAACCCAAGGGTGTCAGTGCCGGGTGGGGACACACACTTCCAAACACTAAGAACCAAAACTTTTGGTCACAGGAAGACCTGTTGAGAAGATCTAAAAGACAAGAGAGAGATGATTAACCCCTGCGTACAGAGGAGGTTTTCTCTGGTGATTGAAATCAGTTGCTAATAGCTTGCACATGGCAATGCTGTGTACACCACCCAGAACTTAATGTTTCTCACCACCACTCAACTGTTTTTGGTACCTGGGATTGAACCCAGAGGTGCTCTACCACTGAGCTGCAGTCCCAGTTGAAGGTTACCTATCAGTCCTCTTGCCCCACCCTAAATTCCTCCCATTACCTGGCCTTGTCTGCAAAAAGAACTCTTCCATGACCTAGCTCTGCTACACATTATAAAAACCAGACCCTCTTGGGAGCCAGCTGCCGCCCACCCCACCCCCTGCACCTGCAACCAAGATGTGCCTCTCCAGGGATGAATAAACCATCGCTGCTCCATGAGGTCTCCCTCCATTTCCTTTTTCTTTTTGTATTTCCTTTCCTGTGCTTTCACCAGTCCCTTTTATTTTCTATTTTGAGATAAGATAAGCTCTGAAGTTGCTTAAGGTCCCAGTAAACTGTTGAGACTGGTCTGAAACTTGTGGTCCTCCTGCCTCAGTCTCCCAAGTTGCTGGCTTTTTGTTCTGTTTTTGCAGTACTGGGGATTGAACCCAGGGGCACTTCACTGAGCTCTTTGTTTTTTGAGATAGGATCTGACTAAGTTGCCCAGGTTGGTCTGCAGGTTGCCATCCTCCTGTCTCAGCCTTCCAAGATGAGATTACAGGCAGGTACCACCATACCCAGCAACCAAGACTCTCTAGAAGAGTCCATTCAACCTCACTAATAAGAATATCTCTGCATGGTTGCTATTAGTTACATTCATGGTTTTATCTGTAGTGGGTTTTTTTTTTTCTTCCACATTCAGGTTTTTCATGGGTTCTCCATTATTTTATAAGCACCCCCAACACTGTTTTCTCTATAACTCCTATGAGCAGGTATTCAAAAATCTGCTGATGATTATATAAAGAATCTAAAAACTTACCAAACCTTATTTGGAGCCCCAAGAATGCCTACCATGCCTCCAAACACCTGTGGCTACTTATGAAATAGAGTATTCATTAAGCCAAACACAGTATCTTCTAAAGATAGCTAGGTAACTGAAGATCCCATCAGCCCTTAGCCACATTCTCCTGACAGCTGTCATTTGAACTGGAGTGGCACTTGGCAACAGCTAAAAAGTTAAACTCTACTAATCAGGCTAGCAAAGGCAAAGCAGGTAAGCTCATTGGGAACTCTTGGGAAATCATTAGGATTCTACAGGGCCTTTGAAAGACTTAATTGAACTTCACCCTACTACGGGTATGGGTATCTGTTTCCAATATCTTCCCATACCATCCCTTGTTTTATTGTGTGAAAGATTCTGGTTAACAAAAAATCCAACATGACAAACTCTAGCTCTGGGTACCAAAAAGTTAATATTTGTGTTTTGAGAATTAGTAGGCTGTCCTGGTTTTTAAGGGGCTTCTATTTTAGCGTAGTGGACTGTTCCTTGGTGACTCTGATTTATATCACTTTACAGCTGCCCAGAAGTATTTGGATAAGTTAAGGATCTCATTTGTTCCTCCTTGAAACTTAAAATGTCCTGCAAATGAGTGGCCATTCATCAGCCATTTAACTTTCTCACTGATTACTCAATAAAGTTCAGGGACAAGAGCTTCAATAGCAACTCAAGTTACCCATGAACAGGTTTTAAGACTAAAACAATAATAAAACATGCACTTTGATAAATTGACATCAAGTAACCACAGAACAGGGGCTGGGGATGCAGCTGAGTGGTAGAATGCTTACCTAGTGCGTATACAAGGCCCTGAGTTCACCTCCCAACTTCTGAAAGAAAGTAAGCCAAAGAATAGGCATTTTGTATTAGTTTGTTAATAGAAAAAATGATGGTCTGAATACAACCGCTATACTTGCTGGAAATGAGCTGCTGAGTACATACAACAGAACATGTCCATGTTTAGAGAATCACAGAACCCTCTGTAACAGGGGTTCACTTAATGCTTTCCCTATATCCCTTGTGGCTTCGAAACTTACATATTTTTTTTTTTATTTTTCCCGTTCTTCTTTTCCTTAAACTTCTCCCTGATCTTCTTTTCCATGATCTTCTCCTTCCTGATTTCTCCTCTTGAATCTCATTTTCTCTGAATCACCTTTATAAAAGCCCCCTGTTCCTGCGAATGGGCAGAATCACAGCCTTTGGGATAGGAGTCCTCTTCATTTCTCCTTTGCTAGCAAAGCAATAAATCTTCTTTTTCCTTTTTCTCAAGACCTTGTCTTCGTTACTGGATTTCAAAAACTCTACCTTGGGGCTGGGGTTGTGGCTCAGTGGTAGAGCACTCGCCCAGCACGTGTGAGGCCCTGGGTTCAATCCTCAGCACCACATATAAATAAGTAAATAACATAAATGTATTGTGTCCAACTACAACTAAAAAATAAATTAAAAAACAACAACAACAAAGTTCTACCACATAAAAAATATTCTTTTTCCTGTTTTCACCACCATATTTTATTTATTGAAATGACCACACCATCCAGCTTCCTAAATCTTCTCCTGATGTATTTAACATGGTCTTTGAAGACTAGGGAAGTTCTCACCCAAACCAAACTCAGCCAGTGTAACATCCCATGTTGAATCATGTATCAGTGGATAAAATCCATCCATTGCATTGGATATGCAATTAGTTTTTTTAAAAAAATATATTTTTTAGTTGTTGATGGACCTTTATTTTATTTATTTGTATGTGGTGCTGAGACTCAAACCCAGTGCCTCACACATGCTAGGCAAGCACTCTACCCCTGAGCCACAACCCCAGTCCCAGGTTTTTTGTTTGTTTTTTAAATGTCTGGCTTATCGTGTGACTTTCACTTCATTAAATGAGAATAAATTCCATTTGTTCCCAAAATGCATCATGATATTTGAGTTCTATGCTGCAGACCTTTCAATAGGACGGGGAGGGGGAAAGGGTGAAGGGAATGGGGGGGAGGTTACTGAGTACTGAACCCAGGGGCATTCTACCAGGAGCTATATCCCCAGCCCTTTATGTTTTTTATTTTGAGATAGGATCTTGCTAAATTGCTCAAGCTGGCCTTGAACTTGCAATTCTCCTACCTCAGTCTCCCCAATCATTGGGATTACTGGTCTGCACCACTGCACAAAGTTCATTCTGCATTTCTTCAATGCATAAGCTAAAGATCAAAAGGCGACCATTACTACTAAAAAGAAAGGAAAAAGCCTTGCACTAAAAAATATGTAGTAAATGGGCTGGGGATATAGCTCAGTTGGTAGAGTGCTTGCCTTATGCACAAGGCCCTGGATTCAATCCCTAGCACCACAAAAAACAAAAAAGAAAGAAAGAAGTAATAAAAACAAAACAAATCCAGATAATAAAGCATTACTGCACTTGGAGGACATGCAAGTTTTCTTCTTGTTGTTCTTTAATATTTTTAGTTATATATTAACACAATACCTTATTTACTTATTTTTATGTGGTGCAGAGGATCAAACCCAGTGCCTCACAGAAATGTAAAGTTGTTCTGCAATTGTGTACAATGAATCAAAATGCATTCTGCTGTAATATATACCTAATTAAAATAATTTTTTTTAAAAAAACCAGTGCCTCATCCATGCGAGGCAAGCATTCTACTATTGAGCTTCAACCCTAGACCTGTTCTTTAGTCTTTTTTAAAAATTTTTTTGTGTTTTAATTAGTTATACATGACAGTAGAATGCATTCATGAACTTTGATATATCGTACATAGATGGAATATAATTTCTCATTTTTCTGAGTGTACATGTTGTAGAATCAAAGTAATAATGTCTGTTTCCTTCTAGTATCTTTCCTATCCCCACATCCCCTCCCCTCCCCTCCCTTCACTTTCCTCTATCTAATCTAAGGTAATACTATTCTTCTCTAGTGTCTCCCGCCTTATTGTGAATTAGTATCCACATATTAGAGAAAACATCTACCTTTATTTTTTTATGGAATTGGCTTATTTCGCTTAGCAAGATATTCTCTAACTCCATCCATTTACTGGAAAATGCCATAATTTAATTCTTCTTTAAAGATGAGTAATTTCCCTTGAATGTATATACCCATATACATTGAATATATGTATCAACTCACAATACTAAACTGTGGAACCAACCTAGGCAACAGCTAGGTTGGTTCCACAATAATTTAGCTATTGTGAGTTGAGCTGCTATAAACATTGATGTGGGTGCATCATTATAGTATGCTGATTTTAAGTCCTTTGGATATAAACCAAGGAGTGGGACAGCTAGGTCAAATGGCAGTTCCATTCCAAGTTTTCTGAGGAATCTCCATACTGCTTTCCATAGTGGTTGCACCAATATGCAGTCCTACCAGTAATGTATGAGCGTATCTTTTCCCCCACAGCCTCATCAACATTTATTGTTGCCTGTATTCTTGATAATTGCTATTCTGACAGGAGTGAGATGAAATCTTAGTGTAGTTTGATCTGCATTTCTCTAGTTGCTAGAGATGTTGAACACTTTTTCATATATTTGTTGATCAACTGTATTTCTTCTTCTGTGAAGTGTCCATTCAGTTCCTTAGCCCATTTATTGATTGGGTTATTTGGTTTTTTTTGGCGTTTTTTGAGTTTTCTATATATCCTAGAGATTAATGCTTTTTCAGATGCATGTGGTAAAGATTTTCTCCCAATCTGTAGGCTCTCTCCTCACGTTATTGTTTCCTTTGCTGAGAAGAAGCTTTATTAATTTGAGTCTATCCCATTTATTGATTCTTGATTTTACTTCTTGTGCTTTAGGAGTCTTGTTAAGGAAGTCAGATCCTAGGCCAACATGGTAAAGATCTGGGCCTACTTTTTCTTCTATTAGGCGTAGGGTCTCTGTTCTAGTGCCCTGCACAAAAATCAACTGTTCTTTAGTCTTTACGTTCCATCCAATGGTACTTCCAAACTTTTTATTGGTGTTATATAATCAATTCCACAGTAAACATCAATGACTGTGTTTATTCTCTTGACTTCAGTCCAGGTTTTTTTTTTTTTTTTTTTAATCTCTAACCTCTCACTAGTCCTGGAGGGTTGGTGGGTAGGACTGAAAGTTCCAACCCTCTGATCCTCTGGTCACTTGGTCTTTCTAGTGACCAGCCCCATCCTGAGGGGGTCACATATGTGTAAGTCACTTCACTAGCACAGACACAGTTATGATCAGAAGAGTGTGTTAGAAATAACACTGGACACTCCCATAACTTCAGAAACACTAAGGATTCAGGGTCTAAAACAGAGGACAAAGACTAAGTATTTTTCTTATTTTACCACAGTGATATTTTGTTCAGTTGCCCTCCATCAACTCATGGATTCTTCTCTTTCTCTACCTAAGTCATCTCCCTCAATCCCCAAAACACACACAAAGAAAAGCTGTCTCTTTGAGGGCAGTGATCATGCTGTTTATTTCTTTATATCTTGTTCAAGACTATCAAAAGCCAATCTTACAGGCTTTCAATAAACATCTGTAGGCTGACTAAAGACAAAATGTTATGAGAAACATTTAGGCATATTAATTTAACAGTTATACATAGGAGCACACATAGGAATGAGAAAATTATTCTTGCAGAAAAAAATGAAAAAAGATATATTCAGGTTTCTCTGGTATTTGGGAATAACCTGTGCCTTATATACACCCCCAAAGCCTCAAATTAACTAATGCATAATAAAATGTTTACTGTGCTTTGAAAATAGAAAGTTCTGGTCCACTGCCTTACAGCTTGTTCAGATCCACTGACTCACTAGAGGGCTATCTCAGATTCTGTGTTTTGTTGGTTGCCATGCGAAGAAGACAGTTCTGTTACTACAACATCAAAGACCCCTGGATTCAAAAGTCAAACAGAAAAATATGCTATTGATGTTGTTATCATTACCAGTAAGAGCTGTGGTAGGAGGAAGAATAGCCTCATTCTCTCCGCCTGCTTATATAAGGGCTATTTACCATTTTGATAGGCCTTTCATCTGTGCCAAGTGAGTCACAATATCCCTTTTATTAATTACACACCACAAGCACCATGTAATGCACAGGAATATTACTGGCCCAGTTGAACACCCAGAATGCATAGGAGACACAGAGAAATTATGATGAACTCGACTACACTAAGACAAATGGCAAGGGTCGGAGTTTGAACTCAGCTCTCGAGTCCTGCTTAGAGTCCTGGGAAAGGATTTGACAGTGCTTCCTTCACTAAAGCCTGGGACACATTTGCTACTGTCTCATCACCTTAGGCTTGTGGTATGGCAATACCACAAATAAGCTCAGTCCAACAAATATTTATGGGGTTCCCAGTAATACTAGAGACTGTAAGATCTGAGGGATACAGTAGTGAATCTTACATAACTGACCTTTGTCGTATAGCTTAGAGTCTAAAGAATGGCTTCTAAAGGAGGGCCTAGGACCATCCACTGGGAAAAAGCTAGAAAATACCGAAATGTCTATGTTTAATTAATTAATTAATCTTAAACTTTAAAAGATTTGAAAAAAAATTTTTTTCTATGTTTGTTTACAATACAAACACATTAGGAGAGAATTGCATGTATATAACTGTTACATTAACATGCCTAAATTAAGGAAATCTACATCAAGATATTTACACAGATAAGGAGGGGCAAGCTGAGACACTGGAAACTCACTGGATGACAGAACTCTTAGGACTCTGAAGAACATGCCAGGACATGTCACACTGGCAAATCTTTCTCCTTGCTAAAGTGACTAAAGTGCTCTCTTCCTCACTGTGCTCCTGGTAGCTTCTCTCTTCCCCAGCTCAGCTGTCACCTGCTTGAGGAAGTCTCTGCCATCCCCTCTCCCCCAGGAGGAGTCTGTCACCTCCACCCAGAGCTCCCATCATACGGGACATCTTTCTATTACAGACATATTTCTATTACAGCTATTCTTCCTCCTACCTCTGCACCTGAACCTGGATGGCTGGCGTCAGGCTGTGAGTTCCTGGAGGGCATGGTTCTCACAGATTACACATTGTTCTCAAGGGCTACAACAGTGCCAGGCTCATAAGTTACTCTTATAAACCATGTGAGAAATGTATTCACAATTTTTCTTTCTAGCTGCAAGGAACTTGAAGAGAACAGAAGTTTCACACAGTCAATCAAACAGAGGGTACTCTATTTCCCTTCTTCCCACCAACCCCTCAAAGAGCAGAGGTGCCCACACCTCACCCCTCCAAGGTTAGGAAGGGTGTTCATGCTCCAGATGTTAGACTACAGCTCCTGATCCCCAGTTAAATAGAAAATGTACAGCTAGGAGGTGAGAACGCTACACATTTCTAATTCACCAGTAACGGCTGCCCAGTTTCCATTCTGAATTAAAGTTGGAAACTAAGCTTCGCTAAAGTGGAAGGCACAAATCAGAAATGCAGAGAGATGCTGTTTGGGTGGAAATGTCCTCTGGAAAAGCCTGTGGGATTGAGAGAAAAGGGTCCAGGACGGAGCTACAAGTTTCATGTCCTATCTCAGCTTGACAGAGGCCAGCTCAGGGGCCACCTGAGAGACCTCATTAGTCTGGATTCCTCATAAATATTTTCAGAGTTGACATGATGAAGGAAGGTGGCTGAACCAAGACCAACAGTTCTAATTCCGACTCAGGTACCAAATCAGATGGCCAAGCAAGAGCCACGTAAATGGGTTGAAAGAGATGGTTGCTAAATTCCCTCAACTTCGACAACTTCACTATGTTGAAGACATGAAGATGGCACATTATTCAACCATGGTGTGACCAACCTTAAGGAAGACCTTCATTAATGTGTAACTATGGCAACTACTTCAGTTTTTTGGATCTCAACCCTGTTCACAAATATTAACACCCATGATGCTATATACTGGCTCTGTGCCAAACGCTGAGTATACAGTGACAAACAAGATAAAACACAGGGACCCTGTCCTCAGAGACCATACAAGGTTCTTTCATGTAAAATATATATAATGATTCAGTGTGAATTTCAGAATGATAGAATCTCAGGATTTCTTCTCTAACTTCACATAGTTAAAAAAATAATTCTACTTGAACATATCAGAACTTCTAGAATTTAATTATAGGTGTGAAATAATTATCCAATTTAAGAGATCTGCATTTTTAAGACTTTGAATGTGTTTCTTTATCAAAGTACTTGGCATCAGTAAAAAATATTTCAGTTGTCCTCTAGGAGCATAAACATTGTAAGTTTATTTGCATATAGAACTTGGAATAGAAAAATTTTAAACATGAGTTCTGTCTCTTGTCACTAAGTTACCCAGACTGGCCTTGAACTTGTGACCTTCCTGCCTTAGCCTCCAGAGTCTCTGGGATTACAAGTGTGCACTACCATGCCCAACTAACATGCTATTTAAATGTTAGCTAATGCTCATAATGTGTATCACAAATACAACAAATCTGAGATTTAGGAAAGGAAGGTTGTTATAGAAAGAACGGCATTTCCTCACAAGTCAACCTCCCCCAGCAAATGTTTTATTTGATTCTTCTGACCAAAAACTAAGCATGCCTGTTCCCATTTCTTCAGAGAGCATTTGTGCCATCAACTATAATAGCTGCTGTGAATCCATGAAGCTGAAATTCTCATGGATTTCTAACAACATTTGTGAAAGCTTAAAATTTAGTATGTTTTGTGTTATCTTTTTACTTGTGATTACATAATCAGCTGACTCCAAACTGTAAGTCTGTGTTGGCACCTAAACGTTTAGCAACTTCAACACCACGCTGAAGTGACACACTGAAATATACAAAGACCAAAAACTGGTAACTGGTTCATAATAGAATTGTGTCTTTGTCCATGCATACAGATAAAGCTGCAAAGAAATCAGGCATGGTGGCACACACCTGTAATCAGTGGCTTGGGAGGCTGAGGCAAGAGGACCATGAGATCAAAGCCCAGTCTTAGTAACTTAGCAAGGTCCTAAGCAATTCAGCAAGACCCTGACTCTAACTAAAATATTAAAAAGGGCTGGGATGTGGTTCAGTGGTTAAATGCCCCTAGGTTCAATCCCTAGTACAAAAACAAAACCTGCAAAGAAATCAGGCACTTAGTGTACTGTGACTTGGCAAGCTGAGGCGGAAGGATGGAAAGTTTGAGGCCAGCCTTGATAAATTAGGGACAAATTGTCTCAAAAGTTTATAAAAAGGGAGAATTAGTGGGCTGGGGTGTGGCTCAGTGGTAGAGCACTTGCCTAGCAGGTGAGAGGCACTGGGTTCGATTCTCAGCACTGCATATAAATATAAAATAAAACGTCCATTGACAACTAAAAAGTATTAAAATTAAAAAAATACTTTAAAAAGGGGAGGGGAAGTGTCTGGGGATGTAGCTCACCAGTACAGCACCCCTGGATTTAATCCCCAATACTGCAATAAATAAATAAACTGCAAATAATAAATAAAATCAATTTAATAAAAACACTATTCTTGCTCAATGTCAATTCCAAAGCACACAGAAGTTCAATTCCTCAAATCTCAGAGTTCCTCTATTTTCAAAGGAAGAATTGAAAGGGGAAAAAAAAACATTGCTTGAAAAATAAAAGCAATTTCCCTTTTCACTAGAGATCAATTTATAAATATTTATTTATATTTCACTCTATTCCTAGAACAGTGGAAATGTTATAAGTTAGTACAAAAATAGAATAACAGAACCCTCTATATAACATATGTTGTCAGAAGTCAAACATTTTCATCTATTAGAGCACATACAAATGTGAAAGTTTATTCTATACCAAGCAGAATTAGCTTTCATTTACACTTTTTAACAGGAAATATTTTTAAAATAAATATCCCCATTTTGTGCTTCTAGCAAAAGCTAAGAATAAAAAATGGGTTTAAAAGACATCTATAATTTTTAACACAGTATTTATTTGTTAGATTTCTGGTACCAATTTTTGTGTCAACTGTGATATCTGATTGTAAATAAGAAACAGAACCTAGAACCAGGTGCAGTGGTGCACACTTGCAATTCCCGCAAATAGGGAGGTTGAGACAGGAGAATTACAAGTTCCAGGTCAACTTCGGCAGTTTAGCATGGCCCTGTCTCAAAGTAAAAATAAAAAGAACTGGAGGTGGGGCTCAGTCATAAAGTACCCCTGGGTTCAATCCCTAGTACTAAAGAAAGGAAAGAAACAGAAACTAATTCTAGCTAATTTAAGTAAAGAGGGATTTAACCAGAAGGATAAAGAGGCTTTTACAAGTTCAAGGGAAGGCTGAAGATCCAGTCTCTGAAATCCCAGAAACTGCACAAGTGTGCAAATATGCTCCAGAATCACATCAGGGCAGCATACGAACTGCTGGAAGTTTCTGAAATTAGATAGGTAAGAGACTTTCAGAGACATTTAGGAACTTCTAAATGATGAAGGCTGCATAATCTTGAAATACGTTGGCAGGTTTCTCCGAGCAAAAAATTATAATTTTTTTCATAACAGATTTGTCATGAAAAAAATAATAAATCAAACAAGTTTTACAAACTAAAAGCCATTCCAATTGCCAATGCCAGAATACATATTTCTGAAAACAAATTTCTTATTTAACCAAGATTTTTGGCTAACAATCTCAACGTCTACAGATTGTTGCACAGATGGAAAGCATTCACCTCACTAAGAGTATGTTGGGTCTGAATGAATGCAGGCGTGCCTTCTGGGTCCAGCTGATTTGTTTTTTTCCAGTTAAAGAAGGTAAAGGAATGAATAAAAAGAGTAAGTAATTCCTTTTTCAGGCAACATTCATTTCCTAGATGAGATCTGTGACCAAGAACAAGAATTTAGAGAAGTAGAGACTCCCATGTAGAGAACTGCAATCCAGGTACCTAATGACAGCTTCTAATTTCATGTCTAGCGATGTGAGGAAGTCTGATAACATCAACACAAGCAGCTGCTCAGAGAATACAAAATAAAGAAAGCATTATATCACTAGATAAGGGGAAGTAAAAGGGAAATATGACTTATACCTATGGCAACACTTCAAGATCTATAGTGGTTGATAGACAGTAGGCCAAAAATGATAGGAGAAAATCAAGTTTCACATTTGGTTCAAACAGCAACACATGTGTCATCTTTCCATTTCTTTTCTTTATTTTTTTTCTCCAGGGCTGGAGATTGAACCAAGAGTCTTTTTTGCATGCTAGGCAAGTGTTCTACCACTGAACTACCCGCCCCATACGTTGTCTAGTGTGAATTTCATCAGAAGAAATGTGGACTTTTTGCCACAACTGCATAGAAAGTCAGTTTGTAGCTGCAAATACTTTAATGTTATCTTTTCCATCAATGAAATTGGTATTACACATCCATGACAAGGGGGAAATAATTAGAAAATGAAGGTTTAGAATCCACATGACTGATTATTTAAGTAAAAGCCTTATTGACCCTTGGTCAAAATTATCAGAATGTTTCTATGCTTGATTTCCTACTGTAAAATATAAAGCTTTTAAAATGGAAGTGATCACATAAACATCAATTTATAAGTCTGCCAAGGATTTATATCTCACTTGAAGAACGTCAGGAACGTCTGGCAGTTTTCCTTGTGTATCTATACACAAACCACACACATACACATACAATTTTTTTTTCCACTTTTCAATATACAATTTTTTTCTATCAAGGTACAGACTGTAAATATTTTTGGTTTCAGAGGTAATACAGTTTTTGTTGCCGTTAACTACTGTTGTAGCACAAAAGCAGCGTACATAATATAAAATGGCTGAATTCTAATAAAACTTTATTTATAAAGTGAGCAGTGGGCCACATATGGCCTACCAGCCATAGTTTTTTTCTATCTTTGACATATATAAGATTGATTTTCATATATCATTTTTAAGTCCTGTGTGCAATACCATGAATAAATTCTGTACCTGCAGTTCATAATTGAAGAAAAGGTGCTTTCTAAATATTAACTGAGATATGTTAGCCTGTTTGTCATTATTAATAACAGTAACAACTAACAATGAGCATTTCCTACATGCTAGGCATGTAACTCAAACACACTACTTACTCTTCCCATTTTACATAAAAGGAAACTATGAACTTTAATTTGCATTAGTCAATAGAATTCAGTTAGAGACAGCCTCTGATTCTGCTTAGAGAGCCCATTTATCCAAAAACCATGCAAGATTACATATTCCCCTTAAAAATACTCTTTATCCTCTTTTTTCCCCAAATGAACCTTCTCTCAGGACATTTGAAAATTGTAGCATTATGCCCAAACATCCCCTTAGAACTTAGAAGATCTTTATATTTTTTTTCTATCTTGATTCCAAGAATCTGTGATCCTTAGAATTTTGTATTCTTCTGACCCTAAAATCAGCCCCTAAACTACAGGTCCTATTTTCCACCACATCTCGAGATCTGGTGTGAAAATCTATGATCATAAAATTATGGCCTTGTCCATGCCTACAAAGAAAGTGCGAGGGTGTTAAACTAAATGTCCTGTGCTTATTTTGCTATTTTAATCTTTTACTTTTTGAGGATAATGAGTCAAAGTCTTTATGAGATGGCATCTATAGTAAGAATCTTACAGTTAATTAAGTGAAAATATCTCAGGCTTCTATGTCTAAACAGAAGTTGAGCAATATCTTAAGATATTCTTGATCTACACAGTACTAAATAATTTCTAAAATACATAAAAATGTTTCTTGTATGAAATCCTACTGGATAATTTATTCTATATATGTATAGCATATTCAGTCTAAGAATATTCATTTTCCTAGGGTTAAATTTCACACAAAAGAGCAGAGATAAGTTTTCTTCCAGAGCCTAAAATATGACCAGTAGGTTCATATTCACAATTACTAGTATTTTTAATCAACAATGCATAATAGTAACTCCAAGTAATACGCATGAAAGTGAATCTGACATATTTTCTATATTCATACTCACCAGTAACTAGACATACATGGCAGAGAAAAATAATTATTTATATAACCAACCTAAGCTTTTAGAGCTTTTAAATATTTCTTGATTCTTAATGAATTAATGAGATCATTTTCATATAAGTAGCTGGCATGATTATCATATATGTAAGTTTAATTTTTGTCCATTATAGACAGAAATATTCAGAGATTAGTCAAATTTCAAAGGTGCAGGCTCCATGTCCACAATGGTCACATGCTCTACCTCTGACCTCCATGCTTCAATGGCTTAAGGCTGAGCCCAACTGTGTACAGAACCATCAAAGAGCATGACTTTTAAATGAGGCTGTGGATTGTAATTCCAGCTCCCACTGGCTCACCTTGTGACCTGGGACAAGTTTCTTAAGCTCTAAGCTTCTGCATCCCCAACTCACAAATGGAACAGATGCTACCTACTCTTAAATTAAATGATATAATTCACATGAAATTCTTATCATACTACTTGGCACACAGTATGAGCTCAATAAATACTAGCTATCATTATACTATTACTATTTCTTGAAAAAGCTAAAAAAAATTAAAATAACACCAAACCAACAAATATTGCAATTGATAGCCTAGTAATAAAATTTAAAATCTGCTCCCAATGAATAATTTATCCTTCTATCTTGGCAGAAGAAAAACAGATGAAAGTTCAGTGTTAAGCAATTAAAAATAGTCAAAGGTTAAAAGATATAACCTAATGTAACCTTTGGCTTAACACTCTCATTTGCAAAATTCCTTGTTTCAAAACCTCAGGGTAAGTAAAAAATGCAAGTGTGGCATTGAAATAATGATATGCTTCTTTCTGGCCTTTAAGCAAGGAAGCTTTGGATGTAAGAATGAATGAGGTGCCATACCTCACCTTGGATAGTGCACAGTCCTGCCAGGCTGGAGGGACATGCAGGATTTGTGGATATGACCTCAGAAGCTCAGCTTGATTTGTCAGGCAGTGTGCTGGTGGACAGGGAGTAGGGACTTTCCCCAGTAGAAAAGACTGTGCCTTCAACTCAGCCCCCAAGATTTCCAGGTGCTAGATACTCAGCATTTCCAGTTCAGGCCCTTCAGTGCCTGAGTTTACAGTAAATGCCCAGCAGAGATAAGGTCATTCAGTCATTCTCATGCTTGCACTACAGGAATACAGTGACAGAGATACAGGGTTCCCCCTGTGGAACAGAAACCCACTGTGTGCCAGGAATCTTCCAATTCATACCTAGCTCTTATAGAATACTAAGAGAGTGGAGGACCTGGAGTCCCTCCCTTCTTGACCATTATCTGTATTTGTGGATTACTAATAAAGTCATTTGTTATGATTTAGATATGAGTCATCCCTCCAAAGATGGAGACAAAACAAGAAATGTGCAGTGGTGATGCGATTAGATTATGAGCACTGTAACCTAATCTGCAGATTAACTTACTGATATGGAGTAACTGGGTGGTAATTGCAGGCAGGTAGGGTGTGGCTGGAGGAAACTTGTCACCGGAGGCATGCATACCTTTGGGGTTTGTATTTTGTTTCTGGTGAGCTGCTCTCTCTTGCTTCCTGGTTTCCATGTCCTAAGCTGCTTTCCTCTGCCAACAGTTCCACCATGATGTCCTGCCTCACCTTGGGCCCAAAGCAATGGAGTTGGTTGAATAACTACTGACTGAACCTCTGAAAGTATGAGCCAAAATAAACTTTTCCTCCTCTACATTGCTCTTATCAGGTCTTTTGTTTACAAAAAGTTGATTAAAACACCATTTCTTAATCTGCACTATAACATATTATATATTTTCCCACCTCACCATATAAGGGGGCAAAAATGTTGTAGCCCCCATGGTGACAGTCTGCACAAGGTTCCAAGAGGCTCACGGCAGAGAGAGAACCCATTCTTTCAAGGCACTAGAATAAGAAATTGGTCAGTGAGATTTGGCCTTCTGATTTAGAAAACTTCTCTCCCATTCCTAAAGTCTCAGGGGTTAGGGAAAATAGGTCACCAAATGCCTTGATCTTCATCTAGGAGAATTATCAAGTAAGACATAAAGGCTCTTGGAGAAGAAAACATCTGCCCTGTGAAAAACACACACTCACTGGGACAACCTTGTACCATGGAAGGCACTTCAGGTTAAGCAGGTAATTCAGACATGAGTCTCAAAGCCATGCAGCCTAATGCTTCATAAATGTCTGCACTCTGATGTGTGTAGTTTTAAGTGATTAATTGCATTTTTCAGATATAACCTCTGAATAAGACTCTGAATAGATCTAAGTGTAGTTTTATCTTTTTAATTTTTTTGTAGTTGTAGATGGACAGAATGCCTTTATTTTTATTTATTTATTTATCTATTTATTTATTTATTTTTAATGTGGTGCTGAGGATGGAACCCAGTGCCTCACACATGCTAGGCAAGCGCTCTACCACTGAGCTACAGCCCCAGCCCCCTAAGTGTAGTTTTAAATAAGCATTTTTACACACTGCATTGTAATCTCCATGAAGGCTGAATTCCCAGGAACCTTAGACATCTTCATTAACTAATTCTTGCTATGTTCTATTAATAATAGCATTTTCATTTAGTAAGTAAAACAAATTGTCCTATTTTATTATAGGTACATGGTCTTTTAAGGACAGTTAAGATAAATGTGACAGTAAAATCTCCTTTCACATAAGCCATCAATAAAGATTGCAATGATTTCACAATATGTGTGTTAGAATCCATATACAGGGGTGCTACAGTGATGGGCCCCCACCCTCAGCCCATTTATTTAGAAGCTCATTAGGAAGAGATTGAGTACAGGCCACCGAGGTTTTTTTCTGGCAGAGGCTGAAGGATCAATTCTGTATCAGGCAGAAGTTACAGGTGGCAGGGAGATGTTCTGAATCTCAAGAACCCGGGGAGAAGAGATCTTTATTATAACCCTGCCCCCAGCACTCCCAGAAGATCTGGCTTCAACCAGGAAATCTAAGAATACAGATGGGACAGGGAAGAGATGGAAGAACTGAAAATGTCCAGAAAATCTTCAAATCCTCACAGATTTCAAATGCCTCCATGAATAAACATTCTTTCAGAACTGATAAATAGCCAAACCAACTTCCTCTCCTATCCCTTTAAGAAAAGAAGCAATCTAGCAGCAAAATAACCACCCAAAATAGAGCTAATAGGGAGATCACTGAAGTGACCCCTTTTGGTTAATTAAACATGTCAATAATTAGACTGTTTGTTCCATGGTAATATAAGAATCAATAAGTCCCGGCCCATAAGGAAGAGTGGTTTCTAAGGAATTTCTGGCCCTAGTTGTTGCACCTTCAGTTGAAAGACACGAGTGTAAATTATAATAAAGTCCTCAGTAATTGGACTCTGCTCCTCTAGGCTTAAAGCTCTGGCTAGTGTGAAGTCAGCCAGTGATGAACAAGTAGACACATGTGCCAACTCTGAGCCCTGTTTCTTAGACAGCAGATGCTTCTCAGTGGGTTTAACTGGAGCTTCTCTCTTTCGCAGCTGACACAAGTAAAGAAAAATCATGCTGTTTATGTCACAATTGCTTGTCAATACTTCAGCATAAAGGGTTTGTGCACACGCTACATATTTTTAAAAAATAAAAGATAAACTCATACATTATTAACCAAGAATAAAACCAGTTTCATTTCTATTTAGTTCTATTATGTTTACAGCAAGATGAAGCACAAAGTCAAGGCCAGAGTGAAGAATGTTATGTCAGTGCAATGGTAAACAGAGTTAAAAGCTGAAATCAAATTTAGAAAAAAAAAAATGCCCCCGTGGCCATCAAAGGTACTTTCCATTTCTAATTTATAGAGAGGGAAGAAAAAATATTGACAAATTATATTGACACGTGTGACCTCTGCTGAGTTATATAAGTAAACACTATTTTGCAACTTTCCCAGAAAGTCTGCATCTTAATTATTCCTCGAGCAGCTTTGCTTATACAAAGAAATAACTTATAGACAGTTTTGGCTGGGACTCTCTCTGGGTGGAGGTGTTTCTTGGAAAGACATCAAAATTCAAGTAGTACAAAAATTATTCCTTCCAACTGAACTTGAGCCATTTGCAACTGTAGTCATGTGTTGAGAGTTTTATTTTTCCTCTATCACTGAGTAAATGTTTGAACAACAGGGCCGTATCTTCCAAATGAGGAATCAGAGGGGGCAAATGTGGGGATGATCAACAGGCCACCATCTTGGAGGACTTTTGTAGGGAACTATGTTGAAAGCAGTCAGGTCCAAGACGCATGCCAACGGCTCCCGACCTTTCCCACTCTGTGTCAGTTCTGAGGCTTTTCTGTGTTTTTTTTGTCTGTGTATAAACTTCCTTCCCTCCCAGCTTTAAAGTATTTCTCCTTAAGTTTTGCCTTAATAATATCATACTCTCCTCTGGTGTCTCATCATTAAGCCCAAATGACCTTCTGCAGAGGAAGCTGTGCTTACCTATCACTCCGCCACTCACTCACTCCCTCTTCAAAGGACAGCAGCTACCAAGGGGGATTCTGACTGATCTAAGATAACCAGGGGAACACCATCCTCCTGGCCACAAAACTGCAAATGGTGAGGTGAAGACAACCAATGCTGGATGCTGCTCTGCCTTAAGATCCTGCAGGTCTGATTTAAGATGGTCTAAAAAGATCAAAGCTGAAGTTAAGATAAATGTGATAGTAAAATCTCCTATCACATGGTTGATGGCCACGGCCTGACGACAGCAATAGCTTTGTCGCCATCAAGACAAAGCTAATGCACAGAGGAGAATCAAGAATTGAAGAGATAGAGATCTGGAGACCTGGCTTTCTCTTTCTTTCTTTCTTTCTCTCTCTCTCTCTCTCTCTCTCTCTCTCTTTTTTTTTTTTTTTTTTGTACCAGGGATTGAACTCAGAGGCACTCAACCACTGAGCCACATCCCCAGTCCTGTTTTATATTTTATTTACAGATAGGGCCTCACTGAGTTGCTGAGTCTGGCTTTCAACTTACAATCCTCCTGCTTTAGCCTCTAGAGCTGCTGGAATTACAGGTGTGACTACCGTGCCCAGCTGAGACCTGAAATTCTGACCCAGGCTCACCTGAAATTAATGTTACATAACTAAGAAATGCCCTTCATTGTTTAAACCAACGTATACATTGTCCATTCAAATTATTACTTTCAAATTATTATGCCCATGATGCTTTTTCCCTATGCCTGCTACCATAGACTGCGGCTGGAAGGCAAGGAGCAAGAACCTTAATTCTTGATATTTTGGCTGGTTACTTCCACAGTTGCTTGCACCTTGTTAGGACTCTGAAAGCCCTGGATTCAAAATCAAGGAACCAAAACAAGGTTCCATACCTACCACTTATGTGACATTGGGCAAACTGCTTATGTGGTGATCTCTTCCATTTTTAAAAAAGGCAGTAACAGAATTATTGTAAGGAGTCAAGGACGTAATACAAAAGTAAATGCACAGACCAGGACCCGACACTTCCCTATCATCCGTAGGCCCCTTCTCTAGATGATTATCATCACCTCTAAGATTTTGTCCCAAATTTCCAGATCAAGTGGTTTACCACAGGCTTGTTAGGTCAGAAGAACACTTCAGAGTCAGGGCAGTCCAGAACCTGACAGCCCACTTCTGGCCCAGTTTCCCACAATACAGGCTGTTTTTTTCATCCCACATCCTGTGTTTAAGGGCTGTGTGATTCTTTTCTTTTAAGCCCTGGCCCTGCAAGAGTTTCTATGGAAGTTATCTTCCCTATGATAGAGGCACAATTCTCTTTTCTAAATGTTCTTTGACCCAAATGTCCAAAAGCATCTTCAGCTCACCCATGCTTGGATTTTTGAATGATCTCATTGCAATGTTTCTCAGGTTTTTCTGCTTATTGCATTATATTGAATAATTATTAATATGAGCTTAATACTTATTGCAAATCCAGATATTAAAATAAATTTGTTATTTGGGGCATGAGACCTAAGATTCGTAGAATATGTGACATTTGTCTTTTTCATTCAGGCATCCTTGCAACTCCCACTCCTCTAGCGTACACACCCCTTCAAGAAGTTAAGTTTGCTCAATAAAGAGAGTTCCTAGGAAAATAGTAGAATTAGAAATCTGTAGTAGAAGGACTGTAAGGAGACAGAATCAAATCAAACTACAGAACCATCAGCAAGCAGCCTGGGGGTTAGAAGTGGACAGACCTCAGCCTTTCCTGGCTCAAGCTCCCTGCCTCTGCAGCTGTCCTGGGCTTCCTCAAGCTGCAGGCCCCGGCACTTGTCCCCTTTCGCTACACCACAGCAACAGCTGGTATCTAAAACTAGGGATGCAAAAGGGTATCTTAGCCCATACTCCCTGGTGTGTTTCAATGCTCCATCTTGGCTTCCCTATCAAATCTTTAAAATGTTTGAAGAGATAGAGCAAAGTGCCAGGCGCACCCCTGCCATCCCAGCTACTAGGGAGGCTGGAGGCAAGAGGACCCACAAGTTTGAGGCCAGCCTGGGTAACTTGGTGAGACTCTGCCTCAAAATGAAAAAAAAAAAAAATTAAAAGATGTGGAGATGTAGTTCAGTGGTAAAGCATTCCTAGATTCAATTTCCAGTATAGCAAAAACAAACCAAAGCATAAAAGACACAGAAAAAATGACTGTGTGCAGACGTAAGTAAGTTAGTGCTGTGAACACTTCAAAGGATGAAACCATTCCAGCCAGCCCTGCTGACAATAGTTCAAGTTGCTCCTGCTGGTATCACCATGGGAACAGCTGCTTGCAAGCGTGCTGCCTGATCCACTAAGCCAGCTCCCCCCACAGCATCTCCACTGTGGCCCCCAAGTATCTACTAATCCATAAAAATAGTCCCTGACATAAGCTTCCAAGTTTAGTTAAAGACTCAGATCTGGTGGCTACCACTCTTTGCTAGAAAGGCATGATCATGCCAGACATGGTGGCCATACCTACAATCCTGGTGACTCAGGAGGTTGAAGCAGGAGAATTCCAAGTTTGAGGCCAGTCAGCCTGGGCAACTTAGTAAGACTCTGTCTCAAAACAAAAAATTAACAAGGGCTCAGGATGTGCTCAGTAATAGAGCCCCCCTGGGTTTAATCACCAGCAGGAAGGAAGGAAGGAAGGAAGGAAGGAAGGAAGGAAGGGAGGAAGGAAAGGAGGGAGGGAAGGAGGGAGGGAGGGAGGGAAGGAGGGAGGGAGGGAAGGTGTGAATATTCCATACACATAGGGACTGACTGCTGCTTCCTTTCTCTTCCTAATCACTGAACTCATGGACACTCACCACTTAAGAGTCACAACCTAATAAAAGGAAATAAGTTCCTGATCCAAATGAGTACTAAAAATAACAGGAGAAGACAGTGATCTTCCTTCACCTTGAATTCTCTTATTTAACTTATTTTCAGGATTACTGATTCCAAAACTGACAGAAGCCATAATTTGAACATCAGCACTGGCCTTTTAAAAAACAACCACACACATATCATCCATAAACAAGTAATACTCAGGTCATTTTTTTTAAAAAAAGTTATATGTAAAAATAACTGCAAAGGGGTAAAATTCCACATTTATTGAACATTTACTAGGTGTCTTTCATTTGCATATTTTTGCAAGTTACAAAGTAGTTTTATATACTCTCCCTCCACAGAAGAAAGGAGCCTTTGCTGAATGTCTCCTATCCACCAGGATTGTGTTCCCTGACCTCAGATCCAATTTGTGAAGCAGAAATGACATTCTCAGGAAAGGGGTCTGTATGCTGACCCAAAGGCAATTTAATACTCTACACTTAGCTTCCATTCCCCCCCCCCTGCCCCCACCAACTTTTGAATCTGTACAGGCAGTAATTTCTTGACTTCTCTGTTACATAAAAGAATAAAATTGCATCACCCCCATGTTTGGGTACCTAGATTTTAGTAGCAGCTGCTGGGGAGGTAGCTTGCCAGCAGTTCCCTTCTGTTAGAGTATCCAGTGGAGCTAAGCTTCCGGATTGATGTCATCAATAAGGGCTACCAACCCACTAAGACATACTTAGGGTTCTAAAGAACCTGAAGAGTTTGTTAGGTTCAAAGTTTTAAAAAAATCATTTCTCCTCCCAGTAAGCTTGGGAGGCTGAGGCAGGAGGATCACGAGTTCAAAGCTAGCCTCAGCAATAGCAAGGCACTAAGCAACTCAATGAGACCCTGTCTCTTACAAAATAGAGTTGGGGATGTAGCTCAGTCGTTGAGTGTCCCTGAGTTTAACCCCCAGTACGCCCTCCTCCCAAAAAATTATTCCTCCTTTGCCTATTTGGTGTTTTCTAATTTCCTTATCTTATATTTGATTTATTGCATGTTGGTCTTTGGAATCAATTGTCTTTTTGTTTGTTTGTTTTTTTACCTTTTATCTGCACAGTGCCTTGACATTTGCAAAGCAAATCCAGGACAGCAAGACAATACATTAGTGAACATATTTTTTATAAAAAAGGCAATAGCAAGGAAAGCTTGGAACACAGTCTGTTAGAGCAAAAATTCTGAAAAAACTGTGATTTCCTATGTTGCTAAAACTCATTGCCTAGTAAATTGCTTTTAGGGAACTGGCTTTAGTGACTGCATAAGATTGTTGTAATTAGAATAATTAGTCTAGATAGAACAGAATAACTGAAATGCTAAAAACATTTTCTCTCATTACTTAAGCATTACTCTTATATTCTTAATTCTCTTTTCCATCCTGCTCCCATGCTCACCCATGGCAAAACAGTGAACTAACTGCAATTTATCCTCCCATTAAAATGGTGACAAAATTCAGAATAAATGAAGTCCAAATTCAAATTTCAAAACCACATGGCAAAAAAGACCCAGTTTAATATTTAGTAAAGAAAATGAGAATCCTGTCTTGTCAAAACATAAACACTTCTAGGAATAAATTAGATTTTCCCCAACAGAATGGAAAAACCATTTGTCGACTTTTTTTTGTTTGCAAAAGTTGTCACACTATAAATGTGCCAGTCTCATACACATGATTCTGTTTTAAATTTTAGTGTTCTATTTTCTTTAACCCTCTGAGTCACTAGATGAGACAATGTTAAATTGCAGCTTGACATCCTGCTTCAGAGCAGAGACTCTCAGCTCTACCACTTTCTGGCTGACTGACCTATAGCCAGTTTCAATGCTCTGTGCTTCCATTTTCTCATCTGTAAAATGTGGGTATTGAGAGTAATTACTATACAGAGTTGCTATGAAGAGTTAAGCCATTAACATTTAGAAGAGACCTAGGCACCTGCTGTCTAAGTGTTATTGTTTTTTCTCTTGGTGGTACTGGAGATGGAATCCAAGGATGCTCTACCACTGAGCTACATCCCCAGCCCCTTTAAACTATTTTATTTAGAGACAGGGTCTGGCTAAGTTGCCCAGATTGACCTTTAACTTGGGATCCTCCTGACTCAGCCTATGGAGTAGCTGGGATCACTGGTAATGCACCACCATTCCTGGTTATTGTTATTGTTTTGAGGATAATTCTCACCATTACTACAAAAAGAAAAAACTAATCTTTTTAGGCTTCTTTGTTTTAAAATGCTCTATTACAAACATCTTTCTCTGTAAGTACCTCCAGGATTAGTCCATGGAAGAAACAGGAGGTAGAATTTGGATGTCCCAATTAGTATCATAGTTACAAATGAATAACTAAATTTCAAAATAATAGGTTTACATCTAAAACCCATAAAAATAACTAATGATTTGAAAAATCATAGCATAAGACATTTAATATGAATTATTTATATGTGGTTGATTACCTTAAAATTAGGAATATTTTGGGGCTGAGGTTGTGGCTTAGTGGTAGAGCTCTTGATAGCATGTGTGAGGAATGGGGTTTGATCCTCAGCACCACATAAAGATAAATAAATAAAATAAAGGTATTGTGTCCATTTACAACTAAAAATACTTTCTTAAAAAGGAGCTTAAAAAATTAAGAACACTCAGAGAATATTTTCTTGACTAGTACCTCTTCTCTGTTCTTTTGTCAACAAAACACTATGATAATGTATATGTAAAATATCAGTCCCACCAGGAGGGGAAATGAAGGGGAAGTTCTAAGGAGTGAAGTCAACCAAATTATATTGTTATATCGTGTACATGTACAAGAATGTAAAAAAAAAATCCACTATTAAGTATAATTATTATACACCACTAAAAATATACACACACACATATCCCAGTGGTATTGTAATAATGTTATTTAATTAGTGATTTAAAAAAATCATTGTATTTTGGGGGCAATAAAAATACAGCAACTAAAAAGTTTTAATATTTTTTGTCTTCTCCCATCCCAATGTTTTATCTAAATGCATTTTTGTAACAGCTTTACTGGAATATAATTTGCATGCCAAACAATTCACCCATTTAATGTACACAATGTAGTGGTTTTAACTATATCCTGAGTTGTGTGTACAACCATCATACAAATCAGGGTTAGATCATTTCATCAGCCCAAAAGGAAACTCCATACTCATTAACAGTTACCCTCCATTCCCCCTTCTGCTGTCCTGACAATTGCCAATGTACTTTCTGTCTTTTTATTTATTTGCCTATTTTGGACAATTCATAGAAATGGAGTCATACAATATTTGTCCTTTGAGTCAGGCTTTTTTTATGGGTGATCTTGCCAAAGTTCATCCATGTTGTAGCATGCATCAGTACTTTGCCTTTTTATTGGTGAATAACATTCCACTAAAGGACTGATCATGTTTTGTTTATTCGTTCATCAGCTGATGAATATTTGAGCTGTTTCTGTTTTCATGAATAACAGTGTGGCCAGATGCTTTCACTTCTCTGAGTATATGCCAAGGAATGGAATTTCTGGGTTTTTATGTTTCATCTTTGAGGAACTACCAAATTGTTTTCCAAAATGGCCATCCCATTTTACATCACCACCAATAGTGTGAGAAAATTCTAATTTCTCCACACTCTCACCAACACTTGTTACTATCTGACGTTTTTATTATGACCCAACCTGGGGGCAGAGATCCAAATGCATTCCTAGATGCAAAAACATAGGAAACAATTGGACAAGGAAGCAAAATCTTTGAAGACAAGGGAAAAGCATAAAGGAAGGAAAAGGGTCCTGCAGTTGAGATGGAAAGGAAAGCAGCAGATGTTAGATGTGTTATTCTTATGCAATGAACTGCAGAAAAGTGTGAGCATCGTGCAGCCAGCCTCCAGCTTCCCATCTGGAGCAGATAATATTCACAACAACACTCTTCTGGGTCTATTGACTTATTTTACAGGGAGCCTTCCCATATCGTACCCCATCTGATCCAACACCACAAATCTTATGTGGGAGGATAGTATTCCAATCTGCAAGGGTGTAAGGGCTGCAAAGATTCACTGAATTGCCCCAGGGACCAGACAAAAATAAAGAGAAAGGAAAAGGAAGTGAACAGAATTGAGTTTAGAAGCACAACTTTTTATCTCACATCTCAATCGATGGCTTCCTCTTTCCTCATGATCCCAACCTTATCAATGATGACCCAGAAACCAATGCAAAGGCAAGAGAAGGCAGAGGTGAACCCGGGGTATTTGTGAAACAATTAAAGGCCAGAGGCCTGGTCATCACAAAGTGGCCACAATCATACAGTTAAGAGAGCAAGCTGGGGACAGAAGAACACATTGTGACAGTAGCAAAAAGATGATCAAGTTTCCACTCTCCAGTAATCAGGAAGCCAGGCATACAGCCACGCTGATCCCTAAGTGTTAATTAAATATCATATTAAGCTGTACTAATAGAAGTGTACTGGATTACATACAACACTCATTCAAACATTTATTAAGAAATTACTATGTGTTAGTCACAGTAGTAAAATGACTGAAATAACAAATAGAATGATTAAAATTTTCCAAAGTAAAATTAAATGACTAACATTTACTAAAACTTTTACATGTAGCATCTCACTTCATGCTCCCAAAACTTCTGAGGGAGGACTGTCACCAGACTTCCCTTTCTAAGTTGGATGTGTTGGTGCACATCTGTAATCCCAGTTACTGGGGAGGCTGAGGCAGAAGAATTACAAATTTAAGGCCAGCCTGGGCAAATTATCAAGACCCTATCTCAAAACAAAATAAAAAGGGCTGGGATAGATCTCGGTGGTAGAGTGTTTACCTAACTTGTTTGAGGTCCTGGGTTCCACCCCCAATACCAATAAAATAAGGAAATTTAAATCTAAGAATCTTTCATGTATGTTTTTTATTTCATATATATGTCATATACTTCTATCATATATGTTCATATAGAGTAATGACCAGTGTAATTACACATCACATGCAACCAGAGAATGAGAAGTTTTATTCCATATATGTATAATGTCAAAATTCACTCTACTGTCATTTATAAAAAATGATTTAAAAGGAATTGAAAATTTTTGAAATCAATTAAAATATTGAAAGTCTATATAAAAGAATCTCTTTTCCATAGAGGAGAGGCAAGAGAGGTTAAAAGTAAATTGTCCCAAAGTCACAAAAATTAATAAATGGTGGAGACAGAACAAGAACCCAGGCAGCCTGGGTCTGTAATGTATGCTCATAACAGCTCTAGTCCTTCCTGCCAGGTTTTATGTAACTGGAAGTGACATGTGGTGTTACAGGAAGCTCAGGGCCAATTCTCAGGAGCGTCCCATAAAATACTCTTATCTCTGTTGCCATCTTACCAGAGAAATGAATGAATTAATTACAATAGCTAATGCTGATATGATACTTACATATCAGGCTCTGTTTTAAGTTCTAATGCATCTAGTCTTCATAACAACCTACAAGGAAAATTTCATTATTATCATCATTCTAAATTAAATAACTTGTCCAAGGTCCTATACTAGTGGAGGGCTAACATGGCCAGGATTCACTCCAACTCAAAGGCCTCCTCAAAACCTAATGATGACCCTTGGAATGAGTGGTGGAGCAGAAATTCAAACTCAGTTCTAACTCCTGAGTGACAGCCTTCTATCTTTTCACTCACTTGCCCATAGATGACCCTCAAATCTGCTGCAGGGTGGAGAGGAGCCAGGGAAGAGGGGAGTACAAATGCTCTGGAGACCCATAAGAAAGGACATTTAAGCTGCACTCTGAAGGACAAAGAGCTTGCTGGACAAAGGGAGTTACTACACAACCTAGTATTTGTAAAAGAAATAAAAAGCAAGTAACCTTATCCAAGGGAGAACTCTAAAAAAGACAATACAGTAATGAAAAACAAAGAAATCAAACTATTAAAAACAAAGTATTTTAGATCATTTCAGAAGAGCTTTACTTCAGATTTTAGTTAGAAAACATTCTTGAGGGACTGGGGATGTGGCTCAAGCGGTAGCGCGCTCCCCTGGCATGCGTGCGGCCCAGGTTCGATCCTCAGCACCACATACAAACAGGGATGTTGTGTCCGCCGATAACTAAACAATAAATATTAAAATTCTCTCTCTTTCTCTCCCTTTCTCACTCTCTCTTTAAAAAAAAAAAAAAAGAAAACATTCTTGAAGGGAAACAAGTTTTTAGTCCCTTTAATTTTGACTATACAGTCAAAAAATTCTACAAGGTATAGAAATGTGCAATTTGTCTTTTGTAACATGAATTCTGACGTCCAAAATTTACTTCCTCAAACTAAACGCTGCAAGCTGGTGTCTACCAACCTTCAGGAATGTTTGCAAGATTCTCCATCAGGTCCTGAAACAGTCATCTAGAAACCAAAATGAGCTGGGAAATTCAAACTAAGACCTAAAAGGAACCAGGGCCCACGTGGTTCTGGTGGGGCCAGGGGCCCACGTGCAAGTCGAGGCTGAAACACTGCAAAGATAGATTATTTTTTACTGGCAAACTGATTTATGGCCACACGAAGGGCAGCTGCAGAACCAGTCTGACCATAACTACAATCCTCAAACACAGAACAGGAAGTGATGGAAATAGCAGGAGGACCCTGAAAACCATCGCTCATTTCTGGGTGTTGTGAGACCTAACAAATTCTAATTCTTGCTGCAGACTTGGGGCGATCAATGGAGTCCATGGCCCAAAACGTGACCTCTGAGAAAGTTGGCACAGCAGAAGGGCACTAGACAAGGTGCCTCCACGCCCCCTGGCGGACTCAAACGATAATTATGATGTGCCAATTAAAGGATAGATAGGTTGGGTTTCTGAAAAATTCTGTTTAGCTTCCACAGCAACCCTAAAAGGAGGCGTGGACTCCGTTTTACAGATGAGGAATAAGGTATGACTTGCCAACAGACACAAAAAAGGAAAACAACAGAAGCAATCACTGGGCTGACTTCTAGGAGTACAGGGGCAGGGGTTAGCTCGGACCCCACAGCGACCCTCGGTTCTCCAGGCGGACAAGGTGCAGGCTATCAGCAGGGAGCGTTGGCAGCGCCCAAGTACCTCGGAGGAGGGAGCGCGCAGCGGGTGGTGGCTACTCATCCCGGCGCAGGGCTGCAGCAACCAGGCTAGGGCGCAGCGCGCACCACCCGCTCGCCTGTGCCTGCCCGGACAGCCTCGCGCGCTGTGCGTGTCCAGCCGCTGCAGCACCAAGGCGAGGCGCAGCGTGGACTGTCCACGCGTCTGCACCTGTCCCAGAGCCCGGAGAGACTCGCAAGCCACCACACACGGCGCGCGTGCGTGCAGGACTGCAGCGGGCACGGGCTGGCAGTGCCACAGCAAGCCCACCCTCTCTGTCTCTGGTCTTACCGTAACTGTTCTCCAGTGACCAGGACTTCAGCCATGCGCTCCAGCTCCCTTTGCTGCGCCCCACCACTCCCGCTAGTGCTGCTGTCGCTGCCACCGCCGCCAGTGCTGCCGCCCTCCTCCATGGTCCGGGCCACGCCGCTACCACTGCCTGGGCTATCCGCCTCGGATTCTGCAGTTGGAATCAGTCTGCCCTCACCGAGGCTTCTCCCGCCATCTTTGTTCGGGGCAGTCCCAATGCTCTGACGTGATTGGTTAGGGAGGGAATCCCTGTGAGTTAGCGGAGGCACTAGGCGAGTCCGGCCCCAGAAACTTCAGCTTGGGGGCGTGGCTGGAGCCCCTCGTGGCTGGGGGCGGGGCCGAGGGAGGAAAATATCAACATCTGAGCTGGGCACAGGCTCAGGACTGTGTGTGCTGGCTGTGGATGAATTCCCGGGACTTTCCTTCCTTTACCCTACAAAGGTCTTGCTATGAAAGCCTGCGTTTCTATTATATTGCCCATGCCCAAATTGCAGAGAATGAATGAGAACAGTACACCCAGTAGTGCACAAGAGAGGATATAAATGTCACTGTAGGACATGGACAAAAAATTGGGATGAGGAGTGGTACCGAGGATTGAACTCAGAGGCACTCAACCACTGAGCCTCATTCCCAACTCTACTTTGAATTTTATTTCGAGACAGCATCTCACTGAGTTGCTTAGCGCCTCACTTTTGCTGAGGCTAGCTTTGAACTCGCAATTCTCCTGTCTCAGCTTCCCGGAGTCGCAGGTATTACAAGCCTTCACAACCCCGAGGCAGGGAAAAATTAAGCATTCCTTCCACCCGGACCACTCTCACCGAAGACAACTTACATAACTTGACGGTGTGATCAATACATAACGCTGGCCTGTAATTAAACAGATCTGGGATCGAACTCCACAACTATCTTGAGAGACATAATTTTTCAGTTGCAGGTATGTAGTGGAAGTTTACAGACTAGCAAATGGGTAGCGTGGGATCAATCTCCAGCACCGCCAACAAAAAAGAAGGAGAAGCAGGGAGACGTTGTTTACAGAATGAAAATGCAAGGAAGTTGAAAACCAACTTCTACATATACATGTTTATACGTACATGCGCGTGCGCGCGCGCGCGCACACACACACACACACACACACACACACACACAATCAATTCTGCTATTTCAAAGTATTTATATTTACCCTTCTACAAGTGTATTGTATTTTATTTTGGGGGAGGGCATGTTTGTTTGATCATGTTTTTTCCTTTTCTTTTTTGGTATTGGGGATTGAACCCAGGGGTGCTTAACCACTAAGCTAACTCACCAGCCCGTTTTAATTTTAATTTTTAGTCAGAGTCTCACTAAGTTACTGAGGGTCTCTTTCTAAAGGCTGCCCTCTAAGTTGGCCTCCCAAGTCTGTTGGGATTACAGGCATATGCCACCTCACTCAGCACGTTTTTTTGTTTTTTTTTTTTTAAAGGAAGATCATACAAGTCTTTGCCAAACTGCTGCAATGTTCGTGTTAACATTAACTGAAACTTGCAACAACTCATTAAGCATTCATCATGTGTTTTATATACCACAGGCGTCTTGTTTATATTGTTTAATTTATCCTCAAAATCCTAAGAGTTAAATATTGATTTCAATTTACAACTAACAAAACTTAATCACAGGAATGGGAATGTGACTCAGTGGCATAGTATTTGCCTGCCATGCATGAGGCCCTGGATTTGATCCCCAGCACCAAAAAGAAAAATATGCATAAGCACAGACAGGTAAAGCTTATCTAAATTTTTTATATAGAAGGTTAGGCAGCCTTTGAACCCTAATTCTGCTGACTCCCAAGGTGGTGCTCAGTCAGACTCCAGGATAACACTCCCTCTCATATCCAACATTAAACATCAGGCAACTCTTTTGCTCAAAGAAATTCTTTAAGGTTCTTAACTTTCTAAGTAAATCATGGTGGAAATGTAGACCCAGGGAGTCATAGTTTCAGTTACATGTGATTTTAAAAGCCTTATTCTGTTCTCTGATTTAAGGATGCTGATTCATAATGTGGTTATGGGGGCATGGGAGGATTAGATGAACTCTAGATAGGGCAAAGGAGAAAAGTGGAGGGGAGGAAGGGGAAGGGAGGGGACATGAGGGTAGGAAAGATGGTGGAATGAGATGGACATCATTACACTAAGTACATATATGAAGACATGAATGATGTGATTCTACTTTGTGTACAACCAGAGATATGAAAAATTGTGCTCTATATGTGTAATATGAATTCTAATGCATTCTGTTATACATAACAAATTTAAATAAATAAATAAGAGCCTCATTCTGCATAAAACATAAAAATCATTTAACAGAAGTAGTTAATGCTTTAATTCAGTGATTATTATATAGAATATCAATAATTTGCTTGGGGTCTGGATTTATATCTCAGCAGTAGAGCATATGCCTAGTATTCCCAGTGTTTAATTCCCAGTGCTAAAATGACAACATCAAGCAAATCGTTTTTTGGGGATTCTCACTCAAATGCTGAGTTTCTATCCTGATTCTGTCAAAATTTATAACTTTGTAATCTTTGCTAGTCACTTAACTTTTGGGGGCTTCAATTTCCTATTGACAAAACAGGAATAGTAATTTCTCCCTTATAGGGCTGTTATGTGCTGTTTTAGTCAGCTTTTTCATTGCTGTCATCAAAACAAGAGCAATTTTAGAGGAAGAAAAGTTTATTTGGGGCAGTTTCAAAGATCTCAATCCACAGATGGATTACTGTATTGCTCTATGACTGAAATGAGGCAAAACATCATGGGGGATGAGTGTTGAGGAGGAAAGCATCTCAGGACATGGCACCAGGAGGCAGAGAGAGAGACAGCTTCCCTTACCACTGACACAATATAAACCTCCAGGGTTTATAGTCTCCTCCAGGGACATCCTACCTGCCTATAGACACTACCAGGTAATCCCTATCTGAGGATTAACACACTGATTAGGTGTAGATTCTCATAGTCTAATCATTTTACCTTTAAACTTTCTTTCATTTTCTTACACCTAAGCTTTGGGGGGACACACCATATCTAACCTATAACACGTGGCTTAAATGAATAGCATTATATAAAATTTCCATTATTTAAAATTTTAAAGATTCATTTCAGTAACCAAATTTTTTTTAAGTTAAAAAAGAAGTATCTTAAGCCCGCTACAGTGGCACACATCTGTAATTCCAGCAACTCAGGAGAGTAAGGCAGGAGGTTTGCAAGTTAAAGCCCAGCCTCAGCAACTTACAGAGACCCTGTCTCAAAAGAAACTAAAAAGGGTTGGGGAAAGGTAGCTCAGTGCTTGTCTAGTACGCATGAAACCTTGGGTTCCATCCTTAGGCTGCTCCTTCTGAAAAGTGCCTTAACATATGGAAGGAAAAATTGAGTCGGGAAAATAAGCAGGAGAGAGTATAATTAATTTTTCTTACTTGACAAGATAGTTGTTGTTGTAGTGTGTAGATGGTTGTAGATGTTTATAGGAAATGAGAATTGCTCTGCTGCTATTGTTTTAACCTTTCATTGATACATGAGATATAACATGCCTCACTGGGTAAGGAGAAAAACTCTTTTCCCTAATATAGGGGAAAATTGATGAACTGACTCCTGAGGACTTGTTAGCACCAATGCCTGTGACCAGGAGCCCTGGAGCAAGTGGTCCCAGAGTCAGCTGTGACCTATGAGTATTGATGGAAGAGAGAAGGACACCAATGTGACAATTACTCTAGCATGAAGATTCTGGAAGAGCTAAATTCTGACAGATCTGGGTTTGATTCCTGGCTCTAATTGGGCAAGTTCATCATCTTCTCTGAATTTTCTGTCCTCTTATGTAAAGATTATACCACCAGTCCCATTGGATTATTGGGAGAATTAAATGAAATTTAATAACTGCTTTTATTAAAGGTAGATAGTTCCCCCCACAACCCCCCCCCCCCCACCAGTGCTTGGGATTGAAATCCAGGACCTCATGCATGCTAGGTAAGTACTCTGTCACGGAGCCACATCCCAGCCCTAGGTGGACATTACTAAATGTGAGCTTTCCAGGTCTCCTCGCCTCTTTCATGCTTTCTGTATGTTTTGGTACTTTGGGGGCTAATGTTTCTCAAAATTTTGATGGTGGTATGTAGTGTGTGGGTGTGTGATGTATTTGTGTTTTCAGCCCATTGAAGCCCGATACTTTGATGAAATATAATAAAATGAGATTTTAAAAACTATCTATAAAGCAAAATCCCAAATTCTGTAGGGATCAATAAATGGAAATATTCTGTCAAATTGCTCTACACATTTCTTTTTTTTTTTTTTTTGGCTGGGTGGGGAGAAGGTTTACTGGAGGGTTGACCCCAGCGGTAGTTTACCACTGAGCTACATCTCCAGCCCTTTGTATTTTTTATTTTGAGACAGGGTTTTGCTAAATTGCTTAGGACCTCGGTAACTTGCAAAAGTTGGCCTCAAACTTGTGAACCTCCTGCCTCAGCTTCCCAAGTAGCTGGGATTACAGCGCGCACCACCACACCCAGTTTGCTCTACACATTTCTAATTGATTTTTCAATGTTGTTATGTCTGGTTGTTTTTCACCACAAGTAATGGCCACCAGTTGGCTGACCACACTGTGAGTGGTACTGGTGTACTAAACTTTTCCTAAAGGCGAGTGGCAGTGTGAGGGGATGGGCTTAAATTTATAAAATATGCAAAAGAATAGGGCCACCTATGAAGTTTCATAATAGACTAGTTGTCATGAGTGTTACTGATGCCTCTTAATGTACATCTGTTTTATTCTGGCCTGATCTTATAGACTAACTCAGACGCCTCCATCTCTATGTGATCTTCCTGGACTTTCCCAAGCAGTGTGTTGCACCTTCCTGTGAATTTACATCTTCTTACAGATTTAAGACTATTCTTAACCATTAGTGGAAATCCCAATTCTTTAGCTGCTATAATTTTTATTCTTCTTGTGATTAGAAGAAAACTGATTTGGCAGTATTCTGTCAAGATACTTCCATTGCTAGATCCTGTTAGGAGAATTGTCTTTTAAAAATAAATGTAAAGATAGTAAAAATAAAAAATTCCCTCACCTTCATTATTCACACACATTAAATTAATTAATTGATTAATTTGGGTTGAACCCAGGGGTGCCTAACTACCAAGCCACATCCTCAACCTTTTCTATTTTGAGACAGGGTCTCACTAAGTTGCCCAGAGTGGCCTGGAACTTGCCATCCTGCTGCCTTAGCCTCCCAAGCCACCATGCCTAGCCTATTCACCCCCGTTTTAAATATTTTTGTTATATTTGACTTCATAGGAATGGAAAGAAAGCATTACAAATAAAGTTGAGGTCGCTTGTTCTCCAGTTCCAACTCTGCCTTCCCAGGAAATCCCCTGGGTCTTAACTTTGGTTCCCTGCAGGACTTGAATGCTTGATACTTTGGTGTATGCTGCCACCTGCCGATTTCTTTTCACAATGACATGAAATGATTGTGGATTGCTAATAGGGAAAGGGCTACCTCCTGAGAGTTTGTTGGGAAGTTTAGGGCAGAAGTTGCTGTTTATCCTATTGGGGGTGGGGTGGGGGTGTGCTACTGACATTTAGTCATGAAGGACTGAGATGCTAGTTATTCTCGTTTACTTAGGACAGCACCTCACAAAGCATTGTCCCAAATCCGGAATGTCTGTCTTAGGTGGTCATTTTGCACAATTTTAATATAATATTGAATTATCAGGAATGCAATTATTGTGTACATTGAGAAAAGACTGTACTTTTTTCTATTCCAAACCTGACCCTGAATTTTCATAAAGTGATTTCATTTGTGTGACATTCACTGCATATGGCACAATTATGTTCTGTATTCAGTAAATGCAGCATTCACAGTGATCATCTGTATGTGTTGAGTAGGAATAAATTATTTCGCCTTTTTAAAATGACAAATGCATACATGAAGTATGGAAACATTGAACAAAATGTTTTCTTAATTCTCTTAATTAAAAATTATTCAACCTGAAGTTGGTCATGGTGATTCACACCTGTAATCCCAGCTGTTCCTTAGACTGAAGCAGAAGAATGGTGAGCTCAAGCTTAGCCTCAGCAACTTAGAAAGCTCCTGTCTCAAAATAAAAATAAGAAAGGACTGGGGGTGTAACTGAGTAGTAGAGCACACCTGGGTTAAATCCCCAGGACCACGAATTAAATAAATAAGTAAAATTATTATAAACACCTGAGTATGATTACCTCCTTAGGTCTTCTATGCTCATTTAAATATTGAAGTATTCATTATTTTATTATGTATGATTTCCCTTTTACATTTCTTCCATATATTCTGGTAAGGGCAACATATTGATATTTGGTTAATTACATACACACAAAAAGGTTATATTACCTGCAAACTAAGTACATTAAAACGAAATGATAATTACATCTGTTAGCTTTAAAGGAAACATTGAGTTAGATAGGAGTTTTTTAAAGGTTATAACAGTAGGTATTTATTGAGCTCCTGGGCATGTTCACAAAGTATGGTCTATGCTAAGCATTTATTCCTCAAAATAACCCTTTGAACTGTTTTTCTTCCCACTTTTGAGAAGAAGAAATTGAGGCTAGGGGAAGGGGAGACTTCCAGAGTAGAGCAAATGAGTGAGGCCTCAAAAACCAGTGAGGCCTGGATTTGAACCCAGCTCTGCTGGTTTTAGAAGCCACTTGGGTAGTTCCTTCCCTCTGCTGCCTCTCCACAGGGGCAAGTCCCTGAGCGCCAGTTCTTCCCACAGGCCAATGCTCTGATGTGCTTTACTGGAGTCTTCCTTAAGCCCTTTGAAGGCGGGGTTATCACCTCCAGGCAGACCAGCTGCTGAGAACTCCCAGGCTCTCACTACTGGGGAATAGGATGGCAGCCTCTTCACAGGATTGAAAGAGGAAGTGTGAGGGAGCTTGGCAAATGCAATAATGGTGTTATCTGTGTCCCCTGGCAGGCTTGGACAATTAGCCAGCGCTATCAAGTGCATAAAAGAAAGGGAAAGCTTGCTGGTTCTCTGAGATCCCTGTTCTCTCCTCCTCCGCGCTGTCAATCCTGAGTTTGAACACATCAGAGCCGTGGGACTACCATGACCTCTGTTGGCACAGCGTGGCCTAGATTTTCCCTGTTTGTTTCCTGAGTGAGTATCTTCTCTGTCTACCTAGATTGTAAATAAGAATATGCCCCACAGTTTTCTCCTCCTCCTCCTCCTTTTTCTTTTTTCATTTATGTGGTGCTGGGACTGAATCTGGGCTCTCACACATGCTACCACTAAGTTATTTTCTAAGCTCTCTTCATTTTGAGACAGAGTCTTGCTAAGTTGCCCAGGCTGGTGCCAGATTTGCAATCCTCCTGCCTCAGTCTCCAGAGTCGAGTCCCTGGGATTAAGTTGGGCACCATTGCACTCTGATTTTCTCCTCCTTCCTAAGTGGAGTTATTTCACCCAAAGCTTAGGCACAGAAAATGCACTTGAACTATTGTTCAGGGACTTTGTGTGTGGAAATACCATTTTATTTCTGGATTAAAAATACCACAAAGGAAGAAAAAGAAGTTATCAGATATCTACCTTCATTGATCATGAGAGATAATCTAGAAAATGATTGTGCTTTGATATAAATGTGTGTGCACTGGAGGGCTGTGCTGGATGGCAGAGCCATCCCTTCCTTCTGAACGAAAGGAAGCTCAGAACTTTGTAGGCTGTCAACAATAGAAAGTCCTAATACTTGCTTGGGCACAGGGGTACATGCCTGTTATTCCAGCAACTCAGGAGGCTGAGGCAGGAGAATCACAAGTTCATTGCCAGCTTCAGTCACTTAATGAGGCCCTAAGCAACTTGGTGAGGCCCTGCCTGAAAAATAAAAAATAAATGAGCTGGAGATGTAGCTCAGTGGTAAAGCACCCTTGGGTTCAACCATGAGTACCAAAATAAAATACTGATATTTAAAGTAAAATAGATTAAAAAAACAACAACAACAAACAAAAATCAAAACAGCTTGGAGTTAGTGCTTTTTAAAAATTTTTATTTATAAACTTTTGTAGAGCACTTAATATGTGCCAGGTACTACTTATACCACTTACATATATGTTATAGTTGTTAAATCATTTAATTGAAACATTCCTTATCAGGTTGTTTGGGGATCAGAAAGTAGTACCCCAAAGTAAAGACTTTAAGCCAGACATAAAACCTAAAAATATTACTTTAACTTTCCTTCACCTTTCTGTGTAAGAGCTGGCCACAAAGAAATTCTCTGGTCTACCTTGTTTGTCATAGGTCATAAGAATCTCATTCCAGAAGGGGTCCTGCCCTATAGCTCAGTCTAGTGCTTGACGCAGTAAACAGTAAAGATTTCTTTGCTTTTCTAAGGCAACAGAGGAAAAATAGAGAAGCAGGCTGCTTCATGAAACATGACACAATATCACCACCTAGTGGAAAAAAATCTTGATTGTTATATAAGCAAAACCTTAAAAATCTACTTCACAAAATATGTGAAACTACCATTTAAGTGATTGTATTTCCCACAGAATAAAATAAATTTAGCTGTAATTTAGGACTTTTATCTAAAGTTATTGTAAGTTAAAACAAGGTGATACAGTTTGCAAGCTTGCTTTATTTACTTATTGGCTAGGCTGGGGAACCAACTCTATATGCTAGGAGAGTGCTCTATTACTGAGCAATAGTCCCAACCTTATCATTCTAATTTTTTAAAATCTTTTTTAGTTGTAGATGGACACAGTATCTTTATTTTATTTATTTATTTTTTATGTGGTGCTGAGGATTGAATCCAGTGCTTGAGCAACAACCCAGCCCCTTATCATTCTATTTTAAGAGAACCTAGGTCCAATTGAATTAATGGTAATGATCGAATATCATTAATTAAAATAAAATTATTAAATAACTAGCTATAGTAAATAAGAAGGGGGGAATAACCCCAAAACTTCAGCTGCCATTTATTAAACAGGCTGTAATTTTTTTTAATATTTATTTTTTGGTTGTAGTTGGACACAATACCTTGATTTTATTTATTTATATGATGTGTTGAGAATTGAACCCAGGGCCTCCCAAGTGCTAGGTGAACACTCTACCACTGAGCCACTACCCCAGCCCCCAGGCTGTACTTTTGAAAAAGACTTTTTGGTTCTTTTTAGTTATATATGATGGTAAAATTCATTTTGATATAATTGTTCAAGCAAGGAATATATGTTATTCTAGGGCTGGGGTCGTGGGTCAGTGGTGGAGTGCTTGCCTAGCATGTGTGAGGCACTGGGTTCCATTCTCATCACTACATAAAAAAATAAAGATATCATGTCCATCTACAACTAAAAATGTTTAAAAAATATATATCATTCTACTTAGGACTCCATTCTTATGAATGTACATAATGGTGGGATTCACTATGGCATATTCATATAAGTACATGGGAAAATAATTTTGGATTCATTCCACTGTCTTTCCTTTTCCTATCCCCCAACCCTTCCCTTCATTCCCCTTTGTCTAATCTACTCAGAATCTATTCTTCCCCTCTCCTGCCTTATTGTGGATTAGCGTCCCTATATCAGCAAAAACATATGACCTTAGATTTTTAGGGACTGGCTTATTTCCCTTAGCATGATAGTCTCCAGGTCCATCTATTTACTTGCAAAAGCCATAAAGTCAATTCTTCTTTATGGCTGCGTAATATTCTATTGTGTATATACACCACATTTTCCCAATCATAACAGATTGTACTTTACATGAATTTCAGAATAAGGAAGTGCAGTTAAAAAAAAAAATAGGCAAACTGCCTTAGATCACAAAGCTCTGAGGGTAGAGTTGGGATTCCAGCCAAGCCTGTCTAATGAAAATGTAAGATCTCTACTAGCTGTAGAGAATGTTTCCTATTTAATAGTGCATCTGCAATGGTTGATTATCTTCCTAATAATATATGCTCATGAAGTAATCACCTTCCTATTCAGCATGTTGTTTTATTATTTTCCTTATGTGTTCTTATATTTTAAAAGAGTAGGCTGCCAGGCACAGTGGCACGTGACAGCTATACCAGAGAGGCTGAGGCAGGAGGGTTTCAAATTCGAGGTCAGCCATGGCAACTTGGCTAGACCCTAAATCAAAATAAAAAATAAGAAGGATGTCATAAAGATGAATGAAATTATGTCATTCACTGGATGGAACTATAGAACATCATGCTAAGTAAAATAAATCAAACTCAGAAGGTCAGGATCCATATGTTTTTTATGATTTGAAGATGAGGGGCCCCCAAAAGCTCATTCATGAGACAATGAAAGAATGTTCGTCCCACTCAGTCAAAAGTCAAAGGTAGACCTGTTAGGACTCTCTGGAAACCTCCCTGGAGGGCAAGAGGGGCACTCTGGCCTTCTGAGAAGACCCACTGTCTCCATTGAGAAGGTCCCTTTTTCTATCCCCTTCTAACAAATTTATGCCTGGTACTCTGAGCCACATGTCTGAAATCTGTGTGTCATGATTCAAGAGCTGGTGAGGGGACCTCTGTGCGGCCTGTTTTGCAGCAGGCCCTTGCCCCCAAACACATGTATGGATACGGCGTAATGAATCCCACTATTATGTATAGTTATAATGCTTAAATATAAAACACATAATAAAAAGTGCAGGGAATGCAGCCCAGTGGTAGAGCACCACTGGGTTCAATCCCCAGTGTTGGAGGCAGGGTGAGCAGAATGAGAAGGTTAATGAAGAAGTAATAAACCAAATTTTCCACCACCAACTGAAGCATCTCACAGACCTGAGACTCCCTATTTTAGTATTTTCATATTATCTGAAGAGCTGAAACAAACGAATGGGTAGACTAGTCCAAGTCACTGTCTCCCAGGTAGGATGGTCGTTGGGCACAAACACGTGGGATGCCCAGTCTGATTCTTATCAGCTGTTTCTTGGTGGTGCATCCTTTGCACAAAACCCCCGCAAGATGCTTTTAGAGCCATGATACAATAAGCTGGAATCAGACTCTGCCATCTCCTGTCTTTGCCACCACGGGCAAAGGTCCTGTTTCCTCGTTTGCAGAAAACAGGATGACCACGCCCCACCTCGCAGGGTCGTCCTAAAGGGTTAATGAAATCCTACGTGCCAGGACCGGGAGCACTGGCGGGGAATAACGGACTGGGGCGGAGTGGGGCGGGGTAGGGCGGGGAAGGACTGGGTAGGGTTGTGTCAGGCCCCGCCGGGTCTCAGCTCGGCTCCGCGAACTTCCACGCAGCCCGCCCGCAGGCAGCCGATTTGCTTTCCAGCCGTCAGGACTCTGTAGACTGACCCGGCCTCCTAGGGGTGGCGCGCCCTGAAGCTTTGGGATCTTCCCGCGTACTGCGGCGCGCTCCGCCCCGGAAACACGTCTCCAGCGCCTTGGCGCGCTTTTGAAAGAGTGTATATTTCGTGTCCGTTTGGCCGGCTTCTGCTGCTTGAGTGTCTAGTTCTTGCCCGTCGCACCCGCCCCCGCCCCCGCGACCCTGGTGCTCGGCCTTCCCCTCGCCGCGCCGCGATGAGGACACGCGAGGAGGTGGACGCGACGCTGCAGGTCGCCAAGCTGAACGCCGCCGAGCTGCTGCCCACCGTGCACTGCCTGGGCTTCGGCCTGGGGGCCAGCGGCGCGGCCGCCGGCGACTTCTGCCTGCTGGAACTGGAGCCCGCGCTGTGCCAGCAGCTGGAGGCCGGACACAGGTGAGCCGGGGGGCCGGGGGCCGGGGTCCCAGGACGCCCCGCAGCGGAGCCCGCCTGCGGCCAGCTGCCTTCTGATTGTTTTTCACCCGGAAATTCAGGCGGAGCAATCTGGGCCGGAGAAGTGCCAGAGGCTCACAGCCAGCTGGTGGCCTGATATCCCGCGTGCTGCCAACTCCCGAGAAGGATCCCCAGCCCCTGCATGGCCCTGCAGTTAGCTGGGCTGAGGTGATAAATAGGACTGGGTCAGCCGAACCTGGAGGCCTGTGTCAGCGGAATTGTCGGCAACTAGAACCCCACTAAAAATTTGAAGACATTAACAGTGATGCCAGGGACTCCACCGGAAGCTTTGTCATTCTACTTTGTTGTTGTTCTTGTTAGTTACAAACAACAGTAGAATGCATTTTGACACATCATACCTAGATGGAGTAAAACTTAGCATTTTTGTGGTTGTACATGATGTGGAGTTACACTGCTCTTGAACTCATATATTAACATAGGAAAGTCATGTTTGATACATTCTGTTGCCGTTCTACTTTAAAGTACAATGATAATATCTGATCTTTACAGACGTCTTGTTTCCCACTTATATTACTTTTACTCAAACGATGGATAGGACCTTTAGGCAATAAGTTAAAAGCCTTAATTATGGGGGGCTGGGGTTGTGGCTCAGCAGTAGAGTGTGAGGCCCTGGGTTCCATCCTCAGCACCACATAAAAAATAAATAAATAAAATAAAGGTATTATAATTTTTTTTTTTTAAAAAAAGCCTTAATTATGACTTGATAATTGAGCTAGGGCCCCAAGCAGACTTGTTTGGGGTCATTTAATGGGGACTTAAAGCTATTTCTAATTCTAGGTCAGCTGCAAATTTGCTGCCAACCTCTTGGATTAAAAAACATAGTCAGGTATTGAGAGTGTTGCTCTGTGGTACAGTGCTTGATTAACATGCAGAGGCCTTGGGTTTGCTCCCAGTACAAACAACAACAACAACAACAAAAAATAGAAGTTGGTAGTTGTGAAGGCAGCCTTGAGAAATCTAGAGAATCCTTCAATCAGTTGCTTGTCAACTTGGTGCAGTCCCAACTCCTGCAAATTGATTTTCTTTTGTGCCTCTCTTTCTCCAACATACATATTTGTAGGTTCCTTTTAGTTGGGCCCTTTGGGCTGTGTTTCAGTCTTCATATCTGACTCTTTCAAACAGTGTTCTAGTCAATTGACCAATCTGTGGTATTAATCAGAGTACTCTTAAGAGAACTGAAAGAGTTCTCTTATTAGTTTCCATTCCATCTCAGTTAATGGAGATCAAAAAGACTTCAGGTATGAGAACCTTCTCTTTATCTGGTTAAGCTGACAAACTTGTGCATTTTATTGGGGATAGTGCAATGTAGAAACAAACATTAAAGGGTAGACATTTGGGCCTATTAACTATTAGCAACAGGAATCTACCACATTCTTTTCACTTAACTGACGGCTTAGTTACAAAGACAATTGCAGTCTTCTATTTTAGATTTGTAATTATTTGTTTAAAATAAGTGAGTTGTGCACAGGAGAGTTTAATGTTCCATACACAAGGAAAACTTGAGAATCAACTCTTGTCATCTCCATCATCTGGTCTTTCCTCTTCCTCCTCCTCATCTTCATCCTTATCTTTTTGCTTTTCTTCAGCTGTGTTAAATTCCATTTCTCAGAGTCTTTCATTTGTATACATATCCTTGTCCTATTTTTCATTCAGCATACAATCTTCTTTTCATAAGGCCGAGGTTTCTTTGCCACATAGCTAATGGGTAGGCTAGGATGTTCTCCTTTGATTGCTCAGAACAAAACACCGAAAACATTTGAGTGGGCATCAAAGCAGTAGTGTGCTTATCCTAGGTAGCTTTAGAGAAATAGAGGCTTAGGTCCCATCCCAGACCTACTATATCCCAATTTGCTTTATAACCAGATTCCTATGCACATGTTTCATAAGCACAACTTTAGCCTGTTTTAGAAAGTTGTGAGACATTGACTAAAGCCTCTAGATACTTATGGTCTTCCCAGTAGCTTGCACAAAGGTGTCTTTGGGTGACATTTGGCCTTGTAGCCTTTTAGGTCTTTCTTGCCCATATTTAGTTATTGTTTTCCTTAGTGAGGCACCAGGCGCCTGTCTGGCTCTCACTTGGTCCAGTATTTGCTCTTTGGAATCCATGATTGTACCACAAGGCTGGACACAGCATCAAGGCTTAATTTTAAATTCTGCAAGCCAGAACATTCGGGAAGTGAGTTAAAATGAAGATGTCCACTGGAGTCTCAATAAACCATGTTTTCATATATATATGTATATATATACATACATACATACATACATATATATATGTATGTACGTATATATATATTGTTGATAGACCTTTTTTTGTTTTTTTATTTATATGCAGTGCTGAGAATAGGACCCAGTGCCTCACTCATGCTAGGCAAATGCTCTTCCACTGAGCCACAACCCCAGCCCTAAACCATGTATTTTCCCTCTGTTTTCCTGCAGTCTTGTGATTCGGGGAGATAAAGATGAACAAGCTGTGTTGTGCAGTAAAGACAAAACATATGACTTGAAAATAGCAGATACTTCAAATATGTTGCTTTTTATTCCTGGCTGTAAAACTCCAGACCAGCTGAAGATGGAGGAAACACAGTGTAACATTATTCACACTGAGGTACTGTTTTCTCTCCCCTCATTTATATAAATCTGAGGTTGATGACACATGTGCCAATCTTGCCTTTTATTAAAACTTTTGGCATAAAATGTATAATCGTGGGGAATTGCAGAAGTTGTGTTATGAAATTTATTTCTACTTTTTCATTTATTTTGGTACTGGGGATTTAACCCAAGGGCATTTTACCATTGAGCTATATATACCCAGCCCTTATTTTGAGACTGAGTCTCACTAAATTGCTGAAGTTGGCCTCAAGCTTGCCATTCTCCTGCCAAGGCCAAGTCGCTGGGATTTCAGGTGTGCAACATCTTGCTTGGCCCTCTGTAATGAAATTCAAAAGTTTTTCAGCATTATTATTATTATTATTATTTTGTTTGAAGTATTGTGAACTTGTCTTTAGTTTCTCAACTTAATTCTTTCTTTCTTTCTTTTCTTTCTTTCTTTTTTTTTTTTCTTTTGTGGTACTGGGGTTTGAACTCAGGGCCTCATGCATGCCTGGCAAGTGCTCTACCACTGAGCCACATTCCCCAGCCACCTAATTTGATTTTTAAGTCTCAAATTGATCTTTTTTCTTGATGTGATGATTTTGCTATTAGGTGACTCATTCAAAAAGTTTTACCTAATTTCAGTGAATTTTGTTGTGGATGTGTTTTGAAAAGAAACTCCCTCAAGTCATAACTAGTGTATGTGGAAGTAGTTACAAGGGAGAAAAGTGAAGAAAATGATTTTTTGAATGAAGTATGCTTTAAGTGTGGTTTAGTTCATTAATATCTGCAGCCAAGTATAACAAATTTTTAATTATTTTGGAGAATACTAATGGTAGTTACCAAACAAAAGTCTCCATCCTGTCTAGGTCATTACACATGTAACAATCAAAGCATAGCTCTTAATTCTTTCAGGATGACTTTAGGCCAACTATTTTCTTAAAAATAGAACTGGAGAGGAAAAAAGGGAAAATGCTGGGAAGCTTTGGTGATTCATGTGATGTTACTGGAATAGAGGAATTTCCAGTAAAATTTTTATTTTGGTTTCTGTCGGGTTACAAATCTTTCACTGTAACTAACTAGATATATTAATAGTTCATTCTTTTGTAAAAGATGTTATATTTTTCATTACTAACTTGGTTGGTTGGTGTTTTTGTGAGAACATAATATATCTACAAGTATCTTTGAGCTCTTATTTGTTGTGGGAATTATGGTTGATGAGACTGGGTAAAACTTAAAAATCCACTAACCAAAGCCATAATCCATGGTAGCTCTTCCCAGCAGAGAAATGCCTAAAAGGACTAGATGAGAATGCACATCAGCAAGGCTGGGGTTGACAAAAGGTAGTGGATACCCAGGAGTAGCAAGTAGTGTTTGGGTCTGTGGCAAATTGGACACCATAAGCCCTAAGTAGATGGATGGCCATTATTCAGTTGACTTGTAGGTAAGCAGGCCCAGCATTGTGATTTTTTTTTTCCAGTTATTCTTGAAATTTAGGTTTTGGGGATAAAATCTTCTAATTTTTTTTTATTTTTTATTGGCAACTAATTTAAACATAAGGCCAAACCTGATTCCTCTCCTGTACCACACGAAACCATATGCCAACATCTGTGCCTTGGAGATAGTCAGATGGCTGCCATTTTGAACTACGGCTAGACTCCATCTTTTTTGTTTGGCACCAACCTCTTCTTTTGAAGGCCTTAGATTCAGCAGCATCTCCTTCAGGCTGTAGCCTCATCTTGTCAGTCAAGCCTTTTCCTATTTTGAGAATAGAAGCATCCCCTGTCCTTCCATCTCAGAGTTGCAAGGCATCCTGGAGATAATCCAGTTTAGCTTTTTCTCCTTTCATGCAAACATTTATTGGGCAAACAGTGCTCGGCACTGGGCTATCCTGAAAACCTAGGGGGAAATAACATATTCATTCATCATCTAGCCTCTGTGACCTGGTTTTCTTCAAGTGATAGATCTCTGTCACAAGTCCATGCTGTAGTTTGGCTGGGCACAAAATAACCGAGCCTACACGAGGCACTTTTAGGTTCAAATAGGAAGTCCTTTATTTCCCGAGACCGCTACCCACTTGGCCCTTCCAGGAACACCACACCAACCGGAACTCCCTCCCCCAGAACTTCCTCCACCCTCCACAGGGCTCTGCTAGAACAGCAGGAGGCAGCAGGAGCCACCCTATTGCCGGAGAGCAGGGGTCCATATACAACTGAATACACAGCCTGTTTCAATCCAGCATCATCCAGTCACAGCAATTATACACAGCTTAACTTAATTTTCTTTAGCCTTTTTTAAAAAATTGTTATTATTGGTTGTTCAAAACATTACATAGCTCTTGACATATCAAATTTCATACATTTGATTCAAGTGGGTTATGAACTCCCATTTTTACCCCGTATGCAGATTGCAGAATCACATCGGTTACACATCCACTGTTTTACATATTGCCATACTAGTGTCTGTTGTATTCTGTTGCCTTTCCTATCCCCCCTCCCCTCCCCTCCCATCTTCTCTCTCTACCCCATCCACTGTAATTCATTTCTCCCCCTTGTTTTTTTTCCCCTTTCCCCTCACTTCCTTTTATATGTAATTTTGTATAACAATGAGGGTCTCCTTCCATTTCCATTCAATTTCCCTTCTCTCTCCCTTTCCCTCCCACCTCTCATCCCTGTTTAATGTTAATCTTCTTCTATGCTAAGTGAAGCTAGCCAATCCCTACAAAACAAATGCCAAATGTCTTCTTTGATATAAGGAGAACAACTAAGAACAAAGCAGGGAGGAAGAGCATGAGAAGAAGCTTAACTTAATTATCATCATCTTAATGGCTCCCTGGCGTCACCTCTCAACCACTCCTTCTGGTAATATGCCAGGTGCCATTCTGACTCTGCTGTGGCTCTCAACAAGTCCAGCAATCAAATTAGCTGTAATTCGAAATAGTAGAAATTCTTGCACTGAACAAAAGCCTCCCCAAACTGAGCAAGATAGAAGGAGGGTACCTCCTTTTCCTTTTAATATTCCTTCATTATTTGATGACTATGATAATGTTTCTATTTTCTATTTTTCAGACTATATGTTTTCATAACTATGTTTTTCATAACCATGTTCATTTTCAGTTTGCTTCTACCAGATTTGCAGAATTGTGACCATTCTGCACATTCTATTCTGGGCAGACTTTAGTTTCTAAGAGTATTCTTTTTTAAAATATTTTTTAGTTGTAGATGGATACAATACATTTATTTATTTATCTTGATGTGGTGCTGAGGATCGAACCCAGGGCCTTACACATGCTAGGTAAGCGCTCTACCATTGAGCCACAACCCCAGCCCCTCTAAGACTATTCTTGAGATGTGATGCTCAGTTATTGATTCTCAATTTGTTGGCAGCAATTTCTGAATTGGACATTGAGAAAAGATGTTTGTTAAAGATATCTATCCATCTATTTGATGCAACTGGATGGGTATCTTCCTGATAAAAAGTAGAATACTTTGGTTCCTTTTTCTTTGGTTTTGGTCAGGAAAGATGGGTTAGTTGGAATTTCTTATGAACTCTCTTTTAGAATGGACCCTAAGAGGTTATGATATGATTTCTAGATCTTTGGTTTTTCTAATAACTATTGGGAATTGAGAAGATGCAGACCTAAATTAAAGAAGCTAAAGAAACTTCTAATGGAAAATACCTATGAAGGACCCGACAGTCAAAAAGAAGAGGATTCAAATTGCTCAAAAGTAAGACTCCTGTTTTCAGTTCTTGATTTGAAATTTAGAAAACTTTTATAAGGTGCACTTCATGGTGAAATTCTTACTTTTTAAAGGTTATGAAAATTTTAAACTCATTCTGATGGGCTTAAAATGGTAACTTTTCAAGGGCCATGCCACCCTGACCATACCTGAACTTTTATGATCTTGAAAGCTAAGTAGGGTTGGGCCTGGTCAGCTCTTGAATGGGAGAACACATGGGAATACTGGGTGTTGTAGGCTTAAAATATACATATATATGTAAATAAATAAATGGTATCTCATGTGGTTTTGAAGTACATTTCCCTGATGACTAATGATACTCAGCACATTTTCATGATTTTATTTAATTTGTATATCATTTGAGAAATATATCTACTTACTTTCTTTGCCTGTGTTTTAATTATTTGTCTTTTATTTATGAACCCTTATCATATATATCATATGCAAATATTTTCTCCCATTTGGCAGGTTGTTCTTTTAATTTCTTGATTTATTTTTATTGTGGTAAAATAGATACAACATAACACTTACCATTTTAATGACTTTAAAATATAAATTCAGTAGCACTAAGTACATTCATGTTGGTGTGCAAATTAAGCACCATCTTTCTCTAGAACTTTATCATCTTCCTAATGGAGGATGTTGGGAAGATGAAACTTTGTATTCATTAAACAATGGATTCCCCAATGGATTCCTCCCTCTCCCTGAGCAATAGCAGCCACATTCTACTGTCTGTCTCTGAATTTAAGTACTTTTAATATATCATATGGATGTGGAGTCATATAATATTTGTTCTTTTGCATTGTTAGTGTCTTTTTAAAAATATATTTTAGTTGCAGATAGTCACAATAACTTTATTTTGTTTATTTATTTTTATGTGGTGCTGAGGATCAAACCCAGTGAGGCAAGCGCTCTACTGATGAGCCACAACCCAGCCCCTTGATAGTGCTTTGATACAAAAATTCATCATTTCAGTGAAGTCTGGGGATGAAGCTCAGTGGTAGAGTGCTTGCCTGGCATGCATGAGGCCCTGGGTTCAATCTCCAGCATGACAAAAAAAGAAAGAAACTGTTACCAATTTCAGTGACACGAACATTTATCTCTGTTTTCTGCTCTCTATTGATTTTGTATTATAAGCATTATTTATTAATAAAAGAAACTGGACTAGTCCATAAATATTGCCTTAATCTGTTCTACGTATTTATTTCCCAAAATTCAATGAGGAATCTAAAATATTATTCTTCAAAGCATTAAAATGTTTTTGTTTGTTTCAGTATACCACTGAAGATTTGCTTGATCGAATTCAGGCAAGTGAAGGAGAAATAATGACCCAGTTAGAAGTTTTAAATGCCTGTGAGATTGGAGGTAGCATTTTTTATTATTATCATTTTTAAAGATAGATTTGGGTATGAATCGAGAAGTTTTTGGACAGCTTCGCCCTGTTGCATGCTTGCTTATTTGTTTGTTTGTTTGTTTATTTATTTATTTATTCTGGTACCAGGGATTGAACCCAGGAGAGCTTAACAACTGAGCCACATCCCCAGCCCTTTTTATGTTTTATTTTGAGACAGGGTCTTGCTAAGTTGCTTAGGGCTTCACTAAGTTACTGAGGTTGGCTTTAAACATGTGATCCTCCTGCCTCAGCCTCTTGAATTGCTGAGGTTACAAGTGTGAGCTATTGAGCCTGGCTATTTTTTTTTTTTTTTTTGAGACAAAGTCTCACTAAGTTGCTAAGACTGGCCTTGAAATTGATATTCTCCTTCCTCAGCCTCCCAAGTAGCTGGGGTTAAATGTGTGCACCATTTCTCCTGGCGTATTTAATCTTTTGTGTTCAAATATGATAATATTAGTGACTGGGGATGTTGCTGTGTGGTAGAATGTTTGGCTAGCACGTATGAGGCGCTGTGTTTGCAACCCTAGTACCACCAAAAACTAAAAAATAAAGAAGAAGAGGAAGAAAATAGGATGGGATTTGTCTTTTTGGGTATGGGAGAGTCTATGTGTGATCATCATACAGAAGGTTACCAGTGACTTTAACCATTCCTTGTAGCCTTTTTCTTTGGTTTAAGTGGTAATAGAACAACCATGTTTGAGAAAGGGTTTGATATATCAGGCAGTCTATTATTATTTTTTTTTTAATAGGTAAGGAAACTAAGGCCTAGGACAAAGTTTAAAAAACGACTTTGTCCAAGGCTACATGTTGAGTGATAGGATATGGCAAAGAATCATGTATTTGAATTCCTAGTTTAAAATTAATTTAATAATCTCATTGTATTTACAAATTGCTTGGAGATGGGGCTGTGTTTCTTCTTTAATGTATTTCTAAGCATGTATTTATCATTTAAGCCTGTATAAAGGATACAGGAGGGCTTGATGGAGAAACCGTGCAATACCTTATCGGAGCTTCTTTTCAGCACATGGATCTGTGGTGATCCTCAGTAGATGTTTGCATGCATTCTCTTTTTTTAATTTTTAAATTATTTTTATTATTGCCTAGAGAAGCAGCTTAATTCTGTCCCCATGTGTTATGGATGAGGAAATCAGCATGTATTGGTAGATACACGATTCAATTTGCTTATAATCTTCCAAACAAGATTAACTTTTGTGAGACTGTACCCCTCAATGTGGCAAATTTTGTTGAATAAAGCAACTTCACACAACTTGGAATTAACTGGTATCACTTAGCCCTTTGTTGTGGTTTCTTGAGACTCATTCTGTCTAGAGCATCTAAAACAGTTTCTAATTAAGTATACCTGCTGCTAATTAGTATGGTGTATGGATGCCTTGAATGTTAGTTTTAAAAGGTGGGGGGTGGTGGCAAACCAAACCATTTATTCTTTTTTTTTTTTTTTTCTTTTTTGGTACTAGGAATTGAACCCAGAGAGGATTTACCACTGAGTCATATCCCCAGCCCTTTTCATTTTTTATTTTGGAATGGGTTTCAGTAAGTTGCTTAGGGCATTGCTAAGTTGCTGAGGCTGTCTTTGAACTTGTGATCCTTCTACTTCAGCTTCCAAAATCTCTGGGATTACATGGGTGTGGTACCGCACCCAGCTATAAACCATGTATCTTCTGTAGCCCTCTACATTATTCACTGATTGCATGGGAATGGATAAAATTTTGATAGAGGGATACATAGATTACTCCTAGCTCTCTCCTCTAGTTTTACATCACACAATCCATTTTTTAATGTTGCTTTTATTTTTTCAGTATAGAAATAGAAACCTTTTCTCTTGGAAATGGTGGACGGACGTGTGCTCAGTTTCTTTTTCCAGGGCTGGTGGTTGTGTTATCAATTTTAATATGGCATTTTATAGTCTTGCACAGTTACAGGGATAATGTATCTCAGTGTCCAGTGTTTATTTTCCTTTGCCCATACTGTATCAGAGTCTGCCATATCTCAATTGAGCTAAACATTTTTATGAATATGAGAATATCACTGCAAAATAGCCATGACCGGGGAATTATAACCTGGCAATGCTGCACAGCAGAGATTACCCTGTAGATTACCCTGGAATCTATGACCCTCGCTTCATTTGTTTGAAAATGTTCGCTAATGAAATGGCTATACCAGCTGTAGATTTCCTTACTTTCACAGAACAAGAAAATTATTGTGAGATAATAGAATATTAAATATCTTGGGGGCTGGGGTTGTGGCTCAGTGGTAGAGTGCTCACCTAGCATGAACGAAGCACTGGGTTCGATCCTCAGTACCACATAAATGTAAAATAAAGATATTGTGTCCATCTAAAACTAAAAAATAAATATTACAAAAAAGAATATTAAACATCTTGAAGAAGCCCAGTGTTGGTCATATAAAAAATACTATATAAAAATCGGTTGATTTTCCCCAGGACAGATTTTAAATGATTGAGAGGACTGGTGTTATAGCACAATGGTAGAGTTCTTAGCGTGTATGGAGTCCTGAGTTTAATCCCCACCAGCACAAAACCTGGGAGAAAACCATAAAAAAAAAAACATTGTTTAAAGAAAATAAGACTTTTAGTGCCTTTTTTTTTTTTTTTGCAATGGGCAAGAGAATGCTGCTGCTGTATTAACAATATGTTAGCTAATTAATTCATTTAATGTTTAATTCGTTTAAATGTTCTTTGGTAAATATAACTTTTGGAATTTTTAGGTTATTGGAGGATTCTTGACTTTGACTATGAGATGAAACTTCTGAATCATATAACTCAGCTGGTGGATTCTGAATCTTGGTCTTTTAGTAAAGTTCCTTTGAACATATGCCTTCAGGAACTTGGACCATTGGAACCAGGGTAAGTGTTTTAATTACTTGTCCCTCCAGATTTCTTTAAGGGGAAGGAAATTCTTTTCCAGAGCAAAACTAAATCCAGGGGACAGAGTATTTGTATTTCAATATAAAAATAATTTAAATATAGAACTAAAAAGGATTTGGGAAATTTGGTAACTGGCTGAATAAATTTACATCATGTTTTCTCCTTTCTATTTTGTTTTTATCTTAAAAATAGAAAGAGTTGTTATGTTTG